>NC_142257.1:3573523-4285398 GCF_052056855.1 Sturnus vulgaris | reverse complement strand
GTGTGTTTAGCCTGCTTTGCTTCACTTCCAAGCCTCCCCAAGGATGCAGAGGGGAGAGGGGGAGAAGATGAAGGAGGCAGTGACTATCGGATTAATTACAGATGCTGGGTTAACTGCAAAAAGCAGCAGAGAAGGAGCAGACAGGGGAACACAGTCTGACCTCATCCACTCTTTTTTCCAAAAGAAATTAGCAGGTAGGCTGTCAGAGAGAGGCTGAGAGTGAGACCCCAGCACTGCTCTGCTGCTTTCAGCAGAGGATGCCAATTCACACGAGCTGAGGTTTAGCCCACAAAGGTTTCATAGCCTGTAAATATAATTTAAGGTGGTGGGGGAAGAACTGTATGTTTGAGAAAAGGGAGAGCTTCCCTCCCAAAAAAAAAAAAATATTGCAACTAATCTAAAACCAGCAAAAATGGCTTATGTGGCTCCTCAGTTGCTTTGTATGACGTGGCAGGGAGGGTATTTTGTCCTCGTGTGAGGCTTGTCCCATGTCTCTGACCAGTCATGGCTGAGCAAGGGGACATTTCAGAATTTATTTTCTTTCAGTTGATTCCAACCAGATTGCCCATGCTCTGCTTAATGTAGTGCCTGCTGGAGAAGTGGGACAAATATTCAGTCACATTAAAAATAAACCCAGAAATAGCAGCTTATAAATTTGGATTTTTTTCTCCTATTATTATTTATGGGTGAATCCTGTCAGAGGCATAAATGCAATATCTTTGTAGGCTGATGCTGGGCTTTATATCAAAGGAGTTCTAACATATACTTCATGTACTCAGCTGCAACTATTATAAGCTATTTCATGTACAGCTAGAGACAAATGATCTCTCCCATGTTTGTCTTAACTTATAAAATGTAGTTGGGTTGCTTGAATTCACTTCCAAACCTCCTGTGTGGGGGGAGGGGGCAGAAGATTTATACCCCTGTAATATAATCAATTCTAAGCATATCTTTAGACAAATAATTTAGAAATCTTGTGCAACAAGAAACACCTCTATTAATTTCAGGATACACCGTTTTATGCATTTTTATGTGCATTGAAGAAAGGGATTAAATTTTATAAAATAAAAGCCCTTACTCTGTTAAGAAAGCAAATTCTAACAAGAACATTTTGAAATAAAATCCCAGAAGGCAACAACAATCCCTCCAACAATTAAACTGGGAGAAGGTCCCCTGAGGGCAGACCAACAAAATTTAGTAAAAATAATTGCCGTGCTGGGTCCTTGCTCTATTTTAGCTGAGTATAAGCAGACACACAAAAAAATAACCTACTGAGAACAAGAACATTCCTACATGAAGCAGGCGAACAACAGAGCCATGTAACTACCTGGCCACACCACTCGGCTTTTGCTGGCACGCAACACAGATTTTTATACTTCAGCCAATATAAAATAACAATCAGGCTATTTACAAGGCTCTGCCAAATATTAACCTTATATCCAATTCTCTTCAAACCTTTCAAAGTCTCTAATGTGAACCATGCAAGTTCCTCATTACTTGATCATATTCTGTAACTGCAATGTTATGGGCTAGTTATATTTTTTAAAAGATGGTGTGTTTATGCAAAGATAATGATGCGGTGCATTTTATGCTGAAAAACTCAATAATTAATTAATTTATAATCCCCCTTACTCTTCATCCCCCTCCCTCCAAAAAGAATAAAATAAAAGATTAATTTGCTGGAGAAAACAGGTTCATGTTTGCCCTTAAGACAGAGAACAAAATTACTTTAGCATGTGTACAGTGGTTAAAGCAAGTTAAATGTGTGCATGTCCACAGCCAGGTGAGAGCTATTGTAAGAGGGAGCTGGGAGAGGTAGCCCTTAAAAAGTGAAGGTTGCCTCCAAAAAACAACATTGGGATTGCAAAGAGATATTGATGGTGATTAATTATGAGGAAAAGGCTTTGTCTCTGGTGTAGGAGGGGGGCAGAAGGTAGGAGGAGGCACAGAGCGAGCCTTTAGCCTCTTTTCTGTGTCAGACACACGTCCCTGGATTAAAAAAAAAAAAAATTTCTGCCTTGCTCAATTTTCTGTTGGGGTCCCTTGGAGCTCTTCAGTTATTTTAAGGGGAGTGTTTGTGGTAGGGGAGGGAGAGTGGGGAGGCTCTGTCCATGGCAGGGCTGGGCACTGGGAGGTGACCAGGACAGAGCATGGCCCCAGCTGGTGCCACCCTGCTCCAACAGCCCCAGTGCTGTGCTGGAGCCATCCAGGTGCCCAGGAAGCCACCCTGGCCACTCGTGGGCTGGCTCTGTGCCCTCCTGGCACAGCCTGAAACCAGCACCCCTCACCCTGAGCTTCTTCCCACACTCAGTGAGATCTTTCTCTCTAAAAGGGAGATTTTTCCCTCCCTCTTTTCCCTGTAAACATCTGCAAAGATCATTTTGGATATGATCTGCATTGAATACTGCGTTTCTTATTTTAAAGGGAGCCTTTAAGTCTAATTTTTTTAGACACATTTTTACCAGCACTACTTTTAACAATAGGTTACCAGATCCATCACACAATCTGACTAAAAGCCCGTATTTATTTCCCTAATTTTATAAACATTTAATAGGTCCTTATTAAACACATCAGCCAGCATGATTTAATAACACAATCAGTCTAGAAGTTTAAGAAAATTGAAAACAGGATTTGAATGTAATACAGCCACAATTACCGGAGATTATAGGCAATCATTTCCATATGTCTGCAATGGGGAGCTGCTAATCTCTGTTTGCGTGGAGGTGATTTCCTCTGGAACACTTCCCAGCCTTCAACAGCGCTAGGGCTGAACAAATTAGATTTGAAAGTCCCCAATTTTATGACTAAGGTAATATACTCTGTGTATTTAGAGAAACACTGATTTCCTATTTTAACTGGCTCCCAAATGCTGGACAGAGACCTCAGCTTCATTTAGTTTGGCTCTGCTAGGTATATGGTAAAAGATTTTTATTTTTTTTTTTTTAAGGGTCAGCACATGTATTTTTGGGTGTCTCGGAGACACACCACAAGTTCCCTCCATCCACAGGAGCAAACGAGTTAGCATCCAGTGACATCATGGCTGAGGAATGTGCAGCAATTAGCCCTGCAGTGCTGCAGGCAGCCTATGGCCAGGGGACAAGCAGCTCCCTCCTGCTAAACTTTAGGAGTCCTAACACCTTATTCCCTGACCTACCGCTTATGAGATCCTGAATAGCGTCACTTGTGTTTTGTGGGAATTCATCTGGTAAACTGGGCTTTTTGTGCCTGGCCTTGGCTCAGCTCTGGCAGTTACTGCTGAGAACAGGGCTGCTGTTGGGAAAGGTTTCCTGTGCAGAGCAGCCAGGAGCTGGGCTGGTTTCAATAGGAGCCAGGGACCGGTGGAGATGGGAGAGCTGCAGGGAATTCAGAGCTCTGGCTGTGCCAGGCACTTTGGGGATGTCAGGAACCCTCCTGGCCTGGTGGGGTCTGAGACATTTTCAGAATTTATTTTGTCACGTGATTTGTGTTTATGAAATGTTCGTGTCGGATTCGTAGCAGAGAAGTCTGAGTAAGACAGAAAGGAAATCTGTGGTACCCAGTAATGAGAGAAGAGCAAAGGAAGGAGAGGATTCCCCGTGTGCAGCACAAATTTGTGGCATGGCTTGTTTCACCTCCCTGCTGCTGGACCACAGCATTGGGGAGAGCCTTGAACGAGCCTTGGGAGACAGAGATGGCTGTGCTGGGGAGAAGGGAGGGTGCACAGGCTGCTCAGTGTCTGCTGCTCTTATCTGCTGAGTGCTTGTATTTGTGAAGCTCACAGCATTCCTGTGCTGTTACAAGAGACTTTGCTCGTGGGATTTGGCCCTACAGACAGAGAATGTCCCTCCTCTATTTCACTAAATCAGAAAGATGATACTTGTGCACTGGTCTAGGAAATGATAAAGTGGATGCTCCTGCTGGAAAGGCTCATTTGTGCATAGATTATCTTTCTCAGCTGAAAGAGGGAAAAGTGGCCTTTAACAGCCCTAAACCAGGACTTCAGCATGGGCTTAACTCCATCATTGTTCAAGGAAGAGCTCAGGATGTCTCTGATATAAAACACATGCTTGATTCACCTTGCCTCCCTTCAAGGGGCAGAACAACACATGATGTCTGGACACTGACTTGGCTAAAAATGGCACATCCTCTTTCAGTCAAGCACATAAGGATTTTCCTGAATTGCAACCCTAACCTGAAATTTAGGTTTGATTTTACTTTATTCATTTTGATCTTAGCAAGAGTTAGTAAAATCAGGCTGAGAATCTGAAAGAGTAAAAGAAAAAAGGTAGTTTTCACACTATTGCTGCTGAAAAACCCCACAGCAAAACAAAAGATCTCCCCCAGAAATGACCCAGAATAAAACAATATGTAGTATAGAAATGCATGCAGATTAGGAGTGGGGTTGTGGCATTTGTGAGCAAATTTTTAAGGTGACCAGAGTTTAGCACTTTTCAACTGCAGCAGGGAAGTCATCAAAGGGAATTTTGCTACCTGGTGTTCCAATAGTAATGTAATAGAAGTGATGAATTCCTAGGTATAAGAGTGACATATACATAAAATCTGCCATAGGCCAACCTTAGATGTAACAGCTGACCCAGACTGAAATTTTATATAATGAATTAAACAATGACAGGGTTAAGTAGATAAAGATATTAGGTGTGTCCTTTTCACTTCCAGCAAGCACAGAGCAAACCTGAACACCTACCACCATATCCACTTGCACTCACTTCTGTGATCTGCCTCCATCCTGGTTAGACCAAAAGGAAAAGAACACGTTGGCTCTTGTAATAAAATAAATGTACAATCCCTGCACATTACTGCCTTTGTAGTTGCTTTTACCCTGAAAGAGCCCAGCTCTAGTGCACAGTATATTTTTCATCATAAACTTGCTCATGTATGCATTCCAGATGGTGTGAAGAAGGGGCTCAGGAATTCTAGTGGCAACCGCTAGTATTACGAAAATATAGGTAGGGCCCAGTTTTATGATGAACCTTGATCTTAAGGAGTTTATAACTAGGCTGGCTCCAAGTTATACTTGGAATATGTGGATACATTTATTACATCAGTGGATTCCTTCACCCACTTTTAAAAAATCTGCCTTGGTTTTGGGGTTTTTTTTTTTGTTGTTTTTTTCTTTTTTTTTTTCTTTTGAGTGAAGAGGTTGCTTGCAGTTTTCAGATGTTTCATGGCCTTCATTCCATATGAAAAAAAGAGTTGATTAAAAGGCAGCTGGCAAGACAGCAGCCCCCTGGATATTGTAATAATTTTCCACTTGGAAACAAAACATTCTCCCACATTCCAACTATCTAGGTTGATTAACTTTGCAAAGCATTATGGAGTACAACAGTGCTAATTCATTTTTTGGTGTATTTTTGGTATGAAATATAGCCTTTTCCTTAAAATGGTCCATTAATAATTATTTGCATCAATACACAAAAATATGGCAATTAAGGATGCTGGAGTGGTCTATTAAGCTCAGCTTTTATGGGAAAAGTTTTTTCCTTCATTTTGTTTTTAAGTTCTTGCCAACAAGAAATATGAGCTCGACCAAAATAGGTTTTAGGAAGAGGGAGGCAATAGGCCCCCGTTCAGGAAAGGCTTTCAGCACATGCTTATGTTCCAGTGCTTTCACTGGGGTTTAAGCACATTCTTAATTTATTTGTGAACAGAGCTGGGTTTTTTATGAGCAGATCTTTACAGTGGACAATTTTTTATGATAACGTGTTTGGGGCTGTACTCTTGTAAACTGGAATAAGGGTGGCACGGTGTGAGGCAGGAACCAAACCAGGAAACAGAAACCAGGGACACGAGGCTGGGCAGGAGTGGGGATGGAGAGTCCCTCAGGAGAGAACTCATGGAACCAGGACCACTGTGGGAGCAGGTCCTCTGTGTTACAGAGACACTGAAGGCAGCAGTAATTTCTTCTAGTTTTTGCAAAAAAAAAAATCTAGTGCAGTTGTCTGGACTATGTCTAATCCAGAGGGACCTCACCTCTCCTGGAGGTGGTCATGTCACCTTGCTGAGGTGCTTTTTGGTTACAACAAGGAGATGGTTTGGTCGTTCCAGGAGATGCTGTTCTTTTTTTCATGATGAAGGGGGAGCTCAGGTGATGGTTCCAGCTTGAATCCCATCCCAGCTCTCTGCCATCACAGCTCTTCTTTTCTGTTTTTTATGAAAAAAGGAACCCATCAAAAATGGATTTTACCTTTTACTCCTCCAGGGCAAGGAATGGCCTTATTTAGGAAATTATTTTTTGTTAAATATTTGAGTGCTCTACCTTGAAACAATCTCCTGTCATACCCATGCCACCAAGCACAAAGGAACTAGAAGAAGATTTGTCTGTCCATAATCCTCCCTTGATTTCAGATTTGTCTTCTGGGCCACGGCTAAAACATTCAAGCACATCTTGGAGTAAGACACAAGCGAGTGAGTTAAACATGAGGCAGTAAATATCCTGGCTTGTGTTATTTTTCTGCTCCTTGAACTCCAAAAGCAGTTATTTGTCATTTAGTTGATATCCCCTGACAATAAACATGATGTCTGTGTAGAACTAGCTCCTGATAAGCTCTCCAATAAGGTCAAGACGTGCAAACAAATGAAAGCAGCAATAATATAGATGTTAACCACTGCACCCCCCTTTTTTCATAACTTTTTAGCTTGTGCACTACTGTATTTTTGTTGGCAGCATGTGGTACTATTGCTTCTGTAATAATTCGTCTCCATGCACAGAAAACAGAAAGGATTTCAGGCATTTTATTTCCTTGTCAGCTTTGATAAATGCAGAACGATTTACCTAAAAGAGCAAAATACCAAGACCAAATTTTTCAAAGCTTTTCTTTGTTTTATTTTTTTTCCCTTTTTTTCATCATTCAGAAAGCAAACTGCACTTCTGTAAGCAGACAAACAAAAACAGGAGGGTTTTTTTTCTGCATTACTTAGAGGCTTGTTCCCTTTGATTCCTGTGAGTGATGTCATGGAGCCCAGCTGCTGGGCTCCTCGATGATTTCCCCTGCTCAAGTTTCACCCAGTCATTTCAGGCCCTAATGGAATTACTTTGAGCGAAACCTGTTTATTCATGGTTCACCTCCTGCATCAGCTGGTGCCAGGAACTCTTCTCTGGGATGCGTGGAGGGGAGGTGCAGGCAATTAAGGAGATTTTAAAGAGTGTTTTCCCTTTTTGTCTGTTATCAACCCCGATGCAGATCAGCACGCTGTGGGCATGAGGGATACAGGCGTAAAGCTGATATCATCAAATTTTCATTATTTGGCTTCTCAGTGGAATGATTTAACTCCCCAGCTGATTCCTGGGGAGACTGAAGCCTGTCCTGTTGATATTTGGTGCAGTGGAGAGGATTTTGATAACTAGTTTGGGGCAGTTTTTTTGGCTATTCCTTGCTGACAGAAAGCACAGGGCTGCTCCTTGGTTCCTCTCTGCACCTCAGTGCAGCACCTTTGCCTACTCATGCTGAGATTTTTCATCTGCTAAACGCTTTATTTTTTAAAAAATGGATGATGTCACTGTTATCCCACCTGAACAGGACAGCATCCCCTGTTTTAGGAGGTGAAAAACTGTTCAGTGCCCTCTTTGAGTGGCTCAACTCCACACGTGTCCTCTTCCAGGAGGCTGACCAAAGCACAAGAGGGGTCTGAGCCAGGGCAGAACAGGTAGCAAATAACAGGGGTGGTAGATAATCAGGATAGGCACCTGCAGAGCTGTTTTAGCTGCAGTGTTTTAGAGCCTGAGACATAACTTATGGGAAAAAAAATAGGTTATTCTGAATTATATAGGCTCTGTATGTTTTCTCTTGAAGTAACTGCATGAAAATACCTCATGAAATGCTTCCTTGATGTCCCTCATGTCCAACTTCTGCTGAGCTGGAGTGTGAATTCTCTGGACCTCTAAGAGCTTGAATTCATAACACATGTAGTGCCTTCACGGAATCATTTTACATGGAATATCCAATTTTGTAGGGGGCATGTGCCAGTATAAATGTATGAATGTGAAAGTGCCTTATTTTCTTCACCATTGAGGCTTTTTGGGCTTTTTAACATTTCTGTTATTCTTTACCTGCTACTGAAATGTTTTTATTTTGTCGTTCCTTGTATTCCCATGTTGATTGGAGGTGTCAGTGAAGACTGAACGTGTCCAAGTGAGGAGAAAAAGTTCAGGAAGGGGAGCACTTGCAGGGGGAGGGTCAATGAGAAGTACAGAAAACCTCTCCTCTCACTTTTATTTTTTTACCTGAGGTACCTGAACTAAGGCCATGGATGTGTTGTAGTTCCTGCAAAGTCAGGAGGGAGATTAGCAGCTCCAGAGCAACTCCATCCAAGAATTAGTGAAATTAGAATGATCTGAATTCGAGATGTGTCTCTTTCACCTGGTTAGCAGCTATGTTGATTGTGGAGCCCAACCTGCTCTTTCACTAGCCCTTAGTGTGGACTCTTTCAGCCTGACTCCTTCCCCATGTATTGTGGGGCCTCTGCCTGCTTTGCAGAAAAAAAAAAAAAAAAGGAAAAAAGGAAAAAAAATTACTATTAGAAAAAGATGGAGCATGAAGAATTCCAGCCTGAGAGCGGAATGTAAGTGAATTAATCTCTCCTGGTGAGGAGGAAATTATTTTTGTTTCGAGCAAAGGTTGTTTTTTCATTGGTATTTTTCTCTCAAAGCTTTCAGGCATCCATCAAAACCCAACAGCTTAATTTCTGTAGATACAATGTTTCACTTTTTAGTTGCCAAATAACCTCATATATTTAATTTTCCAGATTTTTTAGATGCTTTCAGGAAGTTGTCACAAGAGACCCTCCCTGGATAAATTTCTTCTTCCAAGAAAGCCACTTAAAAAAAAAAAATCAGAACAAAGATGATTCAAGCAGTTTTGTCCTACCCAGAGACAATGCTACAGCAAAGCCTCGACTGCCTTTTATTAAACTCAGCCAGAATTTTTCTGGCCCTTTTCATGTGCTGTGGGTGAGGGCATTAATGTGCAGCAGCCTGGCCCGAGCAGGGACCCAAACTCTTCATTTTTCAGCTGTGCTGTCCTCTGCTCCCCCTTCCTTTTTTTGTTAAATGGAAGTTGGCATAGCAGAAGAGAGGAGCCTGCCAGGAGGGTGTCAGAGTCAGCAATGATCACAATCAGACACTGCAATCAGGTTGCTCTACCAACTCCTAGGAAGAAATAACCATCTGTTTCAGTGGTTACAGGGAGGAGAAAAAAGAAATAAAAGAGAAAGACAGAGCCATGTCCAGGGGATTGTATTTCAGACAGTGCCTAATGCCTCTCAGGGAACACTGAAATGGGGTTTGGAAGTGATGGTGCAAGTTCTGGACCAGAAGCAAATATCCAGAACTCCCCTAATGTGCAGGAAAATCAGGTATGGTGCCCACGACACTTTAAGCATTTCCATTTGCTTTCTGAGACCAGAGTTGGGTGGTAGCCTGGGATATGAGTTGGGTGGCCTTAGCCCATCTGTCCTATGGATTTCCACTTTTTTTTTTTCCTCCAAAATACACTGAGAGAATCTTGTAGCTGTAATTGGGAGCTGCTTGGTGTATTGGGGTCGGTGGGGACCTGCTGTCCCCCTTTGTGCCCCATCCTGCACAGGTGGCTCCACGTTGGCCTCTCTGTGTGTGTCCTCCAAGCCCAGCAAATATTCCAGGCCCCAGAGTGCTACCGTGCATGCAACAAAGGCAAAATTCATTTATTCACTCAGGCAGGTGATGGATAATCTGTCAATGTTTATACAGTAGACACAAGCCTAATTTTCAGGTATTAGTTGATTAACACTTGAGTCATAGTGTGTGTCCTGTGTCCAGTAATGTGGAACATCAAATGTGTGAAAAAGATTAATAGTGTGCACTGATGTTACTCAGAGGATCAATTTGTCTGGGGTTTGAAGAGGTGGTACCCTGCAGATCAATAGGAAAGGAGAAAATTAGAGTAATATGTTGATAGAAATCCCAGCCCAGTCTATGCATGGCTGGGTTATCTGCTCCAAATACTTTGCTTCTCGTAAAGGCTTTCAAAGGCTGCAACAAAATGTTAAGCACATTCTCCTGTAAATTTTTGTTGTTTCTTACAGACCTACAGCTTCCCCAAATGGCAAGCCCTGACCAAGGGACACAAAGCATCCCTTGTGCAAGGGGCTGAGCAGCCCAGGAAAACTTTTCCCTGGCATTTTGTGTGCAGAACGCTTCCCTATGTTATAAATAGAAACAGGGAGGAGGGCAATAGAAATAAATGTTGCTCTGTAAATAAGGGAACCAAAGTTGGAGGGTGGAAGGGCTCTCTCTAGATGAGCTGAGCCACTCCTAAGTTTTAAAGGAGGAGTGTTGTGGTACTTCTTTTCCCTGCTGTCTCCAAATGCTGCCCAGTGGGAAGTGCATGGCAGCAGAGGACGGGGAAGGCTGGGGCAGGTTCAGGCACTCACAGAGATCACTGTGCTGCTCCCCACCCCTGCCCTGCCTGTGCAGAGAGGGTGTGAGCCCTGAATGCCTCAGAACAACCCAGAGAGAGCTTTTTTCTGCAGTGACACAACACTGTGCCTTGAATTGAATGCCTGTTTCCTGTAGCAAAGTGCTCCCACCCCTGCACTCTGTGCAGCAGAGGCTCAGAGAGCTGCCAGGTGTGCCCAGCTCCATTTCCCATCACTGGCACAGTGCTTGGAGCAGAGTGCTCCAAGAGTGTTTGGAAGGGATGGGAAATGGGACAGAACAGATCTCTGTTACCCAAAAGACCTAAACCACGTCTGGGCAAAGCTCTGGAGGGGTCGCTGCACCAGCAGCCCCACACCTGCAGGCACAAGGACTCAGCTCGTTCTCTCTGTGCCTTCCTCGCTGGGGCTGCCAAGTCTGAGAGGAGGCAGGAATGGTCTGGAATAGCTCCGAGGTGGAGGATCCTGCAGGCAAGGCAGCCCCATCCCATGGGAGGAGTGGGCTGGACCCCTCCTGTGGCACAGCTGCAGAGCAGGAGCCACCAGAGCACAGCCAGCAGTGCCAGTGACACCCCAGAGGTTCTGCACATCTGTTTATCTGTGCTGCTGCCTTGCCATTGAGATAGAAAGCAGCTTCGGACAGAAATTTCAGCCTATGATGGGAATGTCAGCAGTGTTATGCTCTTTCATATTTTTTTAAAGCCTGGCTTTCTGCAAACTGACATATTTACATGCTTGCTTTATAACATTGGCATGGGATTTATGAAATTGCCTTAAAATTAATGTCTATTTCTAACAAATTTAAATTAAAAATGACCATACCCACATGAGGAATAGGATAGGAAATTTAATTTAAGGGAAAGCTGGGAATGTATATGTTTCTGTACATGAGTCTGTTTCAGACTCTTTCTGTTGCAACCTAATAACACGTGTGAATGAGAGCCTGGTCCTTCCAACTCAACCTATGGAGGATTGTGCTTATAGAAGAAGCTGCTTTGTGATATTAGCAGGAAAGCTAGGAAATGAAGAATTCCATTTTGCAGCAGATTTTTTGCAGGGATCCTAATTCAGCTACCCAGGGGCCTAGTGCCCAAAAACAGGGGTAAGGAGGGAAAAGAAGGAGCTGCAAACTCCAGGAGAACAGGGTTAACAGCAGGCAGGACATCCATGCCTGTTTTCTTACCTCTGCAGGTCCAAGCCAGCCACTCTGTGTAATTAAGAGCTTTTCATATGCTTTAAGAAACAACCACAACTTCCTTCTGAGGATTGGCATAAACTGCTCTGGACCATCATAAAACCAGCATATTCTCATTTTGTCAGCACAGGCAGTAGCAGCTGAGCTTACATGCCCCAGACCAAAGTCCAGAAGCCAGGCTTGGCGATTTGTTTCCTGCACAATATATTTATATAGACAGCTAACCCGTCGCTGGGCTGCTGGCAGTTTTGCATTTTCCTTGTAAACTGTTCTTATAAGCTACAACACATCTGGGCATTCTTAATTCTGCCTCTCACTTCATTACCTTTCATAGGAGGCTCTGGATTTACAGCAAAAGAATCAATAGTTCGAAAGTTTTAAAAAGTGCAATATTAAAAATTTAAAAGAAAGCAGGAAATCATAGTCTCCATTCAGAGGAGTAAAAAAAAAAAAAAAAAGGAAAAAACCAAACCAAACAACCCAGCACAAAAACTTTTTCTTTGAGTCAGGATTGGGGCTCACAATTAGTTATCTTCATACATAGCAGTTGGGGATTTCTTCTAAAATCTGTGTGTGAGCACGCCTGGCTTCTGGAATCCACATTAAAAATATTCAAAGAGTTCAGACACAGCACGGTTTGTTGGCAGCGTTTATGCAAAGTGGACTCCAGCAAACAATCTGTTGCTGTTTACAGGGCTGGAATGAGAGGTTTGGAAAGGGAATGGGGGTCTGTGGGCAAATCCTGCTGCCCACTGTGGGCAGGAGCCCCAGCCCAAGGGGACTGACTCCAGCACAGGATCCATCCCCTGCTGCAGGGTTGCTCTCCCTCGAGCAGATGTAATTGAAATCAGATCTCTGTGCTGCCTTAGGATTCCTCTGGCAGAGCTGGTCTTGGCATTGTTTTCTTTACCATTTTTCCTATTACTGTTAGTACCAATCACCAGAACAAGGCAGCGAGGGACAGGAGAGAAAAGCAGCATGCTGTGAAATTGTTGAAATAATTCAAAGGTTTCCACAGGAAACATCATCTCCAAGTGCTTGAATGCAGCCTCCCAGATATAAATATAGTGCAGGGAAAGAGAGGGAGGGGGTGAAAAGGGAAGGGAGAAAGGGATGTAGTGATATTAAGAGGCTAAAGCAATAGGAGTGATCTGTAAATTACACAGGTTCTGTGCCTTGAGGAGCACTGGAGAGGGGAGCAGAGGGAAAATGTCTCAACAGGGCTGAAACCCAGGGCTGTGCTCTGCAGCACCCTCCTTGCTTTGTTTAACAGGTATCCTCAGACCCCTTCTGGTTTTGTCCTTGCAAGGATGAAAGTTTGAAAAATAAAAGTTGATGACAGAATAAACCCGTGCTCGGTTCAAAGAGGATCCTTCAGCACATGCTGAGAGCAGCGTCAATAACATCCATGTATTTATTGATCAATACCTTTCAATCATTCAAGGAAACATTTTGGTTTTAGCAGATGGCATTCTTTCAGTGCAGTCCATTCAAACTGATAGTAGCTGTACCATTTTACTATCTACAGCACTATAATACGCTATGTTTTCATATTTTAAAATGAAAATGTCAATACAATTATTTTAAGGAACAAAGCCAGCTTATTTGCTAAGCCTGGCTAAGTAGGTCAAGTTTCCAAATTCATATTTTGGTTCCAAGACGTGATATATTTGATTTGTAAAAGTGTACATTTTAGGAATGGTGAAATAATTCTGCATTGAAACTGGTTTTAATGAAAAAATAGCTATTCAGTTAATCAGAATTTCCCAGAAGCAATAGTTATGCTTTAGAGAGGAAATTTTGGGTTGTTAGAAGAAATGGAACAGCTTTCTGGTTTTGAAGCCATAATTTTGGAGGTTTTGTAGTTTGGTTGAGCAAGAAGGAGAAATTCTAAACAGAAACATTTTAATGAAGAGTCCTTTTTAGTTCCTTATGGCTGCAATTCTGCAATGAGAGGGAGGGGACCTTTCTGCCCTCAATGCTTCTGAGTGGCCAAAAAGTCCCCATGCCATCCATGGGAGTAGCTTACACTTTGGAAATTAGTATTTGATGGTAAACATCCAAGTTTGAAGTATTTTTCTGATGAAGTTTCCTTTGAAGTGCAGAAATCCCATCTCTTCTCCTGTCTTCAGGAGCCCAGAAATTCCTGGGAGCTCCCTGCACTCCCCAACTGGCTTTTTGTCTATAAACAAATTCAGCTTGGCCTCCCCTCTCCATCTCTAATCCTTTGCATGAAATCATTACCAGCTACTTGCCATGAACTTGCCACTCTTCAGCTCACAATTGTTGTCAGCTTCACATAACAGTTCATCCCCTTTCTGCTTAATCAGAGGCATTAGATTTCAGGTATTCACTGAAATGGAGAAGAGTTTTGAGGTTTCTAAAGATTACTTTTAATGAATCTTGTGATATCTTTAATGAAGAGGTCAGAAATACATATTTTCTTCTTTTCCAAATGTTAATAAAGTACAGAAAAAGAAAGAAGGGGTGGGGGAAGCAACTTTCCAAAGATTTTAGTCTGGTGACTGGTTGTCCTTTGTGCATCTGTTCAAGTATTTTGTGGTTTGCATTTACGTCTGTATTTGCCCAATTTACAGCTTAAAAAAAAAATCAATAGTAATGTTATATTTTCATGAAACCAGCATTTTTAAACGGAGATCTCATGAGCAAATTAAATTACATCCAAGCTGGATTTTATCCAAGTTAGACTGCAGTTGCAGGCCCTGATCCTGCAAACGCTTATGCACATGAATATTTCCCCTCAGTTTATGCCTTGGGCTACGACTTGAGAGACCTGGAACCTTGTTCTAGGTCTGCTATAGCTTCCCTCTCCCCAGGTCCCTTATTTGCTCTGAATCTCAGCTATTACTATTTAAAAAAAGAAAAAGTAAAAAAAGAAAATAGAAGATGGACTAATATTGACAGTTGATTTGATGTTGCATATATTTTTCATACATATTTATGAGGTATCACTTTTCTGGTCATGTATGAGCTATTAAATCATAACACATACCAAACATATGGTAAAACAGGCTTGTTTTCTATGCTTGTCCCAGACTCTCCTGAAAAGTATTTAGTCAGTGACAGCAAAGCTCCTATTGAGGATTCACTGCTTTTCCTCTTGTTTTTTGATATCCTGTTGTTTCTACATCCCCCTGCTCCTGGCAGAAGCAGACAAACCAAAGTAAGCAAGAGCAGAGCTAAATTCTTCCATGCAGGAACTCTCTTTTTAGTCCGTGCTTCTTTAGGGCTGACAGAGCAGAGTTGCCACATTACAAATAACTACTGATAATAGGAAATAAATTCCAACACAGAACTTCAGAGAGGCAAATGTTCTGTCAACAGGGAGACCCACAGGAGCAGGGGGACAGAAAAGCTGTGGTGCAGAGTGGAAAACAAAATTGCCCATGTGGTGAAAGCTGATCTTTGCTGTAGGCAGTTCTCTAGGCTACAACATAAGGTTGTACACGAATTAAAAGAGGAACCTAAGCCTTGGAGACATTAAATGTGACTTAATGTGTCAGCTGTGAGGGTGTCAGCTCAGCTCAGCTCCTTCCACACCGGGCTTGGGGCAGCCCTAACACCTTGAGAGCTCAGGTGGGGTTGGCTGCCACAGCTCAGCTGAGGCACCACAGCCCGTTCTGACAAAGTCACCTGGGTTTGTTCCTGACACCCTCGTGGTCCAGAAAAGTCTCAGAGGTAGCTTGAGGGGAAATGGGGAGAAGGAAGGATGTTTATCCATGTGTGTTTGCAGCAAAATAATAGAACAGCTTGTCCAGACATCCTTTAAAAATATGTTGATGAGGGGGTTGGCTAATGAAAGATGGAAATTTCTGGAGAATGTTGGTTTTACTTCTCACCTTAGTGCAGGGGATAGCACTTATGGAGAGTGTGAGGAGGGTTCTCACTGCAACAGACCCTGTGAGGGCAGGGTAGTAAAAATCCAAACCCCTCAAGAGTTCACAGTCAGCAGAGATTACCCAGCCCAAGCTGGAAAATTGGAATGAAGCACATGGATTAACCCTTCACTGGTGTGGAGATCAGCCTAGTGTGTGGCATGCACTGAAACTCTTTAGAATGTTCATTAAGGTTAAAAATTACAGTTTTCAATTTTTATTGTGGCTGTTCTGTGATTCAACAAACTCTGCCCACTTTGCCCCTAAGTGGAATTGAAGTTCATCAGATGAAGTGTTAGGATATAGCAAATAAATAAATAAAATACATTGAAAGCAGAGACTATGAAATTAATTTCTCTACTTTCCCCAAATGTCTTGTATTGCTGTCTGAGACTGAGCTCTGGGAGGTAATACAGCTTATCAGGTATTGAACATTAGGTATATGAAATTATATGCTTATAATCCTCACCATACCATTAGATTTATATGTATATGAAATAACTTATTTTCTATTTAAAGCCTATGTATCTGATGGATATTTTCCAGTGCATTACATTATTCGTCTTCCTCACCAAACATCAATGACTGCAGGACACAGAACTCCTTCCCAATCAATGCATGCATGTCCCCTCCTTCAAAAAAGACCATTATCCTATGGTGTTTAGGTGAAAAAGCACACGATAGGATCTTAGAGTGGCTGTGGCAAGAAAAGATCCACTGTGATTTATGCGAGGTGCATTGGGAGCTGTCTGATGTGAAGTCAGCAGATGAAGGGCAATGAATAATTCAGCACTAGGATCCGTCACCATCATCTCTCTTCCCATGTTATTGCTGTTTTTACGTAATTGCAAAGTGAGAAATAAATTGATGTCATAAAAAAGCTGCATCATTTGTCTGGGAGTACACATAAGAATTAGAGGTGCAGTTCTGCTGCTTTGTGAGCCCTGCATGGTGTTACAGCAGTTACAAATTAAAAATGTGTCTTTGTGAACACCTTCTCTAGGGTTAGGTGGGTGATCCATGACAGCTTTTACGTTGGTATTAGTGCCCTGCACTGATAGAGAATGATGTCTCTGAATTGCTCCCTTCAAGCACTCCAGTGCCATTGCCCTTGCTCTAATGTGGAGCTGGAGCTGTATCACGGGGGAAATTCTGTTTGCCACACTGCAGACAGAAATGAAGCCAGGGGAAGGGGTCACCTGCCTCAGGGGGGATTTGGAAAGAGAATTTGTGCACAGTCCCGTGCTGGTTTGCCCTGTGCACCACAAATAAAGAACTCAACAAAAGGGTTTGGTCGGTGGGCTCAGTGATTCTGTGCAACACAGAAAGCTCAGCTGCTTATATGGATATGGACACACAGACATCTCGTGCTCTCAGTGTCCTGAATGTTCACAGGAATTGAGCTCCAAGGGATGCTTCCCTTGCCTGTAGAGCAGGACAATATTTTGTACTGACTCACAAGTTTTAGGTTGTATGAAAACCTTGAAACCTCCAAAATTCCTTCATTTAGGAATGGTAGTTAAGGAGTTACCTCTGTCTGAAAAGCAGAATATGGACCAGTAGCAAAGAGATTGGGACAAGAGCTGGCAAAATTTCTTGCTTATTTGTTCCCCTTTTCTGGTGGAGTGCATTATCCACCCCTGTGTTTAAGTGTGGCTCATGCTCTGTGCCCTTCTTGCTGCTATTATTTCATGACTGGAAAGAAAAAAAACAAAACAACGTTGGTAAAACTCTGCTTTTTAACCTGAATTGTTCCAAAATACACCCTAACAAGCTCCAGCCTCTGATTCCCCAGTCTCCCTTACAAAGCACAGTCCCTACTCTGTTCTTGACTTTGTCCTTGCCTCACGTCAGCCAGGCTGATGTGAGCAAATTCTATTTCTTAGGAAAGTTCTGACTCAACAATGTAAGCTTTTCAAAGGAGAATGAATGCAATCTGTGAACTGAATTGGCAATGCAAGCAGATTAGAAGAAATGCTATGCAATACCCAGATCATGCCATTTTAATATCTAAAGATGATTGCTTTTAGGAAGGAGACAATAGGTTTAGCATAGAGGTGACAAAACATATTCTTTTTGCTTTTCCTCTTGGTAAACAAAGTTCTTTCAGAGATGAAATGAAGCTGTATTATGCAACAGTGATGGAAAGGGGCAGACGTGGCATGGGGGCTGTCTCCCAGCTGGTAAGATAATAGGAATTGATCAATGGGAGCCAGTTCTCATAACTTTTGTCTTTCAAGGGCTTCATATTCTTGGTGTTAGGATGTCAAAACTGAAGGGTTATGTTTTTGTTTTTGTTTTTTCATTTATATTAATTGGTTTCCTTAAAGTCCAGGTCAGCTGGAAAAGCCTTCACTTTTAGGATCAAGCATTGCTCACAAGCAGTGTTTAAAGGGTGGCTGGTGAGTGGGAAGGGAAGAGAGATGCTGAAAGGGAAAAGGAAAAGTTTGCCAGGTTCTCAGTAACGTGGTGAAGTTTGGCAGAGCTGCAGGAAGGTTGAGCTTTGCAATTTTCTCCCTCTATGACATAACAAATTGCAGGTCCAAGGCAGAAATCACTGCAGTGGAAAGTAACAGGAATTACTTCCCTAGCTTAAACAAAACAGCCTTTTCTTTTTGTCCAGGATTCATGGAAATTTACTGATAATTGAAACAAAAACTTGCCCATATGGGCAAACCTACAATACCTCTCCATGGAAATACAGAAGTGTCAATGCTCTGAAGTAAGAAAAGTTTATAGCTAGATTCCAAAGGCACTTTTAAAAAAAGCAATGCTAAAAAAAAAAAAAAGAAAAAATTTAAAAACCCACCTACCAGAAAGTGTCCTTTATAATCTCTTTTTAGAAAAATTGCTTTACCTTATTGAAAATAAAATAACAATCTCCTCCTGCTCGCCCCCATACCAGCAATCTTGAATATTTAAGGCTTGTAAATAATGAGGACTCGGTTATCTTCGTGGAGACAGTGATGTTGTTCTTGAAAACACTTAACTGGGGTCTTGGTTTTAAGGAGAAATATTCCTCAGTGCATTATTGCTGTGAATTGTAAGTGCTGAGTTTCCAAGTATTTCCAAGCACATGCTTCACATTAAAGTGTAGGGCTTTCTTCTAATTTCTCATCCATTAATGGATAAACTCTACTGGGGTTTTGAATGCAAAGACATCAGAAAAACACATGGATAATTTGTTTTAGTTTATAAGCAAACTTTTCCTGAAGTCACTTGCATGTATTTTCTTGCAGGTGGTCAGACAAAAAGTAAACCAGAGCTGCCACTTGAATTCTATTTTATTTGTGCATTTAAGTCTAAGGAACTAGAGTTCCTTACCCAACATGGGATGTGGGTGAAGAGACTCTAATCCAAACCATAGCAGGTGTTGTATTCCTTTTCTTGATGCCTAATTTCTAATAGTTCCATGAAAAATTTTGTAGACATTTTCCTGATGTGGACAATAAGAACATCTCAAGTACACATTACCTGGACTGTGCTCTGGGATGTGAATGGGATAGTGGGAAAAAAAATCAGTTGTATACAAAATATCGGGGGGAAGGAGACCCACAACAACTCAGCAGTTGTATTCCTGCAAGTTGAATTTGGAAAGCAGCCTTATGTTTCCTATAAAGCCTGCTATAGCTGTCTGGGGAGGGGGCTAGGAAGGGGGTGCTGGTTGTTTTTATGTTGTTTTTATGCCTGGATTATACCCCGAGAAATATTTTCCATTTGGACAAATAAATGCAGCAAAGAGTTGGTGAAAACAGGACACCAGTGAATTTACCTGGCTACTGGTTCCAGTTTGGCAGGAGTTCCAGGGACAAATAAATGCAGTTGCTGACGTTCAGAAAAATCTACCAGGACAACCATCAGTGATATAGGAATGTATTCTTTCTACTTTGATGACATCTGTCCAAAACAAGAACAACAGGAGATTGGAGCAGAGGCTTTAAACCAGGACTTTTTATCTTCTGTTGCTGTTGTGTTACAGCAACACCACAAATTCTGCAGCCCAGGTTGCAGCTTTGAGTCCCCAGCCTCAGTCTCCATGTACAGAATTTTCATTGATCCTTATCTAGACAAGCAGCTTGTTTTGCTGCTGAGATTATAATCTTCTTTAAGAGGGTGATCAGCACAACCCATGTTTTTTTTTTTCCTCCAGCACAAAAATATACATTAATTAGAAATGTTTCTAGGCAGCTGGCACTGGTGTGCAAGACTAAAGGGAGTTCAGCACTTCTGTGGAGAGGAAAGGGAATCCCAGTGACAGAAGAGTTTGTAGTTTAAGGTTAACATGAGTGCTGCAAGGTTTTGGGTCTTTTTGTTCATGTTGCTAATAAGCACCATTTAGAATATGACTATTTCAAGGCAAATTCTCTTCCTAGAAAACACACACCAAATGAAACTGGAGCATTTAATTCAAACCTGCGATGTGGTGGACTAATTAGTCTGTAAAAATTAATTAGTCTAAGGAAAAGCAACATACTCTGGATCAAATTATTTGGTGACTTCAATGGGAGGAGTGCCCGTATACCTGGGGGTGGTGTTTAGATTGCCCTTTGATCTTCACTTCTGGAGCTCAAGTGCCAAACTGCATTAAAAATTCATTCTTAGAGCCCATTTTTAAGATACAGTCAGCCATTCCCAGAGGCAGCTGCATCCAGCCAGTGGCTGGGGGAAGGATGACTCTACAAACCTTGCAGAAAGCAGCTTCACAAGGCTGGGGACCTCGGCAGTGCTGAAATGCAGTGTCAGACCCTCTAACCCTACTTCTTCCACCAAATAGACCCCTGCTTTCTGTTCTCATGAGAGAAATGAGTGGTGTTGCCTCTTTGAACAGTGAGAATAAAGTCCTGCAAAGAATTGTCCTGTCTTATGTCAGCCTGCTGTGGACATTTACAGTTAAAGAAAAGAGAAAGTCCCACTGCATGCAGGCATCTCAGGCTTGCCTCATCTGTGGAGATTGCTTAGTTGATTTGTTCTTTAATTCTATGTAAATTTTAAACTTATTTTTCTGTTGTTCTGAGTGATTATTTTTCATCTCCTGCAGCCCCTAAATTTTACCCCATCCCCACCCCAGGGATGACACCCAAGAGTGACAAATGTAGAATCAGCATTTTACGTGACAGTGCCCTCATGGGGCAGCAGCCCGTGGTATGGCAGGGTAGTGATGAGAATGTTTTAACCCACTTTCCTTTCAGATTAATTCTCAGTTGGGTTTGCAAGTTTTAAATCTCTGATATTAGGCAACTGCCTCCTCTCCCTCAAATGCTGCCATAGCCTACTGTTGTATTTTGCAGAATACAGGAAGAATTACAAATTTGGATATTTATGTAGTGATAAAGATATTTCACTGTATCATATTAAATACAGCCTATCAATATTTGATGTACAGGCTGTCATCACTTTTCTGGGTAATGCCTTTTTTTCTGGGTAATTCCTGGTTTTCAGATGGCAGGAAACACACAAAATTCCCCAAGAAATTGAGGGTCAGCTACCTAAGAGTTTTTCTTCCTCTGTCTGTGTCACTTGTCCCCAGTGTTGAGGGAAAATGGAACTGGTCACAATCTGAGGAGGTTTCTCAGTTCCTGTCCTGGTGTCACTCCCTTGCACTGGGAGCTCTATCCCAAGGAAAGAGCTTGTCTTTACATTTGTCTTGTAATCTCAGATTTGTGGTCAGGCAGCTCTGAAGAGGTGGAGGACAAAGTTGCTGCTACAGCAGGTAGAAAATGATCCATGACCATTTTGTGTGCCTGGCATGGAAAAGTCATACGGCTAAGGCACATGTGAAAATAAATATATTTTCTCAAGGATTGTAACTGGCCTAGTAATGACAGTGCTGTCTGAGAATAAGCATTTCACTAATGTGAAAGAGCTCCCTTTTTGGCCATGCATTTTTCTGGTACATATATTTTATTTATTTGATAAAATGTGCCTTATTTGCTGTCTTTTGGGGTAATGCAATTTGAGCTCATAGCTCTCCCCTCTCTGAAGGGTGTCAGGTTGGAGTGGTTTGGGTGATGCTCCCATATACCCTGCAGAATTGTGGTTCAAGGGCTTCCCTCTTCTCTTTTGGCAGATAAAGTATTGGATGCTGATCCAACATCTTAGGAGAATGATCCTTTTCTTCCTTCACATATCTCCTCAGCTGCTGAGCAGCTGAAGAGCTGACAGAATTAAATTACATTGCTGCTGCTGCTATTAACAAAGAGTAAAGAGAAACTGTTACATCTGGCTCCACTTCTTTGCCAGAGTCTTCATTTAATTGTTTTCTAATTTGAAGAAAACCACAAATGACAAGATGAAACTGCTAGAAATGTAAATACAAGAGTCAAATTGCTCTTGTCAGATTCCTCGTTCACAAACCATGGTAATGTGATTCTGCATATCTGACCAACAAATAAGGGTCGCAGCCAGTGCATGCTGTTGATTTCTCTGTCGAAATTTGCAGTCCCCTCACTGACAGTCACAAAAATGTTTTACTTTGAAAGAACATGAGACATGCTGGATTGGAGAAACCAGCCTGACAGCTGCAGATTTCTTCAGTGCATGCTCTAGGACAGGATTTCTTGGCAGTAAATGGGGAATTTAGATAGAGCTGGGCTGGAAAAGGTTTCATTATTTATTCTCTGCCACTTTTAAAATAATTTTTTTACCTCCTCCTTTTAGTCAGGTAGTGGAGAAATGTATTTGAAGAATAAATAAAGTTTCACAGACTATGATATGAAGGGTCATCCAATTTCTAAATGCAGGATCATAAGCCAGTAGTTATGCTGAAAAACGTTTTAAAAATAACACCATTAGTCAAAGATTTTTCTCTAATAAGTCTGCAAAAAGTTTCATTCTCACATAAGAAATTCAGAGCAAAGTATTCCCGAACACACTGTTGGTAAAGAATAAAGTTTAACTTTGGAAAATCCTTATGCAGAGTGAAGACCACATTAGTTTTAAAATGGTTTGTTATTCAAAAATAAGAAATGATCCTGTTAAGAACCAGAAATGCAAACAAAACCTGCAAGCTAATGTTTCTTTTCCAATTGATGCCTGACACTTAGAAACAGTCCTGAGCTCCACTGGGCAGGTTCACAAACAGCAAAATCAATCACCACTAAAGGGTTCCCTGGCTGAAAGAAATCCCCAGGTAATGTGAGGACCCTTTATTCCTTTACAACCCCCTGCAGCCTATCAGTGTGGGCAGGGGCTGGCAGAGACTGACCCTTTGTGAGGTGTCCCCACTGCAGCTTTGAATGGCACAGCTGGCCAAGGCTGGAGCTCACCCGTGTCCTTTGTGCAGCAGAGCCAGCTCAGGGGGCTGATCCCTGTCTGCTGCTCGGGTCACCTGCCAGGGCTCTCACAAGGACAGCTCCCAGTGTCATGTGCACAGGGTGATGAAAATGCTGCTTTTCCCAGCTGCTGGAGCTGGGGTTTGTTTGCTGCAGAGTTCTCGTGGTGAAGCTGGACGTTGCTGGTTGTTGGAGTCAGCAAGTCAGGAGTTTGTCTGAATCTTTCAGAGAGAGATCAAAGTGCAGGGATTGAATTAAAGCCTTTGGATGGAATGAGTAAGTGAGTAGATGGAATGAGTGAGTGAGCAGATGGAGCAAGTAAGTAAGTAAGTAAGTAAAATAAGTTTTAAGTGCTTTTAGTAAGTAAAAAGTCTTAGATGCCAGAGAAGTAGTACATGTTCTAGTGAAGGTTGAAAATCATAGTCCTAGACACTATTGTTTCCATGGAGGCTCCAAGAACCTAGCTTCAAACACAATAGAGTTAGAGCTAAGAATATTGCTTACATTTATCAGTTAAAACAAGATAGACCATATATGTAGTTTATACGTAGCCTGGTGTGCTAAAAAACAAAAATTCTAATAAGTTAAAAAGTAGTGGTCCAAGTTTGTGTCTTAGCTAGTTAAAAAGTTTCTATATAAAAATAGACATTAGAGAAAGTTGGTGCTCTATGCCATGGCTTTATGCAATGTGCACTTTGCCACTGCATTTTGTCACTTGCGTTTTACCATTGCTTTATACCATGTGCTTTTACCATTGCTTTGCTTTGTTTTTGCCTTTAAAACTAATGTGCTTCTGCAATAAATAACTTTATTAACAACTATGTAAACAACTATTAGCTGCTTCGCTTTTTAAAGAAAATAACCTGTCAGTTAGGTGCCCTAAAGCACCCAGAAGTTTCTAAAAATCACAGTGGTGATGTGAGTGGAACACGGGGCTGTGAGAGAGGAGCAGAGCCCTGGGGAGGCACAGGGGAGAGCAGCCAACGAGCACCAGTGCAAAGTGCAGCTGTCACTGAAGAGAGAGAGAAGTTAAAAAGGGAAGGGGAAAAAAAAGAAAAAGCCTTGACTGTCCCTCAGGGGTAGGGGCTGCTGTCGTTCCAAATGCCGACAGCTTTCCAAACCTAAACCAAAGCTATAAAATATGAAATATAATGAACAAAAGTTGGCACCCACCCATGTGTAGTTGTCAGCCTAATAAAAACAAAATTATCTGGCAGCTGACACTTAGGTGCTGGGAGATGCCAGCTCTGGATTCCTGCAGAACAGGTCTTGCCTTTGCCTTCTACTTCTGAGTGTTTGCTAGATTATAAAATGTGCACCAGAGGGTGAAGAAAGAGTCATGTCCATACTAAGGCTGACCTTGGGTATCAAAGTGAGCATCCCTAAACTGTGTGTCCTTCACATCTTCCTGCTTAGAGAGGACAAACAGAAAGGGAGTGTTGGAGGCTGGATGTTACTGTGTTTTGGTTCCACTTCCCCCACCATTTATTTGTTAAGCACTAGAGTAAGCTGCTGGACTGGCCACAGTGAGTGGAACTGACTTACTTTTGATGGGGACAATTGGCAGGTTTGGTGGCACAAAGCTGGCAGAAAACATAACTCCAAGTTGGGGTTGTGGATAATTTTCTACAGCAAATCTCAAAAATTCAAACAAGGTACTGTGAGAACATTTAAGAGTCATTCAGAGTGGGACTCAAGAGGAAAGAGAGTGACCAGTCTTGCCCTATACCAGTGTTAGAGCATGAATAGATTCTTTCTGTATTAACAATTAAATCTGTGCAATTAGGGGAATGAGTAGGTCAAAGCAGCTGTTGGTGACAGCCCTCCATCTCCAGCCTTTGAGAGTCAGAGGTTAGATTTGACTGGATTAGGAGTCATCACATCACATCTGGTGTGAAGGGGTCTGAAGGACCAGGCACTGATCTGGACTTGGTGTTCCACAAGAAGCTGAGGCACATTTGGCACTCCCCTGGCCTGGGGCATCACATGTGGTTTGCTCCAAATCACATCCCAGTGGTGTGGAGGAAGCCCTGAGTGACTGAAGGCAGTGCAGGGCAGGTGGGGATGAGCAAAGGATTCCCTCTGGGGCCTGCACCAAGGTGAAACGTGAGCACAGACAAAATCAGGGTGTGCTTTAAGAAAAGAGGAATTTTAAGAGCAGCATGTGCCATTTGGGAAGCAATCAGGCTGACACTGGTTTTTAGCCCCAGTGGGGAGTCTGGCTCCCCAGCTCTGGCTGAGGCAGACTGCTTTCCAAGCAGAGTGAGGTACCATGTGTGGGAGGAATCGTGGCAAACCCGGGCCCTTAATTCCAATGCAATTCTAAGATATTATACCTGCTTTGCGCCCCCACACTTCAGGAATAAATAACTACCTGCAATTGCATTGCAGGCATATTTTTTTTTTTACCTTTTCTCTGAAAACTGTTCCTCATTACAAAGAATCTACCTTGAGCGTGTCTCACTCTTGGCAAATTGCTGGGTGGAATCTCCCGTGATTCTCCCCCTCTGTAGGTTAAGAAGTATTTGTTCAGTTTTATGAAGGGTGGCCTCTTGATATTTAGTGCAAACAGTCCATCCCTCAGGCACCTGACACTGATGGCAAACAGAAGAGGCTTTTGGTAAATGGCAGTGCCCTGCAGTGGAGGGAGCAGTTGGTTTCACACATGTCAGGGCACACAGTGGAGCTTTTCCATGGCAGGGACAGCACCTTCGTGGCTGGGTGCAGCCTCCTTTGCTTGTCTTGGCCATGCTTTAAGGGCCTCGCCAAGGGACTTGCACCTCTTTTATCAAAATAGGTTTTTTCTCAGCTGCTGTGTACTTGTCAGCCATCCCCTCCCATCTTTCCATGGCACTGAGTGAGTCTGCACCACCCATCCCACACTGGCTGAAGGGCTCTGGTGGTGATGGAGCCTCCCATCAGAAAAGCTTAATACTGTGCACATCAGTTGTATGGATCATCACAGTAAAAACAAAACCAATTCTCCACTGACAGAATTACTGACAGAATTTGAGAGGATCTCCTCGTGTCATTGTGCACTACAATATTTGCATTCAAGGCTTCCCAGTTAAGGGAATTCTGTGAGCAGGCACTTACACGTGTAGTGCTCCTCTCTTTAGTCTGAAGTAAATATGGCACTCATAGAGCAGCCAGGAATCACTGCTCCTCTCTCCTCTGAAACACATCCCCCATGTGCACAGCCACACAAGCACATGTATCTGGCTATTTAGGAACATTTGCATGACCCCAGAGGTCTTCATGGCTGAAAGGAAATTTTCATTACAAATGATCTATGTGAAGACACAATTTGTCATAGCCAGCCTCCTAATGGTTAGCTGCAATACACGTAAATAGGTGTGCTATGCATTGTTTATTTGGCTCTTATGTGTAATTAAGGTTGTTGTAGAAAGATTTGCTTGCAATTCCCTCTGCCTGTGGGTCTGGGGAATGTCTGTTGAGATCCTGCTTCTTGTCACTCATTGCAGTGGGGAGGCTGCTGGAGTTTGCTCTTGTGTATCAATTATATATCTTGTGTCAAGATAATAAAGGAGCAAAATGGAAATGTTTGTATAGCAAACACGAAGATCCAAGTGAAGCTACAAGGTCAGCTAATCTGGGCTTAAACCATGGATCTTTTGCACTTACTGGAGTTTTAAATAGTAGCCATGTAACTCCTTTCTTCTGACACCTGAGATAACCTAATTTTTTTCACAAAATACACGGTGCAAACCCCAGTGAAGGGAATTTTGACATGGATATCAGATGTGAAATATTGCCAGCGAGGGTGGCCAACAACTAAAACCTGATCCCATGAGATGCAGCAGACATTGCTCCCATGAGATGCTGGTCTCATTTCAGCCATTTCAAAAACTGTTTTCATGTTAAGGTAGACATCAGTATCCCAAAAAGTGATGAGACAGACACCAGACCAGAGTCAGCACAGCCAATCTGTCCTGAGATGCACTGAAATAATTGCAGAAGCACCTGCTTTTTTGCACAGACTGCTGCAGGAGACTTAAGGAGTAATTTAGACCAGATAGTTGACTTCTAGAGAGCTGCATTTATATATATTACATATTATGTTGTGCTTCTCTTGCCCATCAAGGCTTTCCAAGACATGCTTTGCCTGCAGCCCTGCTTTCCTGGTTGAGATGCCTGGATCACTGCAAACCGTGGAGTGTGCAGTGCAGGACATGGGCCTGGATAACAGCTTGGATAATCTCAGTGGTCCCTTCTTCCCTTAAACTCTCAGATTTGAAGACAGGGTCTGGACTGTAGTACAGAGTCTGCACATCCCATGAACAAGTCAGAAGTGAGGGAGCAGACCTGTGATGCTCAGAGGTGCTGTCTGAAGCTGCAGATGCTTTTGCAGACAGGAGATGTGCATATGGGGAGAGCTCAAACAATAGAGCATTCAGGAAGGTCTCTCTGGGACAGCTCATGGCTTGTATTGCCTGCAGAATCTCCTGTGGAGAAGATATTCTTTCCTCACTCTTGAGAGATTGAGACAGAGTAATGTCACTAAAACAATGCCTCAGAAGGACCTTCTAGGGAGGTTCCTCTTTAGACTTATTTGAAATGTTAGAAGACCAAATTTTTGTGTGCGTTTTTTGTTCTAATGATACATTCTTGCAAGGATTCAATCTGTCATCAGAGGGCGTATGAAATTCCCTCTGACAATTATGGGGGTTCCACCCAGAGATCAAAAAATATTAACAAAAAAGGAAAGAAAGAAAGGGGAGAAAGAAAGAACTATCTGTCTATCAGCAGCCCCAAGCCCCACATTTGCACTGTGCCAAGGGCTGCACAGCATGGGAGTTGCTGTGACCATTCCCCCCAGAAATTGGGATTGTTGGCTGGAAGAACTCTGCAGGTTCTGCACAGATCAGCAGTGGTGTCACAGCCCATGGGGTGGAACTCGAGCTTCCAGCTCACCCCTGGATGGGGCTCCTGCCTCCTCCTCCTCCTCATCATCATCATCCTCTCCATGCCCAGCTCCCAACCCAGAGCATCCCTGGCTCTGTAGCCATCAGGAATGGTTTCCTCTCTCGGGCTGTGCTGGTGCCAGAGCACTTTGGGAGGAAATCATTCCCAGTCAGCCTAATGCCATAACAAGCTCTGCAACAGCTGCAGCAGTGATATGCTGGCAAGCTGTGTTGACCTTTTAAAATGAATAAAGAATGACTATTTCCACAGTACATATAACTCTTGTCCCAAACCCTATCTGTGTGCCCAGACAGCACAGGCATGCTGCTGAATTTGCAAGGAAGCATTTTTTTATTTTCGCTTTTTTTTTTCCTAATGTCAAATTTTATCAAAGCCTGTAAAATTATTTTACAAAGGTTAATCCTCTGAAGTTTAAAGTCAAAATATCCCATTCTAGAAGATGGCAAACAGGCTCTGAGAGGTTAAGGAATTTTGTAGTGATCATACAGAGCACTTGTTAAAGGTGTGAGAATAAAACCTGGAACTTTCAGGTCTCAGTTCCCTGTTAATCCCAGCTCCATCCTTTAAAGAAATGTGTAATTGAAGAAACAGGGTGTGCATACAGTGATCTTTTCCAGCAGTCTGCAGTCTAGAGATTTCCCAAGCCAGAGAATCTGAAACCCAAATCTTGTTTACTGGCCACTTAACAATCTCCTCCACATGTTTGCCTTTCATCCAACACCTATTGCTGCCTTATAAGTCAGGATGGAGGTCAAATGTTTGGAGATCTTCACTCCACAGCTGGAAATCTGGCACCATCCCTTGGAGAAGAGAGACTGTACTGAAAAAAACTCCAATTAAAAAAGGATGTATCATAATTTAGTGGAGACTAACTTGTTTTGCCAGGCTCCTGGCTACCTGTCAGCTCACTTTGAGAGTTTCTGAAGGTCCTCAGACATTCCACAAATTTTCACATTAGAAATTTTTAAAAATTCATCTCGAAGAAAAAAAAGAAAAAAAGCCAAACACCAACCTAGACTTTTCATTAGTGAGTTCCCATGGATGAGAGCAAACTGAGCACCCTCCTTTCTACACCAGTGGCTCTGGATCAGATATCTGGAAACCCAGATATTTTCTTCTGGGTCAGAACTTTCCTGTATGACTCAAAGAAAAAAATATCTATGTGTACTTCAGTTATCCTTGCCAAAAAAAGGAGACAACAGTGGAAACTCCTCAAATAATGGCAAAGATAGTGGGACACAAATTCTGGAGCCCACAGATGGCCTTGGATGGATTGAATTGTAGCTGTTACAGTGATGCAGAAGGAGAAATTCATCTATTGATCCAAAGCTTAAGAGACACCAAGTTTATGGGAAATAAATGTATTTCCATTGGTGTACTTTCATATTACACCCACATTCAAAAACCACTGGTGAAATTGTTACAGCTGCATTGTCAGGAATGTGGATTCACTGAAATTGCTATTTTCTTGCTGGAAAGAGGGTTAGCTTAGCAAAGTTTTCATCACTACATAGTTTTTGAAATGTTCCAGATTTATCCAAATGCTTCCTTTTAATATTTTCTAAATTAAAATTTTTTTCTAACTTTTTGGGAAAAGTCACTCAATGCCTACAAAAATAGTCATAATTAAATATTTTTAAAGTATTTGAGAGAAAAATTTTCACTTAGCCTGTGCTGTGTCTCCCACTCACAGTAATTGCCATATTGGACTTTCATCTCAGTTCAGGATACAGCTTTTTTTTCTAAAACAAGGACTATCTTCATGGATGAAAAAAAAAAATTCCCACCCAATTTTAATGTGCACAAAAGGCCACAAAAGCTTTTCTTTAAAATGAAGATGCGTTAAAATCAAGGCTGTTGTCAATGAATCATGAAAGTGGGCTTGCTTGTTGAAGTTTCTGTAATTTTCTAGGAAAACTCTGATTTTCTACCTCACTCTGCACAGTGTAGGCTGGAGACATCATGGTCCATATGGAGAGGAATGTTGAACCCAAGCCAGATGTTTGTAAATGTTAACTTTGAAATGTGGCACAATACCACAAGCTGTCAAGTTGTGTAAAAGCTTAAGCAAAGACAAAAACAGAACGTAATATTTACCAGATGAGATTTCTCTGTAATCTTGTTGGAATTTTGGGAGTATCCAACTTTCATGGATTTTGAAATGAGCCCTGTATCATTTTTTTCCCCTTTTCTCTCTCTCTTTTATGAAGAGGGATAAGGGAAAACCCACACTAATAAAAAGGAAACATTTTACATGGGCAAACAATGGACTTAGAATGTCCTTGGGCAATTTCAGATGGGTATATATTTTCTTGAAGACTGTATCCCATGAAAGATGCACATTTTTGGCATCATATTTAAAGACTTTTTCTGAAAAAAAATCTATTTCTGGAACAATTTACTAAATTGGTAGTAAGTAGGACAATACCATAGTATTAGCAACATTTTTTATAATGCCTGAAGTATTGCAGTAACATATGTTAGAACAGTGCAAAGCCATCCAACATATTTTACATCTTTTGCCAAAAATAATTTAATTCATCCATATAAAAAAAAAGATGAGTAAAATATTTCACTACTTGAATTAAAGACATGCAACTCAATCCAGAAATAAAACACTAACTCAAGCAGACTAAGGTGATATATTTTGCTCTCTGCTGAGAAAATTCTTATCCTCTTTTGCCTTTTAATTTCTGGGAACCTCCAATATTTCCATCCCAAATATTTCCACCCCCAATATTTCCCCATTCCTGTTTTCTACAGCACCAGGACGGGTTCCTATTAGACCTCTTCTCTCAGTAATTAAAAAATAAGGGCCTGTCTGTAGATGTGATCCCAGGGCTTTCTACAGAGCAGACTCAGCCCAAAGAAGAATTGCTGAGAGCTCACCTGGGAGCAGGGATGGATTATGAGGACACCATTCCCCACCCAACTGGGACATTGCTGCCTCTGAGCCTCAAATTGAAATTGTCTGGGGGACAGCAACCAGTTCCTGCCATGCCTCAGCTGGCAGGAGACCAAGCAGGGATTCTGTCCAGCTGGCAGAATTTGTTCAGCCGCTGGGGCTGCTCACACCACCCTGGATGGGATTGACAGGGACCTCTCTGCAGAATCTGGGATTTCTCCAGGGTTTTGACACACCTCCCTGGCACCTGGGCTTGCTGTGACAGAGATGCACAGCATATATGTTGTGGTGGTGAAGAAAACATTTGTTGAAAGAGTGGTTGAACTGGCGCCAGCAGTTCTGACTTTTTCAAAATATCCCTGAGATCCAAAAATAGCAAATGCACAATCTGCAAAGAATGATGGGCTATTTTGAGGGTTATGTTGGATCCGGTTCCCAGCATCAAGGAAGAGAGAGCAGGGCATTCTGTTGAATTTCTGCTAGAACATGGCTGGGAACAGTGATTTGTATCACTTTATACTCACCAGAGTCATTGAGATTGTTGTTTGTGTTGCTTTGTTTTGCTGTTTGTGCCAAAAGCAATTGAATTTAAGGACTTCATTTTCCAGGAAATCTCCATCCAGCTACTGACTCGGTGTGCTCATCATTTAGTGCTCAAACAATAGAATGTGACTGCACAAATAGTGTTTGTTTGCACAAATCAAGTAATTAGCATGTTCGTTAATTTGCATTGCAAATTGAGCACCAAACTTTCAGAACTTGGCTCTTGTTAAGGCTATAAGAAAGAGGAAAAAAAAGAAATACAGAAATATTGAGATTTTCTGTTTTGAATGTTGTAAAACATAGCTATTGATATCTATCCAAGTGTATTTAGTTGCAGGGAAGGTGCAGTTTATGGATATATATTCTTACTGATCTACTGCAGGCAGACAGAGCGAAGTTAGATGGCAAAGTTAGGCATGAAGTAAATTTAAGAACAAGTCTGTCTCCAGGTTGTTTATTCAAAATACATAAATTAGATCTCTGAAATAGCCAGAAGTACATGTGACATGATGACTTTTTCCACTTACCACTGTGTTGAACCAAGAGTGAACTACAAAAAGCTTCCCAGCTCCCTCCCCTTCCCCCATCTCCTTGAGCACAGGGATGCTGTGAGATCAGCTAACAGCTCAGGAGTTTTTTCAGTACGTGACTTCGGGCACAAAGATCTCCCTCATTCTGAGTAAACAGTGGCTCCCATTTTCCCCAGTAGCTGCTGGTTGGAGGTTGTGATGAGAGTTCCCACACGGCTACCCCCTCAAGTTCCTGGGTAAGATTTCAGCTGGAATAGTTTCCCCCTGATGAAGCACAGCCCTTTATTTGAATGTTTTTCACTCGATTCCTTTCAGCCCCGTGGGACTTCCACAAGCAAAATTCTTGTGGGACTGCAGCTTGTCTGCCTGGAAAAATGAGTATTAGCTGAATGATTAGTTAGTCATATGTGATCAACAGGCAGCTCACTCTCCTTATTTTCAGTAAAATAACTCGTGGAAACTCTCTGATTCTAGGAAAGGAGTAGGATCATCTTTTCTGCTTGTGCTCAAGGAACAGATTGGATCAAGGTCACGTATCACACTTCAATATCCATAATCCCAGATATTTTCACAGAGAACTGGGGAATCCCTGATGTCTGCAGATGCTGTCCACTTTCTACCAAGAACACCTGGGGATATCTAAGTCCCAAGTAGGTAAAAATGGGCAGAAAACTCAAACCAGAAAGTTCAGCCTCCCTTCTGGAAGCTGTTTCTTTTTAAAGTACTTCATTAGCACTCATTATCCATTCCTGCTGATGGATGGAAGTGTCTGTGTTGTTAATGAGAAGCCAGAGATAAATGTCCAAAATTCCTGTGTTTTGAAAGTGGGCATGCTGGCTCGTATGGCTGCTATAGGTACAAAGTTGGAAGAGAAATGTTAGAGCTCAGTGAAGATTTGGGTGTTGTTTCCCTTTGAATAAAGGCTTTCATTCATCTCAAGGTGAGCTAATTCAGGTTGTGCTAAAAGGATGTATAGAAGGACACTGCAGATGGGGAGTGAGGTGGAAGGACTGCTGTACTAATGCCTTTAAAATCACTTTCTACAAAGTAAGTTGTTAATTTAGACTTGTTTTCTTCTTTCTTTCTTCTTGATATTTTTCAACAGAAGAGTAGGACAGAAGATGCATGAGATGTAATAATTACCCATCAAGACTTGACTTTTAGGAAAAAAAAATAGGAGAAACAGCAATCTGAAAACAGAAATAGAAGTTGTGAGGAGAGGGAGGAAAATAGGAAATGTAATTCATTTATTCAATGCTGGTATTAAAGGAAAGCCAAGGTTAAAAAGAGTGAAAAAAAAAGTATGTCTTTGCAAAGCTCTAATAGATATGCCAGATCCTCTCTTTTGCTTTTAGCAATTGTGGTGCATATTGTTGGCAGTGGTTCAAAGAAATGAAGTGCTCGTTCCCTGGGAATTGTCTTTCACACAAAAAAAGTAATTAGGGGAATAAAAGAATATGATGTATTAGAAAAAGGGAGCCATAACAAACTACCAAGTAAGCTGCCATGGCTAATTCTTCTTAACATTCTTTTAACCGCTCTCAAACTTGTAACTGCATCCCAAACATCTCACATTTTCTATCTCCTCGAAAAATTCTGTATGGCCCATCTGATGAGGGCAGGGATGTCAAACATCTAAGTGAGTATTGTGTGTCCTAGTGACAAATATGTTCCCTTGGTGTAGGAAAAGGGCCAGAAGGTACAAAGGGAGAGAGAGTAATCTATTTATAACTTTTACAATGCCTTGTAAGAGGAGATCTTGGGAACTCTTCTCCTGGGGTGGCTGATTGTGCTCTCTCTGATGTGGACTCTGCTAAGTATGGGTAGGAATCCTATTACTGACCACTACAAAGGACTGTGTGGTTTAGTTCAGAATATAAAATTCATATTATGAATGCTGTATGGGGGCGGAGGGGGGGAGGGAAGTAATATTAGCCTTCTGAAGAAGAGGAGACTGTCATGAATAATGCAGCAGTGGCTCTCCGGGAGTCACACAAATAGATCGGATTTAAGATTCCTTTCCCAGTGATAAGGTCAGCCATAGGGATGCTTTACATTTCTGCAGCACTTCCCAGGTACAGGTCTCAAAGCACCACCCAGCCTGGAAAGAACTGTGATTTCACAGAACCTGAGAGGCTGGCAAGTGTTAATGGAGAAGATGTGGGGAAAGGAAAGGACAGAGGAACAAAGAAGCAGAGCTGCCCACTGAGTTGGCACAGACAGAGCCAGCCCAGCCCAGCTCTGATTTGTGCAGCGTTTGGGCAGAGGGTTGTTTGCCCAGGCCTTGTCTCAGTGTGAACCATGCATCCATGAGGGTCAGATGGAAGTTCATGGCAGTGACCATCCCAAAATAAGGGTTTTGAAAAACTGCAGAGAAACTCGACCTGTAAAATCAGCCCCTGGCTCCTGGGGGCTCAGGGTCATCCCCAGTGACTTTGGTGGTGCTGTATGGAGCAAAGCTGGATGCTGCTGGCAACATCCCAGACATTTTCACCCATGGCACCCCTTCCCACTGCCTGCTCTGCTCCTGCACAGCCATCCTGGGAGAGCTGAGATGTGCCAGCTGGGGCAGGTGGGCACCTGGACCCAGGGCTGTGGCAGGGGAGGGTGGGCAGTGCTGTTGGGCCACCCCTCCTGAGGCACCTTGAGCTTGGGTGAAGCTGCCCATTGACCACAGAGCCAGATTTGGGCACAGCTCCCAGTGCTGTCCCCCTGTCCATCCAGGATGGGTAAAGCAGAAATATCCTGTGCTCTGCTTCACTGCTGTGTGACTTCCTCTGCTGCCAACACCTTGGGAGTGAACGCTGGACACAGAAATGAGAGAAACCAGTAACCCCGTGGCTCAGCCCCATCAGCTGAGTGCCAGGACTGTGGCAGCTGCTGACACCATATTTCTGTGTGCTTTGGATAGGGAACCAAATTTTTTGTTGCTTTTTTTATAAACTGGAATCAACAGCAGTTGACTTCAACAGTGAAGTGGGAGCACATCTATAGGTCAAAAAATATCCTTGACACAGTCTCTGCTAATGCCATCTGCAACAATTCATAACTTAATGTGAACAAATAGAAAGGCATCATCTTCAGACAACTCACTTTCTCCTGTGGAGCTGAGTCTAAAGAAGCAAGACCATTTTACTAAGAAAAAGCGTTTAACCCAGGAGAGAATTGAAAGTAAACACCAGTAACACAACGTGCTTTAGATAAACCAGTATTTTTCTGCCCCTTGATCTCGCTCAGTCTTAAGCCAATTTTGGCAGGTACTGCTGTATTAAGTGGTCAGTCCCCTGTAATGGTCACACACTGTTTTACTGGAGGTCTGACAGCAGCTATAGGAGAGATAAAATTAACCCTTTGTCTCCAATGGCTCCAATGGATCTTATTGCCCACAACTGGGAACACATCAAGAATTTTTAGCTCTCGGCCTCATGGGGTTAATGGCAATCTGTTGCTGATTTCCCTGGACAATCAGAGTAGCAAACACTGGACTGTTTAATGAGCCCCAGAGGACAATGCTGGCACACAAGGCTGTGAAGATCTGGACAAACCAAGGAAAAGTAAAATGAAAACAAACATGGACGTTTATTTTCCTAGCTCACCAGTTGCAAACAAAATTTCATTTAATAAACCATGAAATGTTTCACAGAGTTTCTGTATATTATTGTAAGAGCAGCTGGGCAATGTAAAAGTTACTTTCCCTCCTCTTTGTTATGCTGTCCCATATCCAGCTCTCATCCAAAGAAAGTTGTATTTATTTATGTGTTGATATGTTTATCATTTTATTCCTTACTATGCTTTTCTGAAATGAGTTCAGTTGTGACTTAAGGCATCATCATTTGTAGGGTCTCCAACACAGAGCAAAACCAGGGAATCACTGAGGTTGGAAGGGACATCTGGAGGACTCTGGTACAGCCCCCTTCTTACCCTGCTCCTGCACTGCCAAATTGGAAATTACATTAGCTTGCTCATAATAGAGCATGAAGGAAAAGCTTTTTTTGGCCATGGAACAGGGCAGGTTTTTTTGTGAACTGGAGAGCAAAAAGTTAGCTGAGCTTCAGTTTGCTTTTTTCCCCCCGTATCTGAAACAAACTGGAATTTACATGAATGTTTTCCAATTATCCTAAGGGAGAAAAATCAGCATGTATTTCCTATATCAGGAAATTATCCCTACTTGAGGAACACATTAAAAAGTGCTGAATTTGGGCATGTACTTGAGTCCCTACTGTGGTAAACGAGCACATGCTTTGAGTTAATCTCTTACTGAAGCACTTTCCTGATTCAGGATGACATAGTGCTTGTGAACAATTTTTCTTGAACACATCCTTGATGCATACATAATGCTTGGTACCTGCTTTTTTACTGATGCCCCCATTTTGTTTTTGTTCCTTGATTGGATGAATGTAAACTAGTGGAAAGGGCAATAAATCAAGAGAGATCTCAAGACGGCAGAAAAAACTCCGTCACTGTAAATCTGTGAACTAACATGACAATTTCTGCAAGACTTTTCTGTCTTTCAGTGAACCAGAAATTCTGTCACATCGGTCCAGGGGTTTCACTTGTTCATGTGTTCATAGAAGTCGTAGCCATTTGGTTAAAGCCAGTTTGTAGGAAGCTGCTGTCCAGAGTGGGTGAATGTCAGCTTTGTCTCACAAGTTTTATAAGGTTGCATTGATATATTTGAACAATTAGTTGCATTCCAACACGATGAGGTTCTTATTTCCCTCAAAACTTCCCTCACTGCCAAACATGCAAGCACATCCACTTAAAACAACACAATTACTATTGTAATTACTATAAGATTTAAACCCCTCTATTATTTCTAGACTTTTTCAGCCAGCCTCTCCAAAATTTCCCTGCAGGGGAGGATCAATGGGTGCATTTGTATCAGCTCTGTGTGCTTGAGAATATGATACTGATCTAATTGTGTGGTGTTACTGAAACCCATTTCCACACATCTGGGCATATGAGATAGAGCATGAGATAGTCCTGTCCTCCCCTTTTAAACACACACTGATCCCACTGGACTGAGAAATGAAGCAGAAGGGAATTGGTGCTATGTGGCAAACTCAGATAAGCATCAGGAGTCAATAACACCTGTGATTTCATGGGCAATGGCAAATGAATGACCAATTAGCAAGAGGGACAGTGTAATGTGGCACTGTAATTGTGCTCATTAATGGCACTGCAGGATTGTATCTCCCACTCAGTGGTTTCTGTCTTTTGGAAGGGAGCAGAGCACAGCTGAAATGCAGCAATTGAAGAGGATTTTAGTAGGGATAGAGATAAAAGTGGACTCAGTTCTGGTTTTCAGCATCTAAATGATGGAGATTCATGGACTAAAGACCAGTGAAAGGAAACTGTGGCCAGCAGGTGTGAGCTGCTGGTGGTGTGGGGCTCAGAAAAGGCTGGAAGAGCCCTGGCTGTTCCATGGATATGGCCAAGAGCAGCAGAAAAGGACTTGGCTCCTGTTGGCCAGGGGGGGATGTGACAATGGCACAGCTGGCTCAGGGGGGGTCAGCCCCAGCTCTGGTTCCTTTCTGACTGCACAGGGAATGGTCACTTCTGCTACCTCCCCCTGAACCACCTGGGCAAACCCAAGGGCCAGGTGAGATGGGATGGATGGGTGGTTTAATCAGCTTTCTACACCTGCAGCAGCAGACTCGGAGCAGGCTTGTCCCTGATCTCTTTGGGCTGTTTCATTGGAAAATTGTGGTTTTGGGCAACAAGAGGCCTCATCTGCCTGATGCCCAGGGATCAAATTATGGGCTGGTGACTCCAGAGACTCAGACTGTGTGAAGGAGCACCATCAACCTTCACAGTTCTCACTCAGCCCAAATAACTGCAAGAAAACTTTTCTGGCTCTCCATGTTCACCTTTAATTTAATTTTTAAACATTTAGTAAACACAGTTGTAGGGCTTCTCATTAACTTTGGAATCTTATAGTCATAATTTTTGATACACAACATTACTTACCAATTAGCTTCTCTTGTTCATTTAAATTTCTTCGCTCATATTTTAATGGGAGCTAATGATGCCTTTGTTGACTTATTTAATGTTATGTAAATGTGGCTATAAACTGTGAAGGGTTTAAAGAGCAGCTCTTTTTTTGCTTACTCATCAGTTTTTGGAGAATATTTGGCATTCTCACAATCTGCACACATCACCCTGATGAATACAAGTAACTAGGAAGGCAAATAATAATAATTTTGTAAGATAAGCAGTGAAAAGTATTCAGTGCAAAATTTGATTTCTTCCCTTTGCTGATGATTACTCTCATTCTTTTTTTTTCTCTTTTTCCTTTTTTTTTCTTTTTAATGGAGCCTAAGGAAACTTCAAGGCAGCTAATCTAATTTGTCATGATATTAAGGAATTGTTAAACTTAGGTGAATGTTTAGATTCTGCCACGCTCAGGTTGCCAGATCATGAGTACACCTTGTTTAGTTTTGTTTCACAGAACAGAGCCTGGTTATACAGAGCCTTTTAATTCAATGCAAAAATCCCTTCAAACTGAGACATCAACTCATGTGTATGGGTGGATGTGGAAAATACATACAAACAATGAGACACACACATTTGTTGATAAATTTAGTTAACTCTATGAAAAAATATATCTTTATTAAAGAAAGCATTGATTCTTGCACATGCCTCTGATGTCCAGCCCTCTGCAGAAAACTTTGCAGCTTATTCAATGTCCCCTTTCTTCTCTACATCTCAGGACTGCTTCCCTTTGTCTCCTCTCCACCGTGGGTGCCAAAGGTCAGCCCAAGGGATGCTCAGAAGGGGAGAAGGGCCAGTGCAGGCTGGATTTGGTTACAGCCACAGCATGGCACAGCAAAGCTCTCCAGCGTGGGGTTTGTAACCAATTGAGCCCTGGTTTCTCAAATCTGATGGTAATGCTTTGAAACTGCACTTCAAGCATATCATAGGAAATTTAAATATTTAAATATTCATTTATTCTAATTTTCCCTTTGATAGGTACCAACCACTAGGCATACATTTCAGCAACTATGAAGGTCTACAGCAAACTGTCTATCAACGTGGATTTTAGCACAATTCACTGTAAATTAGGGAATGATTTTCATCTTCTTATCAATGTTTCAGGAACTCCTTCAGTTCGATATTTAACAATTGGGGGCTGAGAAGGAACACTTCAAATAACGAATGAACAAGTTTTACCTCCTGTTCCTATCTGTTCTAAAACTTTGTGGGCATGTAGAGTTCTTTCTCTAGAACAGATGCTATTTTTACCAATGTGGATTTACACAGACAACAGGGACAAAAGTACATTCATCACAGTCTTAAAAATTCTTCAGGGATTTAACTTGAAAAAATAAAAGTCAAGAGATATGACATTCAAATGATCTACACATTTTATATGATACATAAAATACCAAAATGCAATATTTTATTGTTGAGGTGTGTCCCACACTATGTTGTCAAGACTTCAATGTTTTCTACCTTGGTAGTCACCTAATAATGAAAGTAATATTGGTATATTAAGTTTGGCATGTCATAACTGCTAGAGAAACAAATTTAGTGCAGGAGATGTCAGTGACACAATAATAATGCTCTCTTTGATTACTGATAAATTGTTTCTTGGATTTTTGCTTTCAATTGCTTTTTTCAACAATTGTCAACTCTTTTATATGCATTTGAAAACTTCCATACAGCTTTTTGTTAATGATGTTGTTCTGCTGAGCTTTGAAAACATACTTCACTTTTGACTTAGTATGACAAGCTACAAACATATCTGCATACTTTAATAGCAGAAATGAGGAGATATGTGTGTATTCTTCTCCTTGATTAATTGTTTGGTGTTAGAGGAGTTCAAAAGCTCGTGTCAAAGGCACAGGGGTGCTATTGGTGTCACAAGTGTGAAATTTACTTGCAGAAGGCACAGTGTTCATCCCCATGAGTGATGCCAAATCCTTTCCATCACATCCCCACTGCTGCCCACACCAAACCTGCTGCAAATTCCTAAATCCTCTCTGGCACAGCAAAACTTTCTAAGATGTGCTGTTCAGTTTAGGTTCCCAATGAATGCAGTATGTTGGCATGAATTTAAGTTCTATAATGGTTGGGAACTCTGATCTTGTACCATCCATTGTCTTTTATTTGAGTAACACAGGCACGGAGCCAATTGCTGCATGTCCCGTGTCTGTAGCATAAATCCACTTCCATTTCTTACAAGCCCGTTGCTTTCTGGGGTCCTTCACTGCTGAAAGGTGGCTTTTTGTGACTGCACCAGTGTGAGGTTCCTCAAGGAGTGCAAAAATATCTGAGCACACTAATGAAGACTGCAAAACATGAGTGCCTTCTGAAAGGACTGGCACTACAATGAACCATATATAACAGACATTTCAAATATGTTTCTCTCCCTCCTATTTTGTTTCATAATCCAGAAGTTGGAGAGTGTGCGAAAACATTTTCTTTCCTAAAACACTTTTCTCTCATAATAAGCAGGTAAATTCTGTGGAGGTTACTATTTTGATTTCTTGTTCTGAAATCCTGATAAAGGTGAAAGAAGGATGTTTAGATATTAGCTCCAGAGGGATATTTAGCAATCTCTATGTTTACTAGTAGATATTAGAATTACTCTTCCTTGCTCTCAGATTAAATTCATCCAGTTGGTCTCAGCTGCACAGAAGTCCCCTTCATAATATGTAGTTTTGGGAAAAAAAATGGAGTCCTTATGCACAGTGAGGGGAAGTCCAGCTTATTTAGTTAGTCAAATTTATTTAGTGAAATGGAAAATTATTTGGGTCTGTGACTGAACTTGAAGATTTCTCATGGTCCCAGAAGTTCACCTAAATTCAGATCAATCCCTGGGCTTTTTCTTCTTCTTCAAACTTGAGTCTAAATCTCAGGATTTTTCAAAGTAGAGCAGAAAAAGCCTTGCAAAATCAGGATTCGTTTACCAGACTGTTCCTTCTGGGGTTAAAAGTTATGGAAAGTACAAATTCACCTGGAAGCTTGGCTGGGAGCTGACTAGAGCTGTATCACAGTTCCCTTGGAGGAGATGGTGAGAGGGTGTGCAGACCAGGAGGCTGATGACCAAGAAGGTGCAGCACAGATCATAGCAAATACAAAATACAGACATTGCAGCCTGTTTAGGTTCCTCACTAAAAGGGACTTTTGCATTGAGATATCTCGTGTGCTCTGCAGGTACTCTGGCAGCAGGGAGAGAAGGAGAAGGTTGTATTTTCTTGCAGGCAGGTAGAGGTGAGGGTCTTTTGTAATCACACACTCAAAGGAGAGGTAATAAGCAAAAAAAAGTCACAACTTCTGCTGTCATTATGAAGCCTCTTACCACAGCCTCCTCCTTTACTTTTTCCTTCCTTTGTTTATTCGACTTCACCACAAAATTCACCCGTGTAACAATTTACATGAATTAACTTGTGCCACCATTAGCTTCCTGTGCCTTCCCAGAGCTAGAAACATTCTGTGATTTTAAAGCAGAGTTGTGTTCAGAATGCACTAAAAAGCCACTATTTGGGCTTCCTTCTAAACCAGCAAATTGCAGCTGAGATCTGCAGCAGACCAGCACGATGCAGCCCCAGCCCTGCTTACCCTGCTCCATCTGCAGCTGCTGGCAAGTGAAACCAGAGGCCATTAAGAAAGCTAATGCTTAGCCATTTTTGTTGATGGATTCAGCACTAGAACAATATTTTGCAGGGAAGCTGGACAAAAATGCTGTTAGTTCTCATTAGAGATGGAAGAACTTTGTGAAGCTAGAGGTTTTTGCAAATCAATCATATTGCTTTTTAGGTACACAAACTGAGTCTGACTTCACAAACCATTTTTTTTTCCTGTCATTGAATTCTCAGGGGGTTTCCCCCTCCCCACACCACCAATGATTAATAAAAAGGGGGGAAAAAATTCAAATGTTTTTCTATCTCAGAGGAAACCTATTCCTTGTGCTAGCAATAGTAATGCCACCCTTTAAAAGAGGAGACCTTGCAGAAAATAGGATAGATTCTCTCACTGCAGGTTTTTTTTAAGTTCTGTTTTTCTCAATTATGTTTTTAATTCTCTTTCTTTTCCTTTGTGGTCACTCTCTGTTCCCAGTAGTATGCTAATCCAGGTCCTCTCCTTTGCACCTATGCTTTCCCCACTCATAAATAAATTTCCCTTTGAGGTTTCCATTTGAGTCCAGTTTTCACTTCCATTTTTCCAAGCAAAATGAGCTTGTGTGTTCACTAAACCTTATGGATTGTTAAGTGCCATTGTAATAAGGGCTCTGTGGAAAACGTTTGTATTTTCTAGGAGCCCAGTGCTGTTATTGTAGCTGAGTACCCAAGCCTCCAGCAAGAGGAAACTCAAGATGCAGAAGGAAGGGGTAAATGCCAGACAGATTTACTGGGGGCTAACAGGCCTTTGGAGCCCATAACACTCCTCATCTTTGCAGTGCTGGCAGCCCCACGCTCCCAGCAGCTCCTCCCTGGCTGCTCAGTCCCATCAGCTCAGTGCAGCTGACTGGCCCGTGACCAATACATCTGGCACAGGAGTTGCTGGAGCAGAGAAAGTGCAGTACATGCCTCTTTTTCTCCTCTCACTGAATCCTCCCCTCCAAGTTGGCTGAGCATTTCTCCCCAGAGGGAAGCACGCTGCCCCTGGCACACCACAGCCTGGCTTCACGCCGCGCTCTCAGCGTGGGCATTGCTTACCTGGCCCAAAAGGTGAGTGTGTGGGCAGGCTGGAGAGGTGGAGAGGGGAGGAAAGTGGTGGGATTGTGGCCATGCAGAACAGCCCCTTTTCTGCTTCCATCAGGGAGTAATTCTGCCCATTTTATTGCATAAATCTCATATATTCTGCAAAAGCCCTTCTGCATGGCTGCCCCTGGCATACTGATGCAATATACACCCTGTGCTGTGATGGAACTGAGTCCTTGGATGGGGGGTTAGAACATGCTCCAGCTTTGCAAAACATGCCTTTAAATATTTATTCTAAGTGTATCTGCACCATTGTGTGACTAAACCTTCTCCATTATTCACAGCAATAGATCCGCTTATCATAATGACGTGCTGTCTTTTGAGCATTAAATACAACCCTCAAGTTGCTGTTTGAAGGTTTTTTTTCCCCTCATTCTTTTAAAAAACACTGAGCTATAACAGTCTGTTTCTTACTGAATGAGCTGCCGCTCATAAGTGAGCAATCAGCATTATCTAAATAAATGAAATATTCTTTGGGGCTCAACAAAACGCTTGTTAGGTTGAAACTAATCTGTAGGAAATGAATGGTGTTTGTTGGTCTTTGAGAACACAGAAGAGATTCAAGCTCGTGTTAGTATTTCCAACAGTGCCAACATAAATGTGCAAGTCTCTAAGATACAGAGCTTGTTATTGTTATCAGATGAGGGCTGGAGAGAAATGTGGCGTTATGTAATTCAGAATTACTACTTAACATGGAAATAGGCTGCAGAACACATTCAAAGAGTTTAAATGTACAGTGGGTGCTCTTCAGTGGCAGAAGGAACAGCCCAATAAACCAGGGGATCCCAAGATGTTGCCAACTCAAATTGTTCCACCAAAGTTTGTGGAAGCCACCTGGACTCAGCACCCTTGAGAAATGAATGCAGAGTATGATTTTCTGAGAGGCTGTTGTGAGTTTTGCACTATTGTGGGCAGGAGCCACTCTCTCTCAGGCCATAAAAAGAGAGTGTTCTTTGATAGCTCACCTGGCTGGCACTGCCATGGCCCCAAAAACTTGGAGAAAGTTCCACTGCTTTCGAACTTCATAATTTTCCGGAGACCACCATGCAGCTTTATCATAAAACTTTTGATTGAAAACATGCAACATCTTTCATGCCACTCCAAGGCCCAACCTTGGCTCTTTGAATGTGTGCTGGGCCATCACTCACCCACAAAATGCTGACCCAGGCAGTGAACCTGCTGGCTGCACTCTCACCTTCTTTCCACCAGCCTCATGGTTTCTACATTGCTTCGAATTTTATGTTCTGTGTTTCTTTTTATGTCCAAAATACTTTCTTCAGAGTAATGGGCAACTTTGTGTTTCTGGGCATTCAGAGACCAGATTCTTCTTCACGTGGTAGTGAGAGGAGACATGGTCCAGTGCTATGAGTCAGGGGTTATTCCTGTGTGACAGGATCCTCCTGGGGGATCTTGGCAACTCAGGCTGAAATAAAAGTGTTGGGGAATATTTGCCAGGTGAGGTGCCCATTGGAACTGCTCTTGCAAAGAGGAAGGAAACTGTTTAAATCAGATGTTTAAAGTTAGACTGCTGGAGATGAATCCAATCCTCAGGAATTAAGAGGTGGAAGTTGGAGACCTGGACTGGTTTCTGACCATCTGCTGGGGTGAAAGGATCCATTTTCCTCCATGTGACTCTCAGCTAAAATATTTCCCGTAACAAACTTTTGGGTACGAAAGCAATTTACAACTTAGAGGGGAAAAGACCTGACATTTTAAAGGCAAACTATCAACTAAAATAAAGTGAAAGGATTATTATGTGCATATGAAGGATGGGGAATAAGTGAGATATTTGTGACATATACAGATTGTTCGTGGAAAAATGATTGCTATGAGTAACACGAAAATTAGCACCGTACTGCACTTTGGCAAGTTCATGCCTCTGCTTCTATCTTTAGAGCTTGCTTTTATAGTGTGGCCATCTCAGTAGTGCCTGAGGTTTCTTCTACTCTCTCTTCTTGGGGATACTTCTTTTGGATATCTGAAGTGGCACAACCCCTGGCTCTGGAGTCTCAGAACTGCCCTGAAACCTTACAAAGGCTTCTGTCACTGTGAAAAGCCTGAAAACCCAAAATTTCCTGCAGACCAAGATGCTGGTGGACCAATGCTCCCTTCTTTGTCCCCAGATCTACAGCACTTGAAATGGAACAATGATGTCCTTCAAACGTGCCCTCAAATGGAGGCACCAATGTGCCCTCAAAGCTCTGCAGCCTGGGCTCAGTGTTTAGCAACCATCATAAACCAAGGTTTATCCACCATCAAAGCCAAAGTGAAGCACATCCCTGCAGGCTTTGTTGGGCCTTCACAAGAGTCATCATAGTCCCAGACCAGCAGCTCTGCCTTTCCCAGATGTGCTAATTTCCAACATCAGTCTGTCCCTCCAAAGAAACACATAGTGTGTTTCTTAAACTGGAAAACCATGCTGGAAAGAGGATTAAAAACCTCAGAGGAGAGAACTGTGAAAAACTATGATTATTAGGAGGTCCAAGCCAAGGGAAAATAGAGCTGCATTGTCTCTGAACAGCATGTTTGTGCTAAGAACTTGTAGCACTTTTTAGTTTTGTTTTGCTATCTGCCATTGACTGTCACATTTCACAACTTAAGAAACATGTTATTTCTTTGTTTATTTTGTCAGTCTTAGTCTCTGGAGGGAAATTATATCACTGTTTCAGTGGAATAGATTTAATTTGTTTGTGTCTTGTTGTCTATAGCATCTATCTAACTACTTATCTCTGAAGTTACCTCTCAGTCAAAGGTTTTCTGTTTCGTTCACATTTTAACAGGAGGGAATTTGCACTTGATTGCTTTGAACACTTCCTAAGTTTGGTCAGCTATCTATGTATTTATTTTTCTGTTCTAGTGAGGGAAAATGGGAATTTAAAATGTATGGAGCCAGCAGAGGTTTAGCTGTGATTTGTTTCTAATGTAGAGGAAAATTGCCCAAGTAATCTTATCCCATTCATACAACTAATATGGCCATGAGGCTCTGATGTGTTGAACAGTAAACACCACACAACATACCCTTAAGAACTGTGGCTTAAAAGATTTCTTATTTTCCATCACACGCTTCCAGCTTTCGATGAATAAATATCAGGTCCTGCTTGCACTAACGTCCATGGGAGTTTTCATGGGTTTAAATGAGAGTAATAGAAGTTCCTGGTTTATAAGCATATTTTATAAAAATGATAGTTATCATGCATTATGGAGTTAAATGGTAACACTGGGTAGCTGTGTGAGGGGAAAAAATTCTGATACAAGCCAGCTACAACAGCCAATTCAGATTGAGAATGTATAAACCCACTATCAACATTTGGGCAAGGGAGGCCATGCATCCTCCAACAAATGAGGGCTTGATAGATGGAATAAATTCTTACTGTATTTTCTAAAAACCAAAAATTGAGATACCCATGCAGGGAAATGCTCTGACCTGTGTGATACAGGAGACACTTTAGGTGAATGTGGCAATTCGTTTGGGCTTAATAGCTAAAAACTGGATCAGCTCACTCACACCTTCACCAACATGATCTTTGAGCAAATTTATATATGCATGCATATAGAGAGAGTGCACACATCAAAACCCAGGACTAAGTGTTGAGAAGATGCAGAAAATGAGGAGGGTCTGAGAAGATGAGGGAAAACAGGAATTGCATGTATCACCTTCCATACAAGACCACAAGAAGTCAAATCTTGTCCCATTGTCATCATTGGTGCAATTTTCATCTGCCACACACTTAAATCTCTTCAATCAAAGTCAGTGTGAGGCACATGGGTTAGGATTGAATCCAGTCTTTACAGAATTTTAGTGACCCTCCTAATCTCTTCTAATCAAAATATCTTGTGACATTTGGCTGCAGTATTTCACACCTGACTCCAAGAAATTGTTAAATGGTAATTTAGCACATGGTCTTGCAGGACTTTTAATGGATCAGAACTCATACCTTGCCTCATCCTTCTGCAATGGAGTGAGAAATGAGCAGTTGATTAACCTGGGCCCCTTGAGAAGGGATGGGTTTAGGCACTATCCTCACTGTATTTTATGTTGATATTCTGCAAAATTCTTCCCTGAATAAACAAATATTAAATGTCGCTCATACATCTGATGAAATCTACACATGGTTTGACTACAAGTCTATCTCTTATATGCCACTATCTCCTTTGCCACGTCCCCACAATTCCTTTGAATCTCCTCCAGATCCAGTGGCTGTTGAATTTACATTCTTCTCTGGGCTGTTAATGAGTATATTGATTAATACTGGCTCGGGTATCAATCCCCGTGGGAGACCAATTGATACTTCTCTCTCTTTTGACACAAAGCCATTGATGATAAGTCATTGGCTCCTAGCTGTTGGATAGATTTTTCTCTACCTCATTGTGTTATTATGCAGGCTATGCAACTCCAGCTTTCCTATTGAGTTCACGGGTAGAACAAAACCAACAATTTACTAAAAATCCAACTATGTTATGTCTGCCTTAATTAATTAATTTCTCAGTATAATTGGGCCTGAGCTTCCTTTCTGGGACCTGTACCAGCAATTACGTGGTTCCACATAATCTTGGCCATTTCTGCCAGGTTTTGTTTCTATAGAATCATGGGATAATTTGGGATGGAAGGTCATGTGGTCCAAGCCCTGGCTCAAAACAGGTTCTCTTAGATCAGATTGGTCAGGGTTGTGTCCAGTCAAGTCTTGAGCAGCCCCAGTGGTGTGGCTACACAAGCTCTCTGGGCACATGCCCGTTTTCATGCCCTGTGGTTCTTTAGCTTGGGCATTTCGTGGCATTGCCACATGCCAGCTCCAGCTGCCAAACTGGTGGACAGGAGACACAGCAGGGCCTGCTCCCCTCTGTCAAAGGCAGCATCTGTGACAAGGACAAAGTTCCTGTTTCGAGTTTTAGTGGGCCCACTCACACTGGGACAGTAGAATGGACCCAGCAGATCAAAGAACTAGCCAGGGCATCCCTGCTGTGTGCCCTGAGTGCCACCTCCTCCTGGACCTGTCACCTTATCAAGCACACCCAGCACAGCTTACATAAATATTTGCTCACTTTGGAGCAAATACTCCTTATCCAATTATCTTCCTAAGTGATGAGGATGTGGGAAAGGAGCCCCTTCTTAACTCTCTGACATGATAAACACTCAGCTCCACTAACTGGGGCCTGGTACAGTCAGAGCCCTTACAGGGGAGGAGTGCTTAAGCAAATTATATCTCAATGGAATCAATAGGACTTTGGCACTTGCTGAATGTTTAAGCACGTGCTGAAGTGTTTACTATTCAGCCCCTCATTTAGTTCCCATTTAATTAAACAGAATCAGTTTCTCACAGAAGTAAATCATGGGAGTTTCTCCCAAAGGAGTTTCTCCAGTTTGCAATAATTGAAGAGTTGATCTAACATCCCAACTCTACATTTTTTTAAAAAACATTCAGGTATCTGTCTGTCTGTCTATGTACCTAACCTGTATTATTTTTACCTCCAAAATTATAAACTGTTCAAAGGAGAGATGCTGTCAGAAGCAGCCAAGAGGTAAAGAGGTTTTCTCAGTTGCAAACGAAGTTCTGAGCCTTTGGTAAATGAAATGAAACTTTTTTGATATAATTGTTGTTCAAGTCTAAGCTGATATAAATATCTCTGCTTCTCCTGATACAAGCAAGGATTTCTTTGGGAGTTTAGTGCTTCCACTCCAGATAAAAGCAAGTCATTTGCTGCTTTCATCATGTCACTACTAATTTCCAAACAGTCAAACCTGCTGCTAATTTATTTACTGAACACTGAAGCCCTGTTAGCAGGGGCTGCTACTGAAACTGCTTTCTGGCCTTCGGCTTTTGTTTGTTGACAGCCTGATTTCCCAGTAGGCCATTTCCACCTGTGTTTCTGTTGTTTTTAGTGCATGTCTTTCTTTCTTCTTCCCAGTGAGTGTCTCCCAAATGGCTCCTGAAGGGTTTCTCATCTTCCCTCTCTCTCTCATCCCCTTCTCCCTCCCAGCTGCAAGGACTCTCAGCTCTGCTTTCAGTCATTCTGCAGTTAGTGGTTGTCTACACTGCTGAGCTCCCATGGGGCACTAATTTTTGTTTCAAGGACAAGATTCAAAAGAGTTTGCTACACACAGGTTGCAGGGTGCACCTTCAGATGTGCCTTCAAATAGACTTTGGAGATTTGAATATATGAGCTTCTGAAAATCAGTTTTTAAATTGCAAGGGAGGCCTATTAAGTGCTGTAAAAAAATTTTTTTTTGCTTTTCTATTTTAAAAGCTGCATTAAAAAAAGTGATTTTTTTTTTCCTTCCTTTCTCCCATGACATTGGGTGGAAATAGAAGTTAGGAGACTGCCATTTCCCTTTAACTTCATGCATATCAAAGGCAGAGAGATGACAGGATAAAATGATTCAGAGAGTGGCCGGCATACTCAGTGTCTGGAGGAGCCAGTGAAGAAAAATATTGAGATGTTTCAGTGGTTTCTTTGCAACAAGTCAGTGTGCCAGGAGCTTTAAGTGTGCAAGAAAGGTTCAAGATGATTTCCATGAATAGAAAAATTCAGAGCCTGCACAGCTCTAAGGATATATATCTTAAGATATTATTTTAATTTTGCATTTCTTGACACTCTATTTTATATGTAACTTCTGGTTTGCATTTAATTTATCTCAACTCTACCAATGTGTAAATCTTGCTGAGATCCATTTTGAGAGGACTCACAACTACTGGCTGGTACACTGGGCTTCAAAAATTCTCCTTTGCTTGCATGTTAAATTCAAGTGGGATTTTATGTCTCAGATTTGAAGTCTTGGTTTCTAATGAAGTCCATAAAACTCAATACAGCTGCTTATCTTTTGGCTTAAGCTGGGAACTGCAGACTGGGGGAGTCTTCTGGTTAAAACTGGTGGGCCCTTGATTTCTCAAACTGGATGTTCACGTGTGGTCAGTGCTTCCAAATTTTTTTTTCTACTTTGTCTCAGTTTCTCACTTTAAAAACAGAGGTGGCAAGACTGTCCTGTCCCAAACAGGCACTGGAACTGTTCTGAAACAAATATTGGTGGGAGAATTTTCAAACCATCACTGGAGCCAAGTTGAGGGAGTGAAGCTCTGATGCCCAGTGCTGTGCCTGGAGGCCACCCCTGCACACACAGCCAGAGGCTCAGCACTGCAGCTGTAATCTACTGACCTTGAATGAGTCTCTCAGCTGCTGTGTCTCTCCATTTCCCAATAATATTGCAATAAGACTAATATTTACTTTCCTCACAGCCACATAGTAGTCAGAATGAATTAATGTTTATAAAGGACTTGGGAGTCCTTGGATGAATGGTCCCATAGAAGTGCTAAGCAGAGCGTGCATTGTCATTTCCTTGCAGATAAATACATATCATTTACATGGCTGTACAGAGCTGCTCACACAAGCATACACAGTGTCTCATCTCAGTGCACTCAGGGTAGCACAGGATATAAGAACAAACCCAACAGTCCTTGACAATTCATGTCATTTTGCTCTGAAACGAGTATATTTTCTGTGAGAACAGAGCTTATCATGTAATCTCCAATGAAAGTTATGTTCTGCCTTTTTACAGTTGCCATGATGCAAATGTCATTTGTACTCTCCTTCTTTATGAAAGTTAACAGTTATTTAAGAGATCAAAGTTAATTATCACTAAGGAGATCATTTTTACCTATCAACCCACTTTTGTAACCCCACTATCACAAGTAGAAGCTTTATGCTAATCAGTTTTCTAATTTCCATAAATTACTGATAGAATTACTTTTTTTTTCCAGCATGAAAGTAGATCTGTTGGTGAAAGCTCTTGAGAGGTAAAAAGACAGAGAGAAAATGAGGTAAGGTGCATTTTCAAGAGTTTACCAGCTGAAGGTGGGACCAAGAAAATAAAATCCAAATCATTAGTTTCATCACACCACAAAACTTGTAGATGCTGCAGCTTCCCTGCACTGCAGAGATCTGACGCACACACATTGTTTCAATTTAACATGGTGATAGAATGGAAGAGAACGTGAGGATCACTGTGTGACCCTATTACATGTGAAGTGTCTCTATTAGAGCTGCAGAGACAGCATGCCAGAGGAGCTGAAATGTGTTGATAGAAACAAACAGATATACCTGTTTAAAAGCAGCAGTCAGAGACTCTGCAGTGTGATCCAAGCATGTTCTGCTGGAGAGGGCAAAATAGTCTATCCTAGGGGAAGAGGATATTAAGAAAGAAACCCTTTCCACTCCATCACAGCCCTTCTGTGCAGTGAGCTTGCCAAATGGAAGCTGCTGCTGCTGCTGCTGTGGAAGTTGTTACTGCTATGACTGACAGCTGCTGCAAAACAACCTCAGCTACAGCATGGAAGGAACAATAAGAACTCAAAATGAAACAGATGCCGATATTTTGGGTATCCCCTTGGTCTAAAAGTTGGGTAAAATAATTGCTTAGTAATTAACAAGCTTGTTGCTATGCTGCTGCAGCCTTTTAGACTGATGCTGATGAGTTCCAAAATGAATTCAATCATCTCTAACGCAGAGTCTACAACCTAAAGTTGTATCCATGCCTCACCTGAGCGACTCCACACTTGTGGAGCTTCATTTGGATTAGGCAACAGAGCAGTTCACCTTCCAGTGGGCATTAGCAGACTCCTGCTTCACCACTACTCCCTAGAATAAGGAGGGACCTGCATTGTTATTTTGGTCACATTGAAGTCCCAGTGTCTCCTGTCCTCGCCTCTGTACCTGTGGCAGTTTCTGCAGCAGCGTTTTTAACCGAGCTGAAGAGTCCAGCTGCTGGTCTGCCAGGTGCCTGAAGCCTTTTCCTTGCCCAGGAAGGAAGAAGGCAAAGCCCAGTGGCTTGGCCAGTGCCACATCCCCTCTCCCGGCCACAGGCACCCCACATCCCCCAGGGCACTGTCTGGGCAGCCCCACAAGCCCGGCAGGCTCCAGAGCTAAATGCGAGGGACACCTGAAAGCACCCCAGGAACAGGCAGCCACAAAGGAGTGTGAAAGGACCTGAGCTTCCCCCTGGCTGTGAGGTTTTGTGTCACTGCTTAGAGAAAAGCAACACAAAACTATATTCTCTCCTGTTTTTTTATTCCTCGACCTTCACCTCCCCGTCACGCACGCACCTATTTCTCTTCAAACGCTGGAGCCACCCCATTGAAGTCAGCAGGACTCTCCTGGTGCTTCAAGCCAAGCATGCATATGCCTGGATCCAGTTGATATTTACAGAAGGCTCCTTTTGAATTGGCTTTTGATTATACCACCTGTGTCAGAGGGTTGTTCCTTATTGCATTTGTGGACAGCGGGATCAGCGTGACTTGTTTCCACGTGAGGAAGATGGCAAAAGATTGCAAATATAACCTTTAACATTACAGGCCTTTTTTAACTGTCATGTACTGCACTGAACGGTGTATTTGTGGTTGAAAGGGAACATAAACTATGATGCAGAACACTAAAGGATTGAGAAAATGTAACCTTTGAGCGGGTGGTTTGGGTTTTATTATCCCATTTATTTATTCTGCTGGATATCTGTAGGATAATATGATCAATGAGTTGGAATCTTTCTTGTTTCTACCAACAACAAATCAAACCATTAATAGGCCAATAAAACCCCGGGATTTGGAGAGAGGGGAGGAGGGGAAGTAATTGCATTGTTCTGATGCTAACGAGGCACATCTATCTTGAAATAACTGATTAAAGCTGGTGTTGACACAAGGCCTTTGCACAAAAAAAGCTCAGAACAAGGTGTGTAGTGCTGGGTGCTGCTGGGGTCCCAGTGGCAGCTCTGTGTGTTCTGGGGATGTGGGAAGCATCTGTCAGGAGGGAATTCATCCTGCTTAACCCTCTGTGTGCACCACAGGGACAGGCTGGCAGTGCAGGGGGACAGGAGCACGCAGGGTTCACGGGCCATGATGTGTGGCTGATAAATAGTTCCACAGCTGTGTGATTGCATAATGATAGCCACATTCATTCACCTGCCTATCAAAAGCCATGCATTAAAGTTTGAGCTCTCTTCCCCTGGGTCCACGGAGAGACATTTGAGTGTTAGCTTATAGTCTTTAACATTCCTCCTAGCAGTGGGCTAAGTGCAGTGGGGTTAAACAGAGTCCCTTTTGCTTAGTAACCCATTAGCTAATGGGTGTGTAAGCCCATCAATTTGCTGTTTATTCTCTAACCCCATTAGGGTACACCTGCTGTGCATAAAAAATACACCTGACAAATCAGAGTGATAGTTGAAATAAAATAAATATCAAGTGTTGTTATAGCTGATCCATAGTGTTTAAGGCAGAAAGGGCATAACAGTGATTTGTGATGGCAGAACAAAATAGCTCGTGCTGGCTCATGGTAGCTCGAGCAGGTTGATATAAATCCCCCCTGGATCACCTGTAGGCTCCAGAACTCAGCTGCCTCTTTCCCCAGCCCCACGGGCCCCTCCAGAGGGCTGGAGTTCACCTTCAAACGCCATCTCCAAGCGCCTTCTGCAGAGCCAGAGCGCTGCTAAGTGATAAATTAATTATTTGGGAGAGGGAGGGTGAGAGCTCACAGGCTGCTCTCCTGCAAAGGCAGCCAGAAGCTTCAAATCTGTCTCTGTTACCAGGCCATTTGTTTTGTCACTTCATGGGCTTTATTTATTTATTTATCTTGCAGCTCGCCCTGTGATTAAAACTGTTGAAACAGCTGTTAGCTGGTAGCAACTTTGCTGGTGCTGTTCCCTGCTGTCAGTCAGGGGCTGTGGCAGTGATGGGAGCTGCCCAGAGGGGCAGGAGCATTCCCAGCCACCCCTGTCCCCATCCCCACGGGTCTGAGCACCAGGAGAAACTCCAGCAACGAACCTGTGAACCAATGAATGCCAAAAAGTGTTACTGAAATGAAGGTATCATCAGGAAATAGATTAAAACAGGGCTTTTATTTTTAAAAAAAGAGCACCATCACCACTGACTGGGGAGGCTGATGGCAGTGAATGAGCAAGGTGGCTCAAGGTGGTCGATCCAGTGTGGAAAACTCCCTGGGGCAAGTGAATGGGCTTTGAACAAGCCAGGATTGGGCTTTTTGGAGAGGAGCTGGGTGCCCTCTGCCATCAGGGTGCTGAGCAGCCAGGCCAGGGAGGGCAAGTGGAGAACACACAAGCAGAGGATGAATATTAACATGAGATAGCAGAGGATGGAGAAGCCTTTACAATCTTTGTGATGGGCAAATATGCCCAGAAAAGCTCTTGGGCTGAGGAAAGCTGAGGACCAGGTCTGGGCACATGATGTAACCTCAGGTGTGCAGGAGGCTGTGACCACAAACACTTCTGCAGTTGAAGAAAACAAACACACAGGCTTTCTGCAATCCCTCAGGCACCTCAGGGCTGGCAGTGCTGCCTGAGACAGGGCCACTCATGGCTGCTAAACCCACAGCTGAGCAGGCTGAAAAGCTCAACCTGGAGATAAAAACAAAAAGAGGTCGAGTGAGAGAGACCAGGTCAACCCAGCCCTGCAGTGGAGCCAGTGAATTGCCAAAACTCTGACTGTGTTAAGGTGATGGAGAGAGAGTTTGGGAATCTGGCTTGGGCTGCCTGAATTAGATTGCAAGTGCTGCTGGTGCACCAAGGAACAGTGATAAAATGAACAAAGCAAGTCATTGCTCTTGGCTTGCATCATCCACAAGCTTTGGCATTTTCCAGCCGAGTGCCTGCTCTCCCTTCCTGGCCCACTGCTGCTTTACTTTTACATCATGACTGTCGAGGAGTGTATCATTCATAACATCCCTATCACAGAGAGATTCCTTTTTAAATGCTTGGGGAGATGGAGGGCTACAAACGCTGGGAAATCAGCTATACCTAATATATTATGTAGAAGTTCTGTAATCATTATTGAACTAAAGTGCATTGAGTAAGTGGATAAAATCAGTCCCACTGTAGCATAAGTCTCCAGAGATCACAGATAAAAATGCCTCGCACTTAAGCAGAAAAAGGTAACAAAATATTTCCAGTCCCAGCAACAGCATTTTCCCCTCTATATAAATAGGGAACCCTCAGGAGAAGGCAATGATGCAGCAGAGGTTGAAGGCAAAGTGAATGGTGGCGAGGTGGGGGAGCAGTGCCTGGGGCAGGCTGGGTGAGCAATGTGAGCAAAGCTCTGTGGAAAAGGGGCAGAAGGCAGAGCCCTCCTGGCAGGGCTGGTGGGCAGGACCCTGCCAAGCTGGGGGGCACGGTGTGGGGCTGGCACGGAGTGGAAATTAAATATTTCTGCTCCCTTTTCCTATAGACTCTGCAGAAAAGTCAGTTTTTATGAGCAGGGTCACCTCAAGCCTTGCTCCCCATGGCTCTCAGTTTCCCACCTGAACGCCCACGGGCACAAACACAGCTGCATTTTTGTGCTAAGGTCTGGTCTGAGCTGCTGCCTCCTTACAGGGAGCCACAGAGGCATCCTCAGTGGTGAATTTATCCTGAGTTATTCTCATCCAGATAACTGAGCCCCTTGAGAGCTTGTACACACCTACAACATCGTCAGTCCTTCCCTTTTTCATGCACTTGGCCAAGAGCTGCCAGGCTGCAGTGGATCACCACAGCATGTGAGACTGTGGCAAACCTGCTAAAACTTTTGTAAGGGCTCACAGTACAAGGTACATTTTAACATGAATAAATGTGGGAAAATTAGGGATTCATATTATTTAACAAAAAAAGGGAAAGAATTTATTCCCTTGTATAAAGCAGAGTTAAATTGGACTGGCCCATATAGAACAGAATTTATGATATGTTTCAGGAAAGCGTTAAATGATAATCTAAATAATTTTTTTTTCATTGAGGTCTTCAAATGTACATACACATTTTGGGCTTTTCATTGAAAACAAGAGGGAAAATATGTGTTATGCCACTGTATTTGCTATTCCTGTTGTAGGACCACATAAAAAAAGCCACTAGAGCTGCAGTCCCTGCTGTTAGGCTGTGACCTGGGTAGTCATTGGCATTCGTGTCCTGAAATTACTTTAATAAAGTTTTCCAAGATGTGTGCTCTTTCTCATGGCCTGCCAATCATGTTGGAGCAGTGCCATAAGCTCTGGTCTAGCTCTGTCCTCAAGGGCACCAAGGGGAGGAAGAGTGAGGAGGGCTGTGGAGTTGGAATTATTACTTATTTATCTAAAGTATTGACCTGACCTCTGCTACTGAAATATCAGCATTAGATGCTGGGGAAAAGGGATGCCAGAGCCAGCACCTGCTGGGAAGTAGAGGAAACAGAGATGTCAAATGAGGCCCAAATCAGTCATTGTTTCATTGAGACAATGGAGCTGGGGCAGGCAGGAGGTGGCAAATGACAGGAAGGAGTGAGTACAGCTGGTGAGTGGGCAAGGAAACAGGGACCAAGAGCCTCGAGGAACTCAGTGGCAGGTGCTCAGCACCTCTGAGATGTGACCTTATTGTATTTAGTGGGCTTGGAAGGCTCACTGTCAGGATTTTCACATTTTTATTAGTACAATGATAATTGTGTTTGTGAAGGGAGAAGAAGCGAGTAGCAAGTGGTGCTTCTGTGGATGTGGAAATGTGGCTTTTGATAAAGCACTTCCCAAAACTTCTGTCCTGTGGAATTGAAGGAGTCTGGAGCTGAGCTGGGGGCCAGGGACTCTGTGGGAGGCTGGATCCCATCTGTAGCACAGCAGCACAACGTGAATATTTGTGAGAGGACTGGGGAGCAAGGGGCAGTAAACAGGAAGGAGCTCAGGAAATCAAGTGAATAACATCAAATGTGTCTTCAGCTGCCTCGTGCAATGACAGAAGATACAGGGGCTGTGGTGCTAAGCAGAGTTACATAAATGATTACACAACACAGCTGTGGCAGGAACCTGGAGAGACTCTAAAGGGAATAAGCAGAAACACAGACAAGGGCAGGGAACTAACACTGAAGGCACCTCATCTTGCTGAGGTTTCTTTAATAAAAAATTAGAGACATGCTCACACAAAATTACAGCCAATCTCACTGCCAGGGGCAGACCATTCAGTTAAAATGACTTCTACAGTGGCTAAAAAATGAAAGAAGCCACTAGGTTAGGGGGTAACAATAAATCATGCAATTAAACACCTGATGTCACATTTTCCTGTGTGATGGCAGATGACAGTCCCCTCCCATGGAGCACACCATCATGGGCCACGTGTCTCACTCAGCCACACCTGGATGTGCACCCTGCACCTGGTCCTCATGCTCTGGGTTTCAGAGGGTTTTCTTCTGGCACCAGAACCTCTGTTACAGTCCTGTCCCCCAGCTGAGCTCAGTTTGGACTGTCAGAACACTAATGAGGCTGGCCAGCAAACTCCCTAAAATCTGAGCTTGGCAGCTTCCTGCCATCCTAACCCCCCTTTCTTGTTAAATGTGGTTCAATTTAAATTTCTAACAAATCCATTGTCGCTGGATCCAAAAGGCTGAAGCAGAGCTCTTGTTCTGCTGTACCTTTTACAGGTTATACCACACCCTGAATGTAATCCCTCAGCCTGCTTTTCAGATATGACCCAACATCTTAGCAGTGAGTTGAGAGCTCTTGGCTGCAGTGAGAGCTGCCAATATTCACACCATTTGAAAGAGAACCAGGAGAATTATCTCAGACAGAAAAAACAGATCTCTTGTGCTGACAGAATAAACACATTTGGGGTCTGACTTTGCCAACATCTCTCCTTTCTCTAACAACTACTGGAGTGGATCTGCTCACATTTAAGACACCCAACACTTCACGTTGCAAGAAGCCACTTCCAGCTGCTTATGTTTCAGCAACTTCATTTTTTTTAAAGTAAATTTTAATTTAAACTGAAACACCGAGCATTCCTATTTCTTCCTGAGAGCTTGCATTAGGTCTGCTGCTTTCTCTGTATGACAGAGAAATTAAGTGCCAGTGTGCCATCCCTCCACGTGCCAGAGGTCAAATTCCTCTGGTCCTCTCCTGCCAGAGGGGTACAGAGTGAAACAGAATGCCTGGAACCAACCTAGCAGCTGATGGATTTGTCATTTAGGAAGGGTAGAAGAATGGAAACCCTTTGTAGGAGCCTCCTTTCATGGTCAAGAGCTCAGCACAGGGAGGTGCAGTCCTTGGAGCTGGCCTTGAGCAGTCACTGACACCTGAACACGCTGCCATGGATTTCAACAACACCAAGGTGAGAACTCCCAACCCCTGGGTCTGTGGCACAGGGGAGGATGTGCCTGGTGCCCCATGATCTCTGTGTTTAGAGAGAGCTCTTGCAACTGAGCACCTAAAACCAAATCTACCCCTGAAATCCACTGGAAAAAAATATGTTGGTCCTTTGGACAAACAATAGACTGAAACAATGGAAATAATAAGATTAACAGGATGAACTTGCAGCATTCTGAGTGAGGATCCTTTGAAATCCGTTAGTGACAAAGGTGTTTCAGTGCACCAACATTCACCACGTTTCACTGTGTAATTCCATGAATTTCTGTCTCTCCTTAGTTTCACGAAGACAATTCAGTAGCCTCTGGCTTCTATATTATTTTTTTTCTCATCTAGTGACTAGCAGAGGCAGAAAAATAAACACACAACTAGGAGCTGTATTCACAGACAGGAAGTAACTTTAATTAAATATTGTGAAAGTTGAAAAGTTTTTACAGCTTGAATTTCTGCAAAAAAATTATAACAATCTCTACAGTAGTTAGTTTCTCTAACAATAGAACTGTACAGTGTGTGTGTCTATTCAAAAAGATTTAGATAAGAAGGTGAAAGGTTAGTAGTTTCAGAGATGACTTCATTTTAGCTGCATCCTAGTACAACTGTGAGGAAACAGGCATTACTTTATGCAATCCAGTCATTGTGAAGCTTCACCTTGTTCAAACTGAAATCTGAATGTTTCCACTTAAAGCCATATTCTGTAAACAGCTGCATCTTTTACTTCGTAAAAGACAAAGGGTGGTGCGGGGGAGATTTTTGATAAATTCCCATTCATCAGATCACAATAAATAGCTGCAAAAAAACCAGAATTATGCACATTGTCAAAGGCTCTTTGGACACTGGAGTAGAGATTACAAATGTGGCTAAAGTGGTGTCAGAACTGCTAGGACTGAGTGGAGCTCTACAAGAGTAATCGACGGTGTCACTGGACAAAATATGGCTTTAAATTTGATTACATTGTCGTGCTGTTGCTTATTATGTGAATTAGAATAATCGCTTGGAATACAGAGAAGCAATAAACTGATGTCTCTCACATTTTTTCCAGTTTTCTCTTCTTTTATTTTCTCACCATGAAAAAAAAAAAAAAATCCTGTTTTTCTTTCCCTTCCCCCCAAAGATCACACTGTGACATTCTAGTGAAAACCATTGCAAAATTCATACAGGAAGCATGCACAGTTGCAGCATCGTTGTAAATGATTTCTTGCTCGACTAGAAAAAAGTTATATTGTTTTAAGGTAACAAAACAGTTCTTTTGTGCTTTTCAATTCCTTTTTTTTTTTTTTTCTTAGAATGTTAGTGATGATTGACAGTTCTGGTGCACAGTACAATGTACAAGTGAAATGAATATGATTTGCATTGTTAAGGCATCCAATCTGCTGGTTTATATTTATGTGAAAGACAGAGAAATATACAAGCAGACTTAAGAAAGAAAGTATTTTCATTGAGTTCTATGAAGTTTCTCCCCATATTTAATGCACAAAAATGCGTCACTCCAAAGAGGAGAAATCCCATGCATATTAATAGAGTAAAACAGCATTAGTTTTTGTTAAGCCTCAAAAGCAAAGGATACATTTTTTTTTTTAAATCTACATAACTAAATGCTACAAGAATAATATGCTACTTTTTGCCATATATTGGAAAAAACTTCTTAACTTACAAATAATACAAAAATAGACAATGGCTTTTGGGTGGAAATTAAAAAAAAATGGAAGCATGGTTTTAAACAATACTAAAAAAAAAAAAAAAACAACCCTATAAATGAAATGTATTAAAATCACATTTAAACAGCTAATACAACGGTGAATGACCAAACAAATCAGCACTTTTCACATAGCAAACATACACAATAAAATAAACTTGTAGGGGACAAAAAGCAATGTACAAATTCCAAAGATAAATACATTATTTATATGGATATTTTACAAAATCCCCCGTAAAACAAACAAACAAAAAACAGAAACAAAAAGCTTTTTTTTTCTTTAATTAATTTGCAAGTATGTGCAAGCTAAAGGTAGTGAGCTCTTTTTGCAAAATATGCAGTAAAATTCTTTTTTTTTTTTTTTTTGTGATATTGAAAAACCGTCTTAAGACATTAAAATGTATAAATAGAACAACAACTTTGGCAAAAAATCACAAAAAATCTACAGTATTTATAACTACATACAAAACACAACAGCAAAGAAAAAATATCAGGTAATGCATCTTCAGAGCTTTGCTGCCTCTTTGACTAATAACTTTTAAGAACACTTCCCAGATAATGATAGCAAAATTTTTTTTTAATCGTAAAACAGAAGCGATGGTTTTGATTTGAAAGCCCCAAACTCATGTTTCACTACTCAAAAGCAGTTCCCTGTCGTGGATAGAGCGTGGTACAAACTGGGAGGGTCGACTGATACAGGAGGGATGCCAGTGGGAGCTTGGCCAGCAGAGATTTTTGGGAGGGGAGGGTGCAAACCCCACCTGGGTTTTGGTTTTATATTTTTTTTTTGTGCCCATCGTGCCCCAGCAGAACCAGCAGGGCAGGGGGACCCCAGGGATGGCCCAGCTTGGGGAAGGGGAGTGTTTGGAGGGGCTGAGATAGCACCCAAAAAAAGAGGGGGCCGTGCTCACCTCCTGCTGCAGGGCTGGCATTGCATCTACAGGCACTGGGTTTGCACTTCCAGAGGAAACATTTTTGATATTTCCACCCTTCCACCTGCTTTTTGCCGGGAAAAGTTGGACCTTAAGGTCCCCTTCTAGCCTGGTGTTCTGGGATGAACTTTTCCTTAAAGACAGAGGTTACTAATCCCACCCCTCACCCCACCCTCATAATCCAAAAATATCAGCTTTCTAGGGAGTGATTACTATTTAATCAGAACATTAAAAACGCATCATATCAGCAAGTCACCACTGGATAAGCAACATATATGAGCCGACCCTTAATTCAATGGCCATAATTCTTCTAGGAAAAACTAACTGGCACTTCTATTCTGTCCCATACAGACTTGTATGTAAATGACACCACTTTATTCTTCTTTACACAGCTTTTTAAAAAAAAAAAATAAATTCATAAATTAAAAATGTGGAGTTCCGTCTCTAGTGTCCCTTGTGTAATTGTATGATTTATAAAAGACAAATGGTGTTGAGTTAAAGCAAGCCTTAAAAAAAAAAAAAAAAAAAAAAAGAAATCAGAAGGAAATAAAAGCAAGCCCCCACCCCCCCCCCCCCCAAAAAAAAAAAAGTGGATTTTTATCAACATACAATAAATATATCTCCCAGGTATTTGGGATGGACAACTTGAATCAACACCTTGCAATTGTGGATTGTTAATTTCAGTATTTGCAAGGATGGTGATTTTTTTTTTGTTTAAAAATCTGCAGTTATTGTAAGATCCTTCTTTATTTCTTTTTTATTTTTAAAAAGGCCTGAGTAAAAAGTTCCACTCTGGGACTTGTATCAGATTCTCTCTGAAGCAGAATTCAACCTCTTCATTAATAAAATTCTTCAAGGCAATTCTTTCACATGGGGGGAACAATCATGCCAGATATAGCTGTTGGAAGGAAAGGGAGGGGGAAGAGAGAGAGGGAAAAAGTTAATTTTCTGCATTATTAAGCAACTTTTAATATCCTCAGAGCTTTAAACATTTACTAGCGATGTAGTCAGATGTACTTTGAGTTAAATTTATATATATCACTCATAAGAGACAACTATGTACACAAAAATCATGAGAAATTTCCTTCAGACTGGAAAACGATACAAATTGCAAGTTTTGCTGAATTACTGATTTTCTTGTTGAAAAAGTGTCCTTCCTCAATATCAGTATCAGACCCCAGCTTATTTTTCTGCTTTTAGTTTCAAAATCCCCAAATGCTGAGGAAACTTCGACTGGACCCAGCCATTGCCACACATTCTGTTACTCTTTTAAAAGCAAAGCAGGTATTTGCACTAAATTAGGGAAAACAGCTGGAATCCCACTGGCATGGCCCTGGAGGAGTGTCCCTGCAGTGGCACTCTGGCATGGGTCACTCCCCTGTGCCAGTCCTCCCAAAGGTCAGTGTTCACCCCTGGGATTCATGGATGCATTTCCAGGTGCTCAGAAAAGGATTTAAACTCTCAAATCCAATTTTGAAATTGAAATATGTGCTTAACTCCTGGGTCAGCAGGCCAGCATCTTTCTTATTCCACTTGTAGCAGACACCACCAACTGCACCAAGTGAGTCACAGGTGAATGTTAATTTAGGATATTTTCTCTTTTGCTGGCTAAGTTGAATCATCAGCATTTCTTTTTAATGCTTCCTATCTCATTTTCTATGAAACCACCACGTCTCTTAGCAGACAGACATTTATGAGAAGTCAACAGGGAAGTTTGGCACATAAGCTGACCTCCAGCTCGATCTCTCCCTATTTACAGGGGACTCAGATCAGGCATCCCAAGGTCCCAGTGACACACTGTGAGCAGGCACATCATTACAGGGGGTAGTCATGGAAGTTTATGATGGAAACTGTAAAAACAACCCGTCTCTAAAATGCCAGTTGTACATTTATTTGCCAAAAGGTGGAAAACAGATTCCCATTCAGGTTGGCTGCACTCCCCATGTGCACATGATTTAAATGCTGCCTGCCACTCCAGACATCTGGACATGTAATTTCTTAAGGAAGGACTCAACCCCGTGACTGGTGCTGATTCATTGTGCTTTAATTACAGCTGCAATTATTTGATAAGAACAGAGCCAAAGTAAAAGACTCACAGATTTGGGGTTGGAAGGGGAGAGGAGGGAAATGTTTTCTCCACAAACACCACCATATGTGCAAGAATTACAAGTCTAATCAGCAAGGGGAGAGTAGCTCGAGTAAACTGCACTGATTAAATGAAATAAAATGAGGGGAGAAGGAGAGAATGCAAAACACATCCAACATGTTTGCAACAGGCCACCCTCAGAGGTGGCACACTGCAACAGCATTTCAATTATTGGAATTTATCGTGTGGAATCACTGTACTGATTGTGTCCCCCCCATAAGGGCTCCTCAAGGAGCTGAGAGTGAGGATAAAAGGAATAGAAGGGCGAGTTAAGTTGCTTTAAGTCCTATGGGAAGACACTTAGGTGAGAAGCATAGAGGACACTTTAGGACAAGGTGTTGCCTTCCTTTAGAAAAAGTATCTTTTCTTCAGAAAATGTCAAGATACTAATCCAACACTCAGTCTGAAAGATTCTTCAGAAGCAAATCAATTTCACCACTAATTGGTCAAGAACTGTGTCCCTTGGGACAGGACAGCTGTCTACCCTGGGCAGGAGCCCAAAAAAGGTGAGATAATTGCAATTCCTCCCTTCATGATTTAGACATTTCCCTGTGGTTACAGATCAGCCATGCACCTTTTGCTGTTGGAAACACATGGCACAGAGGCAGATCTTAGCTCCTTTTTTCAAAGCATTATTGTTTTTGAAGAGCTCTGAAATTCTGAATTAAATTACAAGGCAAATGATATCTTTTCTGCCTAAAAGCTTTGATATTTCCATTCTTTCCAAGTCTTCATTTAGATCACTCCACTTTTATTCCATAAGTGCTACATCTAGTCATGCAAATTCTCCCAGCTGTAGCCTGTTATTGATCCTGCAAACAGAGATATCAGTGGGAAACAGTGCAGGTATGAGATCACACCACCTCCAAAAAGGGAGGGCAGAGAATAGAAAAGCTCCCACCAATGGCCTTTATTTCTTCTATCATATACTAATTTGTATTTGCTGCCAGCAAATTACAGAAATAATGTATTTGGGGTTTTACAAAATTGCATGGCAAAGAGAACAACAGATAAGCCTGGCTGCTGTTTTAGTGAGTTCTGCTGATATCTAAGCTACATAAGGAAAGCTTGATTGCTTTCTGATGTATCCAGAAGCCCAAGAGAGATAAGACAGCCTCCTTATACAGGGTTGTTTATTTAAGCATTAAGGCACAACAGGCAGTGCATCTCTCAGTGATTATTACAAGCCTCAGGTGGTGTCAGGAGGCACGGGACCAAAGGCTGTGTGTCTTTAACTCACCAAGAAGTTCAGTGATGACCTAGAAATGAACCATCTCTTGGTGTCTCATTCCTATTATGAAAACTGAATTGCTAAACAAAAATTAAGGGAAACGCTCAGATCTGTGTGGTTTCTGGGCATGGCAGATGTGGAGGTGACATAATGAGGAGCAATCAGACAGCTCCAGTTGTGTCCAGTGCTCTCAGCTCATTCCATAATTGCTTTTCATAACTGAGTACATGGAATCTGAGAATTCTGTGTCTCGTGAAAGGAGAAACAGTGCCTGAAAAAGCTTTCTCCTGTTACTTGTTTCTTCTCTTCATCCACAACAAGAAGATGGGACAAAGTGAAGAGAAGAAAAAAAACATTAACGTGATCAAAAGCATTTTTTTTTTCAGATAGGAAATATTATTAGCTGTTGCTTTTAAAACTACTTAAAGTATGTCAGCACTGCCAATTCTTTTAAATGTTCAAAACCAAATCCCCTAAATGCTGTAGTTCACCTGAAAATTTTGTTTTGTCTTATTCCTGACACAGTTGGTATTTCTAACAGAGTCCTAACTGAAGGTACCCGAGTTCTGCTTATTGGTACCTAGTAAATTTACAGTTTCTGCACAGTTTTTCTGTGTGTGTGTGCACATTGAAGGATTCTTCCTCTCAGATCACCAGACTAACATTCACTGAGGACAATGCTTTCCTTCAGGCACAATAGATCCAAGCCTTTATGAATGAATTCCTTCCATTCTGCTTGCGTATACTTTTTTTTTTTTGGCTGTTAATGTGCTATCAGCATTTTCTCCTCAAGCCCAGTGTTCCTCTTTCCAGAGGCTGAGTGACAAGTGGAGTTTGTGCAACCATCCTGCCCTGCACACCTCCTTCTGGACCTGGCTTAAAAAAGGATGGATTTTATTCCCCACGCGATGCCCTTTAGGATAACTTGCACAGGCTCATGGAAACAAATCTAAGCTCTGGAGAAAGCACAGTGCACACCATGAAATATTTCCCACCTCTGGCAGCTGGAGGCAGCTGGCTGCATCTGCTTAAGGAAACCCCTGGATCTAAGCAAGCATGAAAATGCCTCTCTCAGCACAGTGATGTGCAGTGAGGGAATCACACGGGGAGGTTTAGGCACAGTGTTGTAAAACAGACTCAGCCAAACAATGAGATGGGCAGTGCTGGGCTTTAAACACCCTCAGTTTGACAAGCTTTTGTCTGTCACTGCCTCGCCTGCAACAACCCTTCAAATGGATTTAGATACTAACGCTGGAGAACTTGTAATGAGAGGGGAAAGGATGCAGAAAAGGAGCAGCCCCTTGATACCAACAGTTCAATAGGCTTTCCAAAAGGCCCTGCACCATTTCTGGAATTAATTGGCACAGGAGTACATTAATCAGTGGAAACTAATGTTTGCCCTGGTGTGAGTCAAAGTGGAAAGCACTGCTGTTGGTTTGTAATGCATCTCCTGTTTATGAAAGGCAAGGCTTGTGCCAAGCTCTGCAGCAGTCTGTTTGCTCTCAGTAGGATTTCTGCACAAGTGTACTGTGACAAAGGACAAAAAGGAAGGGAAGATTGAGTGACGTACTTCAGGAGAAGGCCAGCCCCTGGAGAGACCCTGCAGTGGAGTACTTGCTAGAGTCCACAAAAGACTGGTCTGATAAAGGACGACAACAGGGAATAAGAGAGGAAAGAAAGAAAAAGGACGGTATTAGTAAGCTGAAATATTACTTGTGTTTATCAAAACAGTAGGTCCGTGCTTTAAAAGACACAGCCTCTCAATCGAGCAGGATTAGTTGGGTTAGAGACAGGGTGCTCGCCAAACACCTGCAGGGTACGAGGTGGGCTGGGGGTGGAGTCCAGTTACTCTCTGCAGGAGGAAACTTTAGCACAGAGCCCACCAGGGATCCCCCATTGCCTCCTCTCCCCTGGGGCAGCTCGGAGTGGCTGGGAGCAGCCTGGGCTCCACCTGTTCCACCTACCTTGCAGGCTATTGCCATTGGTGCTGGTGCAGGTGGGAGGGGGGGAGGTCTGGGGTCTCACGACGGGCGCAAACGCACTCTTCTGTTTGACTGCTGAGACCATGTTGGCTGGTGAGAAGGAGAAGATCCCAGAGGAACTGCTACAGTTGGAGGGGAGGCTAGTGGAGGAGGCCATTGTTGGACTTGATGGCACAACTAGAGGGAAGAAAGACCCCCAAAGAGGCATTCCTTAGTACTCAATAATAACAGGTTGCAGGAAGAAGAGAATTCTTATTCTTGGACGCTATAAATTTTTTTAGGGCTGAACTGAGTGCTCAAAATGGAAATGTGCTACATAGGAAGCTCAGTCTTTAAACACAGATATCCCCAATCCATTATTTTACTATATAGTACAATAAATATCTTTGGTTCATGTCTTTACCATCAAGCTTTTAAACAAATTTCTTTTCATGAAAATAAAGCTAACTACCTTAATATTCAGAAGGCACTGCCAGCTTCCCCTCTTATCCAACAACAGCAACAACAAAAAAAAAGGACCAAAAGTAACATTCCATACTTCCATTCTTTGTCCTGTTTAGAAACTGCTTAGATACACAAGTGAGCTGTGAATAATTACATATTATAGAGTAAAATTCTGATCATCTGGGCTTTGAATTATTATTTTATTTGCATTTATGTAGATAAAAATCACCCTATTTAAGTTCTTATTTGAGAATCTGATATCATATTTGTTAACACTGAGGAAATCAATTAATGGAAATTAAATGTTCAAAGTTTCACAGTCTGACAGATACAATCTTAGTCTGAAGTCACTCTGTGTCTGGAAGTACTTGCTAAGGGAGAGCAATCAAAGCACCTAAATTGAATTGCTACTATACAGCAATTAGTTTATTGATTTAATTAAGAATGCCACCTTTTAATTTTCAGGTCATGATTGAAGCATTTTCTGATTCAATGGATTAGACATTAGCAGAATGACAGATCAACCAAGAAAACCTCCCAAAATATAAATAGAATAGAGAACCAGGGCTAGGAAGTGAAGCGCTATTCTAAAGAGGACTTCGTTCATAAATATGAAATAATACACTGCCACAGTATTTTAAATGCATTACTGGCATCTGCTTCCAAGAGGAGATGTCTCATCAATCATGTTATATTATGAATTCAGAGTGTGCAGATTCTGTGACAGTAAATCCAACTTAATAAGTAAGGTACTTTGTAACATTACATGTTACATTATTATTAGAGTACAAAAATAATCACTGGTTAGCAATTCCCAGGTTATAAGCACTAGTTATGTGGGTAAATAATTTGTTCTAAATTTGCAGCAGAGAAGAAGCTGTGGAGTTAATTATTTTATTCACAGCTCCTATCCCTTTTTTTATTCTGATGCAATTCAAAATAATTCATTGCTGCTGTTATACCATTAACTTCAGATTTGCTGTGTAAACCTTGGTACCTTCAGCAGTCGGTTTGTCCTGCCCATGCTACAGTCCCAGCCTATAAATCTATTTATATGTCCAGACCTCCTACCCTGATTCTGCTGTCAGCTTTCTACAGATGTCAGTGGAATCCTTTATGCCTCATGAGCAATGTCAGAGGAACTGGGCAGGTCCTGCTCATTTAATTTCTCATGTGACCAGGGACTACTGAGCTCAGCTGCAGAAGAGGTTCATAGGCCTTTACCAATAGAAATGGATTTATATTTAAACAGCTTACTAAACTTTTAATATCAAAATGCAGAAAGTTAGTCCTGCACATAAATATTTCCATGACTGGGACCGAAGACCATAAGCTCTTCACGCCATGGGATGTATGATTTGTATGACTCACATTTTTGTGGCATTCACTGTACTGACACTAAAATACAAAATCTAAGAGCCTTTGTCACACTTTACTGACTCAGTGAAGTCAAAGTAATGCTACTTAAAAAGCAAGTGGAATATAAACAATCAAGTTTAGGCCCAGTAATTCGTAATCTTTATAAAGGCTATGAACATATTATTTGCTCAGAAGTTGAGGACAGTGTTTCTTATTAGAGAATAAAGTACATTATGAAACTATCAGACTAAACCATGATAGACTATTCTTTGTAAGCTCTTTTAAGACTCCCAAATAAAAAGAATTAATAATAATAATTAATAAAAGTAATATGAAAACAGAGAGGAGAATTTCTGGCAACACTATGGTCTTCAAAGTGCATCAAAGATCAGTGCCTTGGAAAGCAGAGAAAAGACCAAGTTCTATTTCAAATGCTCAAAATAGAAAATAAATATTGAGCCTCGAAGAAAATCCACCACCTCCTTCTAATGAAAATGTGTAAAACACAGAAAAGACACGAAATACTCACTGGCATAGGGAGAATTGGCAGCAGATCCGTTCAGGAAGGTTGGAGAACCGCCTAAATTTGACATTCCAGCATTCCCATAGCCATTCATGCTTGTTGTGACAGAGTTGTAGTTTGTCTGCTGCGGGGTGGTGCTTGGCACGTAGCCATGAGGTGACACACTGCTGGAGTTGCGAGTGAAACCTTGTGTGGGGAGGGAACACAGGCAGAAATTGGGATTAGCCCCACAACAGCTTCCTACACAAACCAAGGGGGAGCTCAGGGAGGACAGAGAGGGACAGGGCTGACCCCCAGCACCACCAGGACCCCAGACTGGGACCCCTCCCTGCCCAGGCTGCTGCTGGAGGGGGGAGGCTGGAGCCTGCAGAGCTCCCCTGGCAACCCAAGGATGCCCTGGAGCAAAGATCAGCACAGGGTGTTGGAGGAACACTCGCTCTGAAAGGGCTGCTTGTAGGAAATGGAGTAAACATGACCTACATTTCCAGAGTGAGGAGTCCAGAGCCACTCAAGGTATGTTAAAAGATTGTTGTTAACTCTTTTCTGGTGTCACTGTCATTTAGCACACCTCAGATGCTCACTGCACGCTTCAGGAAATGTAGTGTATTTCTCCAGCTTGTGGGATATCCTTTGTCTTTTTTGCCTTGGTCTCATCATTATGTTGGTAGGAAATGAGCATCAAATTTGACAGCAAGTTAAAATTTGAATCTCTACCTAATTCTGGAAATGACATTTTAGGAAACTCATATCCAAATATTCATATGGAAAGATTTGTTTCCAGAAGCACAGAAATACAAAATATGCATTTTCACTCCTAGAAGAAAAGTTGCCGATTTTTCTTCCTAATGCATAGCATAAAATATTTCAATCTAAAAATAATTTTGTATTTTTTTAGTGTAATGCAAATTTTTTTTTTTCTCCTCTTCTAGAAACAGCCTCATCCTAGCACTTTCTCATTCCAATGTATTTTGAAGTTGGATAATATAGAGAGCTGAGCAAAGGAGAGGGCAAAATGCAAAGGGCTTTTACAAAAATGTTCTCCACCTATTTTTTATTTCTAACTGTGGGAATTAAACCCATACTGATTTTATACAAAGTGAAAAACACTTTATTTTAAAAATTGAACAAGCTCTGAAAATGTTTTTCAAATTTTTAAATATTTGTATTCTTCGCAAGTTGTAAAATTTATGAAAGTCTCAAACTCTGAATAAAACACAGTTCCAAATCTCTATCTCTTGCAAAACAAACCCAAATTAAACAGATAAACATTCAAGGGATAACTTCATGTTATAAAGAAGTGCTGCACAAGGCCCAGACTGAGAGATCATCCATGCTCAGGAAAATATATAAGCAAGTACTTAATGTTAAGTACATGCTGAAGCCGATTAAAATTAGTGGGATTTGAACACAAACACAAGTGTTACCCTGGGCAGAAAAAAAAGCTATTTAGGGACATGCAGAAGTGCTTTCCTGAGTTAGGGCAGCCCCATCCTGCATCATTCCAAGGCTCTGGGATGGGCTGCCCAGCCCTGCTCCCAGTCCTGAGCCATCCCTCTGCCACTGCCCTGACTCCTATCAGAAAAGGTCCATAGAGAGAGGAAGATGAGTCTTCTCCTGACCCTGGTTGGTGGCTTGGGAGGCTTCAGAGACATTGACAGCGAGCTGGCCACTGAAGGAATTCACTCCCATCATTCCCGCGTGGACAGAGGTGTTGGCGAGGGCGGGGAGCTGGTTGTGGTTGCGGGGGACGCTGTACAGCGCTTCGGCGATGTCTGCAGCTCTTTTCAGGATTATTTCCTACAGGATAAGGGGAAAAAAAACATAGAAGAGTTACCAGAGTCTGACAAGCCTTTCCTTGCAGGCTCAAGTGAAACAGTTCCCTGTTGAAAGGCTAAAAGGAGATGCTTTTCTTTTTTTCTGGCTGACAGGGAGCTCATGCTTATAGGAAATTCCTGGTAAATCCTGACATCTGTGATAAGAGAGTTGGAAGTCTCGGTCCCAGTGGCCACACTTTGTATAAAAAGACCAACTGGCAGGATGGGGCTGGAGCCTGGACTTGCTCCACCTTCGAGCTCTCTTTAGGGGAAGAGGGAAAAGTCACTGGTGGCAAGACATAATGCACAACATTGCTCATGTTATATGGGATCTGCAAGGAGGCAGATGCCTCCATGGTGATTTTACAAACACTAAATTCACACCCTTTAATAAAGAAAACAAGCAAACTAAACCCCACTCCAGATATGGCATCACCCTCTACATTTATTCTTGTCTCCCATTGTAGCATCATATCCCTTTAGCCCCTGACCTATCTATACATCTAAGAAATAGCCATGATATAGAATTGCTGAAGTAGAATGCATTTACCTGGTTATTATGTGGCATACCATAGAGTGCTTCTACTAAATCAGCAGCCCTCTTAAGTATTACTTCCTGTCAATAGAAAAACAGAAGCATTCTGCTGAGTTCAATAAACTCCTTGTGGGGAAAACAAATATTAGAATCTTTTATCTCTTCTATTAGGTACATCGTGTTTTGTCGTGGTTTTTTTCTTCCTTTTTTCCTCCCACCAGGTAAACCTTAATTGTAACAACTCTCAGCAACCACTGAATGGTGTTAAATCACTGGTTCATCCTATTCACACACACGCTTAATCAAGTCAAAAGGTGAGAATCATTGGTGCTGCAAAATAAAATACATCACTCAATTGTCTCTACCATCTGCACTATAAACCACTCATGGGTTTATTGCAGAATACAATCCCGAGGTCATTTACTAGATTACTGCAATCAATGTCATTCAGAGAATGTTATGAATCCCTTCAATGTGTTTATTTTATCCTTAATTGCATGCTGCAGGAATTGTGACCTTACCCAGCAGGCCACATTCAGAAGGTACCCAATCAGTCCTGTGCTACTGGTAATGTCACCCTCTGGCTTCTCCAGTTTGTGTCCTGGTCCAAGGGGTCAGGGCAGGATCCACATGCATGGAATGATGGCCAAGAGGAAAACACATGCAGTGTGAGAGAGAACAGCCCAGGACCGTGCAGTGTTTCCTGGAAAAATTCCCTGCATGGACAGCAGACTTTAAAACAGTCTGAGATTCAGTTCTCCATTTTGGGGAATTTTTTTCCCTCCATTTTCTTATTTATTACTTTTCATTTAATATTTCTTAGGGTATTTTCTACCGGTATTCAAGTAACAATTGCATTTGCTGTGATCTTATATTTTACAGCATCCTGATGATAATCCTGATAGAAAATATAAACATGCATTGCAGAATTAACCCAGAAGAATGTTTTTTCCTTATCATTTCATGGCATCTTTCAAAGCAGATTCCCAAATGCCCGATCAAGACCGGTCAAGAACATCCTTTGAGTAAAACAATGCATTTTTGTAGTTCTCTGCTCCTAAGCTATTCACCATGGCATATTTCTGCAAGTAGCTTACAAAAATAGTACCAGTTCTAAGCATTTTACAGTTTTCTACAAAGTTAAACTTTTAAACTTAAAATATTTTACACAATAGCCATATTTTATACCAAAAAGAAACAGTAATGCTCAATTTTCATATACTGTAGACTCTGATCAGAAAATAGAGATATAATTGCGTTCATTTTGCTGTCACCATAACCTCTTCAAAAATCCTTGAACAACTCTTCAAATGACAAGCTTTTAGATGCATATTAGCATTTTTTTTCAATTTTAAATTCTCTATAATATAAGATAAAATAGTTGTCATACTGCAGTAACTACTTATGACATATATAATGTCCTAAATTCAAAAATGAGATGGAGGATTTTTGTTCTCCCAGTAAACATTTAGGTTTGCCTTCTGCTGCACACACCCCAGTCTCAGAACACACATTTAAATTATTTTCCACATATGAAGTGAGATGTAATACATAATTGATGGATTTTTAAATCACTACATTTGAAACAGATTCTGAGGAGTTAAGTTGCTACAGCCTTTTTCTGTTGGTGGGTTTTGTTTGTTTGCTTGATTTTTAAGATTTGGGTTGGTTTTCTGCTGCAATTGTTGGTTTGGGGGTTTTTTTTTTTTTTTATTTTTTGACCACAGCAGTGAGCAGTATAATCACAGACAGACACAAACAGCATCCAGATACAAACAATCCTCGTTCATCACAACACTGAGGTGCTCTTTTTGCCTCACACTGAAGATACGAGCTACAGAAGAACAGAGATATTACTGAAAAAAATATTCTCTTTTGCAGTCCATGATTTTAAATGGAAAATTACTGCACAGGTGTTTGACTTCGCAAACCAGGATTTATTTCACTTCAGTAGGAATTGTTTGCAGTATATATTTCACTGATGGAAAATTAGAATGTGATACAGAGCCTACAAACTGCTTTGGTATATTGTTAACCTAAGCTGTCATTATGCCAAATTACTAAAAAAAAGAAAGTTTAAATAGTCATTTCTGCTCTACCTGACTAATCATAGTTATTTATATAATGCTGAGCTAAAAACCTTAGAGTGCATCTAAAAAGAGATTGAAAACCGTGTTAAAAAATGAGGTAATTACATAGAATCTTACAGCTGCTCTCCCTCATATCAAATATATTTCAGTTCTTAAACACTGGAAGTTCTTTGATGCCATATCATATTGCATGTAAATAAAACTAATTGTCATGATGGTTTATTGAAACATTCTTGACAAGCAGCATTCAATTTTCTTAGCTAGTCAATGGTTCTATTTTTTTTCCAACATTTTCAGAGTCTATAAATTCGAGTTTCATACTTTCTCTAACAATATTTTCACACAAGAAAAGCATTTCTTGTTTATGACACTTTCAGATCATACAAAGTAGATGTTACAGAAAAACCCTCCTGTGTCAAACAGTGGTAGCTCCTATTCCAGAGCTGACGGTACTTCTTACAGACACAAACCAGCTTTAAAAATACACAATAAAATGCTGCTAAAGACAGGCTCGAGATATTAACTTCTTGTTTTCTGAGTGCATCTCAAAACCTTTTGCAGCTCTGCCTAAATTACAACAGAAGCTGCTCCACATACAAAGGAGCCCCCGAAGTCCTCTATGAGTTAGAGCAGCAGACCTTGCAAGGTGCTTGGATTGCGGTGACCAGAAAATTGTTCTCACCTCCGTGTCATTACGCTCACAGTGAAGCAGCCCCCGAGCATGTTTGTGTTCGGGATCTAATATATTGCCTTTCAATCAGAGCTGAGAGCCACTGAACACATAGACAGAACATGACGAGCAGGTCAGGAAAGCAATAAAGATTTTACAGAGCTGTCCAAGGTGCTAAATTTACTCAATAATGGGTTTGGCACCATAGTGTTAACCTCTCATTTACTACCAGTTTGAGGGACTAAATTGAAGTAGCTGACTTCATTTACCTTGAAATGTATATTTTATGACATTATGTAAGTAGATTGAAAGGGCACTGCAGTTTTAACAATTTAAAGGCTAGAGCATGTTTAAGATGAAGCTTGAATATTTATCGTATATTGCACTTAAACTATATTGTATATTAAAATGCATTGATTAAATTTGTAAAAGGTATTATAAAAAAGGACAGCTAGTATAAGAGATCTATGTCTTTTAAAATCCAATTGATACTACTGCACATTACCACTGGGATGGTAACAGATAAACAGATAGAGGGGTGGACAGAGCAGCAGACAGAGCAAAAAGTGAGTGAAACTCACGTTCTATAAAAAGAAATCTCTGCATAAGCTCAAGGTCTGTTATTCCAGATATTCTTTTGTTCACAGAAATTTTTCTTTGCCTTCATCTCCGAAGCTTACATTTTCATAGCAGTAAATGGGCATCATGCAAGGCCCTTCCAATTGAATATGCAAGTGGAAATATTTCCTGAGAGAGACAGAGTTTGACTAAAGCTAATATCTAATTTATGGGGGCATTTGTCAAGGAAGACCCACTTTTCTATTAATGTTAAAAGTCTGACAGCTTTTGGTTTAGAATAAAGGACTTAGCAGCATTTAGCTAGACCTAAGTGAGGATCTTCTTTTTTTGCATTTTGTTTCAAATGAGAATAATTTTATTTCTCTAAAAATCACAAATGAGCAAATATTGAGAAAAGGAAAAATTACTTTACTAACTAAATATGATACATCAGAACTCTGCACTCTATGAAGCTGCACACCAAAAATCATTAGTCCATTTTTACTCCAAACTAAAGCAGATTTTCTACTGAGGGATTTTTACTTCTTTAATTTTTGAAACAGGCTCACAATTAAATATTTTGATCAAATTTTCCTCCTGAAGATAATAAGGAGTGTCTACATATCAGAAGAGAGGCTGAGTAGCAAAGTCTATTGCAACTTTGCATATCTCAATACTACTGTAGAAAAAATATTATAAATCATACTGGAATAAATGTGCTTTTGAAGCACAAAGACTGAAATTCAAACTGAATCCACTTCTGACTGAATGTACCTCTAGCACTACAGCACCTCTCCATGTTTTGTTGGAGGCCTGCATTCCCTTCAGAAGGATTTCATTAAGAACATGAAACTTGCATTTCAAGTTTTATCATGATGAAAACACTTTGTGTCAAGATTTATCATGACAAACACATTTTTTGTTAGCGTTAAAAAAGATGGGATATTTCTTCTTGCAACATCTGCTTATTTTTTATTCAGAAACTCGTGAAAAAAGACCCACTCTATATCCCAAAAGGGCTGTGAGTCTGGTGAGATAAAGGGTATCTAGAGTTACACTGAGTTGTTCAGCTCAAGTAACTAAATTAGATAATGTTCAAGGTACTCGTTAAACCAAAATGAATTTTGTCAAGAAGAAGCTGACCACAATATACAACACTCCTCAGCCACATATTGTATTATTGAGACCACCAAAGGATTTATGAACTCGTGGAGGGCGTGGGGGGGAATCTGTTCCAGCATCCTCTGAGGCATTTATCTTATGTGTTGTCTGGATATCATATCACCTTCTAATGCTCTTTAGCATTGTAATACAAGAGAGAGCTCATTCATCTTCTGAGAGGGTACTTAGGGATGATGATGTCATTCATACTTCCTTGACTCTCATGTCTGACCTCCTGCCTCTGCCTTCTAACTTCCTACTCTCATGGCTACTTGCAAGAAAAAAAACTCCTCTGCAGACTCAAAATGCTCAGCATCAGACTCCAGTTCACTTCTTCACCTTGGAAAGGTCACATTCTGAAATTTCTAGCCAAAATTAACAGTAATCTGTGTTCAAACTTTCCCTTTGGTTTTCAGTTGGTGAAAGTAAGAAGTAGCAGTAAGTTTTAAACTTAAACTTGAAATTTGTGTATGCATTATATTTTTAAAGATAAAATTGTGAACACCTCTTTCAAATGTAAAGAGAGACATTTACAAGAATGCCAAAGATCTAAAATGCCACACATTGAGCTTGGTACACAAGAGCTACAGCCTGTCCAGAGCCTCCCATCTCTCCACATCAACAGTGAGCACTGCATTATTGTATCATTTTCTGCAATTATAGCTTTATAAAGACTCATTAAAGCCATTCAAAATGTAAAGATCCTCCATTTACTGTAAGACTGAGGGAAATGTGCCAGCCTAATGGGAAGTATAAAATAACAGGGCCATTTCTCTAAAAAGATATTTGTACTTACACTAAGTTGAAAACTTTTCCAACAAAAAACTGAATGGTTTCCATATATTATGATTGAATCACACCAAAGAAACGAATGCCATGTAGATACCACAAAGAAAAGAAGGCAAAATGGGGGGGAAAGACAGCACTTGAGGGGCAAAAAAAAAGCTTCAGCTTATCATTGCCTACAGGATGGAAGTGCACTGAATTTCAATGGCAACTTCCCAGAAAGCAAGTGTACAGTGGGAGCTAGAACCCTGGTCTCTCCAAGCCACTGTAGTCTCATCAGCCTCCACCCAAACTGAAAATCATCACTTAAATGTACAGCACTAAAAACAGTCATGCATAACCTTGCCACCTGCTCCACAATGAGCCAACCTTATAAATAAAATATAGGAAGCCTCTATGAGGCAGCAGAAAGAGCAAACACTGAAGTGCAAATGGCAGCAGGCATTTAGCCATAAACATTGAAAATCGATGATTAAAACTCCTCTTAACCACAAAGGTGATAAATGCATACAGGGGAAACACACCCTGTCCAAAGAGTCTTCTTTGCAAATACTGCTGACAAAAGAAGGAACAAAATTATGATGATCACCTGAAAGTCTGCCCTTGCAAGTCTCCCATCTTACACCTATTAACCTCCTGGAAATATGGTGTAGTTAAACACTGAAAAAAAATCAGCCTTCTTTTTTAATCCACACCACTCATGCTGGTGGTCCCATTTCCATAAATGATGGGCACATAATAACAACAGAATTAGTAGTTAACACAGATGTGTTCTTCATCTAGATACAGGGTGGGATGGAATAAACCACCATTAATATTGTTGGTTTGGAAAAACTCTTTGAACAAGCTGTCATTTGAGAGTCTGGATGCTCCCACCATATTATCATCAACTGAAGCATCTGGCAAGTCATTTGGAGGGTTTTGTTGCTAAAAGCTCTGGACTTGCCTGCTAATGTTGGGTCTCTAAGGAAAGGGAGAAGAGTGGGTGTAGGAGAGCAGATGTGCAGAACTAAAATCACTCTGATGGAACTAAAATCATCTTTAGGGTCTTTAGGGACAACAGTCATGACTCACATGCAGGTTCCTGTGATAGCTGGAGAACTTTCCTTCTCCTAAGTAAACTCATAGCACATCTTGCCCCCAACCCCTCTGCTTATCAGGAAAAGGCATTTACAGCAATGTGCAGGAACCCTTCAGAGCTGTCAAATTTTACCTCATGAGGCCAATGTACCTTTCATGCAGGGCTGGCAGATATTACTGCATTGTACCCTTGTATCTGCTCACAGCCTGCAGCACATCAGCTGGGAGCTGGCAGGTGTCAGTCGTGTTTGGGACTCACCAACACATCCCTTCAGGAATCAACCCTGTGCCAATTCTCTGGACTCCCCTACAGCCCTTCCCACAGACTGTCCTGCAGGCTCACACTGGGAGGGTCTAATGCCAGATCTCCTCAGCCTCAATCAGCAGAGGAAACACATTTCACAGCTGTACAAAAACCTGAAGGATTTGTAGCATGGAAAGACCAGTTCTCCTGCATTCACTTCTTTTATCATCTCATCATTCATGCTATGGTCAGCTTGTCATATCCAGTGAATCACCAGAAGAAAGTCTAATTAGATGCAAACTAGAGCACAAATGGGTAAGTCCACATAATTTAGTGACTAACAAAAAATCCTTCACCAATTTCCTTTATGGAAATCCCTCCATCCCACCAGGTTACAGTGACTCACACTATTCTCCTCTATCTAGGCTGCAAAAGGATTATTCCTGATTTATACATATGAGCAAAGAAATGACAATATTAGACTCTTTTCTGTCATCTGACCTCACAAGGTTGTCACAATGACCTAAAAGCACATTTTTCCTTCTAAATTTTCCTTACGTGCCTCCACTACCATCAGCTCCAGGGCAATTTTGGATAGGAGCCTCCAGCATTTATTTTTTGAAAATTTACTCCAAACTTTTGTATGAGCATCTACAGTACTTTAAAGCAGATGTTCATTATTGAGATTAAGGAGTTTTTAGGTTTGGGGTGGTTTTTTTCAGTTTTGTATATGTAAGATTTTCTGATAGTTCTTCCTCTTGCTGGTATTAACATTCTTATTTCTTGGGAGAACAAAAAAAGGGGGGGAAAAGAGTTATTGCTCAAAATCTTCTCCTGACTATTTTATACCCATATCATTTTGGGAAGTTGTCAACATTCCCTTATGGAAGAAGGTTTTGAATGATTTGAAGGGTCTGGACTTAGGTAAACTTTCAAAGAATTTGGGAAAATGAACAGAGGCACTGATTTCTGACACTGACATTCAAAGATACTGCACAGGCTGGTTTAGAAGCTTTATTCTATGGATCACATTGTTGTGTCCATTAGAAAAATTCCCTGGAATACTGGGGGTTAAAAAAGATTACCTGTGGCTTGTGATTTTGTGTATGGCACAATGCAGGTATCAAAATATGTTTTTGTAAGAATGAAAAACTTTCCTTGGCAAATGGACACACTGGTACCTATTTTCTATTATTTGCATACACAAAGACTTTCCAAACACAGGTCAAGTCCTAACACTGTTAAATTGATCTCACATTAGGTCAAGCTAGACTGTATTGGGTGGCTTAATTCACTTGGCTGCATTTAAATCTATAGAGAAACATACTTGGTAATGCATGGTAAAAATCCTGATGAGGTAATTCAGAGGAGTTGTGTAGCAATTAAAGTGTTAATTTAGATATGTGTTTTGTCCATTTTATTTTCACAGTTGTCTTATGCATTTAGCCATATAAATATCGAAATATGCCAAATTAGCTTTTTTCTATTAAAAAAAACTCACAGGTGTTCAATCACATTAAAGACCCACCCATTCTTTCTTTTAATGAAGAAGAAGCAAAACCCCAAAAAACGAAACCAAACCAAATAAAAAACCCCAGCTTATCATTAAGATTTGTGCAACTTTCCTGGATTGGATGCTTCAAGTGGGAAGCATGAACAATTAGAAATTGAGATTTCAGCTTACTTTTAATAGCAGAAGGAAACTGAAAAATAAGACACGTTCAAATTCTGACCTACAATAATATTCCACTCTGTTCTGTGGAGAGTGGATGCATAAAAATGTTGAAATAGAGACTGGAATAATGTTGGTGGGTTTTAGTATGACAGTTAAAACACTGCTCAGTCATAACCCCTACAAATGACTACTCTCACTTCCATTTTATCATCAGCATAATTAAAAGGACTCTCTTGAAAGGGGCATTCTCATTACAGCCAAGGACCACTTCAGACCCCATTGAAATGAAAAGACAGACCACAGATTAGGTGAAGATACAAGTGGTAATTTCCAGGGAAGCATAAAATACCAAATGTGTAACAACCATATTTTATGTCTTCAAAAGACTCACAGTATTTTATTGTACAAAGAGACTTTGGCTCAGAAAGGCAACTTCAACAAAGTGGCTCCTATCAGAGAGTCTAAAAAAACTCAACTTTCATATCAAAAACAAAAGTTATTTGTTTCTTGTATTATTATTTTTAATTTACAGTCCTATAATTCATCTGAAATTATCCAAAGAAAGTATAAATGTTGAATAACTATGAATTTAAGAGATTTATCCAACATTTCACAGAGCTAACACTTTATTTCTGTGTACAGCTTCAGAAAGCAAAAGCAGGCACAGCATTTTACATGATCTAGGGCTCCTTTTCCAATGTTGAGGGAGAAGTATTGCCATTGTCACTACACAAATATATTTTATAGAATTGCTTCAAAATACTGGCTTTTCAAAATACATCAATATTTCAGTAGCTTTTCTGATCAACAATACCTCAGCACTCGTGCTAGTTCATAGCTGAATAATGAAAGAAAATCCAGATTATCAAACTATGAGTATTATTTATTTCCTTCCTTTTTATTAAAAAAGACTTTTAAACACATTTTATTTGTCTGAAGCTCACATTTGGAAAAAATTAGGCATCTCTATTCTGTCAAATGTTTGGACTTCAAGATGCTATGAGCAGGTGATGAATCCAGCATTATTAGTGGAGACACTTAGGTCATCCTAAAGAACAAAATCAACAAACTTCGCTATTTCTCTGTCTTGGACTGCCCAAAATATAGCAACAAAAAATGTGTTAAATATATGTGTCGCTGCTTTAAAAATGCTTCTGTGTCTTGTTTTCATTCTCCTCTCAGCAAATGCATCATTTGTTATCTGTAGTCACAAATGTATTCCAAAATATTCTTTAAAATAAATCCAAAATGCATTTCCATGTCTGTATAAGCAGGTTGAGATTGTGCTATTGTACTTAGAGGACATTCCAGTCCAGTTGAGTTATATCACCATAAGTTACATGATTGACTTTTACAGCAGAAAGAAAAGGTTGTACTCAAACAACTGTTATTGCCTCAATGGAAAAAAAAAAAAAAAATCAATGAATGTAAAATGAACAGGAGATTTTGTCCAAGTTGCAGTTAATTCTACTGAAGAGCTATGGATATTAAAAGGTCAACAAATAAATTAGTCCAAGTGTTATGAAATGAATGATTTGGCTTATAATTGTATTGAGTGCAAATTGTTCACTGCCTATTAGACCAGGTAATTTTTAACCATGGTGCCTCAATTACTGTTCCATAAGCAATAATACAGTTGTAAGAGCCACCAGTTCGATCGGGTGACCTGGGAGACACTCCAGGACAGCTGCCTTTGCTATGATGGATCACTGAGCCTGATCTCCAAATGGTGCCAAACCTTCCCTTCCTGGGAGGGGATCTCATAAAAGAAACATTACTGCTTGATTCATTTTACCAAAATGCTCGAGTTTTCTAGCGTCAGCAGCTGGGCATAGATTGGAGGCTCTGTATTTCTTAGAAGAATTACGACAAGAGGCCTCCTATTGCTTCCAGCACTCTCTGCTAAATGGCATCGTGATGGTTTGGAGGATGCTTTTGCTGCCTCTCAATTGGGCTGTGTTGTGAGAAATACACAGCAAGCATATTTTACATCACCACGTAAACCACCACATAACACCTAAAACTAGGCCAGAAATGGAAACTCTAGGTGAGATTATAGACATGACTTCACACTTGTGCAATGCCCCGCATTCAGAGATCTCAAAGCGTCACTTTAATGGGAGCAAATTAAACTTCACAACATACTCTCTAGGAAAACACACACTCTCCCCCATCTTCATCAGAGACAGCTTTGAAGTGTAGCTGTTTGGCTGAAGTTTCAGTGGGCTGTGGTTACAACCAAGGCAAGTTTTGTAGGGTGAGGTAATATCTTTTATTAGAGACACTGATACAGGGCAGGAAAGGTACAGTCAGCACACAGGAAGCAAGGATGGGCACCCAAAAACCTGTTTTATTCCAGTTACATCAGTCAATCTAAGATATAACCACTCCCTACAAATCTTGATAGCCTTAAAAAGGGAAAAGGAATCAACCTGATATTGCTTTCAGGCTATGAAGCAACACCCTTGGCAGCAGCTGTGTTTCCCCATTGCTCCTTGGGGCATGGTGCTCCCTGTGAGCCAGGGCTCAAAATAAGGCCAAAAAGGGCTCACCAGGCTTCCCAGAGGACTGGGCCTTAAAGGATTGCAACCAGGCTGTAACTACACAGATCTGTTCTCTTTGTATTCGTATATAAAATAAACTGAAGAGGTAAATGCAAATCTTGAATTATCAAATAATCTGCACAGGAGAAACCACAATAATAAAAGCCTAATTAGAATAGATTGTACCCCATACAACCAAATCCTGTTTATATTGTCACTCCACTATATTTTTGATAAATCACTACATTCAAACAGTCTGTTGGGAGGGTGGTTTTCCATTTCATCTCTCCATTGAGCAAAAAAAGTGCCACATGACTGGAGTCTGAATTTCCATTTCACCAGCATACAGTTGAACTGAATATTATTTGGCACAATACAGTGTACAACTGAGCCACTAAATGGCTGATTTACTAAATTATTATTAGATGAGCTCTTGCTGTTCCAAGTGAAAGTGCAGTCACTGTCTCTCTTCATGGTGTGTTCAAATTGTTCTGTGTTTAAATATTCAGCATGAGGCTAATGTGAACTGATGAACTGAGACTACAAACGTTCACTTTCGATGCAGACAGGGAGTCAGAGATGCAACATATCATGTGGCCTGCAGAGGTGAAGATGATTTATGTTTAAGGATGCTGCTGCCTATTTCCATTACTATAAGATATTCTTAATTAGCTTTGTGTTTGATCCAGGAGTTTGGGAATGCAGCTAGAAGCTAGAAAACAGCTCCAAAACTGAACATAGCTGTGTGGCTGTGGAGGCATCAGAGTCCTGGTGAAGAGGTACTTGAGCCTGGATCTCTGGCAATAAAGTGCATGAGCTGCCTCCACAGATTCATCCTTTGCTCTCTTTAATATTTGAGCTGTAACTTAAAAGTATCACCTGCAATTCCTACCTGAGCATCAGAAATCCTCGGCATGTAAAGGACTGACCATGTTGTGTAATCCTATGACTTTTTGAGGTGAGCGGATATGGGGGGAAAGGAAAAATAGATATTTTTAAGAAAGGTTAAAGAAAAAAAGAAACAATTTCTTTACTGCCACCTGCTGGAGTTGACAATAACCCTTTGTCCCAGGGAGAGAACAAGCTCCTCACTTGGAGGACAGTTACGGGGAGCATTTAAAATACTGTGATCCCAGACACTTACAGTAGATTAGAATTTTTTATTGGTGCTGTGTTGCCATAACAACATAAAGACAGCAGATGACTTAAGCTAAGCTTGCAAAGCAAAAGGCTGCTCATCTGGCAGTTAAAATGAATACAGTTCACTTCACAAGTTCCCCATATGGACCCTTAGTGTATGGTAATGAGGATACCATATGGTGGGAGAAAATGCACAGAGAACAATTGTGCTCCACTGGATGAGTGAAGTGAGCGGGAAGTTATGAGGAAACACAGGAGAGAGATTTGTGTGTGCGCTCTCTAACTCAAGGGTTTCTTTCAGAGGGGGGTTCTCTCTCTTCTTAACCTTCTTCTTAATATATACATGCATAGAAATGACAGAGAAACATATTGCACATTTTGCAACATCATTCATCATAAACTGTCAGCTGTGTTTGTAAATCAGCCTGGTAAGATCTTAGAAATTTGTAATTCTTAAAAGGTAAAAGTGCTAAGTTTTTAGACAAAGTGCAGGAAAATTTAAGCACTTCTGACAAGTAGAAACATTAGTGGTAATCATTTTAAAAATGCTTGCATCTTCCTGCCTGCATGTTTAGCTGTAAATAATGCCGCAATGAATAAAAGCTTTAGAAAAGGGGAGGGGAGGATGAAATGAAAAAAAAAATCTTTTCTATTTTATTTCCAAAAGGATAAAAAGTAATAGATTATCAGAACCATATGCAAGCAAAATTCTGCTGTAAATGTACATATGCTATACAGCACGCTGTACTAACCAGATCCCAAACCTGGTAAGACAGCTTGCTAAAGGCTGCAAAGTCAATTTTGTACTACACATGCTTCATAAAAGATGAATATAAATGCATTAGTTAGACACGGTGAGCTAAATTAGAAGGTCAGGCAGGGCTGGAAGGGCTGAAATATCACACAACCAATGACTGTAATTACTCTTTTTTTAAGTCTATTAAGTGGTGTTGTTCTATCAAGGCTCAGGGGTATAGGACATGAAGTACAAGATAAAGTAATGTGTATTTATTACTCCCACGGGATCAATTTACTAGATATTTTCAGCTCCATGGAGCAAAATACACAAATGCAGCCTTTGTTACTTTCTTCAAACTGTGGCTTTTTCTTTCAAAACCTGTTCCTCGAAGGGACTGCGTTTACCTGTTCAGTGTCTTCCTGTCATCCTCAGTTAATTGTTGTATTTAAAACCAACAAGGATGAGGATACAGGAACAGAGAAATGTGGGGATCCCTCTTACAGGATGCTCAAACAAGTGGTTGGAGTGGCTCAGATGGAATGTGCAGACTAGAAAATCCAGTCCCAGGCATGATTTTTACCCCAAGGCAAAGCAGAGAGCAGGAGTGGAGAATGGCACAGAGCTCCTTGTCATCATGTTAGCCCTGATCTATTAAAAGTTTTGTCATAGATTCTAAATTACACCATCTGCTCTAATCATTTGCTGAGTAAATGCTGACCCAGTTATAAAGAAAGCTCAGTGAAATGTGTGTGCACACTGCTGACCTTCAGAAAGGAAAGGGCTCCTTGCCAGCCCTGTGTGCTGGCTCTGCCCTTCAGCAAGCCGTGCCTCTGTCCCTCTGCTCTCTCCTTCCAGACTCTCCCTGTTCCCAGACACCCCTCTGACCTCCACCACCCCATAAGGGTGACACTTTCACAGGTACCTCGCCATCAAAGAAGCTCTGATGCTCTCTCATTGAATATTTTCTATAGGATAAACAAAATATCAGACCCCCTAAATAAGCTCCTCAACCAACTAAGTGCTCAAAAGGAAACTTCAAAACCCCCAGCTGTTGAGGGTTCAATACCAACCTTAACTCTGGTCTCACATCCCTGTAAATTTTACAGTAGAATGTAAAACCCTCCAAGCATATCCCATGACCTCCCTGCTGTACAGATGAACCCCAATAGCTCCTCTTTACACGCCCCCCCTTTCTGCCCATACTTAGTATAAAAGTATTCTAATGATTCTCTTGTTACATTGGATGGGAAAGAAAAAAAAACAAAAACAAAAAAGAGGTGTTTTCTTAGCTGAAAATTACTAACCTAGGTTAAAATACAGTATATGTTGAGTTAGTAGATGGCAATCCTTTCTGGAATTTCCATTGGGTCTGTCTGAAGCAGCAAACCCGAGCTGCATTGTCTTCATTGCTATTTTAACCTCTGCTAGCAAGCCTGGGCCAACCACCCACGTTTAGAGACAACCTTTATTTGCAATGTAAACAATACCCATGTCACAATGGATAAAGGGCAGATCTGTGGGATTTCATATGGAAAAAGACAACTGCTTTTGCCATCCTCTGATTCCTAATAACCACATGTCTTCTATTAGTGTCCTAAACGAGGAGGTGGGCTGTGTCTTTGGGGGGGTTTAATGACTGACCAGAGAAAAGGAGCTGAAGGGAAGGAGGATCCTGGTTACCTGTGCTCTCAGCTCAGCAGGGAGGCCCCTGTGCACTAGAGAGAGAAGCTCCACTTTCATCTACATGAAGAGAAACCAGAAGTAAAGGTCCCTTTCAGGAGGGATAAGGGGTCTCCTAGAGAGCACTGAGGGAACAGACTGGGAGGGAGAGGACGTCAGATCACAGAGGGGGTTGATGCAACGACTCGCTTCTGAAACACAGAGTGAACAATCTTCTGCTTAATCTAAATACAAGTGATGAGTTGTAGGAGTGGTGAAAATGGCAAATAAAATCTAGGAAATTGCATATAAAGAGGAATCGTTGTTATTAAATCATTTAGGATGGATGTGTTTCAAATCTAGCTCACAGCTGAAGCTGTTTTACAGCTCTAGCTGTGGAGTTTTAACAAAATTGCAGAATTGCAACGTGTCTGCCAGGGATTTATTTTAAGGATTGCAGGGTAGTTACATGAATGAACCTTAATAGACTCAACATGTTGTTGTGATCTGAACCCTTCAGTGATCTCCAGAGCAGTTTATGTGCACAGGAACCAACAACACGAGTGCATTTGTGTGCACGTGTGCAAACACTTGAGATGGAAATGGGGCACACACACGTTCAGGGCTGTTCCCAGCTCCACACACTGCTCCTGCAGGACAATGACACCATTTCTCAACCCTAGCATCACACTGTTCCTTTCCTCTTATCCCCAGAGATCTCCTGTTTCCTCTGATCTGCCTCCTGTCTGTATTAGAAAGGAAAGTCTACACTGCCCAGCACACTCCTGGTACTTGATCTCACTCCAAGCTTTGGGTGCTAATCCCATCTCCTCTTGTCTCTCCTCCTGGTGCTTGTGGGTGTGGGGGTGTCTGTACAGACATGCACCTCTCCTTGTGACATCCCTCCACTGGCTGCCTTCCCTGACCAGCTCTGGACAAGAAGGGAACAGGATCCTGGCTCAAGCTGGCTCCAGAGCTCAGCTGCCAACATCAGCTCCCTCTCTTTTCTCCAGAAACTATATACTGCATTTCTACTTTAAGCACATCAGCTGTCAATCTAGCAGTCCAAAGACCCTCATTTCCAGGTGCTCCCATTCTCCTCACTGTGGGAGGGCATTCTCTACTGGAACTTGCCCGTTGAAGCACTGGAAAGGAGTTTTTTAAAACTTGTCTTTTCTTTTTTTTTCTCTGCCCACTTCCAGCAGATAGTTGGAACATTTTAAAAAATTCATCCTGAGCAAAAATATTGAGCACTTTTGAAAATACTGGTTCTAAACGTCAGATCAAACTTCTCAAACAGCCTCAATGGTTTTAGAAATGCTCTTAACTCCTAAGCTCTGGAGAGCAGAGCATGTGCTAACACTTGATGACCTCAACAATTCTCCTTGACTGCAGGGATAAGTCACAGAGCAGAATGCTCTTGATGGTCCATGGGAAGGGCAGCATGCTCTTATGAACACAAAAATGATAACCACTTCTACCTCTGGGAAGATCTCTAATTCATCAGTAATGTTTCAATGGAATAATGGCCATGAACCCCAGCAGCAATTAGAGAAATATGATTTGTTTTATTTATTTAATACAAAGGCACAAGGCTTTTTCACAAACAGAAAGTGATGATGTGCTGTCAGGACAAAGGGGGAAATGGAAGGAAGGATTTTGAGAGCTCTGAGCACTGCTCTCCTCTCTGCTGTTTCTCTCAAACATTTGCCCTCTCTGCCCGTGGTTCCACTGTGGGAGCCATATGGCTTCCAACACTCCTCTAAGTAGCCACTGAGAATTGTCTGTAGTGGAATAGTGCCAAAGCCCTTCCTGGTTTAATGACATGGGGAAGAGCACTGTGCAGTGCTCACAGCACAGAGGCTCAGGGCGTCCTTGATGATGATCCTGGAGCCAGCAAGTGATGCTGGGAATTGAACCATCAGTGCCTCAAATACAGAAGTCGACATGTGCCAACCCCTGCTGCATTCAGCCTCTGTGCATGGCATAATAATGAGACTTGAACTTGAGGTCCAACCTTCAAGCCTGCACAGAAGGAACTACCCAAAGACAAAAAAAAAAGTTTTCCCTCTAAGCCTGCACAGTGTTACCAGTTTCTTCACTAAGTTTGTCCAAACCTTAAGTAACTTCTTTTTTTAAAACCATCATATCTTACCTCTGCAGACATAACCACAATTTCCCTTGATTTAAAGATTTGAAAAATTAGTTTAAAAGGTACTCCAAAGAAACACATGAAGCCAAGAGAGAATAGTAGGGGACAGATGACTCAGTGCTAACCCTTACTCTCATACCTTATCCATAAATACCTGCTAAATTTCAGAGTCAGGATATGGAGCTAGGAGAAGCTTTCTTCTGCCTCATTACAGGCAGCAGGAATGTGTGGGACCAGTCTCAGACCAAATGGGAAAGAGGAGGGTGCTGTGTCTGGAGGCTGCATTCCCACATTCCCACACCAGCACAAAGGGCATTGCTGGGGACCCCCTCAGTGCCTCGGGAGTCAAAAGGGAGCCCAACTCCTGTGGAAGTTGGTGATGCACCACAATCCTTGGCCACATAACTCAATTTGGAATTGCCCAGTTTTATTTTACTTGAATTTCCTGATTTAAATAAAATCTATGGCCATCTACTAGCCAGCTAGAATGTTGGGTTTAGGGAGGTTTTGCAGCATTTCTTTTCGGTCTTGAAAATGCCTGGTGCATAGTGAAGGTTGGCTTCTTCTTTTCTGAGAAACTATTTTTCCTCCAAAAGCACATTTGGCAGCAGAGGGAAAACAGAGGTGAAAAACAAAAGCCCCTACAGAAGGATGCTCTCTTTCTTTGGAAAGGGTTGCACCTCTGGAGTGAAATTTGACAAGCCATGAAAGCTGTGTCCTGCTGCAAGTCTGTCCAAATGTTAGGGAAAGGGACAGCTTGAGAGGGTGAACAGAGCCAATGGTAAATGTAACTCTCCAGGACAGAATGTTTCTCTGGTGGGCAGAGAGAAGGACAACACATCAGTGACCCCAAAACCACTCCCTGCAGTTTTCCTAGGCAAAGATAAAAGTCAGAACAAGCCTGTAAAAAAAAGTCACATACTGAATTTTATTTCTTTCAAGGAATTAAACAAATTAAGTTCCAGTGTTCAGGAAATCTTCTCACCCTTCAAACACTTTAGAAATGCAACTCATCAAGGCCTATAACAATCCCTGATGAAAGCTCAGGGAGCTACAGAAGAAAGGTCACAAGTATTGTCCAGTCACAAAGGCTATACCAGATATACTTTAACTGAACAATTCATCTGTCTGTGTCTCAGGTTGGCAAATTCACATTTTCTGTTCCACAGGGGGTGTCTGACTCCCCAGCTCACTCAATAACAGCAGATAAAACATGTGGTGGCAGCTGGCCACAGCCAGTGACTCCAGATCATCACTACTGCTCAGAGCTCCTGTGGACACGAACAACACTTCAGTCCCCACCTCTTCCTCCAGTATACCACCAAAATCACTGCAAAAACAGATCTGAGTGCAATCCCAGTGTTTTCCCAGTACAAGAAACTTATCTGAACAATGCTGTCTTTCCCCCAGCTTTTACTTGACAGAAATCAACAAAAAAACCTCATTTTCATGGGAACAAACATCACTTCAGCACACAATGCTCTAATTAAATCAGCAATCCCAAAACAAAACAGTATATAATCATTATTATCCTAAACCAACACACGATGCAGCAACAATGGAGTCACATCCAATTAACTTGATTTTATCAATGGTGAAGTTCTCAAAATTATGCTGGCAATGTGCTACTGATACCAAAACCAAAAAGCATCATATTCTATGAAAACACCTCAGGTCCCAAAATAGTAACCAAAAAAGATGTTAATTGTTACGTATTTTAGAACACAGAGAAAGATTTGTGTTTAAGAAAGGCAAGAGCTGTTTGAGTTCACTGTGACTGAGAAGATAACAGAATTCTCCTAAGGCTCCAGTTGCTGACTGGGCTTTCTTGGTCATGCCTCTGTTTCAGCTTATCTGGGTTGGGCACCAAACCAGGACCATCATATTTACAGAGCCTTGCACTCCCAGACAAAACCACGCAGTAACCATCTTTCCCATATTTAATAAAACAACAAACTTGGTGCTGACCTTTGGCAAGCGTTCGGGGTCACCGGGGTGCCGGGGGATAACCTTCTGTAACCTTTGGAAACCATAGTCAATGGTGGGTTCGTTCAGAGCTGAAACAACAACAAACAACAGCGTGAGGTGACACAGGCACAGCAACGGGCTCAGGTGACAATGGCAAAGGCAGGACCACGGCTGAACTCAGCACTGGCTGGAGTCTTGGCCCAAACTCTGCTTGAGGTTGTTCCTTTTACCTCAATCCAAACCTTCCCACTTCAGCTCCTCCAGCAAAGCTGCTGGAAGATCTGGGGATGTTGCTTACATCTTTCAAACAGGAAGCAATTTTTATCTCTGAAAGGCAATGAAATTAATTTGATAAATACTTTACACCCCTGTCCTAGGTTGCAATGCAGGATGCACCCTTCTGCAAGAGCACTGCTTCAACTGAACCACAGCTGTCATCCAGGAGAACTGCAGCCACCATTTAATGGCACTGCTACCAACACCCTGACTGATGGGGTGTCAGGTTGTATTCTGACTCTGTCAGTGTTTGAGTTTGTTCTCTGTAATACTGTATTTCTATTTTAATTTTCCTAGTAAAGGACTGTTATTCCTATTCCCATGTCTTTGCCTGAGAGCTCCCTTAATTTCAAAATTATAATAATTTGGAGGGAAGGGGTTTACATTCTCCATTTTAAAAAGAGGCTCCTGCCTTTCTTGGCAGACACCAAGACCTTGGTGACCTTGAAAGACCTTGCCCTTGAAAGACCTTGGATCTTTAAAGCCAAGACAACCCCATGTTTCACGTTGGGTTTTTCATATTATGAAGAAGGTGATTGGAAGACAAAAGTAGTTACTATTCCAGTGCCTCTCTTGTTCCAAATTTCATTATACTTTTAATATGCTCCATGTGCAATGTTCACAAATAATTTTGTTGTGAAATACAGGCAATTGTTTTGGCAGAGGTTTTATTTTTTACTCATTGACACTAACTTCAGCAGCTTGGGCTCCAATCAGCACTAAACTGATCCAGGAGACTTAATAATTAAAAAAAACCCCAAAACATTAATGTTTTTAGTTCATCTTTCACTAGACCACGTCCAATAAAATGGAGGTGAGAAATGGTGAAAGTGGAACACTTTAATCTTCATGAAAATGCTGGTCTGTCTGCATTAATGGAAGCTCTGATTGTGTCAAGCCTTTAAGCACATGCTTATCTGTAAGCACATACTTAAACCCATTTGCTTTCAGCAAAGCAAATTCGAGCATATTATGTTTTTTATATGATTGCCTATAATTACAGGGGACTGCACTGAATGACCTTCTAGCTATATTTCCAGTCATATGATCACTTTAAAACTCAGATGTTAGTGAGACTTCAACATGTGCTTAGAATTTCCTAAGTGCTTTGGTGAACTGGAACAGTCAAGTATTCTCAAGCATCTCTAAACAACAGCACATCTTGACTCTCCCATGCCAATAGAGATATGGGACTATTCCACAGCAATTTGTTTGAATTTTTCAGTTAAATGGGAAAAAAAAAAATCAAATTGAATGTGGATTTTTATATTTTCAGCCTCTTTTTTGCAGGAAAAAAAAACCTATCCTTTTTTATTTTTGAGTCACTTGAAAGTTTTTATTCTCTTTTCTTAGCTTATTAATACAAAAAAATATTATTTCCTGCACAAATTCTTATTAATTTATGAATATATCATATACCTTTATGAAGATCTTATTATGACCTTTATTATGTGGCTAGAACAACGATATTTGAACACTGCAAAAAGATTTAGCATTAAACTCTATCTCCCAACCTCAGCATGGCATAACCTGTCCATATTTCCATGTTTTAAGTGAGGAGAACATTTTTCCACACTCCTGAAAATCTTCATGTTATCATTAAAGCAGTATCTAATCCCTGTCTTGTTTGTAATTAGTTATTCCATAAAAAGCCCACAAAACAATCCCTTTAAATTTCTGTTATATTCAAACCACGTTTCTACAGCAGATTATCTAGCTGGCAAGCAAAGTGTCAGATTTCTATCTCCTCCTGGACCTTTGGCACATCCCATCTCCTCAAGCAAACCCAGCAATGTTGCTGCAGCCTGAGGCAGAGGAAGGTGATGTTGAGGGACCCAGACCTGCCCAACACAGTGAAACACAAACGTGTGGCTGAGGCACATGGTCCAGCATTCCTCTGACATCAGAAAGGAACCCTCTGACCATATCCTGAAATTAGTCCTACAGTATTATGGTGACATCAGACTAGAAATCCTTCAGGGTTTTACATTCTGAGCCTTTTCCTGCTCCGGAGGTAATGACATCTCTGCAGTCTCCTTGTTTGTTTGGGGCTTTTTCAGACATTTCCTTTCATCAGGAATATCTGAATGTGATCTTTTATTTATATCCAGATCATTATATGGATGGAGTGAGTATAAGGCTTTTCCCTTGCTTGGGCCCTTTTTGATTTGGGGATAGTTTTTTTCCTACATTTCCTTTCACACCCTGGCCCACACTGACCTCTCTGTTGTGTAGTTCTTTTGCAGAAAATATCAGAGTCCCTTGGTTTGGAACCCCCTGGTTTCCTCATCTCTTTACTTACAAGGTTTACTTACAAGGCTGCTTAGTTTAAACCTTTTACAAATAAATTAATTTACTGCTATTTATATTTATTATGAAAAATAGCTGTTCTCTGAGAAGATTAACAAAAAACCAAAACCCTACAGCTCAAATTTATATTTCTTTTGCAAATATGTTCGAAGAATTTCGTGTAGTTCTGTCAAATGTGTTTCTCCTCTAATTCAGTCTAGTTTATGGCCATTTTCCCTTTAGATCCTTTGGGAAAGTAGTTACTAAATTCTGCAATATTATAAATGGAGGCCAGTTCTGAAATCCCCCCAGAGTTAGCAGTCATTTTCTCATATCTTCCTACACGTTCAACACATTTGAAATCCACAGAGTATTTCCTCTGAGTATTTTCTGAACTAAATGGCAAAAAAAAAAAATGTTAATTTTATAGTCCAGTCTCACAAGGCATCAAGCATACTGTGAGAGATAATGAAAACTTTCTGTCTCAAACAGCTTCAGCTTTACTTTGGTCGTGGGGAGAGGCTGCACACAGAAATCTTCAGGAAAGGGTCCTAAACTGCTATTGTTAAATACCACTCATTAGTCTACAGCCCTTCAACCTTTCAATCTGAGATAAAATAAAATAAAAATTAAAAAAAAAAATCTTTAGCTATCTGGACATCTGACCACAGATTGGACAATTTCAGCCCTCCATTCCTTGCTCATTTACAACCCAAATATAATTAGTCATCTCTCAATGAAAGAGATCTGTTCACATATTTACCCCCCCCACCAGCATTAAACCAGACCAGTTGTGTGTCAGGAGATGGAAAAACCCCAGAGAAAAGGGAATATTCTCATGTCCAAGCACTGCAGAAGAGTTTCTACAAGGTCAGACTCAACCTCCCTGCAAGGTTTTCCTCTGCCCCAGTACAAGTGACTGGGCTCTGCTGCTCAAGTCCATCCACAATAAGGCATCTCCCAGCCCTTTAATTCAAACAACAGTTTTCTTGCCACGATTGAAAAAAAGAATCAATCAGAAATATAAACTCTCTATTTGTGTTCTTGACATCCCTACATTAAAAACAAGCTAACACATATGGTACTTAAAATGCATTCCCATTACCTTATATTTTAAAAGTACCATTGAAAGTACTACTAACTTTAAAAACTGTACTAAATTCAAATAGGTCCCAAGGCTAATGGAAGCAATTTGTATACCAACCCAAACTGACTGGCCCACTTTTCAAAATACAGGTATGATAATCTTGTGGTTTTAAAAGGACATTTAAATTGAAAGACTGTGAATTTAGTACATAATTATACCAATAGAACCCTTTAACTTGTCAACTTGTAAATCTAAAAGGCTATCAATCATTTCTAAAGAGGAAATAAACCTTAAAATTCTTTGATTGACAGTGCTTATTTTTTATGTGGGAAAAAAAAAAAAAGGAGTAAAGTGGCCAGAAATCCATTTACAAAAGTACATTGTTTTACATAGGTGAGTAAAAAGCCAATAATTACACCTCCAAAAGACATATAAATCAAGGTAAGTACTTTTCCCTCACTTACATATTTTAAGTTGCAGTAAACTTCAGGTAACTTTTTATTAAAATACTTTTCCAAATGCAAAGCTTATTGAAGCCATTAATAGAGTAGCATTTTCATTTAAGCTAATATAATCATTTTTGCAAATACAAGATTTAAGCCATTTTTCTCCTTCCAAACAATAAACTTTCAGCCTGTCTCTTGTGTGAATTAACTAAAATTACACCCAGGTGTACAAAATCTGTCTATCTATCCTAGTGTATGAGTTAAGGCACAATATTTATTATTCTTACCATTTTATGAATTACTTCTTAAACCCTTGAGGAAGAACTTTCTTTCAAATTAGACTAACAGAATAAGCCATGAAGCTCTTTATGCAGCAAGTCTAAAGCCATAACTCATAAAATCTAAGGCTTTTAATCAAGAAAATGCACAATGTCTGTGGAAATAGGGATGTGTACATTATAGTCATCTTTTCAAAGTCCAACTTATTTTTCAACAAAAATGCTGCTTATGCCTCTGAGAAAAAATGTTTCCATCGTAACCATAATTTCAAATTCTGCACAAATAATTTTAATAACCACATGCAGATAATCCACCATCTTTAAAAGTACTTTTTTTTTTTTTAACTAGTCAGTGGAGGGCTTTTTTTAATATTTCACATAATGAATTCCCACTGTGTCAATAAAGCTTTGGTTGTTAATTGAATGACTGTCTGATGTGTCTGAGAGAGGAATTTGTTTCTCTGGCCATGCTGCCAACTCACAGCAGAATGATCGACACTTAATATCAGCAATTAAAAGGACCTGTTCAAATATCATATGGAATTCGTAGCTTGGGGTAGCATAGGAGAGCCCTTCACCAAGGAAAACTCATTCAGCAAATGCAGAGAGTAATTGAATTAGACACATTTTAACATTATTATTCAAAGAAAAATAAACACACACTACATAGAAGCATTATGGAAATATTTCAGAATGTAAAACATATCCAGTTAATTTGTTTCCCATGCATTCATGGTTTCATTTACTCCTTTTATTTTTCAGTCCTTGTTTCTTTTTCATTCTGTTTGACCCAAAACCAATGAGAAAGCAGCACTTAGACCTATGAACTTCCCCTATGCTTTTCCAGTGGAAAAGGCTGCAAGGAGAGGGAAGAAACTCTGAAGGCTTAAATAACTCAAAAAAAAAAAAAAAAAAGGCTGAAGGCTACCAAAAAAAATTGCCTCAGGCCCACAGGTCTGACCGTCCCTATCTCAGAGGAAAAATCTGGTCTGGATTGTTTTAAGTGAAAGCCTCAGGGGAAGCTGTATGTGGGAATTAAATATCCCACAGTGTTTGCTCCTGTGGTGCACCAGGGAGTCACTGAACAGTGGAATGGAAGAAGATGCTTTAGACTCTTCCTCTGTCTCTTCATAAATTTATTTAGTATATTTGGCTCTGCAACAAAATTAGAGAGCTGGTGACAGGTCCTGAACTGCAGTGTACAAGAGGTGGGGCTTTGGGGTCTACACGGTTGTTTTGGGTTTCTCTTTTTCCTGTCCAATGGACAGGAAATAAATATAATAATATTTATCCAGAATATAAATCGAAGGTGGCTCTGTGGCCAAGACACAACAAGTTTTGTGTCTCGAAACCTCACAGTCACAAAAGACTTGCTGCAAGCACCTTACCCTAACAAAATAAAACATTGATGCAGAAGATGGGAATAGGACAGGACAGACCATAATAATGTCAAACTCCAGGTACTAAAATGCCTTGCTAAGGCCCTGCAGTACAGCAGTGCTAGTGGATGGTGTTACAAAGCAACATTTTGACACCAAACCCAACAACTCTTATGCACAGTGGCCTCTTTCTGCCTGGTCTACAGAGACAGTGAAAAAAAACCCCACTTCAAAACCCCTTCATCAAATGAGAAAAAGTCTGTTCTGCAAATCTCCCTGCAAAGATTTTTCCTTTGCTAATTAAAGCTCCTTAAATGAAAACACGCAAGCATTTGAGCTATTGGTTGTTGCTGTTGTTGTGAATTTGCCCTGCTTTTTCTAAAGTTTTCTTTCCACTGACTTTCCCTGGAGCGTTTATTCCCACAAGCAGTGGAAAACAGAAGTGGGTGGGACAGTGAGAGCCTGCACAGAAAGGTCGGGGCTAGAAAGGCCCTTCCAGTGTTAATCCAGAATTTCCTTGTTTTTCTGGTCTTGGGACTTAACCATGCCCTAGCACATTGAATCTCCATTTCTAAAATCAAACTGTGGCATCACATAATTTTTTAAATAAATTAGAAATAGAGATGTCTGAAGTGTAACTCCTACATTTAATGCCCCAACAGACACCATGTGCTTGTATAAAGCAATGAGGAAAATGCAAATGATGAACCTAACACAGAGTTCTCCTGAGCTTCCCCAGTGACTGCTCTTGAACTAAAGATTCAGTGTTTGGGGCAGCTCCACCATGTTCATCAGTGTTATTACAGACATGATAGACAGCCTGATATTTTCTACCCGAAAACAATTTTTTTTTTCCAGGAACTTAAAACCAGAGGAGCAATTCCCTTCTCACCCAGCTCACTCTCTGCAGCCAGGGTTGGTGCTGGAGATGCAAGGAATGCATGTCTTGAGCCCCATATTGTTATGGAAGTTACAGAATGCAATTATGAGATCTGTCTGGCAGGAATTATGTATTGGTTTCTCCAAACACTCCAGCTCTGAAAGTTCACTCATAGCAACCTGCAATCTGGCTGGGGGGGAAAAAAAGTCAAACAATTTGTGAGCTTCACAGTTTCTTCTTCCTCTGACTGCACTGACCTCTTGTCTAATGGGGAAGATTTGGCCTTAAGGGAGTCTGAAACAGAATCCAGTTTCAGGCACTGGAATTTAAACATCCCAATTTCACAACAGGCTGGTGGAATTCACTGGGGATGTGCACACAGAGGGCCAGAAGGAAATTAATGCATGTTGGTTACTTCGTCTGGCCATCCAGGTTAATTGATGCAACTTTGGCAGTCATTATAGAAAGGGGATAAACAGCATTTACATGTGAATATTTTCCAGTTTTTCAGACACATTCTGGAGGTGCATGTGAGCATGCAGCAAAAAATTCACTGAAAAGGGCTGGTTCTCAATGGCTTGTCCCTACATTTAAATAAATAAATATATGTGCACACATAAACACAAGCACAGAAATGCATCCAAGCCAAGATTTAAGATAATGGGTGTGTAAGGCTAGTTATAAGATCTATATTTAGATCTACTTTAAAACATTTTAAAAATAAAGACACAGCATTTATTTTTAAGCTGTTGGCTCAGAAACAGATGCAGAGATGTACCATACAGAGTGGGAGCTGCTAAACTGTCACCTCATGTAACCTTTACTTTCATTCTGTATTCTGCATATTTTCAACATTTTTTCCTTTGCACGCACTTCTCAAATTCCACAGGGTAGGTGCACACACCTTTAAAATTGTCCTAAGGATAATTCTGGATAACATACAGGAAGTTTTTCCTTTTTTTCACCCTTCACAAACTCCTTTGGGGTAGACAGTATTGAAAACCATTGTTGAAACTTGTTTGTCTGCAGAAATATTTCCTTTTGAATATTGCCTCTCTCACTTTTAACCTTGTTATTTCTCATCATCTCTTCAGATTATTAAAAAACATAATTATTACCAGGGGATGCATAAATGAAAAACTCAGTGTCCTGTGTGAATTCCTATCAGAAGCTTCTTAGCCTAAATTTGGCTGTTTCTCAGAATTGTAGACTTCTGACATGCAAGTGCACTATGGTCAGAGCAGAAAAGAATCTTCAAGAGAGAAAATTGGAAAAACACCAGCTATCACATCCAACATCTCTGAAAATGAGATTCACAGGGAAATACAAGCTGAATCATAAAAATGAGATGAATTATGCCTAGCTGTAATGAATATTATAGGTGTGGTGCTCTTGGAAGGGGCTGACCTGCTGTGAGGTTTCATTCAGGTCTTTAATCCCTCTCCATAACTAATTTTAAATCCCTTGAGAAAACAATAGTTTCCACACACCTTTATTTTTAAATATTAGCTTTGACTTGTCTACATGAAATTTCAGTAAGGCTACTCACCCAAAAGCAAAATGACCATTTTTGCTATACCTGGGATGATGCAGCAAATATTTTAACATTGAAACAGTTGAATTTGTTGTTTTCTAGTTTGTAACATTTAAATAGAAATGTAAAATTTGAGAGCATTCAGTAGTCTCTGATTTCAGCAGCAGATGTATCACCTGCTTCCGTAATTGTTCAGGGTTTGGGGTTTCTTTTCTGCAAAAATTTTGACAATAAATGTTGTCAAGGGTAAAAAAAAAAAAAAAAAAAAAAAATCATCCCAGCCTGTCTGATAAACATGTTTCCCTGCCCTCACACCCCAGTGAGCACTGTGACACTATACTTTTATCATCTAGTGTGTGCTCAGAATGAGCTTAGAACAGCAATTGCCAGGAATAGGCAGGCGATAAACTGCATTGATTTAACACATCTTGTTTTCAATCATGCTCGGATTTTCTGAGCACGCATTTTTCCTGTACTTCAGCTTGTAGCTTTTATCTGACGAGCTGATCCCTTTTCACTGGAAAATGAAAAGGTCGCACAATAAGACACGGTTTACTGGAACTTGAGCATGCACCAGGGAAAGTATTTTAGATAAATACTGTCAGACATAGTGGAGCTGAATTTCAACAACACAATTGCTAAACAACAATACTTATTACTCTCTAGAACAAGCCTACAAGCAACTTATGGCTTACAGCAGGGGAGATCTAAGAGTTAGGCTCAGTAGTTAAAAAAAACCTTATTAAAGCTTGTTTAAAGGTGCAGCTTTCCTTTTCCCTTACATGCACCAACCAGCCCTACCCCAGGACCAAGCTAACACCCCAAAATTCCTGTCCTAGGTAACTTATAAATTATGGAAAACCACAGCAATTACTTTTCTTATTCTTTTGTCTTTTTTTTTTTTTTTTTGGGCAGAAAGGTGATTGACTACATGCTTGATTTAATTTAATCAAATGGAGCACTGGGTGCTGGTAAAAAATAAAATTATCCAAATGTGAAAGTAATTTAACTGAAACTAATTCATTAAGAAAGGTGAGTCACTCAGGAGGTCAGTAAACAAGCAAGGAGTAATATGGCATGAACCATCTACCAAAGACCAAGGTACAGTAGGCTCAGAAGAATAATTCTAATTAATTACCCTCCTCCCTCTGAAGTGATTGCAGTGATCCTGACCAATACATGACTGGAAGCAAAATATCCTCACTTTTTCCTATCAGAAGGGGCAAAGAAAATTTCCAAGTTATTTTTTACTCTACTGATTGTACCCATGAAATTATACCACCTATTCTTCATGGAAGATGCAATACAAAAAGAAGTCCCGAACCAAAGCAGCATCCCCACAAAACCTCCTCCCCATTTCTCAGCAATGCCAGTGCAAAACTGGTCTGAAATATTTATGTTTTCCTTGCTTCTCCTGAATGTGCTTATTATTCATTTAGGTCCAGCACAAACTCATCCTAGATTCACTTTGTCCAAGATCCTGAACCAGTTTAAAGCAGAACCATTCTGGCCGATTTTCTGAAACTACACTGACACTGGCTGAAGTTTAGTTAGTCTACTGCAGATACACATCAGAGAGCCAAGCTCCAGCTCTAGTCAGAACCATCCACCTTTCGGATATTCCACTCACATTTTGTCTTACAGAAAAAATAGAAATATTATTTAAATTACGTTTTTAAATTATAATTTTAAATAGACAAGTCACAAGCAAAGGGATAGAACTCAAGAAAAGCACGAAGTAAAATCCAGCTTTGCATGCAATGCTACCTCACATTCAGCTCTGTGAGTCTGACTGCAAGAGCACTCACATGAGCATCGATTTCTCCTTCTCACCTGGCAAGGATTTTTGTTGTTTTGTTTTGCTAGAGAAGCAAGTTAAAAATCCATGCTGCATTTTAGGGTTATCTCATGCAGCACAGGCAGAATGCTGATATGTCTTCTCCATTAAGTGCTCATAATCCCAGGAACGAAAGTAACTCATTTCTTCCCAGGGTGCCTGTTAACTGAGAAACTCATCTTAATGGAATGCACAGCTCAGTTAAGCATCTTCACACCCGCCAACCATCAGTGCCCCATGGGCAGCTCTGCCAGCCCTCCCTGCCCGGGGCTCAGCAGAGGAGGGGATGGGATGCAGGTGATGAGCAAACACCGTCAAGGGCTGGTGCTCCCGACAAAATGAGGGCTCTGGGGCTGAGCTGGCTTTGGCTAAATTATCAGCATTAGATCACCTTGCCAGTCAATTACAGAGGGATCAGCAAATCCTGCAGCTCTGCCCCCAAACACGAGCTCAGTGCCTCGAACACGCCTACAGAGACATCGCTGCAAGCTGGAGCCTCACAGGCAGAAAGGAAGAGGAAGCCAAAATAATTGCTTACATCCCTCTCTTCCACCCTCACAATTTACCTTCTAGGATATACTCAGTAAACCAGTGAAAGTGATTATGTGAATTAAAATATCTGTGGTGCAACCATTTGCCTACAAAGCTGATATCTCAAAAAGAAGCTGTGAAGGGCAAGGAAGTGAGGAACCAGCCTGAAACTCACTGTCCTGTAATGAAACTTTCCCAATATTTCATTTACAGCAGGAATGAACTTCGGTTCTTCAGTGGTCACTGCTGAGTTCGGGATACAAGTGAGACATCTGAGCTGGTTGATGGCACCCCAGAGCTGTAACCACATCCCTGTGCTCGAATTGGGTTATTTTTTCCCCAAATTGGAAATATTAAAATTTCCCTAATTAACACAGAGATGGAATATACAGATTAAAGACTGTGAAATTATCAGTAAATAGAATGAAAGATGTAAAGTTATAATGGATAACCAGATACCATCACATAGGTTTATAATCATGCACTTGTACTTATTTCCTAATTTTCTAGGTATTATTGGCAGCCTATAGGAAAATTTGGCTCTCGCTCTGAAGTTATTAGTAAAATACCTTCCAAGCAGCATAGTACTGCTATTTTCTGTTGTATAAAACAAATACCTTATTTCCATCGAATTCAAAACAAAAGTAAACCCCCTATAATGGATTGCATTATTCTGTACCATTTTTTTTCTAGTAGCTTTCATAAGAACTGTTGTCATAAAAAATTGCCACCAAAATCTATGTGTACTGTATTAATATGCCTCAAAGTTCAATACTGACACAAACAGCATCATCAGGTGATAAAAACAAAGATGCTGCAAGTGTGACATGAAAAAAGAGTGCTCAAATGTTAAAATCTAATTTAGCAATTTGCAAATTGCCACTCTAAAAGGAGGAATTTAGCACTAATCTTGCTGGAAGTGGCATATTTATCAGGAACTGATTTGCAGCTTTCCAGGCAGTAAGCAATGATATAAATACACTTCTGGGTCCATCAGCACTATGCAAGAGTGAGCTTGAACAAACTCCGAGGCTCTGGGTGTGTGAAGGATTGAGCACCTGGCAGCCAGCGTTAATGGGTGTGCCCAGAGGATGCACTGATGCTGCTGCTCCAAACCAGCTCCATCGCACTGCCCCAGGGTCCCTCTGCCTCCTGCTCCTCCAGGGAAGCATTTTCCTCCTCCCACATGACCCCTGTGCATGCCAAGCCCATCCTCTCTGTCAGGACACCTTCCTGCACCAAAAAGAACACAGGGAAAGGGATGGGACTGCAAAAATGTCCAATATCTTGGATTTCAGAGCAAATCACTTTGGATTTGCCCTGTGTTGATGCTGGACAGCCCATGGATGCCCATGGGCTGCTGTGTCCATCCCTGCAGAGCCTGGGCACAGCCAGGGGGGCTGACCACACCTCACAGGTCTGTCCAGAGAGGAGATTCCCACCAGTGGGGTTTTCTCAGTGTGCTGACTTTGATTTCTACATTCTGGTGGTCTCTTCCCCATCTGAGCATGATACACACTCAGTGGTAAAAGCAGTTATTAAAAAAGAAACCTAAATTTGGCTGATTGAGTAACAAATGGACTCTAACAAGGTTCTGCATCCTGCTGGAGCAGATGGATCCTCAATCACCCAAGCCAAAGGTGGGGGAGACACAGCAATGATATTTAAGTCTAGGACATGCAAACTGGTTGATGCTTTCTCTAAACAGCAAAGGGAAATGCAATGTCACCTTTTGCTTCCAAACTTTGCTTATTGCACAAAACAAAAGTGAATAAGCAAAAGAAAAGCAAAAAATTCCCTTGGGATTCGCCTGCTCTACCTGTCATTTCCTTTTGTTCCCTTTCCTTCTGCAACTCCCCCCACACCAGCAACATAACAGAGTCCCCTTCAAAAACTACTATTTCAGTTTATCACAAGTATAAAGTAAAACATGAAATACTGAAACACAAATAAAAGGAAACTAAATACACCATCTCCTGGGCATCTAGAACAAAACTAGAAAAAAAAATACTTTTTCTTAACATTCAAATATTCTGAAATTAAATAATTGGAAAGGGAGAGGTGGGACTAATGCAACTCTGTTTTAAAGCTCCTTATACTGTGAAATCCCACATTATTCTATAGGTAGCATTCACCATCAGCTAAACTGACCCACTGAACTCTGCTGTAAGTGTCAGATGGCAGACTTTGGTTTCAAGTACTCTTGAAAAAGTACTCAGGGTTGACTTCTATGACATTCAACTACTAAGCATGCAAATCATTATTTATTATTTCTTAGGCTTTCAAATCTCACTGGATTAAAGAGCACATTAGATGATTTGGTCAGAATTTTTTTTCAGCTCTGTATTTTAATCAGATTATGGCTGTGGAGACCTTAAGTTTCAGGCTATTTCCCCAGCAAAGAAGATGTATTTCTACCAGCAAGAATGAAGCCACCCTCTTTGTTGTGAACCTATGCAGTGGTTTTTTGCCTCAGTATAAGAGCTCTTTCCACATTATTTGGCATCATACATTCCTTGTAATTTATAGCAGCCCTGAATTATTTCTCAGTTTCAGAGCTGGGGAACAAACAGCCACAAAGCCATAAAATTTAGGTACCTATGCCTATTTAAAAATCCCAGCAGGCACCTAAATGAACTTTCAGGACTCTAAATGCAATTAAAATTCTGACTCTAAGTAACAGGGTCAAAATTACAAAAGAAGTCTGAGACTCAAAAGAGGGTTTTCTGCCACTGGAAGAAAAGCTGCTGCTCTCCAGTGCTGGGACCTGCAGTTTGAACTGTCTGAGGCAGCAGGAGACATTGAGATGCTTCAATCAGTCAAATTTTAGTGAACTAAATCCATAAATAAGCACAAGGGACGAAATTAAAAATTTCTTTCTCTGTGTTGTGCTGGGCAAGGGTAGAAGAGTTGCCTGTTGGGCACAGTTTTACAGCAGTAAACTGCAGAGGAAAGGACATGTCAGTCAATTATAACCTCCCATTCCAAGCACATAAAGCTTTTCAACTTCAAAAGGCACTAATGAGTAAAAATTAGTATCTGCCCATCCCTGTACTATTGCCTTCAAGTAGAATTTATTCTATTTGAAGTTTTTGTTTAATGTATTTGTATTCTTAATTTATTCCCAGTCATCCTGAAAGCTTTTGGAGACCTGTAAGATCATCCCCAAAAACGACATTTAGTGACTGTCATTAATTTCCCATTTCATAACAGGTTGCACAGAGGAAAAGCAATATTTTCCAGCCTGTGGTGTACAAAACTCCTGCAGCAGTTTCTTGGTGGCCCATGAAAGGGAGCTAAGAGAGGTGCAGGTCTGTTATCAGCTGGTTTAAAGCACTGCACAATTCATAGTTCAGAGGTCTGTATTTGTACTGGATAATATTTAGGTATCCACAACCCTAAAAATGTTGCAAAGAGACTGCAATAGATGGTTTGTTGGCACAAGCTCTCCTCCCACTGGAAGATTTGCTACATACATGGAGGCACCAGCTTGGAAGATTGTGGATATTTTCTGCTGAATGGGGCCCTTGGAGAGGAAATATTTGATTTACTGCAGAGTTCTCATTTCCCTGAATTGCAAATAAAGTGTAATTTGATTAAATGTAAATGAATCCTACAATACTTTTGGTGGCTTGTCTGAAACAATTGATTGTAATGGGCATCCATCATTTGGCTTTATTTTAATTCAGAGACAAAAAAGGCAAAATGAGAAAACTAAAGCAAGTGCCACTAACATTCTAGAGCTGGAGCAGTCGAGATTCCTGGCGTTGGACTGTCATTCCCATTGTTCTCAGAGCAGAGGGGAAATGCAAAAGCAGAAGAATAATGGGAAACACATACATAGAAATAGATCTAGAGAAAAATTCAGCTTTTTCACAACGCGTTCTGTTAAATCATCTTAAGGAGCATAATTTGTTAAATTTATTTTAACATCAATATTCTAAAATGAATGAGTAAGGAAAATTATATTGCTCCGTGCTTCTCAGTTAGAAGAAAAGCTTTGTTTTTATAGATCACCCAAGTCCTTTTTCACCAAGATAATTTCCAAGTGCATAATACTAACTTCAGCAGTTCTTGTGGTTGGAAATAATAAGAGAAGTGAAATTACTGATACATACAAGCTTGATAAACTTTTGGTGTCACTTTCTTCAAATGTGGAACTACTCCAACCACAGAGATAATAATAGATGACCAGATTGTAACTGCTTTATTACTTCTTTTTCCCCCATAAATTTTAATTTTGGAAAGTTAAGTGAAAAATGTGGTTTCAATTTCCTACAAATTGCACACAATTGGGTTTTAACAAGAAAATAGAAAGAGATGGTACGTTCTTTGGAGTGAATTAGGGAGAGGAGTTTGTGTCTTTGTCTTTCAGCATCATCAGAATAACAAAGTACAAAATGCAAAAAAGATGACAGCGAAGAAAAAAAAAGCAGCTGTACAATGTACTAAGAAAAGCAAGGAGTAATTCTTTATCTAAATAAGCTCTGAGCAATTTAACACGGTAATACCTGCTCTAGCCTTTCTCCCCTCTGTTTTACCAGGCTAGAGCTTAGAAGAACTCAGGCTGCAGACACGTGTTACAGGAAAGCCTCTAATAAGCAAAGGCTGTGTACATAAAATAATCCTGCTCCAGCAGCACCAGAGCTGCCCGAGTGCTGTGCAAAGCAGCTCTGCTCAGGCCAAATTAAAAAAAGGCCTGGATAAATACTTACATGGAACTACCAAAACAAGAGCAGAAATGCAAGCCAAGAGGAGACAGAGATAATATTGATTTTGCCCAAGAGGCACGTGGGGCTCAAATCAGTGTGTGGCTTTACCCACAGTGCCCACACCTACAACTACAGAACACACATTAGGATCTTAAATCATACTAAAGGTGACCCAGGTTTCCTTCAGCAGTAATGGTCCAAGAGAGGGTTTTTGAGGTGGAAAATACCCTGGAGTAGGTAAGGGCAGCATCAAGCAAATGTTAAGAGGGGATCCTGCCAGGGCTGCCAGCAGAGGGGTGAGGGGGCTTTAATTCAGGATGAACAGGGAGGTGACCCCAGTCAAACCAAACCCACTGGTCAGCACAGCTCTGAAATGGGGTGGTGGAGATTAAAATACAAAATGGAAAAACCCCTAAATTCTTGTAGTCAGGCAACTTACTGTAAAGACTGTAGGTATTGTGAATCCTAGAATAATGCCATGAAAATGTGCAGTGGTTGACAATTAGATTCCTAATTTAGTTGAGCATTTAAGTAACTTAAAGAGTTTCCTTGACTTCCAAGTTGTTTGGCTGCTTCTGTGTAAGGATGCTCTTGAATCTTAAAGCATATCAATTGATTTACACCTTTTTAAACAAAAAATACAGTGAAAATTATGTAGCAGTGTATGTAAATATAAAGCCTTTATCAGTTTTCTTTAAAATGCTTAAAAATGCTCAGAGTTTATGGGGGAAAAAGTAAGAAATAAACAAAAGAGATACATTTTTAATGAATTTTAGTGCAAAAGAAATTTTCATTATCAAAGTGCATGTGAAAAAATCAATTTCCCTAAGAAAAAAAAATCTGGCACTGTAAGTAGCACTTCAGGGGAAAAAACCCATCTTCCATAAAAATTCAAATTATCAAATTTGCGAAATCTAAAGGGATAAAAGTTATTAGGGAATTACAGCAGAAATTTCAAAAAATGTCTGTGATGAATTTCATGCAGCTTCAGACTGTATTACACAAATCCCTAGGAATTTTTTTTTTCTGTAAGAAAACTTTCATTGGCCAATGACTGTAAACCTCAAATTGTTTTTTAAAAACCCACACGTGCACTGATGAAACAGCTGAACTGCTCTGCTGACACCCCATGCCATGGTTGTTTCCTGAGTTAGACCTAACACACATTTTCTGTCTGTCCTATGACTGGGATCACCAAAGGCAGAAAAAAAACCCCAAAAAAGATGCTACAGCCCCAACACCTCAACTCACAAGAAAATAATTCTTCCAGTGAATGGAAATGCCTGGTCCTACCTCCTTGCAGAGGCAAGAGCATTGCAATTGTCCTCAGATTGCAACTGTCCCTTCCTGACTGGAGATGCAAAGGGGGCAAGAGAAGAGGATTTTCTTCACCCCACGTGTCCCCACAGAGGCAGAACACACACCTCAGTCATTTATTATCATTTATCACCCTGCCAGCTCAGCCTGACAAGGATTTCTCCCCCGGGGCTTCTAAACTGGAGATGTTATTTAGGTTACAAAAACAATTGCACGTTTTCTGCTTCCTGAGGCAGCGCAGAGCTGCGAGTGTGCAAAGGAAAGGATGTGAAACCTGCCAGGGCTGTGGCCACAGCACATCCCTGAGGCAGGGAAAGCAGCCAGGGATGGAGACAGAGCTCTGGGAGAGACACCACGGCCAGCAGTGGCTCAACTCACCCTGCAGTTCACAGAAAGCAATTTCCTTCGGCCTCTGCATCAGCCATAGATTATTTTCTTCCTTTCATTTTTTTTGTCCCTTCCCCCCATTCCTTGAGCACAAGTGTCTGCTTCACTCTGCCCCTCTCGCTGTATGGATTAAAGGGGGGAAAAAAGGACAAACCTTGTGAGCCCAACAATGCTGAGGATCCAGAGCAAATCCTGCAGATCAATGTTGGCTGAAATTTGCTGGAGGCCCGATCTGTTCAGAACTTGATCATCTGGTCTGGCTCCTATTTCTAGATAATGATCATGGGATGCAGTAATTTGCAGTACATACAGAGCAGCTTCCTCACAGAGCAGGATGCACCTTTGCCTCTATAAGTGCTAAAATGTTGCCTTCTTACAGGACTTCGCTGGGGTTTTTTTTATCTCACACAATTTTTCCTTAATTATTTCTCTTTTTTCACATAGGTAAATCTTGTCCGTGCTCATTAAAAAATTCTCGCTGCTAAATTATTTATGCCAAACAATCAAGTGTGGTACCTTTGCAGATGTCAGCAGATAAACAGAAATGCAATGTTGCATGATAGAGTTTAATGCTGTGGAAATGTCGGGGTGCTTATTTTAAAATTCCACTGACCTTTGCTGTCCTTTTTTCAACTTTTGCTTATTGCCACAGTAAGGAAACACTGCAACGAGATGGGGAATTTTTATATGAGGATCCTGAAAGTCAATATTTAAGGGGAGTGTGTTTCCTCCATGATACCATTGCTGATGATGTGCTATCAAGAGGCAGCAGAAAGGCTCCATTTATACAGACCATGGGCACTATGGAAATCAGCAAAGAGCAAAACAAGCAAAGCCAAACTCCAGAGTTGCCTGGAGAGGAGCACGGGAGCACAGTGCCTGCACGTTGTTATAGGGGGTTGCTGTGACATTAAGATATTACAGGTTTGTGGTTATTTGGGGGGGTTCCTCTCTTTCCCTGCTGGCACTCCAGGCTCTGTGGGACCTGTGTAACAAGGCAATAGTGTCTGGGAAATAATGAGCAGGGGAATGCAGTGCTGTTCTTTCATTGCAGTGTTAGGTGCGATGTTGCACACTAAAGCACCAGATCAATACCTCCAGCAGCAACCCGTTCAATACACCTGAATTATTGCTTCATTTTTCTTCTTATTATAGATGAGTTGTGTTATTATTTTCCCCAAATCGATATTTTACAACCTTTTTTATCCGTTTCTCCATAAATTTTGTGATTACTTTAAACTGGGAATTCCGGTACACTAAATAAGATGCAGTATCTGAGAGGTAGTGAATGTACCAACACGATTTTTTACTCCAGACACTGCTTAAAGGCAGATCCTAATCAATAGCTAAGTAGGAAAATTTTTACGTAAGAAAGTTGGAAGCAGCACCACGCTTACAAAATGAAAATCCAGGTTCCTAGAAAACACTGGCTCCAAGAGAAAGCTGTTTTAGAAATAAGGGGAAGGAGAGGCCTGATGGGCACTTCGCGTGGGAAATTTAATTCCAAACAAATATGCTTTTTACTTCCCCCCAGCTAAAGGGCGACCATAATTCACTGAAATTGTTTCTTACAAAGCAGATAATCCTGTGCACCTTAGAGTGATTTAATTAGCTTCCGTAGCTGTCTCCTGCTAAGTGTTTAAAGCATCTGCAAATCAAATCATGTTAACTCATCTGCTGCACCACTTTCTTTGTTCTGTGCATAGGACCTTCCTAATAGCATTAATAGAAGCATGAGTTTCCCTGGAGAGGGGAGTAGCAAAGTGAGTTAATTACATAGTTATTGTAAAATTGTGTACATTATTCCACAGAACACGCAGGGTAAGTATTAAGTTGCTACACAGAAAATAAGGACAATTTTGGGTGATCCCAAGGACCGAAATGGTAGAATTTGAGAGGAAAATGCAGATTCCCACCGAAGCTGGAGGAATTCTGCCAAATTCCTGCACTCAGTCTGCCTGGCCTGGCTGCTCATGGACTGCAGTGCAGGATCCTGGCTCTTCCCTACACTTGAGAATTTCTATCCTCACATTTACTGCAGGATTACAAGATTCAGCAGTAGGAGGTACAGTAATCTCCATTCAATGTTTTATAACACTTTAAAATTTTTAAAAGGAAAAATAAAAAAAAAAATCCCTGGGATTTTCTGCTATAAATTGTATAGATTTCTGCTCATATCCATTTGGTCTAATTAAGCATCACAGATCCCTCAAGGAGCAAGTCCAGCAGTTTCTTTGGTTCTGGGCATCAGTATTACAGTGGGGCAAATAATTCACAACAAATTATTCCCAGTCAGTAACTGTCTAAAGAGATATTTTTCTGTTTAATTAAAGTATTTGTCAAATAGTTTTTCTGACTAACCTTATCCTCATAGGCAGATAATTACAGAGTGGATTGTTACATAATTTTAATTTAAATTCTCCATTTATAGCATATGTTCAGCAAAGCCATCACCTCACCTGTGTTTTTGCTGCTTTTCAGTCATATTTCTTAACAACCAACAGTGATTTTTACATCCTTTTGTCCAGGCAAAGCCATATACACCAGGGAAAATTCACTTTCCATAGCACACTGAGTTTTTCTCAGAAGGGATTGTTTCAGCAAACTCACTTGTTCAAACATTCACAGGGAGCAAAACACTACAGGGAAACTGATGGAAATTCATTGCCAAAACAGAAATGAATATTCATGGTCCACAGAAATACCCTTATTTCCCAGCTCTAATCAGCATGAGCATCTGTGAAAAAAGTCTAATGGGGGAAATTGGAGAGGGGAGGGGGTCATTTCCATCCTTTCCCTTAGGCCCCAATTTAAAGAGGGTTCATTTGTCTTTTTAACAGAACTGGAAAGCGATGTGAGGATGAACAGTTTTGGTGAAGAAAGGACGTGTAGGTTCAGCCTTGTCTTTGGGAAATCTGAACTAAATTCTTCATCCTAGAACAAAAGATACCTGGTGCAGGTTCTTATTCCTGTTCCTGGCCAGCCAGACTTGTGATAGGAGCTCCTCTATCAATAACAGCCCCTGAGCTGACAGAAACACCCAGGGAAAATCCAGCCTCAGGCAAACAGGTGAGACATGGCTCAGTCCATCCTTTTAAATAACTGACATGCACAGTTCAATGCAAGATTTGAGGGAGCGAAAAGTACCTCAAAATTAAAATTAAAACCTGTAGAAAAAAAAAGTATGATGGCCACTTGAAGACCTGTTTTTTTGGAACAGCAAAGTAATGACTATTTCTAGTAGCAGTGCACGTGTATGCATGTGAACTTTAGGGAGAATTCTTTCTGGAGTGGTGAAAATAGTCAGAGATCTACATTTGGAAAAAATATTTCCCTAGCAGAAGTGACCTTTCAATGTGAATTCATGGTTACTTCTGGCAGCAAAATCTTGCCTTCCATTTTTACAAATATAAGCTTGCTGCTGGAACTGCCTGAGCACAAAAAATAAATATTTTTATTTGATGAGTTGTAGCCTTCTGCAGAAACTATCCCACTGAAAGCTGGGAACTGGGTATAAGATAGGAGATAAAAAGCAGAAAAAGACAATAAGTAGAAGTATTTCAGAAACTATCAGGCATTGCAATATTTGGAGTAATAGTTACTTTCCTACACTGCACCTGGCAAGTGCAGCACTGGGGGGGAAATGCTTCAGCCAAACAAGAGCTTATTTGGGAGCTGGTCAGAGCCCAGGACAGAGGACAGAGAAGTTTCCTGATGATTCCCCCACATCTTAAATGACATCTGACAGTCCAGGGGGCATCAGACCCAGAGCTCAAAGGGTTCACTACATTTTTATAAGGTATAAGAGGGCCTCATCATGTCAGGGATAAAACCCATCCTGAAGATGCTGCAGCGCTAAAAAAGGGACATCAAAATTCACAATTGTTCACAGGTATCCTAGTTTTGCTCTGTAATTTTCAGATGGGGGGTTTGGCACCAATTTCTGTTTTAACAAACATATTTTTACTAGGTGTCTGTTACAATATCTTAAATGCCATGTGCATTTTCTGCCCCATGGGGTCCTAAAAATGCCGTATTTAGTTGCTTGTGTGAGGTTTCTCTTTGTGGTTATTTTTTAATTTGGGTTGTTTTAGGTTTGTTGCTTATGTGTGATTGGGATGGTTTTTATTAACTCTCTGTCTGCTGGGTGTGGGTTTTCCTTTTTGTAACCACCAATGCTGGCACCTGGTGCTATCCAACAGCAGTTGAAGTCCACAACTCTTCAAGCATAGAGGTTAACCACAATTTATGGCAACAGGAAAAAGCAGAAGAATCATGTTAGGGAGGGAAGGGAGAGGACAGAAGTTAAAGACATTGAGAGATGAAATAACAGTAGGTATGATCTCAGGGCAAACTGTGCCAGACTGCAGCTCTGCATAGGCAACTGCCCAAATCCAGGCTCTTTATTGTGATCCTGCCTGGGTGGCTCACACTGCTCTCCCCAAGGTGTAAACTCCCTGGTCCTTGGCAGTCTGAGTTTGGTGTGCAATGGAAGAAGTTCCTTCAGAATAGCTGCAAAAGCACAGCCTAATTTACATCATGCTAATGTGTTGGTGTTCTAATATATCAAATAACTTCTGTCCTATCCTGTGGAATAAAACATCTGCATACACTTGGCTTGGCAGGATTAAGGCATGATGGTTTTATACTTCTTAATTAACTGCTCACAACAGACCAGGGACAAGATCCAATTGCAAAACTCCTTTCAGTGAAGGTTATACAGCTATATACAGACCTTAAACAATCGAGCTTGATTTTTTTTTTTTTATTAAAAAGCAAAATGTAGCAGTTTTAGCCCTACAATAATGTCCCTTAGCAACAGCAGCAGCTGGGTGATGACAGTGACCTGCCAGGAGGTCCCAGGGAAGCTCCTTGAGATTGCTGAAACTTTTGTGCAGATTGAATCTTCAAGGAAATTCTGCTTTCTCTAAGACATTATCCAACCATTACCATGAAATAAATGTGGCCCACTGCCACATGTCTCACATAATTTAAAACACCATGGTTACAACTCCTCTCCACTTGGCTCCTGTGGTGTCACCAAAGCAGCAGCTCTGCAGCCTACAGGGCCTGTCTGCACTGCAAAGTTTCATACAAAAGTACTCAAAATAACTTTAAATAAAGCAAGGATGTAACCTGTAAGCTGTAACCTGTGCCAGGAGGCAACTCTGCAGAGTTTTGGGGCAGCCTGAGAAGCTGCCAGGATTGAGCTTTGTCATACTGTGATTAAACTGTTTCCAGCATCTTTATCCCATCACCAGGGCACAGCACATCACTTATGCACTTGATATCTTCATAGCTAAGCAGAAGAGCCTGTGTGAGTTCTTGCAAGATAGCAGAAAAGTACAAAGAACTCCACACTCCATGCAATAAATTGCTCTTGCATCCACTGAGATGAAAGGCTACAAGTACAAGATTTTCCTTTTATCTATATATTAACAAAAAAAAGCCTGAATCTGTAGACATGGGCTATATTGAGGCACATCTTCTCTGTAGTCACTGCTGTCAGAAGCTCTAACCAGGCCAGATAAGCACTAGTGGCTGTGTAGGGATGCTGGTACAAGCAGAAGGAACGAGGCTGCCCAAGTCCTGCCTCCAGGGAACGATGCTGCACATCCCAGAGCTGGGCACTTGTGAAACAAAATGCCTCAGCAAAACGAGCCCCCACTAACGAGCACCTCAAAGGATTAAGCACATCTTAAGGAGACTGTTTGGCAGGCAGTGCTGTGTGAGAACGTGCCTCAGGCAGCTCTGCACTAAATTCAGGTCCTGACACCCTCTCCAGAGCCAGCATAATGTGGGCACCTCTGAGAGCCTGGCCACAGCTTGGCCACTCTTCAACCACAGCAAATCCTGCCCACCATTCCAGCAGAAACCAAAACAGGCTGCACCCCAGAGAAGAGCAGGAAGGATGAGTTAAGCACATGCATTCCCATGAGGAAACCAGAATTCCCAGTCTATTAAACACATCAGTGGCAACGAGTAGTTGAGGATTCTGCTTTCTGGGCCAGCAAAGAGACAGTGCCTTGTCCCTCTTCTTAGGGCACAGCATCAAAATGCATTAAGGTGATCAGTTCAGCCTCTGCTGCCACTCTAAACTGCCCATTTCTGTGGTGTTTGTCTAACCTGGATACCCACATATTAAAGGCAGTGAAGCCCCCTGTAGAAACAAAGTACAATGCAGACTTTTTAGAAATTCATCCCAGCTCCCTGTTTTTATTGGCCTTTTTTTTTTTTTTAAAGAGGGAATAATATCTCATCAAGTGACGTGAGCTAAAAGGAGAATAAAAAAAAGATTAACAATTTCAGTCTGGAATAAGAGTTTTGAAGCAAGGGTATGAAAATTTAAAGGTATTGGGGTGGGGATAAAGAAAAGAATTTACAAGGCTTATTTTGTGAATCCAGAGGGTTAATTTATCATGAAGTCTGGAATCTGAAAAGCAAAAAATGGTTTATTGGCTCTGAAGGTCAGATAACAATGTTATATCATATTCAATGGGTTAAGGTTCCAAGGGTCTACAGGGTTGCATGACAATTGCAGGAATCCTTATAAAGTCTATTTTATACCTTTATTGTTAATAGCTTTCTAATCCTTTACTACAAATTTATAGTTTAGAAATGGCAACACATCTTAAAGATTAAAGGTATGTGACAAACAGTTCATGTCCTTTAATAATCAAATCACATAGTTTAGATTGGGGGCTTATCAGGCTTTTTCCTACTCCATGGTTTCATAGGTAGAAAATACTTTATATCCCTATTACATGAATGATGAATGGGACCATTGGTTATGGGCTGTTATTTGCTTGGCTGTAGTCAATATGTTTTCTTTGGACAGGGACTTCGGTGATTTATTTCTCTTTTGGCCTTATCACTTATTAACTCAGGGCAGACAGAAACAGCCAAGGTTGTGAATAAGGACTAGTGCCCATTTAGGCTTCTAATATCAGAGAAAATATTCTTTTTAATGATCCAGCTACCCTTTGCAGCGTGGAGTCTGATTGCACTTCCCTCTAACTAGAAAATAAAGGTCATATTTCTTGGAAGGTGTATACATAAAATATGCAAAATAATATGTTTCCTTCACAGCCAGCTTTATTCTGACGGTTGCTGTAATTGCTTTCATTTTGAAGCTGTCCTACAGGTACCCTGCACACTTCCAGTGATTGTTTTCTGCACTGTGTTATGGTGCTACCAGTGCTTAAGAAATACCAAAGATATGAGGGTTCTCTTTCCTATTACCATAGAATAGGGATTTTCCAGTTTACCTTCACCATCCCCTCCCTCCAATCAATTAGGGTTCCTCTCAGTTTCCTTTCCTGCCTTTCTGCAAACCCTAATATTGCTAAAATTCCACCCTGATAACTGTCCATACTTTGCTCCACTGGGCATGTCCTTACAAGCTTCAAAACAAAGATTTTGGTAACAACATTAACACCCCAAACCACCACCAAAATAATACACACTGAAATTATTTCATCTAGAAAATCTTGTTCCAAAGCAATTGCAGCTTTTTTTTCCCCCCTCAAAGTTTCCAGGCAGGGCAGGTGACTGACTCAGTTAATGGACTGGAACATACAAAGGGCCAGGTTCAAGTTTCAACTCGTACAGAGATTTCCTGAGAGCAGCTTTTCTCCTCAAGGGCAGGTAACACCCAGATCACATCACTGATGGGGGCTTGGAGGGAGAGGCTGCACCAATCCCACCCTTGTTTTCCCTGCAGTGTCCTGGATGCAGTGGTGCCACAAACACCTCTGGAGTCCCCATGGCAAGGTCCACTTGGGAAGGAACACTTGGCACAGTGAGAAGAAGGGGGAACCCAGTGAAATCTGCATTAAGATCTTTTTTTTAATACTTGTTAGTAGGATTTTTTGTTTGTTTGTTTCCAGAGGCATAAATTAAATTCCCTGATAAAAGTTTACATTTACAAAGGTTTGTTTTCATTCATCCTTATTTGATTATGCTCTAGGGAAAGGATTTACCATGTCTCCTCCATTGAACCTCTCTGAGATCAGGAACAGATTTTCTATGGAGCATCCAAAGCACAGGGTAAGCTGCAGCACAGGCCTCTCCTGATCTTAAGAACAGAGAGCTCTTATTTTAAATTTCATCTATTTCTTTGCATTGAAGGATTTTTTTCTGTTCTCTTGCAGCACTTTCTGACTATTTAACTTCAAGACATCTGATACTTTTTATTCTGCCACCACTATTAATATTTACTAGTGAAAGGCAGATAAAAACTGCTGTTAAAAACAAATGGCATTCATTTGCTTGCTACCAGATCTCATAGCTGGTCACTCTTCTGGAGAAGTGATGTGCTCTATATTTCATTTCAGCTTAATGATCCTCATATCTTTGAGATTGAAGAATTTTATAAACACATCAGGATAAAACCTGAGACAGCATGAGACAATGCTGGATTTTTTCTTTTATTTTTATTGTTCTGTTGATGGTGGCCTTCTCTCCTGATTTATACTAATCAGTTATTTAAGTGCTCATGATTTAATAATAAACACACACGAATGAGGCATTGTAAAACTAATGAGGTTGTGGATTACTGATTTTGAGAATAACTGCCACTAGGTTTTAACATTTCTCAGGAACTAGCAGCCACCCAGCTATGGCCAAGGTTAGCTGGTATAAGGGTCAAACTCCAGTCTGCAAGGATCAAGAAAGGCTCCAGTGGGGCTACAGGAACTTCTTGACAGCCAGTCTGTCACTTACCACCACTTCTTTTTCCTTCCTTTCTTTTTTTTTTTTTTTTTAAATGTTCTTTTCTTTAGTCTCCAAACTCCAGAAGTCTCTACTCTGAAAACTGATTGTTTCATTGATTATGGACCTTTTGAACTTTGCATAGTTATTGGTGCTTTCTTGAAAAGAGAAAATTTTCTAGCAAAGGAAATCACTGACATTTACCAGGGTAGAAACTTAAGGGACTCAAGATCAGTTTTTAAGTGGTTCCAGTTCTGACCAGATCTCTGTACATGACTCCAAACTCTGCTTCCAGGACCATGGACTGAAGTTTTAGATGGTAACAGGTAGTTTTTGATCTCTTACTCTTGAAGGTATTTGAATTAAAAAAAAAAAAAAAAGAAAAGAGAATGGCTCTTAGAAGACAACTACTCCTGTGCTTTTGTAAATAAAACCATCTAAAATTAAAAATCTGAAAATGAATTAACCTAAAACAGAGACTTTTGGAAATGTCACCCAAATCATCTGATCTGCAAGGCCCTTCCTCTTTGTACACAGACTCAAATGTTTTCGGAAGATTTTTCCATGAGACCGTTTCTTCTTTGTAGCAAAAAGGGGAGTGAAAAGCTCCCTGAGAAGCCCTGTGACATTTCAGAGACAGACGCAGTTTCCCAGAAATTCTGTGACTACCCTGACCTTCACAGCACCAGGATTTCCACATCCCTCCACACTCAGTGTCCTGACAGTGCCATACAAACCCTGGGCACTCCTGGCAGTGCCCACTGTGTCCTGCTCAGCCTCTGTCACAGTTCTCCTGCAGGATCAGAGCTCAGCATCTGGGTTATTCCCAGTGCACAGCAAGCCCATGGGTGTGTCTACATCCATCCTCCATCCAGCCATTCCCACCCCACAGCTCAGAACAAACCCCAAATGGCCCATGGGGGACTTGCCTGCTCCTCTTGGTGCCCTGTCAGCACACAAAGGGTTCAGCCCAGAGCCTCCCTGCAAGCCTAATGCAAATTAAAATGGTCCCTAAATTCCAAGCTGTGTCCAGCCGTGTAATCTATGTCCAAAAGGAGGAGCAGTGTTTGGGCTGCTGCTCAGCCAGCAATCTGAATTAACCCGTGTTGCACACAACCTCAGTGACACAGCTCTGTGCTTCTGCCCTGTGAAGTCCTTTGCTCTGCTTTGGGAACAAAAGCACAAAATCTTAAACTGAGCAGGTGGTAGAAGACACAACATAATGCATTTTTATGGGCCCTCCATATGTCCTTCCCAACATGCAGTGAGATAAATTCTCATCTCACTTACAGTTGTGCAGCCCCACTCAAATCTTGCAGTTTAGTACCACTGCAAAAGTCATCTGTGAAATTCATGTTGTCCATGATTCATCCATTTTTTAAAAATTAAAACAAACCAAAACAAAATCTCAAAGGCCTTTTTGAGTATTGAGTTTGGGTATCTCAAATCTGTGCCAATTCTCATATCTTATTTAAGTCAGTCATATATGCCCTGATTCACCTCGCCAAATCACCTATGGATTTGTACCTCTAATCTGTTCCTTCATCTCAGTTTCTCCTAAAATAATGCTAGTGACACACACCTAACTCCCAAGTTGTGACACAAAGCTGAATTAATTCAGGGCTCTCCAATGCCAGAAGAAACTTAGAGATGAATGGTGCCACAGCACGTCTGGGTATTTCTATGTGTAATAGGGATTTTTAATATTATTCCAAAAAGAACACACATTCAAGGTGTGTTCAGACTTCTGTATTTCTAAAAACGTTCTCTCAGGAATGTCAAAGCTTAAAATCTAAGAAATAATTGCTCTCTAAGTGCATGCTAATGGCTCGCTCTGCAGATGGAAAATAGAAAGCTTATGTTTTCTTGTAAGCACAGGGTTGACACTGGTTTATTTCTTTCAGAAATACTCACAAAAGCCGGGATTTCTCTGTATATATGTGACCTTGATTCCTAGATGGCACATGGACTACTTAGAGATCATGTTACTAAGTTATTTGCAGTTAAAGAGGAAAAAAAGGCTAAAATTAATGGGTCACTGGGTATTTTCTTCTGAGAACTTAACTACTTAACAGTAAGAAAAAAATAGTTTACAGCCAGGTGGCTTGAGGGGATATTTTGTTGAACACTGATTAAAAATAATTTCTTCTAAATGAGACCTGACCACAAAATGGGACCATTAACGAGCAGGGACATTCTCACCAGAAAGGAAACTACGCTTGATCAACTCCTGCACCGCCCACAAACCCCAGGTCTTGTTCTCTCTCTCTCTCACACACTCTCTTTTGCTTCTCCCCCCTTGCTTTTTCTGCTCTCCCCTTTCCTTGTTCTTAATAGCAGGGTAAATAAGCAGCAAGTGATGCTGAAATGTTTTCGGCCAAAAACAGAGGCCAAACTCCTCTGAGAAAACATTTGGCCTCTGTGGTTTTGTAATATGTTCCAGAACACTGAGTTCACTGAAGAACATTGTGAAAAACTCCCATCGGCTGGAGTGATGCTGGGGAATGTTACTGTATCCCAACTTCCAATTGGTCCATTTCCTCCAGGCCTTGTTAAAAAAAAAAAAAAAAAAGGAAAAAAAAAAAGAAAAAAAAAGTGCTATGTGGGAGTTAAAACAAGTTCTCATGGGAAAAATGAATGGCAAGAAATTCTAGCTTTAAAAGAAACAGCTAATCTGCTAGTTTGATTGTTCTTCAAAACTTACAATGAACCAATAATCCTAATTAAAACCACTTGGCCTAGTTCTCTAAAGCATCATAGCTTTTTCTATGCTTCGTTTGTACACACCATAGACTATTAGTTTTTTTCTAGTGCTCACTAACAAAGTGCTGACTTTGTTGGGATGGCTGAGCTAATTTCGTGAACTCAGTGTGAAACCTTAGCTAAACAAAATTGTGGTAATTTTCCTTAATTTGTAAAAGTGATTGGAGTGCAAACAAAATTTTCCTCTTGGGTCAATCCTATAATTTTCAATTAACTAAAACTAATCGGCAGGCATGTACTGAACCTGCATTTTGTTTAAAGGGCTGGAAGGCACTTCTGAAGGTCAGGATGCATTAATTGTTTTTATTTTAGTTTCATTTAGTCCTTTTTAAAAAGGTACATTTAAGTTCAGGCTGGGTCTAAAAGGAAAATGTAAATTGTGTGAGGTGGGATTTCAGTCACAACACCTTTTCTGTATTTATTGTAACGCTGTAAGCAACTGCATGAGAGAATTGTCCATGGGCTGGATCACCTTTGATTTTATCATTATTGTTCAGTGTTTCATACTTCCATTTACTGGATGAAAAATACTGTGTTTTAAACACCAACCAGAAAATGCATACATGGAAACATTCTCCCTACTGGGACCTTGATTTCCACATTCAGCCATCTGCTTCTGGGCACACAAGCTAAACTGCTGCCCTCCTTTTTATGGAAAAGCTAATTAATGATGATCTCAAAAGCAACCCCAAAATGGGTTCAAGCCATTCTCACTTATAAAGAAGTCATCAAAAATTTCTTTGCAAAGTTAAGGGGAGCAGGTTTCCCCTTTTTTTTCCCCTCTTCCACATCCACACCTGCCATTTCACCAGCCCCAGAGGCAGTCACCCCAGTGGAAGTGACAAAAAGCAGGACAGCACAAGAAAGAGAGGAGGGAAAGGATTCATCTCAAACACTCCAAAGCTCTGGGCAACACCCTCCTGTGATGGTCCAACCATCAGTTTGCACCAGCCATAAATTTGACCTTTGTTTTTCCTTTTGGCCCAACACATTCAAAACTCTAAATAATTTTTTTGATATGGTGTGTTATTGTCCAATATATGGATTTCCCACACATTGCTGAAATCATAGTGCTCGCAAATAAACACACACAGCCTCCACAAGTGCCTGCTGCTCAGCCAGCAGGGCAATATGAGAGCATTATAAGAGCCAGTTTAAAGAAATCCAGTGCATAATCCCATCTGGGGGAGAGGGTATTTGAAAAAGACAAGAAAGCTTTATAAGGCACCTTTGTTCAACTTGCTTAGTGTTAACAAAATTCAAATGAGAATTTCCTGCCCAGCTGGAGCACAGAATTCTCTCCTCTGCCTCGAGTCCCTGTGTGCACACAGAGTTGGAGCAATGTATGATCCCAGTGGAACTCAGAATGCCTTAGTCACAAGTATTTATGATATATCCTAAACTTCCAGGGGCAACCAAGGATGAGGAAATGAATTGTACTGGGTTGTGCTGAGCCATGGTTCAGGCAAGCAGTTCCAGCATAGTCCTGTCTGTAGATGTGAACAAGTGCATTAAAATCACATCAAAACCAGGGCAAAGCTGTTAATTCCTGCAGCACACGCCTTCATAGGAATCAATGACACACAACCTTTTAAAAAGTTAGGCTTCTACTTGATTTATTTCCCAGGCCATTCTTTTAACTACTGAGAGTGGTTTGACACTGACAGCACCTGCAATGTCCCAGAGTGGGGTTTTTTTTGTTAGTAATTCTGAGTAATCTGGAGACCAAATCACTCAACTTAGTGGTCTCCAGTGTGGGAGACCACCCCAAAGCACACTGAAGGTTGCTGTGTCTGCAGCCCTGACAGGGCTGAGAGCAACCTGGGCTCCCTGGAAGCCAGAGACAAGTGAGTTATGGTGAGATGGGCTGGCAAACAGGCTTTGAACCCTTGCAAGTCTTGCTGGACAACATGAGACGGAGATGTTCAGCAGGATCCTTCTCAAGGCAGGTTTGTGTGTCTGGCTCCTTGTGCTTGCACTCTTCCTCTGTTTGTTTAAGTACTGGAGTATCTGTTTCCCTCCTTCCTCTCCCCTCCTGGGTAAAGAGATGTCCCATTGCGAGGACAAACAAGCAAACAAAAATCCCACCCTGGTATGTTTTCACATTCATCCCTACAGTCACCCAGTTCTGACTCCAACCTCAAACTGGTGCCTTCAGTGACATCCTCAGCCAAAGTAATAAGATACAGCACAGCTCTTAATGACAAAAGCAGAAGCCTTAGCAAGTGTGATATATTGCCTGCCCTATTTTTCCCCCTTACATTTAGAGCATCCATACCTGTGTAAATGAATCTTCCAGGCGTTCCCTTGCAAAACTGCTTAGACTTGTAGGACAATGTGACTTCTACAACCCCTGGGATATGTCGGGGAGGCGTCTGTACACGGATGGCATGAGGAGTAATCAGCTAGAGAAAACATTGGGAAGGGAGAAGAAAGAGACAAAAAAAGCACTGTTAGATGCTGAACACTTCTTTAATAACACTTTCAGATCACAGTAAACAAGCTTTGAAACATGCAATTAACCTGTCAATGTTTGAATACAGTCTTGATGTCACCCACACAAAAGCCAGTGACCACAATATTTACAATCATTCTTGTAACAACATTATTGCTGTTTTCATACATGCCAGGCACTTACTTCCTAATACAAGCATCAGCCCTGGTTTAATGCAATAACTCCAGCCTAGAGCAGCAGGACTCCCATGTTTGCTCAGATGAATTCTGGGGTCATGACAGTGTCCAACAAATTAGATTCATAAATGGCACATGATTACACATGTGAACATGGCACAGCACAAGTCCAAGGTTTTAAATACTCCAGTCCCCAGCTGACATCTGTACACTGGAAAAGCACCCTGTGTTGCTGTTTAAATTTTCTGTTCATTTTGTGGAGGTGTAACTGATTCTTGCAGAATGCAAATCTTGGCTTCTAAAGGACGCTGGATCTTTCCTTCAAAATTATGAGAGCACTCAAAAATGATGTACCAAAGAAAACCATCTAACCATCACTTCCAGTCTGCCTTCACTGCAATGACTGACACACATCTGAGAGGGCTTCCAGTGTGGATTTACACAGAAATAAGTAGATAAACTTGACTTTCTTTTTATTGAAGCAGGGGATTCTAATCCTCTTTGCACAAAGGCAGGGGCGGGTCAGTGTTGCACTTTCCAGGCTCTAGACCATTTCTGCTTTTTCAGGATTCTGCACTGGATTTAAAATGTGAAATTATTAGCAGAGCCATCTAGGAGTTCACTAATTCATAGCAGATTAACTCAAATCTCTGCTGCTCTCAGAAACTACAGCATTGTCTTCCCCATCAGCAAAACATCCTCTTCTCCCCATTGTGCCCTCTCAGGAAAAACAGTAAAAAGAGGTACAGAGACAAGGTGAAATGATTGTGTCCAACAACCAAGACACAGCTCTGGCACATGGATAATCCTTCTCTGCCCGTGGCACATTAATGCACCTCTAGAGAGGCAAATAAAACCAAGACCATAACCTGTCTTGACAGTGAGCAAAGTGTGAGCACCCCATGCAGTCAAGTGCTCTATGCTCTTGGTTGAATGTCCTGGATCAAGGAATAAATTACAGTAGGTTTTTGTTGTTTTTTTTTAAATAAAAAGCTTACTTTGTTCTTATTTTTACTAGGAACCAAATGTTTCAGCATTGTACTACGGCCCTACCAAAAAACCCAGACTTTTATCCAGTTCTTTGTTTAGGGCACAGGACTAAAAAAGAGCACAGAAGGAGAGTAATATCTGTCTGAGAGCCATCTGTGCTACAGAGGGAAATGGCACACACAGTAGGGAGCTCTCCATACTTAAAATAAGAAAATTAATATTAAATCAAGTTGAACGTCAAAACTGAAACTACCAGCATCAAATGCTCCAAAAGCTATTCAGATCCACAGAAGTCAGAAGCCACATGTCATTTTAGAAATTATCATGTAGGGGTTGATGTCTTCTTGTCTGGGAGCTCCAAAAGTATGTTTTCAGGCTCTGCTTTGGAATCATGTGGTTTAGAAATTCACTTACTTTTAAAAGAAACCTGCCTTTTTTTTCTAAATTGCTCATTCTATCAATCTGGGGGGGGAAAAAGAAAAATTAAAACAAAAACCAAAACCAAACCCCAAACTTCCAAGGAATGCTTTTATTTAAACAGAGTCTTATAGTTGAGCTGACCAAAGCCTCAAAGCCGAGGCCAATCCTCTCCATGCCCTAAAAAGCCAGCAGAGAGAGGCAGAAGGCAGTGCCAAGCAGCAATTGATTTCTAGTGCTTCAGACACCTCTCACATAGGGATGAGCCTCTCCCTGGAAGCTTCGACCCTTCCCCACTGAACCAACACGACAAGTTTAGACTATTTGCTCAACTGTTAAGCAGCCAAACATAACTGAGATAAATCCCATTCTCGAGTGGTTCTGGTTAACTGGGTGAACTGGCAACATGAGAAAAAAATGATGACATTTTTTGGGGGAAATATTTGTAAAAACAGCCAAGGATTTTAGTAGTAAAGGGTAACACGCTCATCTTACTACATCAGCATGAGCCTTGCATCCCTCACCCCCATTCTGGCATGAGCTATACAGGGAGCTTCTGGTTGTATCTTTGAATTTCCCAGCATTTACTGGTCTGTCACCACTTTAATGTTCTTTAAACATAATTTGTGGCATTTTCCAATACTCATCTTCCTTGGTTCCCAAGAAATGTCTGACCTATTTATGGTCCATTGTTACAGAGAGCTGGGGAGAGTTAAGCAAGTTTCCTGGTTTGTTCTCCACAAACAGTTTGGTTTTCCTTTGTGCTCTGAAGTAAATAAGTTTAACTGCGTTTAAAACCACAAATATACAATAATGTCGCCCACACATTCCCCAAGGGTGAACATTATGTCTGAAGTCCTATGGTTTAGGACACTCAGGATGTATTTTATTCCTCTCTTCCCTACAACTAAAGCTTGGGAGGTATACCAGGAGAATACATGTGCCTTTTCCTTTTGCTTTTTCTCCATCACATCTGTCATTGACCACTGGCAGGGATTCAGTGCTGAGCCTTTGTTCTGGGCCAGCCTTCAGGTCTCCTGCACACAGAGGGAACTGCCCAGCTTGGTTACACACCAGGAGTTCCTACATTGCTGCTCTAGCACGAGATTGGCATTAAGGGACAAAAAAATGTTCCCTTGCACATCAGAACCTCCCACCTTGGGTCTCAAATTCTGATTCCCCAGCTCTGCCAGGATCTGCTATGGACTGGAAGCAGCACCCCAAATTGTCCTGACTCTGTTTTGCAATCCAAGTGACCCGACTGGTGCTGTACCTCTCTGGGCAGCCCAAGCCCACCCATAGCAAAAGCAGATCTGCCCCTGCCTCCCATAAGTCCAGGATTATGAGATGCTTTCCTGTCTACACTGTCAGCCTGGGGCCTGATGTTGGGAACCAACTCCACACTGACATAGCCTTTTCTCCTTTCACACTGACATAGCCTGTTCCTTCTTCAGGGCACAATCTGCCTCATATTCACATGCAAAGCATCTGGAAGAGGTGAGCTGTTACCATCCAGGGATATTAAAAGTAAAGACACCACCTCTGGATGCCTCTGAGCCCCAAACAGCTGGAGACTGGTAAAGAGTTTTGGGGAAGCATCACAACACGATCACCCTGTTGTTTTTAGGCATCTGTCCTTGCCCAGTGACAAACACAGGACACTGAGGTGGATGAGCTCCCTTTGTGACCAGCAGGGCCAGTTGTGCATCCTCAGCTGGGAACTCTTGGATGAACAGACACCACAACAAGAATAGCAACGACCTGCCAAGAACCAAGAATCCCTAAATATGACTTATGCCCCTTTCTGAATATCTTTTTTTAAATGTAAATCTTGAGCAAGGCATTAACCTGTGGTTTGGACGTGAACCCAGCAGACAAAATCCCAGATCCATCTTCCTCCTCCATTCCAGCATTTAGCAAATTGAGAAACGGAGCTGGACATAAAATTAGTAACTGGACCTTTCTCCCAAGGGATTTTCAAGTGATTTGGCCCGATACTTAGCAACTGCATTTGCTGTTTGGTATAAATTCTTACATGTCAGCTGGGACATGCAGAGGGTTGCACTAAAACCTGAATTAGGGATCTTCTGAATGGTGGGCGGTGCCTGGCCTTCAAAATCCAAAACACATTTGGGCTGAGTGTGTACAACAAGCCTCTTTCTGTGGTTTGCTAATATATTCTAGGCATTCTTGTGTGATACAGCATCATTTCACACTCTTCAGTGTGCCAGGTTACTTTCTTTTTTTAAAAATGACATTTTATAAGGAGATGTCATTAATCTGAGTCACTAGTTTATTTTTGCATGCTTGAGCTCTGGTTTGTGGTTAGGGAAATGGTGACAATCAGTCATAAATTTGACTTTGACTCTGTGTGAAGAGGACCATTAGAACAGGAATGAAGAAAAATCCCACCAACTGAAGGTAATGACAGCTTTCAGTGAGAACAGAACCCTTAAGGCACCTATATTTTAAAAAACGACCAATGACTTTGCATGCCTCAATTCTGGGCATCCAGATGCTGCTTAATAAGCCTTGGTTTGCAAAAAGAGGGTGCCTACTCATTTTTTAAAAATGAGTCAGAGCTCCAAAATAAGCACTCAAAACCAGAGACTTCCAAAATCAATAACAAACATAAAAAGCAAAATAACAAACTGTGTCACAGAATTTGATTCAGCAGCAGTCAAAAAAAAAAAAAAAAAGATACACAAAAAAACCACCAAACCAAAAAATCATCCTCTGTTTTTTGTGCTGTACAAAGGTAAAAAAAAAAAAAAAGATGTTTCAGTGCTTCATCTTTTCTTAATATAAAAGAAAAAGAAGTTGTTTCCAGCTGACTCTGTACAGCTGCAGGAATGTTCTTGGCAGGAAAATGTTTGAAGAAATAGTTCGTTTTAAGCAAATATTGTGGAATATTTATAAGAAACTAATTTTGTCTTCACAATCATGTATTTGCCTGCAACTCGACTCTCAGAGTCTCAGCACCCCAACAGCAGAGAGAAACAAGGAAGGTTCCTTATCAGCAGCACTGATTTGGAATATTTGTGACCATGCAGGGACCCAGAACCTGGGTTTTTTTTGGGGTGAAACCCCCAAATTCCAGCTCTGTGTGTGTGTGCACTGCACAAAGAGGCAGCAGGGCCTGTCTGGCACACAGAATGTTTGCTGGGAGGGTCTGAGCACATCCAGCATGTGCACACAACAGACCAGAGCTGTTTGTTTGGTGGTTACGAAAGTCCCTTGGAAAAAAAAAAAAAAAAGGCATTAGATGGCCCATTCTGCTGTATTCTAAAAATACCAAGGGCTTTTAAAGTCATTTTTATAAAGTAATATGGGAGGTAAGGATTAATTGAACCTACTGGCTTAGGGTATCTGCATTTCTGCTCAAAATTAATGTGACAAATTAAGTTTTTATTTAGTTCTCCCTGGCTGAGAAAGGTTGCAATTATGTTAGAGTGTTTACAGCTAAAATATATGTTTAAATAATAAATATGTGTTTCAGAAACCATTTTAAACCTCCTTTTTTAACACAGTCAACTCCATTTCAAGCATATAAATATTTCAATTACAAAACTTGAATACACGTAAAATAAATTAAAAATATATTATTTACATTTCAAATTATTTATAACATGCTGCTTGACAGCAAAAAAAATTCACTCTTATAAAGAAGTTGTTGGTTTTTTTTTTTTTGGCTCTTAACTTTACTTCTGAATTAGGGTGGGATTTATATTTTAAATATCCATGCAGCTCAGGTATTTACATGGATTTTGCTATAATGAAGTCTGAGTAATATAGGACCTTTATGATAATTATCTTCACAGCACCTCTCCAAAGAAGGTGACTAATCTTATTACTGTTTTAGAGAAAGGGAATTGAACTTTAAGTAGATTACACGATTTGCCCAAGGTCCCATGCAAAGTCTGTAGCAAAATGATGCTTAATTTCAATATTAGACTTCATCTCCCAAACCACCTGCAATTATAGCTGAACCTGAAGCTGGAAAAATCCACATGAAAATGCTCTGCAAGACTCTTTCTTTAGTCTGCCTATCTGGTTTTGTTTGGGATTTTCTGAAGCCCAGTTAAAATTATGTTTTCTTTGGATCCATGAAACAACAGGCTGAACTTTAAAATTTGTCCAGAATTCAATGACAAAATAACCTGGCCAAGTTTGCTCATAACTGGGCCTTACTGGCAACTTGGGATGAGCCTGCTCCAGTTTTGTAATGGACTCAGATTCAGAGGATTGACAGTTCAATTTTATACTCTATTAAAATAAAACAAAAATATTCTTCTTGGGTACTGAAAATGCCTTAGACATTTTTAGAAATGGGAAGGCAAATGAAAGAACTTATTTTGTACTTCATAGGTGGCTTGTATGTGTAATTTGAATTATTTATAGATCACTATTATTTAGGGATCACTCAGACAGCTCGTGCATTTCTGCACTTGTTTACCATGTTTGTCTGCTTCTTTTAAAAGAATGTTCTTTTCTCCTATATGATTTTTGACTGCTCTCATAGGTTATGAAATGAGAAACAGTTCTGTAAGAGAGAGGCAGTGAAAGAGTTTTCCTCAACACCAGCTTGCATTGCAGCATTCCCAGACAACAGACTGGCTTTGGTCTGGACCCCCTCTAACATTATTAATTCCATGACAAGGCCTTGCAACCATCAGCAACAATGTTTTGACCAGCACTCAGTCTCCTGAGATTAGAAATTGACAATTAATGGCTTCCACTAATAAATAGAATGAAGATTTATAATGAAAGATCCAATTCCGCAGCACCAAAATCGGAGCACTTTCCTCCCAGCCCCTTCACCTTTCCCTGTTAAACGTCTGCAGCCATAAAGGCTTCAATACTAACACACAAAATGCTTACACTGGGCCCAGGGGGCACTTTCATGATCACATAAGGGCTTCAGAATAGGGCTCATTTACTATCTCTCCTTTTCTGGAATGCCCTTTCATCCACACTTGTCCTCAAGTGGAAGGATGAGAGAGCGAGAGAGAGAACAGTGAAGGACATTAGAGAATACTCTTCACATGGAAAAAATGCTGCCATATGTGCAATGGAATCAGTAGGGGGAATGTGATGGATATAAATTAAGCTATAGTGTTGATTTAAGATTTAAAGGTAAAGCATCAGAACATTCTCTCACCATTGGGAAGTGCTGCACAAATATTTCAGGGAGGTTGGGGGCTTTTTCAGTATTAAGATAATGAAAATGACAATTTCTTATTAAACCTCAGAAATGCTTTTGGAGAGCCCTAAGTTCAAAACACAAACCTTTCCTTGGAGCTGTCCCCCTGTGCCAGTGGGGGAACTCTGCCATGGTTTCTCCAACCCTGGCCATGGCCATTGGGCTGATGCTGCCTAGGTTTTAACTTGCCACAGGTTTGGGGGGAATGTCAGGCTCCATGATTAATTATGTGCTGGGAAAAGACAGGATTTAAGGAGTTGGGAGGAATAACAACAGTAAAAAAGTGGATAAGAAACAAGGAAAGGGTTCCTGAGAAACCACAAGGGCCCCTGCTCTGTGTGAAGAGTCCACTGTGGACACAACAGGGTGCATCTGGCTGCTGCTATGAAAATGATATTTACACCAAGTATCCCAACTTTAGGGATATGCTGTTCAGAGGTGCTGAGTTTCTGCAATCTCCACCTCACTGAGCTGCAGCTACCAGCAGCCAGTTTCCCTGGAAAGTGGGATCACCTCAATGTTAGTTTCCTGTGGGCCCTTAGCTATTGTAGTGCTAAAGGCAGAATTATTCACACAGGCCTTTATCCTCCCCTTTCCTTGAAATAAAACCCACTGAGCTAAATTCTGGGCCAGCAAGAGGAGATGCAAATCCCCCTGGCTATAATGGATTCCTGCCACAGGTAAATTTGACTAATTATTTTCATAAAACTGAGGGAGGCAAGGATTTGTGTGTCGACATTTGTTGCTGATTTAGCATCTGGCCCAGAGAAAGGCCAGGCTGGCTACAAGGAGACAAAGCTATTAGACATTAGCGTTCAGACAACACCTACCTCACTCCAAACCAGCATGGTGCCGAATATGACCTGTAACCCATCAAAGAAATTGTCTCCTATGATGATGACAGTGGCACCTCCTGTAGTCCATCCTTCACTTGGACTGATGGCTTTGATACATGGTGTAGCTGCTTTTCAACACACATGAAAAAGAGAAGTATTCTGCTGTTAGAACTGGATTTTAATGATAGAAGACGTGAGAAAAATAAAATAAAAGGAGCTTTCATTTTCCCCCCTTACTAACACAAAGATTTCAGCAATCAACGTTCATTGTAGTACACATGCATGACCTCAAACTCTATCTTTGGAAGCATTTCTTTCCTTAATTAATTTCTGTTTGGTTTTATTATCTGCATTGAAAAAGAAAAATTTTAATCCTACATTAACAAAAAAATCACAGCATGATGGGCAGAGACCAATTGGAAATCAGGACACATCCCTTTTTTTATTGTATATGAAATGTGCAAGACCTAAGTTAATAAAACAATCTCCAGTAAACTTGCTTTATTATCCATCAGAACCCAAACTCACCAAGGAAACTCCCATAAATATTATGGAAAATATTGGCAAAATAAAAAAGGGTGTAACCCTCAGCATTTCTCTATTCTGCAATGAGATCCAGGTTGTTCAGTATTAAACCATCCTGCCTGATTAATGCTTTGGCTACTACAAAAAAAACCAACACCCCACAACCAAAAGCCACAGCTGCCATCCAGTCATTCCAGTTGTATTGCATCTACAGGATAAACAAGATGTGTGTGCAACATATTTTGCCATATCCATGGAATCTCACAGCCACTTTCTTGGCATTGTATCTACTCAGAGCCTCTGAGAGGATGTTGAAAACTCAAGTGATGCTCAAATCTTGGACTAAGAGCTTCTGGTTTAAGACTTTATAAGTAGAAGCAGCTCAAATATTGGTGGGCTGGGGCAGTATAAATATTCACATATTGATTCTCCTCCTCTGCAGCACTGGGAAACCTTGGAATTTAACTGTGCTGAAGCAACAGAAATAACATTACTGTAAAAATAGGCAGAAAACCCTGGGTAACTCTGCTGTGGAGGTCTCAGAGTGGTCACTTAGGTTGATGGAAAGAAGCAATTTCACCCAAGATGCCACCAACTTTTCCTTGCTGATCCAGCATGAGGTGAGAATATGGCATTAGTAACACTAGAGGATATTTTAAGTAAAGCAGGTACCTCAACAGTTTCATTACTCATGGAAAACAGGTTCAAGGAGCAGCACAACTCCACCAGCCAACCTCAGTGTTGGAAAGAATGATTCTTTCCTGTAGATATGAAGCCAGAGGGAAGAGGCTGCACTGCAAACTCAGGAATGGCTGCCACTGCCCAGTTTTAGGGTTGGTGGCATTTGGGTGTGAATTGCTTCTTGATGGAAAGGCTGATTGAGCTGTTAATTTGGTTTGTAACTTTGATTATTTGATGATGCACTCAAAGAAGAGCACTCAGGCACTTCCTCAGGTAAGGATTGACTAGGAAGATGGGGATATTAAAGCCACCCATGTGTTAGCACCACCCAGGATTAAACCCTTGCCCTCATGAGTTACTCAATGTGGCAGTGTAGTGAGTTACTTAATGAGGCACAACCCCTGTCCTAAATTCTAATTGCAAAGACAGAAAATTAATTCATTCATAGAAGCCTAATTCAAAATGCTCCAGACATCAAGTGCTAAAGAGACCCAGTGCATCTTTGTGATTCCTTAGTGAAGTTCTGGTTGGTTGGAGCTGATTGCAAGACTCAGTGTGGCTGCTGGGAAGCTCCTTCCCCCAGCCCCTGGGCAGGGTGGGCAGGTAGGGAGCTGGGAAGCAGGAGGGGGCTGGAAAGGGAGCAGCTGAGTCACCCTGAGCAGAATTTCTGTGAGCACACCCCTGCTGGTGGCAGGCAGGGATGGAGAGCAAACAGACCCCGGCCCTACCTACAAAAGGTTGCAAGTGTCAGGCACAAACTTTTCCACTACTTAAGCTGTTGGGGATGCCAGCTCCAGGGAAAAACACAAACAGGCAGAAAAAAAAAAAATCTTTTTTTTGAGACAAACTTGGCAGAGTACAGCCATTAACTTTTACATGAGCTAACAAAAGAAACATCCTGACATTACCGTCACGAAAACGTAGCGCGCACACAGAAGTAACTTCAATATGTTTAATTTGGATTCAAGTTACTTGCATAAAACTGTGCAGAAAAACCACTGTGATGTCCAAAAGCAAATGCTTTTCCTTCAGCCAAGCTCACAGCAACAGATTTACAGTGAAAGCAGTTTTTCAAAATGCCATCTAGCCCTTTCACAGAATCGAACTTTTTCCTAAATAAAAATTAAAATTACTTCCAAATTACACCCTTTCCAGTATTCCCAGTTGATTGTGGACACATACCCCCACAATAAAACCCAGAGATAATCAGTTTCCCATGTGTCAGAGAATGAGCTACTTTCTTAAAGACTACAAGCAACATTTCTTTTCCTAAATACCATTGAATAAAAACTATTTGAGACCATAAGCCATTAACAGAAAACATATGCAGGCTCTGCTGAAAGGGCTGTCAAGCACTGGAAGAGGCTGCCCAGAGAAGTGGTTGAGTCACCATCCCTGGAGGTATTTAAAAGCCATGTAGATGTGGCACTTGGGGACATGGTTTAGTGGTGGGCTTGGCAGTGCTGGGTTTACAGTTGGACTCAATCTTAGAGGTTTTTTCCAACATAAATGACTCTACAATTGAAAATTATAGATTCAAGTAATCTTTAAAATGAATGCAAGATACTCTTGTGGAGTTACAGGACTCCACAAAAAAATTTCTTGCTCTTTATGTTGTGATGTTCTTTGTATTCCCTACGTTGCACTCAGAGGTTCAAGTTGCTGCCCTGTCTGTGCTGCCTCATGTATTTGATTCTAATATTTTATAAATGCATTTTCTTCATATCAAAAGTGTGCCAAGTCCCATCCATGGCAGCCAGGGGGACTGATGCAGACACTGAGGTTTCTTTGCTGAACTGGGGCTGTGAGCTCTTCACTGGGACACTCTCACCTGCAAAGCCACTGTGACTAATGGCACATGTTATTTTATTTAAATATGTAGAAATTGTGCTGAATCAGTGCCTCATCAAACCTGCTGGCAGTAGCCCAGGACATCTCCTCTGAGCATAAAAAGTCAGGACTTGGTGGTCTAATAAACAGGGCAGGGTGGTGCCATTTTCAGGCACAGCCTGCCATGGAGCAAGAGCACTGAGCACTTCCAAAAGATTTCAGGGCGTTATTTTCCCATGCCACAAAAACCAGAGGGACTCCTCAGCTTTCCCCACATAACTTCTCTTATTTTAAAGTGCAAGTAAAGGTTGGAAGAGCTGCAGGAGGTGCTGCCCAGCCAGGGAAGTGGCCCTGCAGGGCTGCATCCCAAGGCAGACGTGCTGGGGGAGGCATCCAGACTGCTACCTGTTTTTGAGGGCACAAAACATGTTTATACAATGACATATTTGCAACAACCAGTGTCATTCAGGACGCTGGTCTGTCTAAAACTTTGTCCTTCTCAGGCCCTTTGCTTGGAGCACCAAGGAGGATGGAATTGGGTCTCGTTTGCAGCATCACCACAGGTAACACTGGGAGGGGGGCAAGGCAGTGACCTCAGCTCTATTTATGCCCCTGGTACAAATGTCTGGCCAGCTCAGGCCCTCAGCTCTTCATACTTCTGCTCTTAATCACTTGGCAACTTTCAAAGCACTGTCTGGAAGGTGTTTACTTCTGTGCAACCCTAGGAAAACAGAGCTAGGGAGAATAATCTTTTCACTGGAGGCCTTGATTTTCCTACATTTTGTTTTGGTCAGAAGACAAACCAAAATACAGAACTTTTTTTTTTTTTTTTTTTTTTCAGCAAATGAAGTTCCAGAATATCTATCTGGAATTAACTATAACACTTTTCAATACCTCCAAGAAAAACAAAATGTTTTGTTTCAAAATATTATCACTTTTCATGCCCTTCTGTAACCCCAAAGCAACATTTCGGAAACGGTGTTTTTAAAACAAATAGAATAAAAGGTTACATAAAATTTAGCTTTTTCTGTAGAAAAAGAGTTTTTAGTCAAAGTCTGGTGCTTCACTGATAACAAAATACAATGAAGGACTTTAGACCAGTCCTAATCATGGCAGTGAAGTGTACATGATAGATAACATGAACAGACTTTAAGTCCAGGGAAGAATTATAACACAAAAAAGACTACTTGTTCATCCCTATATATATGAACTTTTCTGTTGTTGAATGAACAGCTGGAAGCCAACTACAATAAGAACCAAAAGAATTTGGTAGCCCAGCTATCAGACAGGATTTTCAGACTCTTTGGCGTGAGTGTGCCACATTTGTTGTGGTTTTTTCAGAACAGCTGGGCTGAGGGAAAACCAAACATCCCCTTCCAGCTGCAGCAGGACCTTACAGCTCCTGGCTGAAGGGGATGGGGACACATCCTCCACCTGCAGAAAAGGCCTAATTGTTATGAGCCTTAATGAGCTGTTCCCCATCTTTGCACAATATCAGGGCAAGTCAGTGCCCACCTCTGGCACATCCCATGGTGTTGCAAGCTCAGATAGAGATGTCAGAGGCTGCTCTGCAATCCCAAACTTACTGAGGCCAATGGGAATCCTGCCACTAACTTCAAAGCTAAGGGCTCCATCAATAAATGTTAAGGATTTATGAGCAAAAACCTTAATGGCTCCAAGGAAAACAACATTCTTATGAAATCTTCATTTTTCTCAAAGTACACTTTGTTGAAACCTTATCACCTCCCATACAAAGGATGGCAGGTACCAACTCCAGCACATGGGGAGCAAAAAAAGGAAAAGTTTTTTGTTGTGTGCCGGTGTGTTCCTGTGTTCCCACACTTCCCAGCTACTGATATACAGGGATTTTTCTTCCCTCAAACTGTGACAATAAAATGATTACCCCGCCACAGTTTAGCATAATGGTTCAGAAATGCTCATGGCATATTGCAGAGTTAAAGTGGAAATTATTAGGTAGCTCTTCTTTGTTATAATAATGATCACTCCACAAATAAAAGCTCTTCTCCCAAAGGTACTGCAAGGCACAAAATGCTAATTCTGAAGATTATGTGCGCGCTTTTATTAAATATTACTCTGCCCTGTCTGTTTGAGGGCTTCACTGCTCTGATTGTTTTATGAGTGCCATGTTAATGTCAGCCCCATCTTGCTAGCAGCAGGCACACATTTTAGCTTTTGTATGAGAGTTGATCAAAGGCCACGTGCTGAGGGAATTGCTGAGAAAACACGGACAAGCGATAAAAATCTAACAGATTAATTGGTTTAAATTTCATTTCAGGGCGTTGAACTTTGGCTCAGGACACAAGTACTACACTACCAGTCAGGGCCTAATTACCACATTTCCAATTTGCCTCTGAACAATGCTTGGCAGAGAGAATAATAACAGTACTAATAATACTAATAACAATAATAATAATAACTAAACAAGAGCAATAACGTCTCCTCTCAGTTTCTTGTACACGTTTAACAACTAACTTTGTGTGCAGGCAATTGCAGGAGGAAATTCCTCTCCCCCACACCACCACCCACCTGCCTCCTGAGCATTTCTACCTGCCTCAAACAACACCTGATGACAGAAGAAATAACAGACGCCCTCAGGAGCATCTGAATTTACAGAATCAATAATCTCCCAACTCCAGCCCCTCACAAACACACACTGGACGTTTCATACTCTTAATTAGGGACCTGCATTTCTAAACAGAGATAGCTTTTTATCCTCTAACAGAAATGATCTGTTCCACTGATAGAAAACAGAGGCCGGAGGGAAAAAAACATATTTACCACAAAGTTTATGGGTGGCCTTGGAATAAGGGTTAATTGAGCTTGGAGGTAAATGTTCACTGAGGTGAATTAGTGGGATGCACAGCTATCAGCAGGGCTCTGGGACTGCTCCTATTTAGCTTCTGAAATGTATTTGCTCTATGATTAATATCCAGTTTGTGCTGGTGACTGTAAGAATGACCTCGCCTGCAGTTTTTATCATGAAGTGTGGTTTCATCCTCTATTATTCCATAGATGAGGCTCTGACAGCAGTTGCTGCATCACAACAGGAGTTTAAATGATAGGGCACATGCTTTTATTTTTCTTCTCTCTAAGAGTATTGTGACACGCAAGGAGAGTTGCATAAAGGCAGTTAAAACTGGGAATTAAGAGGAACAAGGAATTTATGTCTCATCTTAGAGGAAGTACTGAAAATATCTGGAATTTAATTTAATTTTCCTTTTTTTTTCCTTGGGTAAAACCTAATTCCAGGCTAAATAAATAAATGAGCCACAGATTAACCCACAGTTTATGGGTCTGATCCTGCAACCCATTAAATGCTTTCGCCAAACGACTGATTTTTCAGAATATCAACACAGATCAGTTTTAAACATTTAAAACCATAACTTATGGAAGTTGTGATTCAACAAACTACTCGAGTAAGTGCTTAAAAACCCCACTGAAGAAGTTGCAGGATAAGGAGTTCGATATTTTTAAGACAGTTGGGCAGTGCCCTGTGAAAAGCTCCCGAGAGCTGGGCAGTGGATACAGAACTGGAGCTCCCCATTTCACAACAGCCTTGGGCCACGTGTGGACCCCCCTGTGCAGGGCAGGGCTCACCCAGCCTCACACGAGGACCAGCAGCAGCACAGCCAACACGGCAATGCCAACACCCTGGCCTCAGGACTCAGCACTAATTCTGGGAATTTTTCCAATTTAAAATAATCAGCCAATTTTTTTTGAGGGGTTGAGCTGGGCTGTTTTGTTCAAGACAGGGGGATTGTTTGGGTTTTGGGTGGTTTTGCTTTCCCCTAAATAATATCCTCATTCCTAACAAGTGAGACTTGTCAGGCTGCTCACTACTCTGAGCATGCTGAAAGGGTGAACCCTAAAAATTCTGTCTGCCCATTCCAGCCTGGTTTGGGTGGCACTGCTGGGGTTGCATCCAGCACAGGCAGTTTATGAAACCAGCCTGGACTGGGGAAAAGTCCTCAAGACCAGCCCAAAAGGTTAGTCACGGACTCTTCAGGGAAAGGGAATGTGGCAGAGCTTTTATGTATTTTACTGGAGCATTAAATCTTCGCTCTTAAGCTAAACAATGTGTTTGCTGCTTATCTCGGTGAAGTGATGATCTTCCTGCCTTCCTTTTGCGTATCGAGCCGGCTCTGTCTCCCATTCTCTGCTGACAATGAGCAGCTGCTGTGCAGGAAACAGGGCAGCAGAGGTTTCCCTCTGGAGCAGATAACTCACACAGCTTTGTGCGACACAGGCACGAGGAGGTGATGCCCTGCTGCCCCCTCCCAGCCCTCTCCTTTGCTCCTCGATATTTGGGGGTTTTTTAGCATATGCAAGCCTTAAAGATTACAGCACCCTGCCAAAAATGGCAACCTCCTCCTGGTCCTTTGTGACATCTGCACTGGGTGAAATCACTGAACCAAAAATACACCGTGCAATCCCTCCAGCTTGGGGGAAGGGAAGAGAAGGGAAGGAAGGCTGCATTTCTGTTTTCCAATAGTGAAATGAAAGGTCTTGCCTGTGATTTTCTGCTGAACATTTTGGATGCACGGTTCCCATTAATGGGAAATGAAAATGTAAATTACCTGGGATAATATTCCACCTACAATCAATACTTAAGCCAGTGTTTCTCTTTTATCCTTGCTGATGCCTCAGCTAGCAAAGTTACATTTCACGGAGTCCTCTGTGTTTCTCTTTCCTTAATGATTTCCAAAGCTCTCAGTTGTTGATCAGTGCCTGAAAAATGACTGCATGGAAAAAAAAGGCAATCCAGAATAATGAGAGACCTGTTACAAAAAAAAATCTGCTCTGTATTTTACTTACAACATTTCCATAAAATAGTAATTTAGTTATCTCTGTATTATTGCAAGAAATGTATTTTCATTCATTCTCTTAAACCCTTTCACATCACAGAGGAAGTTCTGGGAGTTTCTTTGCTATTCTGGGTTATTTTTTTGTTTTACTTTAGGAGCTACCTCCTAGTTTCCAAAAATTAATAAAACAGTCAGAGTCCCTAGTATCTCCCTGCAAGTCAGTAAAACTTGACCTCCAAAGAAAGGTTTGTCATATTTGTTTGGCAAATAATAAATTCCCCAAGAAAAATGCAATGTTACAAACTCACTTAAAATTATGTAAAGTTAAATATATAGGTTCAGTCTAAACATTAATATATATATATATAACCAATACATGTATTCTTCTTGAAAAAGATATCTGCACTCTCTCTAAATATATATAAATATATATATGTGTACTTCAAGAAGCCTAATAATTTTATTGTCAATTTTTTTGATGTGCTACTCTGATTTTTTTTATTCCTAGGAAATTCTGAGCTGGCTTTAAGCTCTAATTTTTGCATCCATTATTTTTGCCCCAGAATTTCAGGACTTTCATTTTGAAAAGTAAGAATGAAGGATCTGCTGTGGGAGGCTTTAGCCAAACGTTGCCTAATCTAGTGCAGCCCCTCAGCTCCAGCATTCCCTGTGCTCTTGAGCAGCTCAGGTGCACAGGGATGCACAGACTGCACAGACATCCAGGAATATTGCACAGGTCCTTTCAAATCTTGGCAGCACCTCCAGCTCCACAACTGGGGATGTGTTTGCTCAGACCCCAACACCAAAGCAGTGACTGCTCTGCTCCCCCAGGGATGCACAAACATATTTTGACCCCCAAGTGAGATAAATGTTTTACCATGAGCCTCCAAGTTATTGCACCTCTATTCCTTCACCCCTTCCTCCACCCCATGCTGTCACTTGCAGAGGCACAGGAACAGTGTGTGAAAGCCAAAGGCAATAAACACCATGTGGGGGACTGAGGTGTGACACATGGGTGGAATTGTTGTATCTGAGTATGAGCTCTAAAATTTGGTTAATAGAGCAGTGAAAAATAATTGTATCTGCCTTTCCCATTTCAATTTCAATGGCTTTCCACCATCAACTTCCCTTATGAAGTTATGGAGCCCAGCTAAGTCACTATGATTATTTTAAACAATAGGCATTTCCAGAAAGGAGACTGCAGCTGGTTAAGTGCACTGAAGTTTAAAAATAGTAGTACTGATGCAATTTCTGGGTGAGGATGGAGGCAACCTTGCAAATGGAAACCCAAAATGTGTACTATAAATCAGCCCTAAAAGTTTCTCAAAACAAACATCACTGCATAGTGTGCATACTCCAAAACATACTTAATTTAACTGACTGGTGTCTCATGATCCAACAAAGAATTTTCTATTTGTTAAATGTTAACCCTGTGCTTTACTGCTTTACTGAACCCCAATCTAACAGAAGGGCAGGTGGGTACAATTTCCAGATTCCTAGTTTGTTTTCCCACCAACCCTGGTCCCATTTCCTCATTTTCATTTTCCATCAGTACTTTAAAACAGTTAATCCCTCATAGTAAATCTCCCCAGAGTCAGAACACAGGACAAGATAAAATCCTGTAAGGTGCAACAGGCTCAGCATCCAGAGCACAACAGGGCTGAGCCTTGATGCTCCAACATCCACTGGTGCATTATGGCCACACTGGCAAGGTTTAGTGATATCCAGAAACTATTCCAGATGAAACATTGAGTTCAATCTAAATCTAAATTCTCACTGCCAAAATAAATACTAGAATCAATTAAATTTTTATGACATCTTTTGCTATCACAAAGAAAAAAACCAGAACCTCACATCCCTCAAATTAACCCCCCCTGCTACATTACATAGCATAACCATCAGAAATTTACCTGAGATGGATTCTACAGGAAACATAGAATTTATTTTCCTGATAAAAAGAAGATACAACTAGCATTAATTTTTAGCTGGGGTCTCTTTGTTCAGCAGAATTGAGAAAGTCTGCCCACAACAGAGAGCTTGCAGTCATCATCTTTCAGAAACAAGAACAACCCGTGCAGAAACACAAAGCAGTTCTGCCAGGGACAGGGAGTGCCTGTAATCCAGTTTCTTCAAGGGAAATTCAAGTACCCTAAGAGTTCTTATTCCTCATCTGATTTCTCTCACAAATCACAGGCTCTCTAATGCAATTTTCTGGAGTCTGAGAATCATAAAGTCAAATATGAACAAGTCTAGTGGAAAATCTGTGACGCTAATCTTGGCCTACGTTGTACTTTTAACAGGCACTGAATTTGTGCACCGGATTATCCAGATGGCCATACAGGAATCACCCTGATAGGATTAAACCTTTGTGCTGAACTCTGCTCCATCTGTTCTGGGAGGTTTGCCTTTGCTATCAGAATACGAATGCTCAGCCTGTGTCCAACACCACGACTGAAAGCACCACACACACACACACACACACGTGTGCATGTGCACACACAGCTCCCAGAGCCCTTGATTAGTAATGTGAGATGAAGTTACCCCGAAGTTTACAACTACAGAAACATATTGGTTTTATTACTCGTTTCAAGAACAAAGTGCGCTGTATCTAAATTCAAACAAAAGAGCATTTTTGTTGTTGTTCTGGGACTTGTTCAATTCATTAAACCATAATACTGCCATAAATTTATAGATGAAGGCATGACTAAACATAAAGCAGCAAGGCTCTTCATCTTTGAAATCTATTAGTGTATGAGGATGTATGACACAGTCGCACTTTGAAGATGTCATGGTTAAGTATTTCAGATTAAAAAACAGCCAGCAACAAAGCACATGTGTGCACACAGCACTGGTAGCTGTTCTTTGCAGCTCAATCTAGTCACAGAGCAAGAACAAAAAAGTAATAATCAGTCCCAGTAAAAGAAAAGCTTATTCCCATTAATGTTTCTTTCTGCTTTTATTATCTATTAATGACAGTCTCCTGCACTCATTGTTGCAGCCTGCCAGATGCAGCAAAGATTCATATTCATCATGTGCAGAAATTGTGCTCAGGCTGTTTCTGACAGGTTATGCAGAGCTGCCAATGGAGGGACCAAGGTCCAATGCATGGCCTCGGGTTTCCAGGCCCTGGGCCAAGGGGAAAGGTAGGGAATCTGGCTCTTCTGCAGGAAAAGCATCCCAGTGATCAGAGGGTTTAACTAAATTCCTGTTCTGGCCAGTAATACACTGAAAACTAACGAATATCTGGGACAGAAAGGGTGGGCATGCAAATTAATTAACATTACTGTTCTATTATTATTATATAATTAATAATAACAGTAATAATAATAATATTTTTATTATTGTTATTAGATTCATCAGTGCAATATAATCCTCAGCCCCTGTTTGTGATGGCAGTGGGACAGAGATGGAGGCAACATGACCTGCACTGCATTTCAAGCAGCAGTCGTGGCTGTGTTGCACAGACTGAGACCCCCTTGTCTCTGCTGTGCTGTGTCTCTCAGACTGTTGCTTCCTCTGTTCTTTGTGCTGCTCCAAGTGCAGGGTCAGGCACCCCCTCCCAGCCATTGAGGCTTTACTTGCAAAAACATAAGCATAAAATTATATTTATAGTTCATAGTATCTGTCCAGCAATGACACCACATAAAACCAGCACGCTGAAAATCTGAGTGAATACTTTGGACTCGAGCCTGCAAATGCGTAGAGAAGTTGTTCTTTCAATGTCTCTGATAAAGTCATGCTAGGTTTTTATTTATTTATTTAAGGGCCACATTCAGACCACCTACCTCAGGCATTGCAGCCTGTCAAACGTCAGACTCAGCTCTGGCTGGGTGAGTCAGCCTGCCTAAATCAGGATCCTCTTTCCTCTATACAATAAGCAGAAATGGGAAGATACCTCTGCGAGCCTGGAGACCCAGGGAGCTCCGTGCTGGCTCAGGAAAGTACCAAGGGATCTCAGCAAGACGATATCATAGGTAGGGAGCAGCCAGAAGCAACCTCATAAAAAATATTTGGCAGCTGATACTGAGCAGGCACCTGACTCTGGGCTTTCCTGCAGGCACCTCTGCTCAGGCTCAGGGCTGCAGGAGGAGGCAGAACTCACCATCACCTTCAGGGTCACAATCCCAGGAAAAGAGTCATTTTCCCCAAAGGGCCCCTAATCACAGAAGCTTTACCTTTCGGTGTCTCAGAGAGCCGAACATGGTCAGAAATATTTCTTTCACCCCTGTTCTTCTCCTCAAAGAGCCCAGGGAGTTGAGCGGCGCTCTCACCTGAACATCCTGCAGGAAAGTGCTGTGACCTCAAACCCCAACCCATGAACTAATGCTGTGGCTGGAAAGATGAGCAGTGCTGTGGTCAGGCAGAATTTGCTGCAAGTGCTGGCCTTCCCTCTGGGCATGGATCAGGTAACACCAAACCTATGAATTCCATATGCAAGCCCGAGTTTTCAGGGAACAGCAACACGAGCTGTCTGTTCAGCCTCCAGCAGCGAGGGAGAGATCCAGCACTCTGCTGCCATTTCACAACTCAGGAGGGACCTCTGTGGGAAAAGCACTTTGCTTTTTTCGTGGGATAGATACAGAACCTCTGAGAAAGCTGCTACAAAACCATAATGATATGGTATTAACCAAATATAATTAATTCTGAACCTCCTTACACTCCCAGTGCTAACAGGCACTTCAAGGGTTGTACAGCACACAGCACACAGGTTGCTGCAGCACCTGGGACCAGATTTTTGGAAGCATCCACCAGTCCAGTGGTTCTAGGAAGCAACTAATAGAATTTTCCAAGTACTCCACAGACAGATAGAAATTCTGTAGCCAGAGTTTTAAGAATCCCACTAAACACCTACCTGAAGCTTTTAGGCACCTTGGTGCTTTACAAGTTTGGCTTTAGGTCCAAGAACTTCCCAGAAAATTGCTCTGGGATACCTACACTCTTGGATGACCACTTGTCTCACAAAAAATGGATCAGAAGTTCAGAAAATCCTAAACATCCACATCATGAAGGGCGGTGTCTCACTAAGTGTTTCACTGTGGCCATTGTACTTTCACTTGCACACCTGAATGTTTTAATTTCTTTTGAGAAATAACCTTAAACTCCTAAATTTCAGACAAGTTTTTCATGAAACTTTATTCTTGATCTTTTTAATAAACTTCCTAAGCCCATTCGCTTTGCTCAGTGAGGTCATAAACCAGCACTGCTTATATTACAGTCACTTTCACGCTAAGGATTTGTTTTGTCACAAAGAGAACCATAAATTCATGGAACGAAGGTGGAAAGCAGAAAGGACTAATTGTGATACACAAAGCTTTCTGGTTATACTCAGCAAACAGTTTGGGCTAAGATTTTAAAAACCACTTTATGAAGTTGTACTACTGGCTTTAATGAAAGCACACTTTTTGCAATGCCATACACTCCCAAAAATCTTGTACTCTGGATTTGGGCCAAACACAAAGCCTTTCTTCATTCCAATATTAATTATTAGTAGCTCATTTTTATTCTTTACTACTAAACATTAATAACTTTCAAATAGCAAACCAGATTAGAATAACCACTCCAAACATCCTACCCTGGTGGGCTCCATTTTCTTCATCAGTATCCTGGTTTATGCTATTAACTCATTTCCTTGGATGTGGAGGAGCCTTGTCAAATACTCATTTTTCTGGGGAAACACTTGGCAGACAGAGACTTGAATACTCACTCCAGTCCTCTCTTAGTTCAGTGACAAGATGAGTTCATTATTTGTGAAGTTCTCTAAACTGAATATTCTAAATACCAGTTTTGTGGAAAATTTTCACCTAACCAAACCTTTAAACCTGTGATTGTTGTCACTGAGTTGATTCATAGCTTTGGACATAAGTTTCATGAGAGCAAAAACCTTCTATGACCACTGATTGCTTTGGGGTATTTATGCTCAACATGAAACATTTGGAAGTGTGATGATACCTGCAAACTACTGTGAACACCATCCTTTGAAAATCATGACATTTTATAACATCCAAATGAATTCTCAAAAAATCACTAATTCTTGGCCTTCAACTTCGAAATCTCAATGCACAAAATTATTTTCCTTCAAAATCTGCCCAAACCAGCAGGGGAACAGAGTGAAAAAAAGTATATTTTCCCACTATAACACCAATAAAGGTATCCTATAAAGAAAAAGCTAAACTAGAGAAATTTGTTCAGAAATAATATTAATCATACTACATTATTACAATGTTTTGTCATCTCCTGGTGCACCCATTTTGGAAAGTTGGAAAAACAACTCCTGGCAAAATTTCAGTCCCACAGTGGAGTGTCTCTCAAACATTTCTCCAATTCTAAAGTCATTCTTCTCCCCTATGATGCCACTGTATTTGTGACAGGGTGGCCAGCAAAGCAAATTAAAAGGTAATGAATACTCATCATCTATGAATACTCATTTCCTATTTGAGTGCTGTTGAATGTTCCCCTGTTCTGGTACCTGTGAAGTTTCTGCCAAAAAAGGGGAGTTAAACTTTTTCTACTTGCATGACTGGATTCCAGTTCCTCTGAGGTCTGGAGAGAAATCTCAAAACCTGCAGAAAATGGTTGGTCAAGCTCTCCAAATAAGAGTCAACATTTCTGGTGGTTGGAGAACTTCCATCTGAACTTTCCTCCCTTATGGGTCTGCTGTAACAGAAGTTTTTTCTGTGCAAATCTGTATCAAAATTCAATGGCAGTTTTCCCCACGTTTTCTTCTTTTTCCAATTTTGGGAGCACAGTTCTGAAAGCTCCTCAGAGAAATTCATAAAATGCTCTCTATCTTCATCCAGGTACTATTTTTCCATGAATTCATGACATCCTCCTAAAAATACAGGGTAACAGCATACCACAGCTTGACATCCCTTAGATATTTGTGGGGAAGGGCTGTTTGGGGGCATTTTATTTATTTATTTATTTATATGAAAAACATAAAGGGGAGCTGCTTATGTGTAGAAACTGACATGTCTTTGTAAAATTGAGGTGTTTCCCATTCCCAATTTTCCTTTCTCAGTTAAAGGTGACCCTAAATCCCTGATAAGTGACTGTCAAGGGGTAATCCTTTCTAACTGTGGTAATTGGAGTATTCAAATTTGCCTTTTCGGGAGGTATTTCCATGGACATTATGTAACAGCAATGCCCTCATTAATGACTAGAATACCTCAAACGATATCTCCTAAGTCTCCTGCAGAAGTCTTAGCTCAAATATGTTACACAATAATGTTTAAAAACCAAAAAATGCCCACAAACTCAAACCTCCAGCTTCATGCAATAGCTACACTCTAATGTCAGAACTGAAATTCTGGAATCTCCTCGCCTAAACCAGCCATTAAAAGTCCATTTTCATTGTTTAAATCTTGTTTTCATTTAGCCTCAGACTAAAAATAAATTTTGAAAGATCGGAATTGCTGCAGCCAGATATTCCAAGCTTTTGAGTACCTCTCCATAATGGATGATTTATGACCCAGACAAATAGAAACAAAAGATTTTCTGCTTTTTGTTTGGCGTGACTGGCTGCGAGAAGGGCAGCTCCACCTACCCACCCACCCACCCACAATTCTTGTGCAATTCTCAGTAATATCCAAGGAGGAGTAAGGGATCTGGGCCTGCAAACAGTGACTCTGCTCTGGTGAAGATTAAAGAAAAAACCATCAGCAAAATTCAGTGGGGCACAATTTAGTTAACTCAGTTTTGGTTGCCTGAGTCGGAGCTGTACAAATCCCAGCTCTGCCCTGTTCTGCTGATCTGATGGACCCCAAGATTTCACTCCTGAGGAGACCATTCTGCTCACCCAGCCTGACATCCTGCACAGCACCCATCAGGGAACCTCATCCTCAACCACGTGAGGAATTACTCAAACCTTAACCTCTCCCTGACCTGCCATACATTTTTTGGGAAAATACCATGTCCTTCCTCAACATCTGCAACAGAGAACCTGCCACAGTACTGGAAGCTTACTTCACTGCCTCCCAGAGTTAAATTCTTGTGGAGATCACCATAAGCCTTTATCTATGAATTCTCTCATGTAAAGCATCTTAACCCTCTGTCCATGTTTTGTCTCTTTGGAGGGGCAGACACTCCAGCTCCACCCAGGTTCACATTCTGAACTAATCCAGCCCTGGTGTTCTCACTTGTATTAGAAGTTCCAATTGATTATGAGAAAAAAGGTTGTTTTGAGGGTAACAGAGCACTAGACCAGGACTGCCCAGACAGGTTGTGGAGTCTCCTTCTCTGGAGATATTCAAAACCTGACTAGATGGGATCATGTGCAACCTGCTCCAGGCAAACCTGTTTTAGCAGGGGTTGGGCTGGATGATCTCTAGAGGTCCCTTCCAGCCCCAAACATTCCCTCATTTTGTGAAACAGAAGAAGTCCACAGGGCAGCGAAAAGGTTAATATTATACACTCAGTGAGGTCAAGCTCCAAGAACACATAACAAGCCATTATGTTAAAAATTGCCTGAATTTATGAGTCACTGCATTTATGAAGGAACCGATATGAAAAAGACAACTTGGCAAAAATAAAGAAAATTATTTCCAGCTTGAAGTTTTGCAATCCTTCAGTATATCAAGGCTCACTTACTGTTATTACTATCCATGTTGTGCAATGTTCTGAAAGTCACATTTTTTTCCCTTGTGTATGCATAGAGATGTCCAACAACCCAAGGTATTCTTCCCTCATAGAAAATAAATTAGAAAGCAGACATAACTCAGAATAACATACAAGATCCCCTCAAGTAGAGTGGTAGAATCCTAATATTTTTTTCAATATTTCCCTTCTAAATAATAAATCAAGCCCACTGCATTTCTCTATATGGAATGATATGATGCAGAAAAAGCTTGTGTGTTTATATTTTTCATATAATCACAAAAACATTCTTAAGCTCAGCACTAAACTATAACAGGTGCTTCCACCCATGGATGAAACAAGTCAAACTTTAATGTTTCTTTGTTTAAACCCGGGCAGATTTTAATGCAATAGTCCCTAACTTTGATGAACAACCTGAAGCTATACCAATTAAGGGTAAAAGGTATCAAGTGTTGAAGATTAACCCATCTCAACTTGCTAAAATTTTTGCTTCAGTCATTATTCTGTCTTGGGGTGACAATTTCATCAACTAGCACAGAGATAGGCACCACCAAGGAACTGAGGGATAAAATTGTTAAAATGGAGCTGATAGGGTCATCCTCTTCACAACTCTACACATGCCCAAAATTTAGTGGTTAAAGTTGTGCCAGGGCCACTTAGGGCACAAGAAGATGGTCACTAAGTCAGATTTCTGAGCATCTTTCAGGAATCACCCACCACGTGCAACCGAATTCATGGCATTCAATGTCTGTCCTCAACAACTCTGTTACAGGCAGACTAGAAATGACACCTAAGGGCAGTCAGTCTCAAAGTTTTATTTTGAAGATTATCTTCTCAAAATAGTTTATAAACTGGGGGGAAATCTTCCTTTTTTAATAAATCAAACAGGAAATACCTAATTCACTGAGACAATAACTTTTACTTTCAAATCTGAGGACTCAGTGGAAAATCAGTGATTGTGCAGTAACTGTGAGTTCTTAGGTGGCCCAGGATGAGCAGGACTGGCAAGAAAAGATCTTTAAATGCCCCATTGCTGGTAAGAGGATCCACCTGTCATGTCCAGCTGAGACACTGCCACTACTGCTTTTTATTTCTTGTAGGAGGTTTTGTACCTGCAGACAAACAGTTGGAGTCACTCACTGCTGTCATGAGCTAAAACATAACCAAAAGCTTGGCTGTCTCAGGTACCACAATACAGTGATCAAATAACCCAGCCATGCACTATCCTTTCCAGTTTAAGGCACCCAGTAGTAATGGTTTTGCTACATAATGACTTATTTTAGATATAAACACACAGATATGTACGTATATTTCATATTAAAATAACAGCAGGACGTTGCTTTGGAAATCATGGTTATCTCCACTTCCACCTGCAAACTCTGACATCACATCTTATAATTTGTGTCTATTTCTACCCTGCATCTTTTATCTGCTGCTGTTGTTGAGCTGACTCAGAACCAAATTGTCAGCAAACCTCAGCATCACTTAATTCTTCAGTGCTCTCCCATGGAGAAGGAAGGAAAAGAAAAAAGGAATAAAACTGTCCCTTTAAAAAGCCAGGCATTTAAGCTGCTTGTCAGTCATCTTCCTGACAAGGCCACTTGAATGTATTCAGGAATATTTGCATAAATGCTCGCTGTGAGTTCACCGTGGCAGCTACTGCTAATGGTACATAAAGTAATTTAGTCACTTCTCTTAGGCATCCTGTCAGGGTGATAAGCACCCCCTCTTTGCCTTGTTGCATATTAGATCATTAGATAATAAAGTGTTAGAGCATGCAAACTGACAGGGTCTCAGGGACTATCATTTTTCGAGGGCATTGCATTCTGCCAGGAAGGAAAAATAATAGAGAAACTGATGCTGCAATTGGCTTTACACTCTTGTAAAGACATTCAAAAGATTTGAGAAGAAAAAAGGATTTTTACTTTGCAATGATATGAGAGTGTTAACTGGAAACTTTGCAGTGGATTTATTGCTGGTAAACTTGAAAAGAGTTGTTGCAAGCCCTGCCAGAACTCTCCCCTTCAGTAAGTTCATCACTTAAATTTCATTGGGAAGATTTTGCTTTTAAAATTGACACCCTGGGATGAAGTACAAGCTGAAATATATCCTACTGGTTGGGGCCTGTTGGCTCTTGACTATACATCTTACTATATATATATAATTTGGAAAGGTCAACCACACCAGCTTTCTGGTTTACCATAAATATAAAACCAGTGAGGATCCAACTATTTGAGAATGAAAAAGTGATAATTATTGAAAACCACAGATTACTGTGGCTTACCCTATTTATACCACACAGAGATGGATGAAATAATAATTGGCCTCTGCCAGCTATTACTTTTAAAAGATAGATATGTTTTTTGAAAGATGAGCTGCTTAACCCACTGGCTTCAAGGGGGCAGCGTGTGGATACAAAACCAGGATCTGGGGTCCTGGTTAAATTCAGAGAAAGGAGCTACAAAAAAGAACCTTCCCTTTACTGAGAGAGAAGCCTGACAAGCAAGATATAAATAAAGATGTGTTGGATGTCCCGAAAATAATCCAGGCTACCTGCTAATGAGATGGTGAAACCAAATGTGGAGACACCAGGCTCCTGGGTGGCTTGGGAGGTGCAGCTTTCTTCCCAGATTTTTGGCCCCCAAAGTGTCTTTTAGGTGTCACACAAACTGCAAGTCCGTGTTTCAGAGCAGCAAACACAAGTTTGTAAGGAAAAATAAGCTGGGTATTGTCTAAGTAAACTCGACAACCACCACACCTTGCTTCATCCTGCCTCCCCTTCCCCAGCCCTCACAGTCAGGCATTCATCTCTATTGCCATCAGATATTTGTGTTAAGAAGTTAAATGTCTGGAAAAGTCCACAGGAATACCTTTGGTCAAGGGTATATTATAGTCAGACCCCAGATTTTACAAAGCTGTGCTGAGTAGCTGCTCACCAGAGCAATGAACCAGAGACAAACCATGGCTACATTCACTGCCCATCTCCCTGCTTATGGATACAGCTCAGGTCACTCTGTCCTGCCCCTGAGGGAGGCAGAAAAACTGGGAAGAAGAGAGGCAAACAAACTGCCTCTGGTATTATCAAAAAAAAAAAAAATTCCAAAAACTGGATAAAAATAATACATTTTGTGACTCGAACTGAAAGCAAAAATAAATTTTGGTGGAAGAAACTGTCATCTGTTCCAATGGGTCTTGTCCAAAATTCCGTAGCATTAAGCCTTTTCCTTTCTTTTTATTTATTTAGTTAAGTGTTTTAGATACCTAATAACATCATAACAATAGTTACTGGATTTTTAATTTTTTTTTCCTGTTTCTTGGACTCACATGTTCACAGAATTCCTGGAGAGCTGGACTAAAGGACTTAGGTTAAAAAGAAAGGCTCCACCAAGTCTTTGGGAAGAGAACAATTTTGTAGTCTGAAGGTTGCTATTCAAAAATAAGAATTTACTAGCAGTTGCTTTATGAGGTTGCTTGAGAGGTGCCTGAGAAAGCAGATTAGAAAAATCACTTTTCCCCCAAAATGTACACATGGAGATATTTTGCAGATGTTGACTTTTAATATCAGTACAGTAATTCAGGTGTGTGCAGAGAATTATCTTTTTTTGTTGTTGCTTTTTGCCACCAGAATCCCTCAGGTTGTAGGAGTGGGAACAACAGCTGTGGTAAAATGAGACACCACCGTGCATGAGAATAAGGGCATTTATATAAGAGAAATTAAGTACTGCCTCGACCAAAAACATGCACTGAGAAGACTGCAATGGGGAAAAAAGAAAAAAAAAAAAAGATGGCAACTACTTTAGTAGGAATATAACAAAAAAAATAGGAGTGTTTTTTTAAGACTAGAATTAGTGGAAAGACTACAAAGTTGAACAGAAAGAAGTTTCCCTTTGTAATGCCTTCTGCTAATTAATAAAGACAGAGTTCATACATTCCTTATAAATTTCAGTAAAAATTATGACAGTGGTTTGTTTATTAAATTAGGTTGTTGGCAGGATGAAAAAAAAATTCTATAACATGAATTATGGCTGAAAATGGCTCGTAGCCTACATAAAAAGTTAGAGCTAAATAAATACAGATGTAAGTTATGTTTATATAATGAGAAACGCTGCTGAGCTAAGAATTTTAGGTTAGTAAGTGTGAACTACAGACCCGATTCTGCAAACACTTATCAATACCCTCAGCTTCTCTGACACAAGAAGCCTCATTGATCCCAACAGGACCATATGTGAGCATAATCTTAAATATATGCATAAGTGCTTGCAGGACTGATGCCTGAAAGCATAAACAGAATAGAAAAGTATTTCCACAGGAATCCACTGAGCAGTAGAAACCCACACATTTTCCCATTTCTCAGCATTAATAATTTCTTTTAACATATCTAGTTAACATTTTTCTGAGTGGCATTTGCTTTCCCAGAGAAAATTTTATCTGGTTTCTTCAAACTCTTTGGAAAAATCTATTCAATTATTCATCAAATCCTTGGCAAATATTTGTGAAACAAACCAGCATAAAGGACTGGTGCCTTCTACACTCAGCTACTTCAATAGGAGCTGAGGGTACACATCTCTTAGAGGGAGCAAGCACCTATTGAATTTAGGATTACAAACAGCTTTGAAGACAAAGAGCTATTCTACCAAGCTGGAACAGGGAGAGGGGAGTGAAATGCCCTCTGTTTTTGTTTTGTTTTTCAGCAGTACTCATCAACTTTGAGGACAAAGAGCAAAACAAAACATTAATCAAATCCAGATTTTTCAAAGTACATTTGCACTCAACAACTCCCATTTTAAGCACCTACAGTCACCAGCAGATGTTCCCTTCCAGAACCAGCTGACCTTACAGAAGAGATTACTGTCCCCAGGCTGCTTCCAGCCACGTGCCCCCATCCCACCCTTGCTGGAGTTTACTGTGCTTTCAGAAAAGCCAAATTGCCAAATTGCCTTGCACCATTTCTCCTTCAATCATTTCAGCAACAAGCCAGATTGGCAAAGAGTGATTATTTAAATGGTTTAATTTAAATGAACTTCATTGGCCTGGAGGAGACCAGGGAGCAAGCACACAACCATCCTAGCTGGCATGTCCATGGTGAAGAATAGCCTGGAGCAGGGAGGAGAGACAAACAGCTGTGGGAAAAGCAACGTCCTCAGCTGGCACAGCTGGAGCCAGAAAAGAACATTCATCCATGGCTTAAGTAAGCAGATGGATTTCCAAAAGGGCTCTGCTTTCATTTAGGGCAATTCAAAGGAACAGATGAATCTCCTAGACAGCTCAGCACCCTATAGATAGAAGAAATGCAATCCAAAATTTGGGTGCTGAGCACTTCTGAAAATATGCAACATACTTTAGATGCACAATCAAAAATCAGGGCTGTCTGGAAAAAAAATCAGACTCCAATTTTGGGTGCTGAATAAATGCAACCAACATTTCAAAAAAAAAAAATCACCCCACTTCACTGACACACAGGACAACCTCTGCACTCACGTTTGCTTACTTTTTGGTCATTTCACTACATTTAGAGCTGACGTACTTGAAAAACTCCCCCTTTGGTCTGAAGGCCAGTCCCTTTCAAACGCCTGGCCCCAGAGACAATAAACTCTTACAGGACAATTTTGAAACCAGCAGGCAGAGACACAAACCAAATAAACCCACATTTAAAGTAGCAATGCCAACCAATGAAAATGATTTGCCTACCATGTTCCAGATAAGAAGGCGTACCTTCCGAGGGATCGAGTCTTCGAGCTCTCCGCCCGTGCTTGGAATTGTTGTGCACAAACATATTGTCTGACACTGCCAGCACATGGCCATCAACATTGACTGTTGTAGACACCACGACCTGCAAGCACAAGACAGAGATGGAGGAAAATTTGGATAAATCCGTGTGTTTTTTAAAAAGCACGGAGTGTAATAAACTCAGTTAAATAAATAACAGCTGGGAGCTGTAGAAAATTGCAAAGCTATTTCGCATAATAACTGGTGCTTATGCTGTACAAATCTAACAAGAGACGCTATTGATGAGTGGGTCTTTGGCATCGAAAGCTTTTGATGCAGCTTTAAGTCAAATTGCAGAGTTTGTAGCTGCGTGGCAGACAGCACACTGTTAACCATCATTTTAACAAGAAGATCTTTATTAAGTATTTTTTCTCCTATATACAAGGGCAGCTGTGTTTCACCCTAAATTATCCTTCAGTTTCCACGCTGAAGTAGATAGAGATGTTGACATTGCAAATGAGAATTGATTCAGAATAAAAGAAAACAAAAGTGTATTTGTGAAGTTGTAACAAGAGTTGTTGCCTGCCTTGCCCCCACCCTTCTCTGCTGCTCTCCCATCAGCACAGTCACTGCAGGTTGTTGGACTTGCCCAAATTTCTCCTGAGCTCTTAAGGAATACATATAGGCATGTTTGTGTACACACACACACACACTTGACAGTGGGGTCTTGATCTGGAGAACACAACTCTATTCATCCAGTGTTAGAATTATTTGTATTTCTCAACTTATCTCAATGTCAACACCTGGGATTTGATTTGAGGCGAGGTGAGGGAGGCACAGCAGGACTGCACTGGAGGAAGGATCAGACACTTCTGCTCCCCAGAGCTGCCCAGGGCAGAGAGGAGCCAACCCAGCAGGGGCAAGCAGGTAAATGATGGGTCCAGAGTAGAAGACCCAGCTGCTCCAAGGTGTCCAGAGGGACTCCTCAACTTTGAGGCTCCTAAAGGAAATCCCTGTCCAGGCAGAGAGCATGTTAGCCATGAAATATCCTGGAGAAACAAGTCCCCTGCAGAGCTGCGAGCTCTTCGCACCACGTCTCCTCCTACCCCGTTCACACCAAGCAGTCTCTCAGCCTCCCTGGCTTTCATTCAGCCACCCCTCCCAATGCCTTTTCCCAGGAAAAGTATGGCATTCCCAGGGTTTTACCCCAGCCAAAGATTTGGCCTTCAGCTGGCTGCTGGCTTGCCAGGAGCACGCGGCGCCTTTGAGAACTTTGACTAAAACAATAAGAAGAAATGACCTACACTTCTCCTTACATTAAACAGGGAAAGGGATTAAAGACTGAAACCCACAGAGATATGTTTATTCATGCGACCTCTTACAACCAAATATAATAATTGTCTGTTAATTGCAGTTTCAGCTCCCACCTCATGCTTCGACATGTGAAACAGCAATCAGCAGCTCCTGTTTAATCCACCTATTATGTTGACTAATTAACTTTGCTCGACAGTTTATTTCTTCCTCCATTATCAGCCCCTGTCAGCCGCAAGCACAGAGCCGCAAAGGGGGACCTCAGCCCTTTTGATTGATCACCGATAGATTGACATGCAGATTAATTTAATTAGAATCACCTCACTTGAGAAATGAAAGACAATGGCAAGGGGGCTAATAGATCTGCTCTTATAATGAGGCAAGCCTCCAGAGCCACGGCAGAGGATTTCTGATTTATTTTGCTGAATTCCCCAGTCGCTCTGAAAGGCTCTCGCTTTAATTGTTCTTGGTTTTGAGAGGCTTTAGCCTCTGAAGAGGTGAAATGCTTTACAAGGATTGGCAAACATTGCTTCAACTCTCTCAGGAAGCTGCTGCCTCTCAAAGTTGGTCAAATGGGGACACTTAAAGGATCGCTTACAACTATTCAATTTCATCACTTGAATTGGAGCTGGAAGAAAAAAAAAGAGTGAAAGTAAAATTTTTCTACCTGTTTCTGGCCCCAAATTAAAATACTCAAAAAGTAAGCAAAGCCACTAAACTGGCCAGAGTTGATCCTGAAGTTTTTCTCTTGAAAAAGAGGAATACAAAAGAGAATATTTTACATCTAAAAGATCCTAACCCCATCCCTCAGAATGGCATTCCAAGCAATAGATTTTTGTGCATGTTTTAAGTGAAAGATATTAAAATACAGAATAAATGATTCAAGAGCTCCTACAGATGGAAATTTGGGGAAAAGAAAGCACCAAATACTACAGATAAGTTTTTCTGAAATCAAACTAAGGAGAGAAAAAAACCCAAGCCCTATATATAAAATTCCAAAAGGGATTTCAAAAGTAATTTATCCATTGAATTCCTGAGGGGTAGAATAAAGTTTATGATATTTTCAATAAAATATGATCTTATAGTAAGTGGCTCAGGGTTTGCAATCTTATTTGCGGACTTGCAACCATTGTAAATTCTTTGCAAGTGGGGTTTTGAGCCAAATCCTTGGCATTGCCTGTCACAGCTTCATGATTTATGCCAGCTCCTTATCTTCTTCTATGGGTTTGATTAGATGCATATGAAAACTAACAAAATTACAATTAATAACAATGGCTGCAAGTTAAATATTTTCCCCAGTTCCAAAACCCTATAGGTACACACAGACTTCCCACTGAAGCTGATCAATCCTGGGCTGAAACCAAAACTTTCCACATTTTTAGAAGTGAGATTCCAGAAAAATAATGAGTCAGGAGAAGTAACAGTAAGGTAATTCTCAAACCTGTGAAAATCCTGTATCTAAGCAGCTGTTGCTATACATGCAACTTTCTAGGTAAGAGCTTGAGGAAACAATCCTGTTGAGGTTTTATGTGAGTAAAGCTACATTTAATTTCCCCCTCCTCAGGTTTTCAAAACTGTTGATGCAACATATTTTGAATTACTTAGCAATGTCTTCCTAGCTCCCTCCTGAACAGTTTGATTTACTATGAAGAGACCACATTGGTGTGGTTCTTTGGTGTCGTTAGCAGCAGAAACTATAAATGGAATCCCCAAGAGAAACTGTTTCCAGTCTCAGGAAATGTAGAAAAAAACCTCTTATGTGTCTGTTTGAAAAAAAATGATTATTCATAGCACACCTGTAAGAAGCAACACGCTCTTGCTGCTCAATTCTTAAAATGAAAATCCTCATTTATAGAGGAACACTGAATGCACACTGCACTAAGGAAATATTAATGCCTCTAATTATTAAGAGTGAAAAAAATGCACCTCGAATATTGTGTGCCACAGTTACCTACTTGGATTGCTACAGAGCACTTACATACTTACAAGTTCTACTCATATTTTTTAATCTAAAAAAATACTACACTCTCCTCATTTTGATTTTGAAACGACTGGGATATGTTCAAGTTAAAGCACATGCTAAAACTAATTTGTGGAGAAATCATAAAATTAGGGGGAGGGGAGAGCCAGAGTATATGTGGAATGGGCACCAAGGCATCCTAAAACACAGACTGTAGCAAGAGGGAAAGGCACACTACAGTTTAATAAATGATTAATGAGGTGCTGACACATTAATGTAAGCACAGGGACAACCAGGTCTGCCAAATCTCAAACCTTTCCAAATTTTGTCAACAAAACACAGTTTTAATTTGAGACAGGCAAACACGGAAAATGATTTTGAGCTTTAGCTTTAGCCCTTCATAGATTTTGAATTTAAATCCTGTATCAACACCAGGGGAGACAGAGGTATGAAAGAAACACATGGGTTTACAACTTTCTTCAATGGAGTTGGCACTATTGAATGCAGTAACGTATCCCAGCTCTGTGGATTATTCTGCCTGCCATTAAATAGTTCAGTTTGTGAATACTTTGGAGCTTAGATGATTTTTTTTTTCCTTTAAATATTCAGAGACCAGGAGCCTGGAGATCAAGCTATTTATCCACGTTTAGCACTCGGCCCGTTTATTTGGTATAGTACCTCACCTAATATATCAAAATTAAGCATTGAACAACTCCTGATTTTTCACCACAGCCCATTAAGCTTTGCTCACTGATTAAGACATAGCATTTTTCTTGTGCTTTCAATTTTCTCCAGTGTATGGTGAGGGATCTGATATTTTTGCAATGTCCTCTATACCCAGTGGCAAAAGCAGAGAAAATCTGGCTAGGATGATTTCCAGGTTTGAAGTGTGTCCTAAGTGTTAAACATGTAACTCCAGTGCTTGCCACTCTTCTGAAAGCTATAAATGGCTCGAGCACATCTTTATTTTCATCACCACTTGGTGACCTCTTCCTACAATGTGTTGACTTCTTTATTCCAGTAACAAAAAATCACTCTCCATTTAACAAGACACTTCAAAAGGTGCCTAACTAAGAGCACATAAGTACAATACACTCAGTAATTTTGCTCACGTGCTCAAGGACAGGCTGGGCACTTAATTACCTTGTTGAATTGGGCCACAGCTCTCACTGCTATTTTTCAGTCTCTTTTTCTTTTTTTCTTTTTTTTTTTTTTTTTTTGCCTTTCCCTTCTCTGGGGATGGAGCCTTGCATGTCCAAATTCCATTATCTGGGATTCATGAAGCATCATCTCTGTCTCTTATGCAAATTTGCAATAAGACACAAGTGGCTTCAATTCAAACATGAGTGGCAGCATCCCATGGAGGCAAACGAGCAGCCTCTGCTGCAGGAGAGGCTGTGGTAACAGAATCAAACAGCATGGTAATCTCTAAGTGACTTTCAAGGTTTTCATAATAAGTGAATGTTTGGGGTTTTATTCAGTGACACAGCCTGAAAAGTTTCCTCTAAATTAAAACTTGACATGTGTCAGTTTACAAGCAGTTGTGTTAAAACAAGAACAACAAGACAGCTAGGGCACCTGGGTTTCATTAATTACAATAACATACAAAACTGTTTAGGTTGTATGAATGAGTTTTTAGTTCTGAAAATTCAAATCTGGGCAGAGTTCACTTGTTACACCATCTACTTAGTAGTAGTAGTATTATTATTACCACTGCAGCCCATCCCACCAATAATGATGACTTATTGTGACAAAGAATTCACAACCAGACAGAGCATCTGCTCCATAGAGTTTCTGGAATAAAAAGGCAAGGTTGGGCAAAGGTGATGATACACAACAGCACCAAATGTTTTGTGCAATTGGGCTGATGAAACACTGAGATGAAGTGATTTTCTCAAGGCCAAGCAGGGAGTGTGAAGCACAGCTGAAGTACTGTGCAGTACTTGACTTCTCCTCCCTGATTGTCTCCTTGTGCTAATAAAGACACAACCAACACAGCCAGGGCCAGCACTGCTCCAGCACACACACTGCTGGCACTCCACACTGCTCCACTTGTCACATGCCTGGACATCTCAGACATGCAGAGAAATTTATTTCCTTCCAGGCCCACAGCAGCTTTTGTGTTAGACTTATCACACTTCTACATTTGCAAGCAAAGTTCAGGATAAAACCTCCTAATCCATTTCTGATTGAGAGCCTGAATGAAGTGTTACACACAGGTTGCCTGAATCAACACACACTCTGCCTCCTCCCTGTACTTTCTTAACATGTCTTGTATCAGACAATAATCGGACAATTCCATGCTGCAGGGGGAAAAAACCAAACCAACTCTAAATTCCACTGAGAAAGGAAATTTTCCACAGGACTGGTCCTTAGACGGTGCAAGACTCATATCCTTGACCCTTCACTGATTCTCCCATCAAAACCATGATCTGTGTTCTAAGAACTTCCAGCAGCTTTTGGGGACTGATGAACAACAGACAAAAGTTGGACATATCTCTTGGCAGCTTCGTAGTCCAGCACAGGTAGAGGATGAAGGAATGGAATGTCTCCATTTTTGTGTGTGTAAAATGAGTATGGTACCATTTAAAAGTATCTAGAAATACCTTATCCTCATGGTTTTTAACCAGAACTTTGACATAATCATTGGAGACCTTGTAAGTCACTGGCAACCATTCAAAAGCAGTTGATAGCAAACACGTTTCACTTGGTTCCTACACAACCTTGCCTCGAAGACCCAGGAGCACCACAGCACTGAGATAGCAATGAGATACTACATTAGTAGTAGCATTGAGACAGCAATTGAGTAGCATTGAGATACTACATGTACACTTGGTCCTTTTCACCCTAAGAAATGATAAATGAAGCTCGGACACTGTAGAGCCCAGCTGTTTTATTTTAAGAAGTCTATTGCTAAAAGTCCAACAAGTACAAAATTAAAAAAAAAATAGAGAAGGGAAGAAACAAAAGCAGCTATTGTAAAACAATAAGCCTGGGCATTGAAGAGAACGCTGGGAGCTTCAATGCCACCCTGTATGAGGGTAGGAGTGGTTCACTCGGCTGAAAGTGATTAATTTCTTGAAAATGCTGAGGTCACGCTAATTGACATGACCTGTGTAATTAAGCAGGCTCTGTTTACACACGGAAAGCTCAACTGCTGTGAAGCTGGGTTTGTATGACAGAATGTCTTTACAAGTCAAGAGATCAACAACCTTTCCTATGTCCTACCTCCCTGCCGACACAGCTCCTGATTGCTGTTCTGAGGAACACGCACAGGCATTTCCATATGAAAATCAGCCTGGAGCCTGGGCAGCACAGCCCCAGCAGAGTGTACATGTTGTGAAGCAAGCTCTGACAGGCCCCGGGGGTGACTGCTCGGGCTAAATCCCCGTGCTGCTGAGAGTCCTTTTCCCACATTCTCTCTCTGTGACAATGCCCTCTGGAATGGCAGCAGAAACGTGACAGAGGGAGGAGTGTGGGGTGAGGAGCTGAGGGCTCTGCCATGCTAATGCTGGCTTTTACACTGATTAATTTAATCCCTGTGGCCACATCTTCTCACTTCTGCACTTCCCTGCTCAGAAGCAAATAGCACCCTTCCACCTTCCAGCATTGCTGCAATTAAGCAGTTCAACAAAAGACATTCTACATATAAATAATATTGTCACTTACATAACATTCAACACTTGTATTGAAGGGCAACAATGCTGGAAATGAAGCAAGCAAAGTCCTGAGTAACTACAGAAAGCAGATATATTTTGGAGTTGTCTTTCTCCAGAAACCCATGTGGTCTATGGGACAAATCTCTTGTTTCTTCCTCAGAACCCTGAGGAAAATCCCCACGGATAGATTCTACCATGTTTTCTCCATGGGCTATAGTCACTCCTCCCACCAAAACAGAAGGTCCTTTGACTCTCTATCCCATATTTTATTCAGCACATACCCAGGTAAAGCATTATTACCACAGTCAAAGACCATGTCTTCAATAAAAGGGTTGGAGCAATAATTTTTCAGCATTGCCATCACTCCACTCTGCTGCCAGCACTGGGGAAGTGCATGCACAGACCATCTTCCCAAGACACTGTGATGTTCTTCATCCCAAAACGAGTTGTGACATAGGTGGAGCATAAAAAGACATCCTTGGCCATCTGAAGCTGTGCTGATATTTCAGCTCCCAAACCCCAGTGCCACAAGATGCAACAGTGGGGAAATACCAGCCCAAAGCAACCCAAGAAAGAGACACCCCATGGTAGCTTTTTCCATGTTCTCACTACAGAGATGAACCTTCACCCCATCAATGCACGTTTATGAGTCTTTACCACTGCTCAGGAGTAACAAATACAGCCACAAGCCTGATTTTATTAATTGCTCTTACACTTTCCTCTCCAGCCAATAATCAAGGTGCTCACTCGGTGTCTGCATGAAAACAAATAGTTCCCCATGGAGAGAGGAATATCTCAGAGCAGGGGAGCCCCATGGCTGAAAACAACAGAGAGGTCATTTTGATTTTTCCTTTTCATGCTTTCCCTTCCGGTAGAGATGACTTTATCTTCAAGAGTGCTCTCTTCCAGAGCAAGAAAACCCAACTACTTCCTGCCAATTCTGCTGTAAAAAGAAATCCTCAGGCATTATTTTGTGACCTTATGTTTTTAGCATCTTCCAGTGAATTACTAGGTTAGTTTGGGTCAAAGTACTTCTGTCCCTAACAGCTGCTGATTTTTAAAGGAGGAAGCGTGTCCGACTGACCTGGAATCGACGCATGTCTCGAGGGTTTCCTGCATTTTTTAGGCAATTTTGGTTACATTTGAGGAAAAATTTCAAGAAGAACCTGTGGAGAAAGAGAAACGAACATTAATGTCTTATAAATAGGGTGTAGTGTGTATAAATATAACAGTGATATAATTATGACATCTGCACGTTTGGTCCAGCAAAGATTTATCAACATCAGTATTTCCAACTCAGACAAATCACTCCCCTGCCCATCCAAAGAGGGAGTGGAGCTGGCATAGGCCTCAGGCTAGCAAAAAATGTGTGTACATCGTGAAAATGTAAACACTAATTTCATAGCTCTGTTGTGTCAGAGCCATTAGACTTTGCAGAGTCAGTCCCTCTGTCAAGCCAGGCTCACTGTGCCATCCAGAGCAATGAGGAACAGACACGTTTTTCAGCAGAACAAAAAAAGAGAGAGAAAAATGCTAGACATGAAAATTCCCTTGGGTATAAATGGGGTTTTGCTTTACAAGTTCGCTGTCACCCACAAGTCTTGATTTAATACAAAAATACTGAAAATGTTCCATACAGTTGAAATCTCCCTCCCAGGATTAAACCAAGTTTGTGCATAAAATTAATGCTCAAACAGTGGTTAATGGAGCCCAAATCCATGAGAGAAGGGGGAAGCCTTTGTCAAAAGAATTACTTCATGGAAAAATGAAATATTTTTGATGCAGTCTATTTCCTGACCATACACAGTTCACTGAAGTAGCTATATGACCCTGACATATATCTCTAAGAAAAGACATTGCCTTTTCCAAAGCCAAAGAAAAAAGCAAACATTTCACTGAAAATATTTCCTTCAGTGTTATGCATCAGTGGACTGTAAACTCATAAAGACAAGTCAATGAATAATAGTGGGTCTCAGATTCCAGGCTTCCTCCCTGAAAGTCAAAGTTTATCAGCCTTTTGTCCAAAATAAACTACAGACTAAGGTCTACTAAAGCTCAACTGAGCAAAGTTTAATCCTCCAGCAAGTTTAAAGCCCAGTGTAACCAGACAGGGCAACATTACATGTGCAATAACCATCAGTGACTAAGCAAAAGTTCCTCTGCCCTGTTCCCACATACAGGAGTGGGGTGGGGAACAGTTTGATCCTGTTTTACTTTAAATCTGAATGTTAACTTTTGCAGGCAGCCCTCTTTTAGCTCCCAAACTGGATGCTAGGCCAGCAGAATTTGCACAGACTGTCACCAAGAAAGGCAACACTGCAGGGTAAACAGCTTCAGAAAATCCCTTTTTGATGAGCAGCATTCTTTGCCCTGCTCTAGTTGTGATGCTGCTCCTCAACAAGGCAAGTTTTGCTTCTTGTTCCTCCACGTCAAGAAAATCATACAAACAGCTGCAATGATAAATCAAACTACAAGGGACTGTTTTCATTAAAGAAATGCAATGTAATGAGGAGGTGATGCTTGGGATTATCAAGGACTAGATCTCCTGGCCTATGAAGTCTCTTCTAGACCTGAGCTTCTAAATAAGAGCAAGCAATGAACATAAAATAAACACCCACAACACTACAAGAGAGGTTTGGAGATAGTGTTTGTTTAAAGGAAAGAGCAGTGCAAGTCATTGCATTTCTCAATCAAGCAGGTTGATATTCAATAATGGAAAGGTGGTGCTATTTGCTGTACATGTGTGTCTTTTTAAGCTGCTAATGGCCAGCTGTGACAGCCTGACTCAGATTGTGTAGAAGGAGCTGTCAGCACAAATCTTGGCATCTCAGATCCAGACAACTGCTTGCCACCAGGCGAGGGTTTGTACTTGTGCCAGAATGGATTTTGAGAGACAAGCAAATAGGGCATTAATTCCACCAAAGAAGAACGAAAAGTGGGGAGAGTTTGGGATCTTACACTTCAGATGATGGCTGTCCTGTCAGTAGCTCATCATTTAGCTCACGAGCTATGAAGGGCACAGACATCAGATCCCTCTTGCCCTAAGCTGGCCCTGTCTCACGAAACGCTGGCAGGATTCAGAGACCACCTCTCCACACGAGATTGCTCGCTGAAATAAAAAGCCTGGCCATCTGTTTGGAGGCAAAGACATCCCTGTCAGCTGGTGCCTACAGCCTCGAACAGGCCCTTATGTGGCAAAACCTCTCAGAGCCACTCACTCTTTGGGGAGAAGCTGGCACTGCCCTGGGTTTACCGCAGGATTTTGGCAGATTCGCCAAGGGCTGAGTCCAGCAGCTGCCCACCCGGTCTGCCACAGCCCCAGAGCAACACCCCAGCCCTGAGGGGAGCTGGGGCATGGAAAAGTTAAAATTAGCAAAAAATCCCTGGTTTGTATTCACATAGCACACAAATAACGGGCAATGAGGGTTGGTGGGTTGATTTAAGGACTCCCAAAAAAAGATGGAAAACTCTTTGTGAAGTTCTCTGGAGAAACATTGGGCCTTCCCTCCCCTTACAAACTCTGAATTCATGTCAACTCGAAGGCTTGGAAAATCACTCTGAAATACAAGAGTTTGCTTTCTGAAATACAGGAGTTTGCTTTTGGGGTCTGCAAAACTCTAACCCAGAGTTCTGCAGTCTAACTCCATTTGCACTGTGCAATAACCCCCAAAGGCTACAGAAGTTTCACCAAAATAAACTGCAGAAGAAATGAAGCTCATCTGTTTAAACCTACCAAAAAAACCTCAGGCAAGCAAGCAAGCAAACAAAACTTCCTTTGAATTAAACCAACTCCAGAAAAAAATTAACTTGCAAAAATAACAGCATTTTCAGAGGAACGCGAAGCTTGCACAGCCAAGTTCACTCACTGCATGTTAAGCAAAAAAAAAGCCACCAGTTCACAGAACACATTCTGCCAAGTGCCGTGTTTTAATTCCACTGAAAGACAAAACAAACTATGGAGCTGCACTTTGTTTTGGAACACACCAGGGCTGGAGTCCCTCTGGCCACACAAAGCACCCCAGACTCATCCAGGCAAGAGCTGAGCAGCTCCTGGGCTGGCACTGCACACCCCAGCTGATGGAACCCCCAACCCTGGCAGCAAGGAGGGTGAGAACAGATTAAGACAAGAGTAGAGCAGAGCAGTTTGAATCATGGGGCTCAGCCCAGGCTCTTGGTTCCTGCTTTAAACCACTTGTTCAGGTGCCTTCACCACCTCAAGTCTGGTCCTGCCAGCGTTGCTCATTAGCAACACTTCACTCTGCAAATATTTCAGATTTGGATTGACAGCACTGGTCCAGGAGAAGTGCCAACAGAGCTGAGCTCTTTGTAAGTAAAAACCTCCATCCCCATTTGCTCACATCGAGCTTCTTCACAGTGGGTTATTTTTTTTCAATTCTAACTTTCCCTGCATTTGGCAGGACTGTGTACCATTAATGCTAACCACGGAGGATATATAGCATTAATACTCACTACTGGGGTCTGAAATTAATTTCCAAGATGAAAAAAAAATGTGCAAAACACAGGAGTGTCAATAAAATCTTCAACTCTCTCTCCAAACTTATTTGACTGCTGAACACCCGCTCGTCTGCCACACAGGAGTCAGTCATCAATTATAATTATTGCTACCATTGAAGGTTTGGGGGTTTTTTTATGAATCAACTAAAACATATTTTCTGACTCCCTTCCTGACTACTACCATCCCTGGTGTGAAGAGCGTTTGTGCATGTGGAACAGAGAAATACAATCCAGCTCCATTCAGGAACAAAAATTTTTTACAGAGCACTTGGATTTACTGACTTGCATTGATATTAAACCAGAGAATTCCATGCATTACCTTTATCCCACAGAGACATGGCTGGAGTGTAAAGAAGGGAAGTTTAGGGGAAAACTAGTTAATTTTAGATTATATTTAGGTGTCCTACAATGCTACTCAGGGCAGGCTGCAAAAACTGCTGAGGGAGTGAAGCTGCTGAGCAGTTAATCTGTGCCATGCATGTACTACAAATCCCTGAGTAACTGCAAGGTCCAGTGTAGAAATACACCCTCTGGTTAAATGCAAAGCTCTGGGCTGCATCACATCCCAAACCAATGTGAACTTCTGTCTGCCAGGCAAAAGCCCTAAAAAATATGCTATTGGCTGTTCTGGGAATGTTCTCTCCTTTTCTCACAGCTCAATAGAAATTCCTTTTTAGGAGATGAAGGTTTTTTTTTCTAACAAAACTGCTGTGTTTCCAAAAGGATGTTGGTGCCAGTAGGACTGTGCTCTCATCCTCTGCTAGAGAGGAATTCTACCCCAGGCCTGGTTCCTACTGATACTTCCAGCTCCTGAAACCAGCTTTGCCCTCACTCCTGCCCCAATCCATCCTCTGATTCCACTTGATCCACTGATGGATCCACTTATTTAAAATGCTCCCTGCCACTCTCTGCTGGCTTTATTGTCCATCACACTCCAAACCCTTTGGGTTTGTGCATCACCTTCTCCAGCAGCATCCCACACTTTGCCACTACCACGGGGATTTAAATTAAACACATGGCAGAAATGGAAATCCAAGTAATGAAGGTGTAAGAGGATTTTGCCTTCCTGCTTTTCTTACCACTACAAATTACTACTCATGTTTATTAAAAATAACTGAAGAGTTAAATTAAAGAAAGCAAGTTCTGACATGATCTACGTTGGCTCTTCTGTCACTCTGCTGAAGGAAATTTAAATGAACTCAAACACGAAGGCTTAGCAGTAGGATTTTCTTGCCATTGCCACAATAAATATGTCTGTGGAAGGAGAAAAAAATAGTTGGAAAGAAGACCTACTGCATTCCTGATGCTGAAGAAAAGCTTGTTTGTTCCTGATACATTGGAGAAGTTGTTCAAGAACAGTTCCTCCATGTGAAAATACGACGGCTGTCATGGTGCCAAGGTCAGCCAGACCAGTGGCTATCCAGAGAGTGAGTGCTGGTTATACAGCTCAGACCTGGCTAGGACAAACAAAACTGACAAAACACACCTTTTCTGTGGTGTAAACACATTTAATAGAAAAAGGGCAACTTCAGACTCCTGGATGAAACACAGCAGCAAGTATATGTGGGTTTGTAAAATTAGTAAAACCGAAATACACGGGCCAGGGCAATAATTAGCAACTTTGCATCAGATAAAAGGATTGCATGCCCATTCTGTATGGCACACCAATTCAGCAGAGTACTAAATATGTGCATAAATTTAAATACACAAGCAGTACTGATGGAGACAAAGGTACTACTCACATACTTGAGCATGTCCAGGCCCAGCTCTGCTGTCAGCCTGGTGATGCTACAAAAACATTTGTCTCAAACAACCTCTGATGGGTATTTTGGCTCTGGTGAGAACTTGGCATATCAAGAGGTACCAAAGCCAGTACAGGGGTGAGCCCAGAGGTCACCAAGGCTGACTCACTGCCACTGCTTTGTTTGCTTCTGCAGGGTTTTCTCTGCACTTCTCACACACTTCTCTCTTTGTCAGTCTGTAACTTCTCCTGCAACTGCTTGATCTGCTCAGTAATTTGTCACTAAAATAAAAATGCATAGAAAACGCAATTTGATTTGGAAAAGAAAATAATAAAAAAGTAGAGACAGTGGGCTTAGATTAGATATTAGGAAAAACTTCATCCCTGTGTGGGTGGGCAGGGCTGGCACAGGTTCCCAGAGAAGCTGTGGCTGCCCCTGGATCCCTGGCAGTGTCCAAGGTCAGGCTGGATGGGGCTTGGAGCAGCCTGGGATGGTGGAAGGTGTCCCTGCCCATGGCAGGGGTTTGGAATGAGATGAACTTTAAGATCCCTTCCAACCCAAACCATTCTATGATTCTGTGATTCCATGATCTATGAAATGTCCCCTTAGAAACTTCAGGACAACGTTAATTTTTTCCCCCTTTTCAAGTTGACTATTCCCATCAAAACTCCTATTTTAAAATGGCAAAATTCCAAACACTGAAAAACCTAGGCTAAAAAAAAGCTTTTTTTATTCTTGAACAATAATTTCTTTAATTTTTCAACATTTTAAAACTTTACTTGAATATTGGGGTTTTTTGTTTGTTTTTTGTTGTTGTTTTCTTTCCCCTGCAGGCCTTTTCACACACAGCTCCCTAATCATGTCAGCTACCTTATTCACAAAAGAATAATTGAGACTTACACTGATATTTACCAACATGAGGCTAAGCATGGAAATCAAATATAGGCATGGAGAAAACCTCCTATTACCCACATGTTCACAGCTGGATTTTACTTGGCTCTTTAGTCAATAAACAGCAGTAGCTACCTTTTGTGGCATTTTTATAACAGGAAATTTATTCTGCAGAAGAGAAATTAAACACCAGATACAGCCATCTCACTCTCTTCTAAACATAACCTCTCGAGTGATCAAACATCCTAATTAAGAAAAAAAAAAATCCCAGATCTGTTCTCTCTGGATTCAGTGTTCTTACTGATGTAAAATGGAAGCCAAACCAGATCTGCATTTTGCATTTATGGGATGCTAAGAAATTCACTGGTTTACAAAATAAACGAACAAACACCAAAACTAAAAGCATGGAAAATTATTTACTTTACTACAAAATATGTATCTTCCTCCTGAACTGCAGAAAAGGTCCAAGGAAAGCAATGTGATGCAGAGAATAAACCTCAAGCAGTCAGAGCCTGTCGACTGAACTTCTTCAGGCAGTGCCTAATAATAGAAACTTTATAATAATAATAATAATAATAATAATAATGTTATTTTTGTGAACTTGCTGTGGCTGCCAGAGCTCCAGCACTGCCAGGGTTCGCTGTTGTCAATACAGAAAATATTCAGCTCAGCACAGCAAATAGCAGAGGAGGCACCCACATAATCACCAAATCAGAAGGCAGGGCTGCTCAAACCAGCCTTAAATTACTCATTGCTCGCTTCAGCAAGTGCTCCCAGTCACTTTTCCTCAGGTCTGTGTGTTCTGCACAATGAAGCACAGCATATCAATTTTTCATCTTGCATCTTCTGGACTGCTCTAGCTCCCTGATACTGAGTTACAATGCATCACAGAAATTTAGAGTAGTTTGGGAAAGCGTGTTTGGCATTTTCTCCCGTGAGTGAGTTAAAATCCCAGGGAGATTATTTTGGTTTTCTTTTCCCGGACTTTCAATAAGAAAAGAAAGAGATAACACCACTGAAAAACAACATCACAAAACAGAATTAAGATTAATCTAGAGGCAGGTTTGAATTCTCAGTCTTCTGTAATTTAATTTTGCCCCTAGATCTGACTTTTTAAATATCTTTTTTCCTTAAAACAGTGAAAATCTGAATTTTTCTTTCTCTCCAGTATCTACATTTTTTATTACACTTGAACTGAAGCTACCTTTCTATCACAAACAAAAAGAAGTTGGAAGGAGCTTATGCCATCTGTGTAAAGGGGATACACAGGGTATTTGGTTAATGACAACCGTTGTAAATAGTAAAATCGTAATAATAAAAGTCAAAAAATTTGCTTCAGTTTAACCACTTTTCCCTTCAGTCTTCCCATTTCACCCCTCAAATACTAGGGCATAAAAGTGAGTTTACTATTTTTAATCTTCACTGAAGACATTAGACTTCAGTCACTGGAAAAAACTACAAACCAGCCCTGTGGTCTGTCACAGTTCACACAATGCCAGGGAATTAGCAGCCCTGCCAGAGTCATACTTTAGCAAAAAGAGCCTCTGTTCAGTGTAAGTGCTGACAGATAACAGCAGTGCTGTTATTGCAATATGATATCAGCATTTGCTTCCCTGCTTCCTCAAGGTAAACTCCTGTGACTTTAGCATGGGCACCAAAAAGCAGCAGAGGTATCAAAGCCAGGGATGTTGGAGAGCAGGGTTAATCCAGCCCTCTGAAGCTGCTTTTCTCACAGCAAACATGGGGCCCTAAAACCTGTCACCTTGAGCTGGGGGTGCTGGTGACATGTTTCTTTCACCAGTTTACTGAGAAAGTTATAAAGATTCACATGGTAAATATTTCATGTGTGGGAAAAACATTTCCCACCTTTCCCCGGACCAGGCAATCACCTGCATGTAAAATTGTGTGCAGTCTGCCTGCACATACAATAATTAATGATTCCTCAAATAACCTGACCCCAAGAATATCTTTAACTAACATTGGCACACTGGTGCCAACACCCAAATCTGCAAAATCCAGAGGCTGAGGCCATTTAAAGGACAGCCTCCAGAATGCTGAGAAAAAACCGTGCACAAGCAGAAGATGAAGTGTTACTCAAACCCCATGTGAACAGATGCATCCTTGAGCATTTACACCAGGTGTAGACATGATCTTACAATGGTGAAACCTCCCGAGACTTGGCTCAGAACCTGCTTCATTTTGTTGTCAGGACTTTGTTTTTTGAGTGGAAGATGCTCTATGTTTAAGAAAAAAAAAAAAAAACAAGGCAAGCAGGAGGGCAGGAGGTCTGCTTAGGCTGACATGGAAATTATTTTTGATCACATTTATGTGTAAGACTGATGGCCTAAAGAGAGAGAAACAACAAAGATGCTGTTAGATCTCTTATTAACAATAACCCATGGTATACACCAACAATGGGTCAGAAGATTGTAAGAGATCAAGAAAGTGATTATTGAGTAAATTCATGTCTCAAAAACATTAAAAATATACAATCCAAGGAGTTTCCAGAGAAATGCAAAACAAACTTTTCACAGTGCTGTGCGCCCATGAGATGCTGACTCTGGGCAAGCTCAGAGGTTCTTGGCTGCAGCTGCTCCAGTGCCTTGGGATCACTGCCAGCAAGATCTACACTGCAAGACTCTGGGATTTACTGCTGGGATGACACCCCAGCTTCAGCTTCCGCATCACTAAATCCTCCAGAGAACTGCAACAGTGATGAACAAGTTTAAAACATGTCTGTGAATCTCCTGTTCACACAGTCCTGGGTGGAACTACCTCACCTGAACCACCTCAGCAATTACAGAGAAGTATTTGGGAAGTGTAACATGGAGAGGGATTGAGTGCATCCCCCCCTAAGACAACTTATGCTTCAAAGAACACATTAAATGTTTGCTTCAAGTAAAGTAGCAGCAGTGAAGGCCATTACGTGGGGGAAGGGGAAAAAAACCAATAAATTAATAACTAAGTTATTAAAAGCTAAGTTTTAGTAAATTAAAAACTAAACTGATCTGGGAATCCAGTCAGTCACTGACAAAGGACAATCTGACAGAGATACTGCTGGGAGATGTGATTTTACACTTTCATGGTTCTCTTTAATAAAGCAAAAAAAACCCCAGTAATTAAAAGGAATGTTTTAAACAAACTAGGAGTGTGAATCTAGAATTAGCTGCCCAGAAAAAAAAAATGCAAATGCATATTTGTATTTATACAAGACAAGATCAAGTGCAAAAATGTTGTGGAAGAAAATCAAGTGCTGCGTTCAGCTCCTGCCACAACCTGGACATTCCATCCAGGGGTTCCCATTGTTTCATGATATTTAAGAGAATAAAGCTCTCGTTTCCTTTGCAGCAGGGAGCTCTGGCAGTGAGCACAGGATCCGGAGTGCAGTGACTATTTTGAGAGCTGGAAGGAAGCAAGAGGCTGTTCTGTGCAAAGGAGGAGCACTTTGAGCTGTGTGTGCAGTGGTTCAACAAGAGAAGACATGCCAGGGGTACTTGAAGGGGATCATGAACTGCCTCTAAGTATCAAATGCTGCAGATTTGTGTGTGTGGGCAAGCAACTCAGACACTAACATTCACTGGGATTTACCACAAATGGGAGAAAACTGAAAGAGGAAGGAGAAAACAGTTTCTGATGTGCTGGTGAAGAGGATCAGCCTATATGCTGGAGATGTCATGAACAAATACTGCATATGTCTCCTACCTTTAACATAACATTGAAAGAGCTTAATTAACCTCAGAAATAATGACCTCTGCAGCAAGCATGCAGAATCCAATCATACCTTCTTATATCACAAGTTTTGGATTAAGTGCTTCAGAGCTTTTCTTAAAGCAATGAGCCTTGAATACATAGGAAGAAGACTTTTGCTGATGTCCTCTCCTGTGTCAGACAGATGTAGCAAAGGCATTGCTGGCTGTAGCTGCAAAGTTATCTCTTGCACCACCTGGGAAAGGTGATCCAGCTAACAAGAATATTTTCTCCTGCCCACCATCCAGTAAGGGTATCCAAGCTGAAGGACAAAACCCCAAAACTGGATGGTGGAATTCAAATCAGGATGCTGGTGATAAGTTAGAACTGGAGTAAGGCAAAGCCATGAGTCCTCATTTGTAAGACATTTATAAAATAAATCATGCTCGTGGCACTGCTTTGTTGGTGGGAACTAAAACCAGCACATTTAGAGGGAGTTCAACAGTCCAAAAGCATTGTAAGGGCAGAGGCACAGCATTAAATACATGTATTTACATAAATTACAGGGAACAGCTACAGACAATTTCCATGGTGTTAAAACACAGACAAGATCTCCCCTGTATTTCTGGATGTCTGGCTGTGCCACCCAGATGTCCTTCTGTGTGAAAGCAGAGATGAGACCTGTGACCAGCAGGATTTATGCCCACAAAACACAGAGTATGAGAGTCTACAAAGTACTAGATAAGTACTTCAGAATTATGACTTTTCTGTGTCACTGCAGAGGACAGCATCAGCGATGGAAACTTTACAATGAGCAGTTAAGAAACCTTGCCAAGCAGCTAAGGCAGAAAGATAAAAGTTGTTATTCATCTACATCTTACCAATGAAAGTCACAACTCAAGGGACTAGGAAATACTTGCAACTGAACAGCTCTTAACAACTCTTTATGTTCTATTGTGCTTCTTTTGAGAGCAACTGTGCTGGGCATCAGGAAGAATTTCTTCACTGCAAGGGAGGCAAAGATTTGGAAAGGGCTGGCCAGGGAAGTAGTGGAATTCCCATCCCTGGAGGTGTCCAAGGAACAATGGGATGTGACATTCAGTGGTTTAGTTGATACCGTGGTAGTCAGTAAAAGGCTGGACTTGATCTTGGAGGTCTTTTCTAACTTTAATGGTTCTATGATTCTAAGTTTTACATCTCTCCTTAATCTCCAAAGTTTGAAGAAATACTGTGCAGTGCCAATGGCAAACTCATCAGCAGACACATGTTAGACAACATGCTAAAATACCCTCACATCAACTTGTCAACAATAACCACCAATTAACAGGCAGCCCTGACAATATAATACTCAGGGCTTGACTGAAAATACAGTTAAATGTACACTATCATGTACAAATTGCATGTGATTTTGAGTCTATACCATGAAATAATATTACTCTGAGTTGGGAAGTAGGGAACATTCTGATTACAACTGAATGACCAAGTTTCTACCTGCAAAGACTTCTTCCACTGCACAGAGGAACCACAACAAGCACAAAATGACTGCACTGTTCCTGCAGGGAAGCCTCTCTGCCACCCTGGAGCTGCAGCATTGCCTGTCCACAGCCAGCTTTACCCTTGGCATCTTCTGAGTCCCAACTTTTCACACAAAGTCCATGGATATAAAGAGGCAGGTTTGGCTCACTGTGTTTAAGAGAGTGTGAAGATCCCTTCATCTTAAAGATTCCCAATGCTCAGTAGAAGCAGCTACCTGGAACTAGCAAGGACACTGAGGAGAACACTTTCATCCTTGCAGGAAGCGTCTTGGGACTTGTTATGACTACAGGTGGTCAGACACTTGACTTTGTGTCTCTGCTGAAAGACGGCACCTGCAGCAACGCGGCACTCCCCATGTGACACCTCCTCAGCAGCATCTGAAAGGGAAGCCAACCTCCCACTGAGCCACCAAACGCTGCTTCCCACACTAGTGAGGCTTTTCCTTAGAGGACTCTTCTTTGAAAAGAAAAAATTGTCAGTCTAGTGATGCAGTGCCAATAAATCCATGTGCTGTTGCTTTTGTATATCCAGAAGGTTGCTTTTAAAAAATGGGTTTCATTATATAACGGGTTACAGCAAAGTGATGTCTCACAAGTTTTAAATTGAGATTTTATTTTTTGCTGTTGTTTTTGTTGTTTGGTTTTGGGGGTTTTTTGTGCAACTGGACACAGTTTTCTTGATCTCCATCCAGTCATTTAGAAGGCACATTCTAATGTTCACCTGTATATCACTTTTAAAGCAAGACACAGATATATTCTGTATTCCTTTTAGGTTATTTTTAAAATTTCACTTCTAAAGATCACAAAATAATGAAAATAAGAAAGTGTATTTTTTTTTCTTTTCTCAAAGGAATCTTTGTATCAAATTGTAGGTAATAATGCATTTGAGATGCATAAACCAAAAATGGAAGTGGAGCTGGCAGAATACTCACAGAACACCACCTTGCCTTCATCCCACAGAGACTTATGATTTCAAGGTGTCCAAGCAGAAAATTTACTGGAACTTTAAATATGTTAATAGCTCAAAGTAATGACTCCAAGCCAAAACCCCAAATTGGAAAGTTCCTGAGCCCCGAGCAACATTCAGTCTACAGTAGTGAAAGAGTGAAACAAATTCAGATGGGAACACGCACACCTTTTGTGAAGTTCTCACCTGAGGTTGGCATCTACCCAGAAACAGCCAGTTCAGACCCCATCTTGGAGACCCAAGCTTGGGACCAAGAAGTCTTTAGAATAAACTGAAAATGTCTTCCTGAAGTGCAAGAGAGGCTGGTTTCTCTCTTGTTGCACTGTCTGTTCCCAAACCCTCTCCCACCCATTACCTCCTAAAGGACATTGGCAAATGGCACCCCTTAGGCTGTATAAATCTCTGCAGAAGGAATGGCATAATTTTTCTCCCATCACGAACCTTCCAGTCTAATATTTGACAGCCTAGATCAGGTGCTGTCCAAACATTTATTAAAACATTTTAAATGATGAATATATCCAATTATTACTATTAATGCAGCTAATACTGACTAATGAGGGGGAAACACACTCGCTTGTGTCCCGCAATTCATTACCCCTGCCTTGTCAACAATTCAAAGCCCAAAACCTAATCATCCATACCGGGCCCTGTTATATTTCACACGTCACATTTAATAAGTCACTCAGTGCCTATAAATTAATGTAACATGTCGGCGTTTATGAGCGCGGCTTTGTCGCTGTTAACAAATGATGTGCTGGCCTGGTCTGCTGCAGCTCAGCAGTGACGAATGATGGAGGATGATTTCTCTCCAAACTATAAACTGCACACTGGGGACCACAGCCACACGTGGGCATGTGTGTGCACACCCAGGCTGGGCGTGGGAATGGCATAGGATATACAGAATTAGGTACCTGGTACAGGTAAATTTCATATATTTTAATGGATTAAGTATTTTTCAGTCCAGTCATTAAATTTTATCAGCACACATCATTACTAGTCAGACACGTACAGAGATGAACACAAGTTGCTACACAGTATTATAGGAATGTAGAAACAACTCTTCATCAAGTTTATCAAAACCACATCTCCTGAGTGTATTACGTTACAATTTCACTCCCACCACTTTAAGTCAACCAAGTTTATAGATACTATTCTTTATAGCAACACAACATACAGGTGGGGCCAAATCTTGGGTTTGATTTACAGTTAGTCTGAACACCTGTAGTACTTCCATTCTTAGTGCTTCCACAGCCAACCACAGCTTGAAACAGAAATGAAACACCACAGAGTTGTATTGCAGAATGATGCTAAACTGCAGATGACTGGCACGGCACCAATACTTTCTTTACTACTTCTTGAGCAAAACTGATTTTTCTTTTTTAAACAATATTAATAAAGCATAACTTAAAGTAACAGAGTATATTAAAAATGTACATGTGATATACATGTACTTTTAAAAACCCCTTCTTCCAATTTTCCTGAAAAAACTGAAAGCACTGGAAAGCAACACGGCAAATGTTGGCATCTTTTGGCTAATTTGGTTACAGCTGTGGCAGGTTCAGGACTGAGGAAAGACATCTGGATCTACATACGACTGCATTAAGTGCTGTGTGCAGTAATAAAACTGCATGCTGCAAATGCACACTGTGGCCAGGAGGGAAGGGAAGCTGTCACTGGAACCAGCTTTTGTGGAGTTCAACGGGTTTGTCAGCAGCAGAGGAAGAAGACTGATAAGGAAAGGACCCCCTTGGAAAGCTCACTCTTACCAAAGCACAAACCAGGACCCCAGTTTTGGTTTTATAACAGAACTTTCCTGATAGTAATGCCAGTTTTGCCCATATGGTCTCTTTTCCAATGTTGTATTCCATTACAGCAAGATTCCTTATGAAACAAAACATCCTGGAATACACACAACAATGCACTGGTGATGAGCTCACAGCCAGCCTGGGAGAGACAGATTTGACTGAATTCTCTGGATGCTTTTTTTGCCTCTGTTGGGAAACGAGAGTCTGTAAAACAGGAAGATTTGTGGGAAAGGATCATGTCTGAAGGTCTGCCAGCACGAAAAGAATTCTTAGAGAAAAACCTCTAGTGTGACAAAACATCATCTTGAGAAAATTCATAAGTGAAAGCTCTTCACTTAATCTCGGCAGCCATGATCCAATGCTTCCATGTCCTACTGAAGCAGCAATCCTGAAGAGCAGTGCAGCAGAAAGTCACACTGATTTTCCAAAATCAATCCACTCTGGAAGGGCCATCCAATGGTCACAGTACTAGAGCAGGACACAGAAGACCTACATTCCTTTCTGTGCTTGGTATGCTTTGGAAGCCTCTGAATCACTTTCAGGCTGCTGAAGATGCAATTAAACCCTCTTAAAAGTCCTACTGCACATTTTACTGCATCTTTAGAAGTCAAAACAGCTTTAAAAATCTACCTTTAAATCTCTCTGTCTTCTTTTCCCATCTTTAAAATAGGGATCATGACACTTCTCTAGCACACAGGTACCATACAGATAGATAAAGACAAAGACATTTTCTAAAAGGTGTCACACACATCTAGGATTCTCTCATGTATTGTTGGCGTAAAAAAAAAAATCTTAGATATTTTTAAAGACTTCTGATATATAAAGGGGAAACGATGTAGGATTTCACAGACTTTAAATGTCTCTAAGAAAATGATTCTGTATAGGCTGGATCAGTGAAAGAACCACACTTACCAATTTGTTTTTCTAGGTCGTGTATGGGATTTTTTTGGCACTTCATAGCTTTAGAGCAATAGAGATGGTAAAATTCTGTTGAAAGGCTTGAGCATCACTGCTCCTGCACTCTACACACTGCTTCTTGTTGAAGGAAACTATTTGGGAGTACAGTCTGAGATCAGCCACGACAGCAAAGACCAGTTCACCAGCTAAGGCTCAGTGACGCCTCAGTGTCTCTCAGCCCATCATTAGCAAAAGGCTAGAGGTCACAAAGACCCTAAAAACCCAGGACCACATATTTTAACAATTTCACTGCAGAAAATTTATTTAGTAATTGCCTAATAAGCATGTGTCATTTTCTCTAAAAGCAATATTGCATTTCTAGCACCCAACACAGAATTTATATGGTGCAAGCCCCTCCTGCAAGTAACTCTGTGACACCACCTATTCAAGCAGAAGCTGGGACCCCTGTTCCTGACCAAAACCAAAATTATTAGAAGAGTGCAGCCCAAATAAACAGTATCACCATAATCAAATAATGTCAGCTGTACAGTATCCCCAACACCTGGGTTCTTTTAATGCCATTCTCCTCCCTGTCATTCATTTACCATCTTCACCCTTTCAGTCAAAAATTTTGTGGGGCAGCATGATATGATTTGTATAGGAATCTGACCTACCAGAGGTCTCCAGGTACTACCACAAAACATATGACAGATAAGAGCAAACTTCATAACCTTTTGGGGTTTTTTCCTTACAAACACGTTAAGCTTTAAATGGGCAGGAAAAGCAAAAAGTAAGCTGAATGCCAACAGAAAGCCTGGTACTGTCTGCATGCCACAGCAGCCACACTTAGCTCCTAAAACTTCTAAAACTCCAGGAGATAAGTGGAGATTGCAAAGAAGCCACCACACAGGCACTGCTGGAGAAAGCTTTATAAACATGTGAAGTAGAACTACCCTGTTGTAAGAGACTCATGGAAACCCTGGAATCATGAAAAGGAGAGAAATCTGCATGACAGTAAAATTATTTCCTTCTCTGAGGGACCCTTAGGGCTCACAAAATCATACAGAAAATAATACAGCTCTTTTCAATTGAGCCCATTGTACAGAACGGTGAATGTTGCAAGTTTTATTTTATAATGATTTAATATAAAGAAAAATAAGGGCTCAGGCAGAGACATATTTTCCTCAAGAATTTATTGTTCACCAAAATGGTTTGTTTTACTGAAACATTTCTTTTTGGTCTCTTTTTTTCTAGCTTCATTCTAGACCTGCCTTCACCCACGTTTTGATTTGAGAGAAGAGGTAAAAATTCCATTGTCACCTCTTCTGCAGCCCCTAGATGTCCCCTGAGCAGTTGATGCTGCACCTGAATCACTGCTAAGCCACCACCCAGCGTGCACCACACCTGTCTGGTTCCTCCCTCCCAAAACATCGGGGATCCCTCTGCAGAGGCAAGGGAGCACAGCACCCCCAATACCAGATCCAATCCTCTGGCCCCAGAGGCAGAATCAAGCCTGAATTCCAGGGTCAGGATCTCCTTTGACCCCTGCTGGGAACACAGTGGTGGCCCAAGAGGACAGGAGCATCCCCAGCCTGTCAGTGGGAGCAGAGGATGGTGCTGGAAATTGGGAACTGTTTCCCTGAGGGAAACAGGAACCCATCTGGAAGAACATCCTTCCTGCTGCACTGAAATGAAGGGCTTGAGCCAGCTCTCCTCCCCACCCAGCAGCAGCTCCAGAGAGACCCTGGCTGGGTGTGCTCTGGGTGATCCTGGGACATTCCAGTGCCACCACAGACCTCAGCAGCTGTCCCTTCCCACTGCACTTCTCACTACAGCAAGGACACAATTTATCTTCTTTATGTACTTAGTCCCTACTGTCATCAAGACAGTGAAGGAAATGCCAATATTCTCTTTTCAGAGAGGAGGAAAATAAGTGACTTCACAAAAATATTCAAGAGTTTTTGGTAAAAGAAGGGAAAGTATTCCAGTGCATGGCTCTGCTAGTGACTGGATTTCTATTCCGAGAATTACTTCTTTCAATTAGAAAAGAGGAACAATTAAAAAAATTAAAATAAAACCTACTTCAGCTGCATTTTCCACCTAGAAATAGCACTTGGTTCAGAAAGCAAATAAACCAAAAACTGAGCAGGCAAAGAAAACTCCAAGTGCATTGTATGTCCAAGCTAAACTGATGCAATTCCACATATTCAGTAAAAAATAAAGTCTAAAGTAGGTCAGAAAAGCTGACAGAATAAATCACAGAAGAGATGAATAGGAAATTTGATGGAAATAAGATCACTTTTCATGATGAATTCATAGTCAGCACTTAATTGAGTACAATGAACTTGAAAATACACTTGGTGAATGTCTGCATTAGCTGGACTTCCGAATGTTTGTAGCAGTTAAGATACACAAACTGATCAATAGTGTAAAACAAAGGAGCTCAGGTATGCATGTGTACTCATACATCACTTCAATAAATTACCCTGGGTGTTAACACCAGGGAAGGGAGGGGGGTGGATTTAGAACAATCATTTTGGGATCAAGAGCTAAATCATTTCAACCACATCTTGATTTCTGCAAAACTCGGCAGGAATTATGAGGCTTAACAGCATCTCAACAATTAGCATATTATAAATACAAAAATGATATATTAAAGTGAGAGGAGAAAAAGGCCAGCATTTTACACCTACAGTAATATAATTCCACTACTTAATGCAAAGTAACAGGCATTAGAGTGTTTGGGATCCTCTTGTATAGTGTTATCTGTTCTATCAGTAAATGAGACTATGTGAACAGTACAACCTATAAATAATTCAAGGCCTGAGATGGCAATTATAGAACCATGCACAACCAGCATGAATATTTTATGAAGGCTAAAACAGCCCTCAGAATGAATCATGGAGAGATGAACACACACACATACACACACACTCAGCTGTTGGCCAAGTATTGCTTCCAGACATGGCTTATATCTGATCCTCAGTACATCTCAAAAGAAAATTCTTGAACCCAAAAGTCAGAAGTTGCATCTGTATTTTTAGATATTAGGAGATATTAAAAAAATAAATACAGGGACTGCAGAAGAAAAAAATGTTATATTGGTGAAAGAAAATGTTTGTTTCCTTTCAAAGATTCTGGTAGGAATTCTAAACAACTTTTTCCTGTGCACAAAATGTGGCTGCCAAAAGCCAAGCACGATGTACAAACCAAGGGTCTACAAGGGCTCTGCAGCACCTTGGTCTGCAAAATCTGCCCCTAAAGAAGGACTTGCCTACATGGAGATATTTTCCAGTGGAAACACACTGGTGTAACTCCCCATATGGGCACTATTATTGCAGCACAAGAGCATTCACAGGGGAGTTAGAGCAGTATAACTACTCCAGCATAATTATACGGGTATAATTATGCCAGTAAATTTCCCTGTATTAGCAAGGCCAGAGAAAACCTCCCTGTAAGGAGCAGGGCATTGCTGCATCCTGCCCCAGCACACAGCCAGGGAGCCTGCAGAGAAACACATCTGGGAGCAGAGATCCCCCAACCCTGCTCCCAAGCCAGGGCACTCAGTGGCACACGAGTAAATTAATAAAACAACAGCAGAAAAATAATAAAATAATCTTTAACATGTCTATCATGTTATGTAGTCACATGCATGTGCACCCATACATGCTTTAGATATATTTATACTGCATATAAATATAGCATACATAAATACACATACTTTTATTTATCTGAATTTACATTTTAGAACATGTATTATAAACACTGTCTGATTAGTCCACGGATCACCTCCTGGAAATGAGGATGTATAATTTCTCCCATTCTCCCACTGGTAGAACTGGAATACAAAGTTAAAACACCACCAGCTATTAAAAGAAACTGGGCTGGAACATGAGTGACCATCAGATAGCTCTTCTATGCCAAATATAAACAGATCCTTGATAGCTTGAAGATTTCTCATGTACAAATATATAAATGATGAGACTGGTTTTGAGTGCATGGCAGTCTACATGCATGCATGAGAAATAAAGATTAAGACTGAACAGAAAAATTATAGGACTACAGATGCAGCATCAGACATTTCTTAGTAATCTCAATACATTTTGAGGCTTTTTTTTTATTTTTTAAGCTCCTATTGGGTCTTTCATTTGCATCTAAAAAAGGCTCTTTTAAGGCTACAATTTAAAGCAATGCCTTGCAGACAGGCTGCCGGGTCCTCCTGCAAGGATGTGCCCATGAATAGGGTCACAGTGTCACAGACAGCACGGGGAGCACGAACTCACCCACCTCACGGCCTTTTCCTGCACGACCCCTATAATTTTGTGGGTTTGGCAAACACAAGGGGCAATTGTGTCAGCCAGGGTCAAGCTGCCATTGTGGGGGGTTTGTGGGCAGGCTCAGTATCTGAGGGACAGGGGTTGTGTCACGCTGGGTCAGGACTCTGCAATTGTGGGTGCCAGTTTGGCAGCTCCACGCTGGGTTGCAGTTGTTTTCCAGGGAGGGAAGAGATGATTCAGGTAGAACTGAAGCTGTTTCTAGAAGGTTTGGCAGTGAGAAGAAAGTGAATTTAGTTGATGGAAATGGGGAGATGGCAGAGAGACAAAGCATCCAGGAGCTGGAATGGTTTAGGACATCTGTAGGGGAAGATGCAGCTCTAAAGGGATTGGTGCCTTCAGCAATGTTTACCACCATGAGTTTAATATTTTACTCAGCCAAAAAGGTGTGTTTTCTCCAGCAGAAAACACATGGAAAACAACACATCCCTCAGGGCATACACCCATGAGAAACTGGTGTATCAAGGAGAGGTTTGGCAAGGGGGTTTTACACTCTAACTCCGCTTTATTTGCAACCAGGTCCTAACTCTGCCTTTTTTCTCCCACCTGCCCATGCATTTGGAGATGCTGAATTGTGAGTTAAACTGTGACTCAAACATGATCAAACTCCTCGTACATATGGACCCAGCAAGGCAGAACTGTAGAGTTTGGTTTTTCTCATTAAAAGGCAGCAAATTAAAAAAAAAAAACCCTATCATGAACAGAAACACATACCTTGAGACCACAGTCCAAAGGAAATACTCTGCTAATTGCAAGGGTGTATTAAAGTCATGAACTAAGTAAACTAATTTGCTCTTGGCATACTTTCTATACCTCCCAGGTTTCTGTTTAGAACCTCTGTTTAGACATTTCACAATCTAAATCTGGTGAAGTCTGAAAAAGGCCTTCAGAAGAAGGAAGGGGAAAAAAAGCCAGGCAATGGTGCAATAAGCAGCTTTTGAAACTTGATCTGGCTTTCTATTAATTTGCAATACAGATTTGATTTCTAACTCTCAAAAATCGGAATGGTTAATCTTTTATTTTCATTATTTTGACATTTCTGTTTACCTTTTAGAAATGCTATCAGAGGCACAATGTGGCATTGGAAAGCTAAATGCTAACACATGGAGCGCTCTACGACTGCAAAAATTTCTCTCATACTTTTGCAAATACCACAGCCAAAATCAACAGCACAAGTTTGATTTTCTTCATCATGAATTGACAGCTTATTTATCTCTAAGGAAGAACTTTCTAAACTCCTTAAGCTTCCAAACAACTGAGGAAGGATTCTGCTGACTGTTCAAAAATTTTTGTGCCTCATAAAATTATAAGCTACATTATTCAATTCCTCATATGTTCTTTCAAAAAAAAAAAAAAGAGATAAAAGGAGGATGCAATATGAATTGCAACAGATTTCATGAAAAAAGAGTCAAAAGACTGATCTGCCAAAAAACTTTCTTAGTGGGAGTTGTTTCATCTGATATTAAACCACAACATCCACATTGTGCATGAAGTCCAGCTAAAGTCCTCATGATATCAGCTGATCTTAAGTACATATAGACCTTCAAACACTGGGTCAAGTCTCATTAAAGTCAAAGTTTAACACATGCTTCAGCATGTGCAGAGCAAGGATGGATTTACATTAAATGCTCAATTGCTTTCTTGAATTACAGCCTTAACCACTTCATAGTGCAGTGAAGGTGAACATGATCCTCCTCATCAGGCCGGGTATTGCCAGTGCATTACCACAGCCCCCAGAGCACAGGCACTGCCAAACTGCCAGGAATGATGGATTCTGGGGACTGCTGGCAGAGTGGGATGGCCCTCAAACACTGTCCTGGAGCCTTGGAGAACACAACCCTGACTGCAGCACACCCAGGGCAGCAGCATCTCCCCCAAACTCTGCCTTCCAGAGTAGCTGAGGGCTTGTTTGCAGTAGCGACTTTAAATCAATACACAGGAACGAAAGAATCCAGCAATGCTAACAGATCAAGTATTCAAACGTGGAATCCAGGGAACATTCTGCTTGCCAGTAAAACGCCCAGTGTAACTCATTCACCCATGAAAAGAGCTGTGTCTGAAGTCATCTTTATTTACAATGTGTTTGTGCCATGTTTGTTTGGAAAGTGGAGGACGAGTTGGAGTAGGTGGCATCTCTCAGAGCTTCCCTTCCACACACACTGCATTCAGACTCCAAAGGTCTGAGCCTCACAAAGCAGTTACTGAGCAGCACAAATTTATTTGCACCAAAAATACATAACGTGCTTGCTGTGAAAGTGGTCTGTTAGCCTGAGCTTGTAAATCAGGAATTCTGTATGCAAAATGTGGAGTTACTCTGCTCTAAAACTGATGTAACACAGAAATCGGACCATGTGCCACTTTACCTCCACTGTCCAAAAGGCAAAGTGGCTATAAAAATTGCCATTTGACCAAGACTAGGATACCAGGCCATGTTCTGAGTTTTGCTGAAGGTTAAATGGCTCAAAATTTGGAATTTTTGTCCGAATTAGAAGTCTGAAATGTTGACACTTATTTTCATCTGAAAACAAAATCAAAGAACAACACATTATGAAAAACTAGAAATCATGCCTGGAATCTCCTAATGTATGGCATGACAGAAATATCCAATATGGTGAGAAGTCTCTAATTTCCTCAGACAGTCTGCTGGACACTGTGATATATACCATGGCCAAGTGAAACTTGATAACAGGAAAAAAAAAACAGACTTCACATTTTCCTGTTTCACATTCTCAGCCCACTCTATCCTTGGAGCTAATGGAGAAATCTCAGATAGCAGGAAGGAGCCCACAAGGAAAACATAAAACCTCCAGGAGCAGGCGGTGTCTCCAGCTATGTCATACAAAGTATCATATATAACACTTTTATCCACTTATTTTTCTAAAGTAAGAGATCCTTTCCCACCACAAACTGTGAGTAAATATCACACAATAAAATATATGCTAAACCCATGTAAGGATGTATATGATTAAAATATATGTATATGTTATCACAAGCACAGCTTCATCCTGGAACTGGTGTTTTTGTAAGCAATTACATCCAGAAGGGATGGCTTGTTTCTAGGTTATTCTGCAGAGTGGCTGTCTCAAGAGAGATGAAAGAGCAAAGGTAGGTCTTTCCTGTACATCCCCATCAAGATAATAATGGATGTGATGGGAGAAAGCCTGAAGTGATGTCACTGGAGGCAGAGTGCACACAGTGCTACAGGGGTTCCATAATGGAGCAGGAGAGACAAGCCAGGAACACGAGACAGGGAAAATCCCAATGAAAATCAGGTAAACAACAGTGAAATGGAAATTCAGTTGGAATAGAAGCTTTTGTTAAACTGGATAAATGAGTTGAGTCCTCAGTAAGGGAACATCAATCATATGAAGGAGCAGGGAAAAATCCAACAGCATCTGAGTCTACAAAAGAAGTCCCTAGAACTGCCTCCACCATTCAGAGGGTCCTAAGCCCAAATTTCTCACTCTGGGAGCCCATTAAAAATGCCATCCTGTAGGGCCTTTCTAACCTTCCACAACACAACACAACACACGTGGCATTTTTATAAGTCAGCAGAGGAACTCATTTTTGAGTTCTGTCACAAAGAACAGGAAATGCATCTTGCAGCATAAATGGTCGTGCAGCACAGAAAGGAGATTTTGTGTTAAAGTTACACATGCGTACACGTAAACCCAGCTCCCTGGGGTAAAGAGACATTACATAACACCCCACTATTTACTAAATGTAATTTCTGTTTTACTGAAATAAATGAAGACAGGTAACTACTGTAACCACAAAATCATAATAATGAACCGGCCAACAGATGGCAGCTGAACCAAATCACCTGATTTAAATAAGATCTGCATTCGCTTCAATCTGGCAAGTTTTGCAAACAGATTTAAGTCAACTGCCAGATAAAAATCAAGCAATTTCAGAGTCATGCTTGCTTGTAATGGATTATAACTTTATTATAAATTATGTCTCTGAACCTGCATGTTTAAAAGAACAAACATTACTGCTGTGGCACTGAAGAGGGAAGGGGGAACAAATCACTCTATTTAATTTTGCTCACCAATGATATCAGTAATACAATGAAAATCATGTGCTGTGCATGAATCTGGCTTCTGATGGCAGCACTTTGGTGAGAGACTGAGAAAACACAAAGCAGAAACAGATTCCTCAGGCAGTCAGTGAATATGAATAAAAAAAAAACACAGGAGAGCTTTCTGGCCTGAGGTTAGAGGCAGAGGTTGGCATTATTTTACATTAGAAACAATTCACATTCAAAACTGTAATTGATAGCAGTGAAGTGTTAGGGAAAAGAGACTGTGGTGTTCAGGCAGGCTGACCTGCCAATCAAACTCAACCTTTCTTTGAATGAATAAAAGCTTCATTGCCCTATTATGTGGATCTGGGCAGGCAGCACTAAAGTACCCTGTTTGTCAAGTTTATGTGCACTGCCCCAAGCTACTCAGACACCCATGCTCAATAATAACTTGAAATCATCAGTGATTTTTGATAGGGTTTCTTTTAAAACATTTAGTGTTAATTTTACTAAGTCCCTGGGACTTAAAGAAACAGGAGGGCAATATTTCCACTCTGCTTTATACAAAGACTGACAGACAATTGTGCTGCTGCACTAGTTAAGGTAGAGTGAGACTGTTGGCTGGGGTTTTTTTAAAACATCTGTGAAACCGTGTAGTCTGAATGCTGCAGGCAACAGCTCCTTATCATTACAGGGAGGAAATGCTTGTCTTGATACTTTTTTTTTTTTTGCCTCTCCTCCAGGCAGGAGAGCTCTTGTAAATAGAACAATTGGCTCTTTGCTAACCATTTGATGGGAGACTTTGGTTTTTCAGGATTCCTTTCCTCTCCCAGTTGCTGCCAGTCCATTATGCTCCTTAGAGCACCAAATCCACTGCTGCTCACATCCTGATGCACTTATGGGCACTGGAGACAACAGAATTATTTGCCTCAGTCAAGCTGGTCTTTCAGTTGGTGAGCAGACCCCTTTTAGAGGTCTGTGATGTGCTGAGAGAGGCAGTGACAGCTCTGTGCTGAACTGGGCCAACAGGGTTGATCACCTAAAATGCAGGGTGCAGTTTCTCCCCCTTGTGAACACCACCTTTACTCATGCAAGTCCTTAGGAAGCTGATCTTTCAGGAGACAGCAGAGAGGATGGGGGAAAGGTCTGTAAGCAGGACATAGCCAGGCCTAGGAGGGTGTTTAAGAAAGGACCCCCCTGCCCTGCTGCACGACTGCCCTGTTTCTTTCCTACAATCCCTCCCTGCTATTAGAGTTTCTCTCTTAAATGGGCAGTGGGTGTGTGGCCACTGTGCAAGGTCTGTGTTTCAGTGCAATGAGGAGGGTTAGACCTCTGCAGGGTCAGGTGGCAGGAATTTTGAGGACTGCTGTGACACCTCTGTTCGCTGAGGGAAGTGCCAAGAGCTCCTTGCTGAATTTGAACAGTGACAAGTACTCTCTGGGCAGAGAATCTGCTGCTGCCTGTACAGCTCACTTCCCATTTTACTCGATTAACTTGCTTGTTCTCACAGCATCTGCAGTTTCTTTTTACCTCCTAAACCTCCCCATGAGCAAGTATAGAAAGCCAGTATTATATTCACGTGTCCACATTTGAAGTGTCTTGTAAAGCTGCAACAAGAACTCCTGCTGGGAAATTAGTCTGCAGTGTCCAAATACTCTGGTTGATACATAAATATGATAAACTCTATATAAATATAAACAAGAGCTCCTCCCAGAGCACAAGAACAAAACCAGTGTCACCATGAGAAAGTCACCCTCCAAAGACAGCTCAATCTCAGACCTGATTTAGCAAGCAAAGTTTCTGATTACACTCAGCCCCTGCTTTTCCAGTTCTCTTCACAAGTGATTGAGGGGAAAAGCCACTTTTGTAAGTGATAACTGAATGTTGCAGCAAACGGGGCAGTTGTCTGTGGCTAGAAAAAGCAGCAATGAAATCTTTCTTAAAATGCTTACAGAACTATTAAAGGAGACATGGAGAAGAAAGTGAAGTGAAAAAGAGGAGTTCACCCAATTTCTGCCTTTTAAATCACTGTCTCTCTTCCTTAGCCTATTGTCTCCTGGGCTTTAAATATCTTCTAAGCTGTTTTTTCAAAAGGGAAGCTCTGTGTACCAGTGATCAGACAAGTTGGTTGAAAATAGATTCATCAGGCTTCAAAGGATTATTGTTTGCAAAGAGACAGTACAAACATAACTATTTTGCAGTACAGCTATGACATTATTAACCTACTGTGCAAGGATTTTATTGCCAGATTGGTTCATTTATCAAAAATAAGGGAAATTCAAAGCACCATAAGGAAGGTAACATTTCAGTGGCTTGGCTTTCACTTAATGTCATTAATCTCTCTATTTACACAGGAGGCAAAAGTCTGTGTTTAGTGGTGTCTCACAGTTCCACGTAAGAGCCCTGATTCAGTGTCTGAGCTTCAGTGCATCAATACTGCACTTGGCAGAAAGGAAATATTAGTATTTCTGCTATGAAATCTTTTTTTTTTTACTTGCAGGGTCCCTTCTTTAGCTAAGTGCTGGGAGGAAGATGACAGTTGCTGTATGTGAGAAGTGTCTATGTGCACAAATGCAGCTGGAGAGAAGAAAAAGATATCTAAATACTGCAATATTTGTGTCATTAAAAGAATGAAAACTTTCAATATCTGAGAATTTGTGTCTTCATATCATGGTATCACAAGTAAAAGCAAAGGGTGTGCTGGAGGAGGAAACATCGAACAATGACTGGATTTTTTTTTTTTTTTTTTTTGTAAAGAAACTGATGGCAAACATCTCAATAATTCATGAAGAAGCAATTGATTTTTTTGGCTGGAAGGACTGGCTCCTTTCGACTTGTCCTCTCCAGAGGAAAAGCTCATTAACACAGAGGTGTGGGGGGCAGGGGGTGTGTGCACATGTGCACATGGATGTTCTCCATGCATGTACACACCTGTGCACATGCTATTTACGTGCATATTTTTATCTAACTTTTACACATCTCACACAAATCAGATAATATGTTTTTATCACGACATAGACTTGAGGTACAAACACCCTAATACAATGAAAATAACCTTATAGATTTTCATTGTGGAATTCAAGCTTCCCTATTCCCAAAGACTTTCATGAAAACCCTAAATTATTGCCTTTTAATTGACCCACCTCCAAAGCATGCAGAGTGCTGAGATCCCAAGATGCATATAGTATTTTTGCAATATATTATGGGTCAAATTCATTTCAGGTACAACTCCTCTGCAGTGACTAGTTATATCTTTTGAGAATGTTAGCCCCCAGAGTATAGTGACAGCAATTACCCCTATTTTCCTGCAGGAAACATTACAATATATTTGAACACTACTGAAAGCCCAGGAAAATGTGCTTATAGTCATGGCTCCCTCAGAAGCCTAATAATGGAAATTATAATGTCTCCAGTTCAGCCTACTGGGTTTTGACCCCAATGGTCAAGACATCAGAGAAAGGCTTTTTCTTTTTCTTTTTTTTTTTTTTTCCTCTTAACCCTCTGGTTTTATCATTGTTTTAAAGATTTTTCAAGAGCTTTTTCAGGCAGGAAATGTAGCATGCAGCACTAGTACTTTGTGATTGGCTTTACTTAATCCCACACGGCCAAGGCACAGAGAAGTTGAACTAAAGCTGTGACTTATGCTCATGCCTGGATACTGCCAGTTCATGCCCTTGCACATCACATACAGCAGATGTTGCAGCAGGCTGGCAGAAAAGTGGAGACATACAGAATATTTCCCAGCCTTAGGCTCCAAGGACACTGCACAGGGTGCAGGTGATCATTCTCCATGCAGAACATGGAAACCACCCCCTGCAGTCTGAGCTCATATGGGGAGAAGATACTCCAGCACCCAGCATCCATTAACTTTGTGAAACCAATGAATTTTTTCCTCTGCCCCTCACCACTTCAGTTTCCTCCCCAGCCTCCAATCCCCCTCCCTTGCTCTCTTTCTTCTCCTCTTCCCACTTCACCCAGGCACACAGGAGACCCTTTGTGATGAGATCACTGCAGAGTGGGGTGGGCACAGAGGGACCCTGCATGCCCTGGGTTTCTCACATCTCTGCAAACGGGATTGTGCTGTACCCACCCATCCCACAAACAAAGCCAGGGCTCCTCTCCTCCAGAGCTCCAGTATGCCTCAGTTCCCAGCCCAGCCTCCACCCACAATGAATTCACTTTTACTGGGATATATTCCCTATACTGGGAGGCCAGCACAGTTATTTCTAAGCAGAATATTCCACAAACCCAAGGGGAAGCTGTGGGTTATTTCTGCTCTCTCCCATGCATGACTGTACCACAGCAAAGCAAAGGGAGCTTCACTCTAATATAAACCCTTCTGGGCTTATATCATTGTCTAAATTACTTATTTTTAAACAATATCAGGGAGCAAGCAACACCACTGCCTTTGAAAGTTGGAAGTTTAACAGCATCTTTTAAAACTCAGAAGACGGAGAATTATTTTGGATTTTGCCGACTCTGAATTGCAAACCCAAATGATTAACCTCTCCACTGGGCTCCCTGTTTCCAGGGGAAACAGCAGAAAGGACGATTTCTATGCTTAAATCTCTAAATCAGATTGCACAGAGTAGTGCTGGCAGGTGATAGCATAGCAGAGGATACATCCTTTTGTCATCAAAACCTTACAAATTATTTATTTGATCAGGAAGGAAAGCTGCAAAAGGCATCATATATTGATAGTTACTATTTCAGGGCAGGCTGCCATCCTTTCCAGTTGCTGTGAGGATAAAGGAACAACTCTTAAAATACACTCAACTCTCCATACATTATATTTTTGGAGTGGATGAACATTGAACTTACAGCTCAGACCACAAAGCTACTACATCTCTCTGTAATGGATTTGTGCAGCATATGATCCCATCAGCTCTGCCCCAGAAACTCTGGGCTTGTTTTTTGGCTTTGCCACTGATCTTTTGTGTGAGTTTGGGCTAATCACTTTATCCCGTTGTGCCTCCCTGTTCTCCCTTCCCTGCTGTTGCCCATCTTTGGCCACTCATTTACAGTGAGGATGTCTGAGAACAGGGATTGGTTTCTGCTGTGTATAGAAAATGTTATTTAGCATCCTGACTTTTGCTAAAGCTATTTCACCATTAAATAATAACAACACGCCTATCCATATATCTGTTTGTGTAGCACCATTCAATCCCAGCTGGCACACTGTGCATACTGGGACCCATCTCCTCACAGGAACAGTTCACTGATACTGAACAGTTTTCATGAGCTGACTTAAGAAGAGTAATTTGAGCCTGCCCTGGCTCCCCATTTGTCTCCAACTCCCATCCAAAGTATTACTTCTAATCCTGACTAGCATTATTAAAATTCTCACAATAATGGCTCATTTATGTGTGATTTTTATGAGGATTTTATCATGCTAGTTTTCAGTGGAGGTTGATTTCAGAAAATTCATAAACTACAAAGTCAACCCATCATACAGGATTCCAAAAACAGAGAAACCAGTACTGCTGTATTTAAAAATCTCATTTCTTATTCAATTTCATTATTCTGGAGGGAAGTAGTGTTAGAGCACTTTGGGTTGTCACACCCCCAACCTGAGAGAAACAAAATCACAAGGAGACAGAAAAGATTTCAGATCTGGAACAAAATCATTCCAAAGGCAAATGGAAGCCTTCCAAAGTATAATACCAATAATGTCTTCCATAAAAGCAGACACTGAGCCAAGTATCTCTCTGACAGTGGCCAATACAAGCTGTGTGAAAGGAGAAAATAGGAACATGGAAAGTGTATCCGACTGTACTCTCCCAGCCTCCAGCAATGAAAGTTTCAGGGCTCTCCAAGCACAGAGATTGTATCTGAGCCCTCATATTTAATAGGCTTTGTCAGCTCTATCCTCCTTGAACTTGTCTCTCTTTGAACTCATTTACAGTTCTGACCTCCACAACATCCTGTTGCAATGGGTTCCACAATTTAATTATGCATCGTGTGAAATAGTACTTCCTTTGTTTGTGTTAAACCTGCTATCTGACCATTTAACAGGGAAATTTCTACTCCTTGTATTGGGAATTGTGAATATTCATTCCATATTCCCTTTGATAATTTCATAGTCTTGATAGTATCTTTTTTCACTCATCTTTCACCCTAACAATTTCCAATCTCTACAATCTCTTCTCATATATCATTCCACAATCCTGACTACACCTCTTCCCAGCCCTGAACCCATCCCCAACCCCCAAAGATACCAACTTCCTTCACTTGTTTGTGTTCTTCTGATTAAGATGTTTGGAAGTGAAAAAGCAAAAGCTGGAGGAATCACATCGGTATATTTTTTGTTCACATAACTCTTTGTATTACTTATTTTTGACTTGTTTCTGTAAGATTTCATTTTGTAAGAATCCAGAGAATAAAATGTTTTCTTAAAATGTGGTCCCTTCCCTCAAAACTGATTCTAACTGCTAGAAATTTTTTTAAAACCAAGCAAAACAGCAAATCCAACCAAATACAGTATTTCCAAAATTTTACTATGGGCATTACAAAATCACCAATTAACAGAAAATGCTGAGTGAAGGGTAGGTCCACAGAAGACTAGTTTTTGCAAAATGTAGTTTCATAGTCCTTGGAGTCGAGAATTTATCAAGGAAAGTATTTACACATCTTGGTTACCTTCCATTTCCCCCTTGTGATACAATGAATGGTGCTCTTTTTATTTCCTTGAGCTTTTTAAACTGGTATCATCTCACCTGGAGCAAATGGGGATCAGCATCCAAGTACTGGCTCTGAGCTACAGGTCTCTGGCCTGCTCCAGAGCCTTGCAGTGAGATTCACAGCTGTCCCCTAATGTGTCCCTCTGCTCCTTTCTTCAGACTCCTACTCAGTTTTTATTTTTTCCCCATGAAAACCATTGTGAGCATCTCCCTGCTGCAGATTTCAGAGCTTGCCAGGTGCAATCACCTGGAGCTCCTTTTCCTGGATTGTGATAAATGAGCAACTTCACAGCATTTTCCACCTTTCACACTTCAGGGACACCATTTGACTTGTCCAGAGCTTCACTTGCTCTTTCCATGACTGGCAAAAGTCCTTCCTATTTTTGTTACTATATATATGGTAGAAGCCTATCAGTCAATGGCATCTCTCCAGGCCTTTCTTTTGTCAACTGCAAGGGGCAAAGAGATCTTTGAATGCTTTACAGCAACCTCTTGGTCTTCTATCAAGAAATTCCTTGTCATATATCAGAGGATCCTGCTTCCTCCTTAACAATTTCTTCTTTTGGATGTGAAATATTTCTGATTGTAGGGGCTTTGGAGGATTTTCTATACAGAAAGTTCCTTTACCACTCGTGCTCATACCATTTCAAAACTTCCCCCTAGTTCATTCTGCAGTCTCAGCTGCCACTTTGCAGCCTTCAGGTTTTCTTACTAGACTTTTAATTCTCTTGCTTATTTCCATTGCCTTTTTTATGCTTAGTGTATCGATTAAACAGGAGCATGCACAAATAATTCCTCTTTGGCTGACAGCAGAACTTGCACAGCTACCCTCAAAAGATTAAGACTTACAAATGCCACATCTGGACAGCCACAAGATGGGGACAAAACCCACAGGACCTTCCCTGAAGGGCCATACATTTTTGCAGGCATTAAACTCAAGTGTTAAGAATTCCTGTTACTCAAAAATCTCCCTATTATGCATCTTCAAATATTGCATTTTTTTTCCCCAAATTTATAAATGTTCACTGTAGCATTATAGCCTCTCTAGACAGATAACACAACTATCCAAGTATCCTGTACTCCAGAATAAATTCTTTGCATAATGGCAACACTTAGAAATTATTCTGATTTTCTCTATCAACAGGCTTTAGTGTGATGTAACAAAGCCAGAACGTGGCAGGGCAATCTGTGAGCCAACAAGAAAAACACCTCAAAAATCTCAGATAAAACTGAAACCATAGCAAGAATTTTAATACTTGTAACACAAAAGGGTTTTCTGTCAACTGCTTGGCCATTGAAGTTCCATGTATTTCCTGCTGCCCATAAATTTTCCATTCCTTACAGGCCAGGGTTTTTGGCACAGGAAGAAAGTATTTGTACCAGGAGAAGTTACAGCAAAGCTGGCCACAACCAGGAAAGCAGAGGAGATGGCTTGAAGTTGTATGAAATGGAATCTGAAGCTTCTTTTCCAATGACAAGCAGCAAAACATAAACAGCAGCCAGTCACAATGCCATCTCTAGGGGCTGAGTGAAGTGTTGAGCTAAATAGGACAAACTTCCACAAACTTTTGTTTCAAACTCCTGGAAAACTCCACCAAAAAAGCTTTGCACCCCCTTCTGCTCACTCAGGGACATAAGAGTTGTCCCTACCAATTTGAGAACCAGTGACTGAGGAAAATGTGAAAGGAGGATATTCTGCAACCTGGGCAATGCAATCACAAGGGACACAGGAGGCAGAAAATTTCCACCTAGAGAAGGTAAGACTGAAATAATAGATTTATGTTCTCTTAGCAGAGTGAAGCAGCTGAAAACATGAACTTGATGAAGCAACCCAAACTACAGTGGAGAATAAGAAGCAGGAAGGAAAGAGGATGACTCCAAGGAGAAACAGCTCTTCCAGTTTCCAGCAGACCTTCACAGAGGTGTTACCAAATGAGAAGACAAAAGACTGATCAGAGCAGGAACCAACAGCTGGGAGAAAATGAACAGATCAGGAAAGAGTACGTGTGATTATTTTGTACATGGTTAATGGGGGAGAAGAGGTCCTTGAACTTGTGTGGGGTGAGGTCACCATGGGTGACGTGAGCTCTGCAAAGCAGCACCATTGTTCTCCCTGAAGTCTTCCCCTCTGGACGCTCAAAAGAAAATAACTGTTTTCACCATCTTCTCTTTTAATTTCAAGACACGGTGATTTGGCTCCAGCTGTTTCCACACCCTGCTTTACATCCACGGTCCATGTGACCTTTCCTCCCTCCCCCCACCCCCAGCCATTTCCTCTCTGAGCTCTTCAGAACAGCTTACACCAAACAATATTTAGCCCTAATTCATTCTTGCTCCATTTGGTTACTTCTCTCAGCTACAAAACACAAAATAGCTGCACTTCCCTGATGAGACAAACACAAAAACGTAATGAAAATATTGGCACTGGTAAATTCTTCTAATGCGAAAGTCAACGCTGCCCCAGCCCCCTCTCCCTCATTTTCCATCCCTAGCATATATATTATTAACCACCTTTTTTATTTTGGTGCTTATGAAAGAATACATGGTCGATGTGATCTTGTGTCCCTGGGATTAGGAGTTAAGACATCCCCTATAAATCAGTGTAATCTTTGTAACAGGACATCGTTGCATTGAGCATTCCTGTCTGTATGATGCATTTTCAATTACTCTACATGTTTTCTACTTAGTAAGCCAGCTTAATTCTTTGCTATGTCACAATATTAGAACATGTCCCAGGTTAGAAAAAAGGAGCAATCTTAGAGCCCTTGTAAGTTGTTTAGCCTCTGGCACTTATAAATCCAAAAACACAAGGGAAATCCCTTTTTCTTGCTTGTAATATGCCTTTAGATTTATTACTTAAAGAATCTGTTCACTTAATCCTCAGCTGAGGTCAGGGTTCATCTGCATTCTAATAAAGGTTTTACTAAAAGTAAGACAAAACAACAAAAAACAAATGAAGGAGCTGTGTATGCCTGTATAAGCAAGCAACACTGCAGATAAAGAATATTCCCAAGTAAATTTTCCACCAGGAAAGAAAACGAAGCAGAAAAAAAAGCAGGATGCTTTAAATTACTCTACACAAATCCAGACCATCTATCTTGGGCTGCTCTCTTCGACAGCTTGGCCAGGGTGGGCAGGCAAGGCAGAGGCTAAAGAGCTCTTTAGGGACCAAATTACTGTTTCAAAATGGGCCTGCTGCTCCAAGGATATGACAATATTATCTGAGAAATGTTACAGACATTGTGTGTCCTTCAGAGTTCTGCTAATACATCTCCTGTGATTGGAGGCATGTGTCACTACAAAAAAAAAACCCAACAAAAAACCAAGAAAAGATGTTCATTAAAAACAGACTCAAAGATATCTGGATGTAAAATTAGGAAAACGACCAAAATATGGCTATGAAACTTACTAACATTTTATGTTGATGATCATGTTTGGATTTCCAGAAAACTAATGTACAGATGTTTTATGTTGTCTCTTTTCAGGGGGGCTTGTTTAATTTATTGAGTTTTGTGGTGGAATGAAACAGTGCAACAAACTCCCTAAGAAGTACAGTTAGAAAAAAAAAAAGAAGAAAAATTAGGCAGAGAAGTTATCTTAGCCTGTATTCCTAAAAATTTGCATATGAATATGTATGTACATCTCTATGTGCAAAAAAAGTATTTTTTTCCATTTTATCAAAGGAAAGAGCTCTGTTTGTCGAGAAAAGATCTCAGAAAAATCTGTATATACCCCGAGTTCTAGCTGATTCCACTGAAATTCAAGCAAGTCCAAGGCCACTGAAATCCTGGTAATTTCTGTATTCACAGGACAAAGCACAGCACAAATTCTGCACCTCAACTTTCTGTTTTAGAAGAGCTCTCCCCAAAACCACCTCTCTGCAGAGATCTCAGGTCAAATCTGTGAATTTGGTTGGCAATGCACTGGCAGGGTTTGCTTCCATGAACACAGGCAGGCATTAAGCACCAGAAAACCAAAAAATTTTAACACGAACAAGTACTCCACATCCAACAAATATTCTGAAACGCAAAATTCACTGGAATTTTGTTACCATGAGGTCCTAATCCCTGCTGTGCAGATAAAAGCACCTGCATCTGGGTAGCATTTTTTAGGATTTCTCCTACTTTTCAACCCAGAGACAACACAGAACTTATCACCCTCAGTGCTACAGATGTTTCATCACTGATGAAAATCCAATTGCAACTATCAGCACTGATTGTCATGGTGTTGTTAGACAGAACACTGAAGGTACAAATTGAACACAAGCACTTTGCCCTTCTTCCAGACACATTACAGCATGGAGCATCCCTCATCCATATTATTGTGACACAAAACGGAGTGGGAGAGGAGGAATAGTGTGTTGCTCCACTTTCCCTGGATCCTCCAGACTGCAGACCAAATTTCTACAAAGCTGAGGCAATATGAGAATTCCATTTATTTTATTTTTTTTTAATCACACCTGGCTTTGCCTTGCAGGTCTGGGCCCTGATCTGGCAGTGTGATACTGCCAGAATTTGACTTTCATTCAAACTGGATCCTAACATAGGAACATGGAACTAAGGTAAAAGCTTTCCAGGGAAAGGACTGCACTTAATCGTGTTTTCCCCAGCACAAGCCCGTTATCTACAATAACAAACAAAATTTACATCCTTGAATTATACCAGGTGGAACAGTGATTTATTCATCAGGTTAGGAAAATTGTGAAGCTGTCAGAGGGCACCTACTGTGAATGTTTGCACAGAACCATGTTCATCCCTGTTTACAAACAGAAGATAAGAGGATTCAGAGAGAAATTTCCATACTGTAAGCATCTATTAAGACTGCTTGTTCTGCTGGTATATCATAAGTTCTTATTTCCATTTACTTCAGTTTGCAGAAAAAAAAATCAATTTAGGGGAAAAAAATAAATAAACCACTCTTCAGAAGAGAAGATCTCAGTAATCACATACTGAGCTGAGAACACCATTCTCCTCACAGCAGCACTGAGCCCTCAGTTCAGCACAGGCTGATATTGCAAATGGCCTTTCCTTCCTTTCCAAAGGCCAGAAACAGAACCCGTCCTCAAATTCAGGCTTGGGGTTTTTTTACACTTATGGATACTGAAGGACTGGCTTGTTTTTTTCTTGATCTGATCCATGACTAAGCCCATTTCTGTTCCTATACAGATTTATACCACCCCTGACCTCCCCATCACTTCTGTTCACTGACACCAACAAGACATTAGGAGCAAGCACATCTTTTTCTTGCTCCTGTGTGTGGTCCTCACTGGCACACACAGAGATTGAGGCTGTTTTATTGTGACTAAATCACCCCCATGAACTGAGCTGTCTTTGTCAGCTGGCACTGGGCCTCTCCAGAGCTCTGTGAGTGCATGATGAGATGTTTTCAAGAAAATAATTGATTAGTTGAGAAGTATGGGTTATATTAACACTTTGATGTGATTACAAATTCAATTCCCCCACTCTTCGATCAGGTAAAATCTTATCAATAGGAACATTTCCACTGCATATGAGCAAACAGTTTTCTGATTTTCTGGACATACTTTAAATTACAACTCTTCCTGGGAAGCAAATTATTCCTATTCTGGTCAGAGCTCATGCTCCAATCCTAAAAAGAGCTGGCTGCCTTCTCTTGGCTGTCTTTCCCCAACCTCTAAAGGCTTAACTCAAGCCACAAAAGTTAGTGTCTGGAAACCAAAGGCAATCACCCTTCTCCCGATTAAATCCCGAATTGCCATCTAAAGTTCCCCACATTCAGCTTTCCAATCCCCTTATTAGACTATTTTAAAAGCAAACCACAGTGGGGTTCCAACAAAGACCACGTCTCATTGTTATAGGCTTGACTGTCAGTAACTAAAGATGTCACACATGCAGAGTGTGCCCTGTGATGAGCAACCGTGTCAAAAGAGGTTCTCTGTTAAAACACTGATACTTTAAGAGTGGGATTTTCAAAAGCACTCAGCATTCACACAACTGTTCAATGGCAATGCTCCCTAGCTAGGGCAATATTGAACACTTTTGAAAATCCCATCCTACATGTTTACACAGTCTTTTAATCATTTCTGCCCAGGCTGGCAGGCCCTGGGTGCCAGAGAAAGAAGAAACGGATTTAACAAAGCAGAAATAAAAATAAGGAAAAATAGTATCTAAGGTAAAACACCTCCTTTAATAAATTAAAGGGTAAAATAATTCATGTTTTTAACCCCCCCAAAGAAAGCTAATAATCAAGAAACAGCTAGAAATAAAGCAGTACTCCAATGATATCAAAGAGTCCAGTCTGGATAAAAATGCTTAAATTCAAAGGCTTAATAACCAAATGAAAGAATACTGGGAATCATTAGAAAGGAAGACAACGTGCTCTGTAACATTAGAGAGAGCTGATTAAATGGGCAGTTTGTTCTGCAATTTGGTCAGTGGCATTTTGGCATTACAGTATAAATGGGTGAGGATTAAGTCATTTCTCAGCTTTCCTTGGCAGAGTCTTTTATTATTTACACTATTTACTTCAGGGAAGTCTTGGCGTATGTCATATTTATCTTGCTGAAAAATGGGCCCGTAAATGCATATCACCTCTTGAACAAAGCAAAGCATTGTGATACTAATTTGGTTCATGAAGTACGTAATTCAGCCTCTCTGCACAGGGGCAACATTTGTCTCCTGCTTTATTAAACAGCTATAAACCCATTTTTTTCACTTGGTACTGAAACAGGCCAGGCCACTGCCACACACACATTGGCCTTCTGGAGGGCTGCCTGCACACAGCCACTGTCATCCTTCAGCACCCACCTCCACCCTGTGATGAACACAGACAGGACTGCAAGACCAGAGGGGATGTGTGGACCAAACCTTTCCAGAACAGTTGGGATAATAGGGAGGCAAGTCCTCAGAAACGAGCAAATAGAAACTCCCTGCTCACCTTTCTTCTACATTCCCAAACAATCAGGTTTTCCCACACGGAATTCATAGCTCAGGCAACATCTCCTGCTGTATCAGGCTTGTCTTGCCAGCCCAGCCAACAGGATCTGGCTCCAGAAGGGCACAGCACAGGCTGAGCACAGAACCTGCACATTTCAGGCTGATTTACCACAGGAGCATCACTGATTGCACCTCCTGGCAAAAACCCCCTCCCACACCAGCAGAAATGCATGGTTTAACACCCATGGCATCCAGACTGGCCACGTCACTGCAGATTACTGTTTTACTTCTCAGGAGCCACAACTCTAAACACCACTTCCCCTACCAAGAGCTCTTCTGTGCTTCATTTCAGACCATAAGTGAAATCTTCACTACCCCAGCTACAACATATCCTAAGAGCTGTACACCTGCCTGGTATTTACCACCACCTCTACTGTGAAATACATAAAAGTTCTGTACAGGAATGGGAAAAAAAGAGATGGAGAAGAGAAAATACAACAAGGCGACTTCCAATTATGAACCTCTTTTTCTAAAGCAGACATTTTATACACAAGTGGTTTAAGAGTAATTTGATATTACAGAGCAACCAAGTATGGGGGAAGGAGGAATGATGTGTGCAGCTTACAAATGCAGAGAATAAATACACATTTTTAGTGAATTGAGAGTGTTTAAAATAATTTCACAGACAAGATTCACTTATCACCACAGGTGGCCTGTGTAATAGATGTTTTAGTTGAAGATGCAAAAATTCGGAGTAGCAGGAATTGTTGATTACAAGTAAGAGTGTTTGCACTTAAAATCCTATCAAAACTGATCTTTGTAAGCAAATAATATTAGACTAATCTATTCTCCAGAGGTTATTAAGTGCGTAGGCAGAAAACAGCATTGTCATAATGTTAATTAATTTGAACAAATGGGCTAAGGGGGAAAGGAGCTGCTTTTATCAAAGTTTCTCATTTCATCTTCAGAAATATGTTAGACCAAGAGCTGATCACAATAATAAATACCTAGGTTTTAAGGGTTGTTTTCCATGAGAAGGATTATGCAAATAGTTACTTTACATGCAGAACTATTATGATTTATATTCTAAGTGAAAGATTAACCAGAAAGAGACCAAAAATCCAAAGTGAAAGCCAGAGCTGTGTGTCCCCTCATTATCCAAACTGCATCCATGTACCAACATGGGACTTTCCATCTGGTTTTGCTCTGGAATGCTACTGGGACACAGCATTCCACACAGGAGAAGATGACAAGATCAAGACCCAAACTACCAACAACCAAGCTGAGGGTCTGCTCCTGAGGAGGCAGTCACCTCACATGAGAAACAAAGAAGAGGCAAGAAATGATGGGAAAAGAAACATTAAAATGAATCTAAGTGCTTTTGAGTTTTTGAACAAAGATATGGTTTGGATTCCCTTTTATCCTCAGCACCTACTTTATGTAGCTGCCTAAGAAATCCTGCTTTCAGATCCCAGGCTAACAGAGCAAGAATTACCAAGTGCTCTCTGCCATTCTCCCCTGCTGTACCTCAGCTTGACAGCCCTTTTCTCCTTCCTTGATTTGTCCCAAAATTAGGATGTCACACTTGCCTTAGCCACAGTTGAAGATAATAGAACAGCACCTCTCCTCATCCACTATGCAAAACTGATTGCAGTAACAATGAACTAAAGTTGCTGGCTATCAGTCTAAATAGATTTATATTTGTGCTCCATCCTAGTTCACCTTTTATAAAACAAATGCTGGCCTTTAAGCCACCATGTTGTCTCATGAGGTCTTTCCTCCTGTCAATGAATTTCTCTTCATTAAAGGCTTTTTACAGGTGGCAGTTACCTGGCATTTGTTGCACCCATCAGAAAAAGGGACAGGTTGGCTGATGGTCATCTAGACAACAAAACAACGGATACTGCAGGGTGTTTTCCATGGAGCATTGCCAGCTAAAACCTAAAAGACTGACTCTTGCACCCAGTCACTTGCAGAAAATTACAGAGGACAAAAGCACACACAAAGAAGGGGCATTAAATTCAATGATGTGTGTGCATATAGAAGCGGAACAGGCAGTTTCATCCTGTAAGTTTTAATTACCATTTGTCTGGAAAACTACCATAACTCAGTCATTAGTTCTAAATGTTACAGCTTTCCTTAGGAGAGGACAAAAGCCAGAACCTCCATGACATCCTCAGCATCCAATGCAGTGGCTTCTCTTAAAAGAACGTGGTTCTGTTTTTTCATCCCATTCCATACACGTGGAATATGCCATGAATAATGGCAATAATGCCATGAAAAGATGTTTATTTTTATTGTTACTACAATACAAGAGGAATCAACAATTTCCATTTAACTTAGAGAATATACAATCATAAAGCTACTGTCTGGCAAATAAAAATTTAAAAGTGCATTGGTGGTGTTATGCCTTTCTTGGTCCACACAGTCTTGTGGGGATCCTACAAGTAAATATCTAAAGTATTAAGGACAGGGTACATATTACATCCATCTTGCAAAGATAAGAAACAGCCTAAATACAAGGAGTGGAAAGTGAGAAAAATACAGATCTAATGTCATTCCATGCTGCACCTCCTGAAACTGCTGCACAAACCGAAGATCCAGTCTGTGACAGTTTTGCATCTTCAGACACTGTATGGGATTAGCTCCTGCCATATTTACTAATGCAATGCATGCTGATTTTTCCCTTTGGATTTTCCTATTAGAAACATAACATGCAGTTACTCCATTAATTTATTTTCAGCTGCCAGTAATCAATTGCTTGCTCTCAGCTATTACATACAGTGGGCATTATACATGCATATCCTGTACCACACTTGCAGTATTCTGAACACACAAAAAAAAAATAACCAAGGCATAGTCAATCTAACTTAATAAACTTTGTAACAGGCAGGAATTAAGACTAGAAATGTTTCAGCAGGAAAACATTTTTCCATAAGGAAAACTACAGAATGGTGCCTATGCAATGCCAACCAAATCCACAGGCTTTCTTCCATGCATCAATGCCACTTCGTTCAGACTGGCTGGCTTTTTCTGCAGTGACCCCATCTTGCCTTCTGTATTATTTAAAAAGATTTATAGCTGGGTGTCTCGTGTGCTGAAACATGAGCTCTGACCCCCAGGCTTGGAAGTTGTCAGGCAGAAACATTAATATTATGCCACATTAAGAAAGAAAACTCATCAGTAGCAGCAAACCAAACGACAGAGTGAATCATGATGCTTCTTGTCATACATGACACTGAACACTTAAACATACCCAAAAAGTTGTGCCCTCTAATGTGTCACCTGCTCTCCTGCACCAAGGCAACAGCCAAGGAGTTGTGCCTTAGGTGGGGCTGCTTCTGCTAAGGGTGATAGAGGAGAACCTACAGTCACTGCAAACAGTAAAATCTCTGTCATGCAAAAACACAAATACAGACAATCCTTGCTTAAAAGGACTTAGAGATGATCAGAGTGGAGGATGGAGAGAGACACAACCTACACGTGGGGCACTAGGAGTCAGAACTGAGAGATGCAAAATGGCTTCTCCATAAACGCCTGAGAAATCTCTGCCTGAGCACAGGGCTCTCCTGAGACCCCATCCAGTAACCCCACACCACATGATTCCTCTTCACCCAAATCCTCTACACTGACAGAACCAGCAAAATCATTTCATCAACAAATGTCTGCATGCCACAAAACAGCACAAAGCCCTAACCTGAGACTTTAGAAAGGGTTGGCTAATTTTAATGACTCATAAAATCAGTTGTGATGTTTCATTGCTAAAAATAGGCACAAATACCCTAAGCTTCAGGGAATAATCAGATTGCCACACAGGTAAGCAAGGATTTTCCTCATAAATCCCACAGGCAGAGCTTCAGTTTGGCAGAGCATTTGAAGGAAGCACATACACATATGTGTGATTTCTCTAATCTTTTTTCCAGTTTCATACAAATGGATGTCACTAATATATAAGACTATATATAGACATATAGATTCAAGGTCTGAATTAGGAACACAGAATTTTCTATGTCATAAATGTGGTCATTAAAGATTCAAAATATTACCCACACATATTTTGCTCAGATGTGTGTTTTGCATGCAATCTGCCAATAATTTACCCCAAAAAATGAAATATAAGAGAAATTAAGAGAAAAGGAAGAGAATGGAAGGAGAAGGGACAGGGGGAAAAGAGGAAGAAAGGCAAAGGCAAAATGAAAAACTTGCTGTCTCTGCTTCCTAACACCAGTCTCAAAAGTCATGTGAGCTTCAACTACCTTGATGAAATCAGAGGAGTAAAGACATATATGTTTAATCACTGAGGCAGATATGACTTTTTCAAAACCATATATTTTATTCAAGTATGATTTCCTTTTCATAATAAAAAATGTATTAATATGTACTTTCTGACTAATCTCAGCAATACCTGGTAATTTTCCCCTATCTTTAAATATTTCTTAGAACAAATGATCTTGGGTCTTCTCCCATGCCACGTGCACAGGTGTATGAGTGTGAGCAAGGTCCTGTTCCTCATTTGAGAATCCAAATTTTCTTTCTCAAGATTTAATGCCCCTTTTATAATATATGGAAAACCAACAGCTAAGCACACAGGAGGGTTTTTTTCAGACACTAATCAGAGAAACACTAATTCTTACAGAAAAACGAGGCACAAACAGATTTTCACCAGCTTCATGTATTGTTTTTGTAACTTACTGACCTCTTCTAAAATTCCAACATGCCAGAACAGTTGTGGAGCCCTATCATAATTTGCACTTCTCCTGACTCTGCTAATTCCACAATTTACATGCACCACTAGGCATGGGGACAGCTCCTCTTCCCCTGAAGGGTCTGCTCACGAGATGCACACAGGGACATACATAATGCAGGAGTCTACTGCACCAAAAGGGAGTATCAAAGTGGTTCTGGGCTCTGTAAGGTGTTCACAATAAGATCTTGGCTGCAAGGCCCAAAACCTGGCTTCTGGAAGAGGTATACATCAGCAAAGGTTCAAATATTCCTTTCAGTAAACATTTGCTCATTTAATAAAAAGTCTAAGCCAGTTTGTGGCATAGCCTGTGAATCCTGGACATTCTGGGGGGCAGATTGTGGTTGCCTAAATACAGCTAATTGGAAAAACCCTTTTCATTGCAATCAAATTTTACATAGTCTCCTGACTTAAAAAAAAATCCAGATAATAATAAAAAAAAAATTATGAAAAGTTTGACCCTTAAACACAGAGGTTTGCATCATAGAAGATTTTCACTTTCTGAGAAAATGAAACAACGTGAATACCAAATTTTCCTGACTTATTCCATCCTTCTTGCTATACTTGTAGCAGGGTACTTACATCCTGCCACTTGCACAAGTTTTATACACATGCCATGCAAACAAAAAAGAGCAGATACATGAAGAGAAGCAGGGGATGAAGAGAAGAATGCATGTAAATAACACAAGAAGTCCATTTTGCCTCAAGGTTACTGCACACTTCAGGTATAATTTTTTTTTTATTTTTTTCTGAGTGAATATGGAAATGCACCCCTGGGCTGGAAAGTGTAAAGACCAGGGACAAATTACAAATGTCTTGTACATGCAGAGAAAAAACTGGCAGCCAGAGGACAAATGCTAGGATTGTGTGCTTCCCAGGCCTGAAGACTTTCAATTAAATTAAGTCTAATAATTGTGAATACATTAGCAAATATCAAAGAGTGAAATCAAAATACAAACAGAAAGGAAGGGAATATTTTTAACAGATCTGTTATTTGTAAAACAGTCAACCATCAACAGTGATGACAATTCAGTTGAAGATTCACAAATGCTCATCAGGGATAGGGTTTTTCACTGATTTTCAGAGTAAATAAATTGAGAACTTTGAAGAAATCTACTACATTTTACATTCTTTTTCTGTCAACGGGAATTTACCACGTCAGTCTAAAGATTTAATTTTTTTCTGAGAATTTTTGCACATGTGTACATCCAGGAAATTGCACTTCACCCAAGAAAGACCCAGCAAGCACAAAACTCGAGCAGAGATGAGAGTTGCACAATGCTGATGCCATGTCCTTTGTGCATCTAGAAAAGGCAAATCAGGCCTGACATGAAGTGATCAGAAGGAGCATTTGGCCTAGAGAACTGTGGATAAGGCCAAGACTGTCAATGTTGCAATCAGAGGCTCTGGGACAGACAAACAGCTCATGGCCAGGTCTAAGTTCACCAAGACCAACACGCTGCACTGAAGCTGCCCTGTTACAAACTGTGCCCCTTCCATGCTGAACTTGTCACACACAGCTAGGCTGAACTCAGGGCAAGTGTGGTAAGTACCAACAACAGCCACATAAAAATCAGGAAAAACAAATGGGGCGTATGGATCTCCCAGATGGTGAAGCACTGGCTCATGTACACGTTGTAAAGAATAACCTCCAGCCCTGAGTTCAAGACACTTTGTTTCAGTGCACTCCCTCTTCCAGAAATTCTCATCCCAAAGCTGAAGACATTTCCTCCCTGTGCTATAGAAAATTCAGGGCACAGAAGTGGCAACAAAAAATCTGAGATGTGTTTAAGAAACCTTAGTCTGACAAAAGGGAACTGGCCAACACTCAAGAGTACTTCACAGGATGGCCAAAATTCTCCAGAATCAAGGAGTCAAGTCCATACACTGCACTTGTAGCTTGAAAGCTCTCAAATGGATTGCAGGGGGTTTTTTTCCATTTCTCTTTTTATCCAGAACCCCTGAAAACACCTCTGTCAGATATCTCACCACTAATAAAGAGCTCTTTACAATACACCCGCTTGCGAGTTTCAGAACTCGTGTAGAAAATCAAAGTTAATAGTTTCTCAATACTATTTTCATTTCCTGCCCATGATCCCAGTGCAGCAAAGTATTTAAGCATGTGCTTTAAACTTTGTTCTAGAAGTGCTCAGAAGCACTGCTACGTGGTTCTTTTCCTGACTCCACTTAGAAGTGCAGAAGAAGGGCAACACAAGATAATTAACATTTGCAGTACACATTCCTTTCATTTGAATTTCACTTCCTGCTCAAAAAACACAATTGTAATTTGCACACTGCTATTCTGAGTAACTTTCAATCAATGTGACAGTTTAAAAAATTATTTAACATGATACATAAACAGCCTGGAGCAAATGAATCCAACAAAAACAAAATATTTGCAAATAGAAACACCAAAGAGTTTCGTTTCACTCTAGAAAATTAAAGAAACCTGCTTAAAAACAATTTAAATGAGTAATGTATTTTTCCAGGAAAAGTTTTTTTTTTGTTTTGGGTTTTTTTTTAAGATGAATGAGTTGACAGATGTTTTACTAAAACCATTAAGGCAAGATGGCAATAATTTCTGGGTATGTTAACTAACCCACTGCTAGCTGGATCATGTGATGCATGACAACACAGTTTTCACATTAGGTGCAGAAGCAGTTTACCAGTTTGAAAGTCAATCATGTGAGTATCCTGTGCCCCAGCCTTCCTATCCCCAACCCAGAACACCATCAATAAAGGGACAGATATAAATATACCTGTGTGTAACTTTAGCAACAGATTTAAGGTAGGTGCTTATTAATATCATGAAGATATGATTCTTTACGATGTGGGAGCAGAGCCTTATATAGGTTTGAATAATGACATTGTCTCATTGCATGCATAGTTTGTGCTTTTGTCTGAGACAGGTTCATTTTTCACTGGAGGGGAAAGGTTCATCTCGCACGAGGGGGGTAACCAGTTGATGTTACAAGGCTGACGATTAGCCCCCTCGCTGTTCCACATGACACTGGGAAGGACTCCAGCAGGCATCCTTAATGCCTGCTTCAGCATCTTGAAGAAATTAATGAACACAGCTTCGATGGCAAAACATTTCAATCAACCCCAACCAGCTGTGCCTACCATTTAAAAAATATAAATTAAAAAATGACATATTTATTTAAAAACAGGCTTATCAGAAGTTTCTTCGAAGGATACAAGTTATTTTGGGAGCGAGAGAGGGAGGAATAAAAAGGAGGAAGGACAATGGTGGTTAGTGCCAAAAGACGTGCGATGGCCCCTGTGTTTGTTGAACAAATTAAGCACGTTCTGGTTTTTCACCTGCTGAAGTAGCAGCAGTGCATATGGCCCAGAAGTTAAAAATAAGGAAATATGCATACATTACCATACTTAATGGACGACCCTCTCCATTTAATATGCAAATTTCCTGAAATATTACTGAATGCCGTCTGTTCTAAATGAATAAATTTGAATTGCAATTAGAATAATCCTTTATAATTAATGAAAACTGTCAATTTTGGTTCATAAGTAATTTGATTAACAGGATGATGGGACACTTATCAAGTTCACTGGACTGCTAGGGTATGAGAAAGCTGACAGGGAAAATAAGGTGGTCCAGGCACTTAGGCACCACTGGAATATTATCCTAAATTATTGATAACACAAGCTAATGAACTTCAGAAAGTGAACTCTGCATGCTTTATTTAAAGGGACAGTGCAGTGGGGTGGCAAGGACTGGTTTGGTCATGATAGCCTTCTCCAAAATACAGTTGTGCCATTACCCACTCTCATAGCAGAAAAAAAAAGAAAAAAAGATCCACAGGCAACAACACACACCTACTTAAACCTGAAATTTACACTTCCCAGCTGCTTCCAGAGAGGGAAAAAATGTTCACACCATAAATGTAAGAAAGGGACAATGCAAGCCAGGTGGAATAGAGTTTATATAATGTACCACAGCCACTATTTTATGTTGTATTTCCATTGGTTAAAAACTGGCACTCATTACACCTGGTTTTCCATGCTTTTTTCTTCCTATCATCTACCATGCAACAGGCCAGCAATATTTTTTTCAAAATGAGCTTTTGCTAATTGAAAACAGGAGAATGTTAATGTACCAGTTTCAGTCTTATAAGAAAAGCAATTTTGAAAAGCAGCCACTACACACCCAAGAAAAGCCCCAGCTCTGAGCTCACCATTTCCCTCAACCCACGTGTTCACTCACAATGCCATTCTGCCACAAATGGGAAAGATGACTGTAGGCCAAACCTCTGGGCTAATACACCACTCCCTCTGTAATTCCATTAACTTTGAGGGTCAGGGAGGATGTAATCCAATGCAAAAGTTGCCAGTAATGGCATTTTAAATCAGTACAGCCATCAGCACATACAGGCTGCAATTCTGATAATCTACCTAATGAGCCCAAATGTGAATAATATACGTGAATCTTAGTAAAAATATCAAATCCACGGCAATGTCTGAGGATATTAAGTTTCCCAAATCAGTTTAGTTTTTGAATGAAAAGTTCAGCTGGATATGTTATCCTGCCACAAAATGGAATATGGTGAAATTAAATGGATTTTTTTTTCTTTTCCACTCAGTGTGTCTTCTCACAAAGACATTCCTCTAAAACCTCCAAACACATCATTCACCTCTCTTATGAAACCATGTCATGTTTTATACATTGCAAGTGGTATTTAGTGCATGCAATTATCCCATATCGCCATCACACAACCAACAGAACAATTCTGAATGCAACTTCAGAGTGAGATCTCTTTCCAAACATCCTGATAAAGCACATCCTGGATACACCCACACAGTATAAATGGAATCCAATGCAATCCGGCCTTTTAAATTTTGCAAACAACAAGTTGAAAATGGTAAAATCGCCTGCTGAACGCGCCTCTCCTTCGGCTGAGCACAGGCACAGAGCCAGGGGATGCTGGGAGATCGTTTGGAAAAGCCTGCTATTATATAACAAAAGCCAGGGTGCATGAGCAAGGTTTTTAAAACCATTAGAGCACTGAGAACTCAAACCAGATTTTCAACTAATCACTGAAAGACACTTCTTCGACCCAGGGACCAAATCTCTGCTGAATTGCAGGTTCAGACACTCTGAGCACCAAACCACAGCCTCTACCTACAGGCAGGCCACAACTTTGAGTAGGATGTAAGCAGTCACAGATGCAAGAAGTATACCTCATTTTTAAATCAGACATTCTGATAATGTTCACATCTTGCCTAATGCAGAACATTTCAACACGGGAGGCAACATTTGTCAAAAGTACAAGCATCTGGAAAAGGTTTTTTGGAACTGAAATACTCCAAACCACAGGTGTGTTGTTATAGGTAGACATTATAAGAGTTTGCAAAGCCAGAAATTATTTCACTTCAGTAACCCTGCCCTACATTCTTATGTAGCCATTTTAGCTTGTTTCCCCAAGAAAATGTAGTTACTGCAACGCTGAGCAGCATCAGAGACACCCAAACACTTCTGGGCTCAGATCTTGGTACAGCGCTCATCAGTATGGCAAATAAACCACATTACAAGAAAACAATGCCATAATTGGCCAGTGGGGCAGTTTCCTGTCTTCTTCCCCTGAGGCAATCAGGCCTTTTTTTTAGTCTCATTTCCTAAGGAAACCAGGATCTGCGAGATCACATTGTCTGCTCATGACTCTCTCCCCCTAACAGTTTTAACCCTTTGTCCATTCTCTACGTAAGTCTCAAAAAAAAAGGTAAAGTTTTGATATTTTCACGTAAATGCCTTGACAGAAAAAGAAGTTCTACCACAAAAGGAAACACAGGTACAACTCAGCCAGGCAAGCAGCAAATGCATCCTTGTGCAGCCCAAGTGGAAGGGAGCACAGGACACAAGGATCACAGTTAAGGGAGAGTTCTAAAGGAAGGCAGGAGAGCACTGGATGTTTGCAGCGGAACTCAGGTTCACAGGAAACTACAGGAAAGTACTGAGAATATTGGAGTGAGGGCTATAAAGGTTATGTCAGTGATCAAAGAACATTATGGTGACAAGCAGACATGATGAATTGAGTTATTGTGATAAAGGAGCACAGGAAACAATACAAATCTGTGGAAAAACAGGGTTTAGTTTCATTAGTTTCACTGCTCATGGAACAAACTCTTACTTTAACAAAGCTATGTATTTTTTTTATCTCTGCTTTTCCCTTCCCTCTACTGCCCTTTTCAAATACTGATTTTTTTTCTTGCTGCTTTCACAGTGGCTATGGAAAAGCATCTCCTACAAGCAGAAAAACAGAAGACCTGTTTAAGAAAACACTAAATTATCAGTCACACATGAACATAAGAAATGTTATGTCTGTGTCCTGACTTCACTCATTAATAGAATGTGAAATTTATGTGCAATTCTGTCATGCCCCTTCTCACTATCTTTCAACTTTCATAAACATTTGCCCCAATTTTCTTAAGCATAGATGTCCTTTAAGAATCCAGCTACCATTTTAAGGAACATTTTTACTTGAATTTAGGAATAGGGTGAGCGTGGCAGTAAGATGCCTCTAACTCACCATGCAACACAGAATGACTAATTCTACAATGCAACCAGCAAAGTTAAGAAGTCCTGTGAATAGACCATGAGACTTCCCATTTCCCCAGAAATCTACTATTCTAAAAGCAAGGGATCAGCTAGCATTATCCATTTGGACATGCAAAGGTTAAACCAGGGTAAGTAAATATAGCCTAAACAAAACAACTGGGAGAATCTCCTGTTCTGAATTTGTGGTATCTGTTTCTGCATATCATGACAGTGAATTCTTTAGGATTCCGTTGGAGTGATAGTGACCTCTCTTACTGAGGAAACACTTCAGTTAAAGCACAGCTCAAAGTTCTGGTGAAATCTCTTATTTCATTCATTCACACAACACAGGAGAGTTTCAAGTAGCAGCTCCATAGCAGGGTAAAACTGAACCATCCACTAAATAACAAACAACAGCACTGGAGAGGCAGCTGAAGGACACACCAAGATGTGGGACAGAAAAATGCCTCTATTTAATTCTCTGTCATGTGAATGGGAAACATAAATATTATATTCCCCTGGCAGAGTTTCAGAACTATGAAGGCAAAGGGCAATCCCCAGCAGGTGAGAAAAAGTATCCGTTGGGAAAATAACCAAAATTCGGAAGTCCTTCCCTTGGGTGATATCACTAACCATTAAATTGAATAGAACATATCTATTCTTATCTTATTCCTATATCATGGCATCCAAGAGCCATTATCATTTGTTCTTCTTGGTGACAAATACTAAAACAACCATTGCAAGAAGAAATAGATAATAAATAAAAAAAGTAACTCCAATGTAGATTTTAGTGGCATAAACCCTTCTGGATACAGATGTTAATTATAAGCTTATTTACTCATGCTCCTTAAATATATATATATATATATATTCGGTTTGCTGAGCTAAGAAAATAATTCTCAAACTGCTGAGGTTAGGAAGGAAAGGTTAGAAGAGAGTGAGTTTTATACAAGGCTTTGCCCCAAACAAATGAAAATCTTTGAGTGAATTATGATCTGACTAGTTTCTTTTTTAAGACACATCAAGGCATTTCAGTATGTGTCAATAAAAGCCCACCTGGAGGAAGAAATTACAGAGCACTGGAAAAAACGCCGAGATTACTCAAGTCTTTGTGTTTTCATTTGTTTTAAATCTGTGTGTTGTTAAAACAAATGTAGAAATTAGCCATATGGGAACTTAGTTTTGGTGCAATATCTTCATCTGTCACCGCATTTGGGAAAAAAGCACACACACAAGATCAGTGGCCAGGGAGGGAGGGTGAGAACAGCACACAAGGAAACAATGCTGAACATATGCACAGGATTTCGACCTCGCAGCATGGTGACTTAATGATTATTTCATAAATACTGAAGCTGGGATGGATTCTTATTAGTGAAGGGGTACATTTTTAAAGATCAGCTAACAGTTACTGTATAGGAAGATAGCTCACATCTCTCACTGGGACAACCTGCCCTTCTACTCAGTGTTTCTTACCCAAATGCAAACCACACGCTATTTTCAATTCAAACCTTAGACCCAATCCATGTAAGACAGGGGCTTAATAGCTTTCCAAACTCTCATTTGGCCTCAGTTATACAACCAGCTGACACTGAAAATAATTAATGCCCTTTAGGACTCGCATCTGCTCCTATGGTTCCATGTCAAGGTTTTTAATTGGGCTATTTTGGCATTTGGAGACAATGGCAAGGTGAAATAACCTTTCTTTAATATTTCTGAGGTCAGAAGTTAGTCCTGCCAAAGGTCATCCTTCAGGTTCACAAATGAGTCATTTGTATCACCTAATGCAATCTGTGACTTGCAAATTGCACTGGGAGATGTTCTAGTGCATTAATTAGTCCATGTGGTGAATACTGAATTCATCATTACCAGTGAAGCCTGTGCAGGCGTGCCAACACTCGTTTTGGTGGGTTGCAGTAGCTGATTATATTACATATTCTCCTTCAAACCATGGCCTTTAATATCAGGCCTTATTTCCTGCTAAAAGCAAAGACAAAGACAAACCAACACTCTCACTCTGAACAGTGCAACACAGAAAACTTACACATCAGGAATTCTCCAAGCATGCAAGGAACCACCTCAGCTCATTCATTTAGGTTCTGCTTCCCAGACACTGCCATCCAGTACATCCACAACCAACACCACGACTGGATTGTACTCAAGTCAGAAAACAAGTGGAAACTTCAGAAACTGGGTTTAGTCTAGGTTGTCTCCTGTCTGAGCCTAAAGAGTAGTTCCGATTTATTTAATTCTTTTTTTTGTTAGCTGGTTGGTTGGTTTTACCATAGCTGTGGGGATTACAAGCTTTAAAAACAGACAAGCATAAGCAGTAATTAACTGCAATTCTCTAGTGACCTCATGTCTACAAAGGCAGAGCCTTTTAGAAAAGTATAATGAAATCACAAGAGCACTACTAACATCTTTCAGAGAGGATCTGGTTATCAGGCAAATCTTCCAAGTTCCCCAGATTTTATTTCCAAAAGTGATGTGTCACTATCATCTTGTACCCCTGCACATGGCAGAGCCACTCTCCTCAGGCCTGAGGATCCCTCTGGGGGCAGAAGGGGCGTTTCTCTCATGTTTTTCCCCACATGCTTCCATGCCCCAAATCTCCCCCTGCACTGGTGCTCTGTGGCTGGTGCTGTTCCCCACATCTGCCTGCCCCACACCCCTGCTACATTTAGGGCCCCTCTGTGGCCAAGACAGATCAATACCAAACCCAAGGCCACTTTTTAAAAATCAACATTCAGTCAAGCCTCCTTGCTGCACAGAAACCTTGCAGAGAATTTCACCCCAAGTCACAGTCTGATCTTTCAGCTGGTTGGCAGCTATTGCCTATAATGAAGGGATTATTAATTTCTGTTTCAAAGGGATAGGAGATCAGGATATGGACACGGCATGACTGTACCATCTGTGCAGTTGACATATATTGATTCATACCATCTTCCCATCTGTCCTTGACACTACAGAGCATCAGAGGTCACAATCAACTCTTTGCTGGAATTCCCCCAAAAAACAAGTTTTCATCCAGTTCCTTGTCAAAAAAAACACTTCGAACCACTTTTACAGAAAATGGATCACCTCTTCAGTTATTATGGAAACAGATACAGAGCCCACGGTTTGGCCTTCCAAATACATCCCACACAAGAGTATAATAATGGCAAATATTATCACACAACAACAAACAAGAGCTTCAACATCTCTTAACAAAAGGCTCAGGCTAAAATATTGCTTTTGAAACAGAAAGAGAATGAAGGAACTATGAAAATTACTAAAGTTCTAAAACGATTTGCATACATATATTACACGAGGTACAACAACCAGTCAGAGCAGAAGACTGAGAAATGTGAGGTTGGGTGGTGTGTGCCTATGGAAAGTGGTGGAGAAAAAGAGAAAACCTGCAGCTGAGTAAATCATGAAATGTATCAAGGTCTCTGGAGATGACCTAGTTTTGTTTTCATGATAGGTATTTTTTTTTCCTGTCATCCTATGCAAATTGCTAATAGCTCAGAAATGAAAACTTTTGAAATAGCGATTTTCTAGCTTTTGTCAGTTTAAATATTTCATCTGGCAGAGCCCACAGTGTAACTGGAAGCACTGTGTGTAATCTAGGCTTAAGCAGTGCTCATGAGAGTCTGTGTTTTCTGTGACTTACAACTGTCCCAAAACAGCCTTAGGTTAAAACATGTCATGCTTTTTTTTTCATTCCAAAGAAATGGTTGAAGAAAATCCAACCAGATTTAAGAAAAGTCAGAATTTTTAGAAGTCTGTGGTAGGAGGAATGCCAAGTAAACAATCTTTTTTTGTTGTTGTTGTTGTTGTGACAAAAATGACTGCACAAGTTCTTAAATAATAGAGTTTAGTCCTCACATACAGCTTTCCTCTTTGGGCTAAACCAAGCTAAACTAAGCCAAAATCTCAAACATTCTCACAACCACCTTTTTTTACACTTAAAAAATAGGAAGGGAAAAGGACAACATGGTCTGGTGGAGTATCAAATCTGACGTTGTGGGCACTGATTTGATTTATGGCCATGGCTCATGCTACTAAACTCTACCAGGATCGATTTCTTTACCCACAGCGTTAACACAACGTGAAATCTCTCTGCTGTTGTCAGAGTGCAGTAGTGAGGAAAAGCCCCAGAGACAGAGAGAGCTCCTGCTGGATCCAGCTTGTTGTTCCAACACGGCAACTCCATGTCTTCAGGCAACAAAAACACGGCCAAAAAGCCTTGGATTGGGCCAGCTGAGGATGCTCAGGTGACAACAGCACCTTGGCAGGTACATTCTACCTGGTTCCCCATCCCCAGGTGCCAGGCCAGCCCAGCCAAGGACAACCTGGCACATTTCACAGCAGCTGTGCAAGCTCTTCAGATTTATTTTTTCAGAACGACCCAGCCAGGTTCTGAAACTCAACGCCAGCAGCACACCACTGTTGTGGTTTACACCTGATACCTCCCCTCTGCATCATCTGTGCTCGCCCAAGTGAGGAATTTTATGAATTGACTTTTGAGCGCGTCCATCCACAACAGGTGACGGCGCGCCGGGGTGCGCTGGCTCCCAGCCCTGCCTGCGCCCTGTGCCAGGCAGCTTCCCTCGGCCCCGCTTTGGTCTGTGGGCTCTGCTGCGCGTTTGCGTTTTATTCCAAAGGATTAAACTGCACAAGGCCGGGAGGGAAAGGAGCACGAACCCAGGGAGGAGCGGGCCCGCGGCGCTGAGGGGCCGCCACAACATGGCGCCGCGGCCAATGGGGCACGCGCGGCGCCGGCCCGCGCGGCGCTGCCACCTGGCGGCCGCCGCCGCGCACTGCACCCACCCCCGATCCCTTCCAAAAACCCCCCTCACTTTTGTCGCTCAAAACCCGTAATTTTTGTCTTCTACTCCCCAAAATAATCTAATTTTTGTCACCCCCGCGGGGAAACACCACAAAGGTGGGTGGGCACCAGCTCCATCACACACGTCCAGCCATGAGGCCTCCGGGTGCCTGGCGGTGCGAGGCCCAAGGCTAACATGAGGTGGTGGCGTTAATGAGGTAAAATATTGCCGCGTTATTGTTAATCTCTTAATAAATGCATTGAAAACCGGGCACCATCCATTAAAAGCTGCCCAGGGGTTGGATGTGAGCGGGCAGGTTTTCTCCGTGTTAATTTACAGCGGGCAAATCAGAAAGTAAAAGGACCTAGGCGAAATGCAATCCAGTCAGCTTAAGAGTGTACACATGAAACGAGACTTTGGGATTTGCCGTTTGACTCCTCGCCAACTTTTAAGGTTTCACAATTGCATTCCTTTTATGTGCTTCTTTTTCCCTCCCCAAAATATCCATTTTTAAACTCTGCTTCCACTATGGCATGTGAAAGCAGCGCACAAAGAAACGGGAAAGTGAAGGCTTGGTCCATCTCCCATGAAAGCTCGGTGCAATATCAGACACACTCAAAGTCTCTACTTGTGTTAAGCACAGAACCCATCTAAAATGAAACCTTCTGAAAGTACTAGGTGGTTAAGTGCCTTGAAAATCGTGTTTCAAGGGTACATCAGGGGATTTGTCTTTGCAGATGTGGATGAGAAGCCAGCCCTTTCAAGACATTTGCTGCAGACATCACAAGAAATCAAAGTCCTGGCGCCTATAGGAGCTGAGGCACCAGAGTGGCTGATCTGAGCCCGGGGATTTACACTCACAACAGTCACTGACGACAAACTGTAGGTGCTCTGCAAATCCCCGCGTGCCGACGTGTGAACGGTGCCCGAGACACCAAGGGCCAGGGCTGCCCTCACATACAACGCTAACAACACCATCAGAAATTACAGCAAATCAACCAAATGGCAGAGGAAAGATGGGAAAGGAGGAAACACCCAACAGGTCAGCTTCCATCAGTTTTCTACCTGTCTGAGTCCCTGTTATTTCACTTTGTAATAAAAGGATAAGGAGATCTTTTTAGTTATTTTACTGAGGTCAGAGAGGGTGATGAGCATCTAGAGCAGCCCTCATAGCCAAGCAGCAGGAGCATTACTGATCAGCTCAGACCTCACCTGAAGGCTAAAGCCTGAATTGTATTATCATTTACTTTTGTAAATCTGTTGTAATACCCACCATTCAGTCTAGCTTTTACCCATTCCTGCGTTTATTCCGTGCGTGCTCTATCTCCTCAATGCAAATGTATGTGTTTGTGTTGGTTTGTTGTTTGTTTTCTTTTAATAAGTAAATGGTTTTTTAATGCAGAAGTGCTTAAAAAAACCCAAACAAAACAACAACAACAACCAAAAAAACCCAAAAAACCAAAAACAAAAAAAAAAAAAAAAAACCCAACAAAATAAATCCAAACAAAACAAACAAAACCACCAAACTAGATTTCTGGGATTACAAATTCACTTTACCTTTTCTCTACCTCCAGAGCAATAGGGTGATCCAGGAATCAACTATCACTTATCCCTGTAACTTCCTGTAACCTTCCTGTCTGGGCACAGCAAAGATAACCTCTGCCCCACAGGGCTCACAGTCTAAAAAGCTTTGTCCCACATAACCTCACCACAGTAACCCTTTCTGCATCTTCCTCCTCCATCTCTTTGCCTCGCATGCTTTAAGAAATAATCTCAAGTGCTTCCCTGTCTTCCTTTCTAGTGATTCAAAGGGAAGCAAAGACTTGTTGTGGTCAACAAGTGAATGCTGCAGAATCCCAGTAATTAATCTTTGCATGTAAAACAAAACCACCCTCTACATCTACCTGCTTGTTCTAAGACAAGGAGACATTGCTACAGCATCTCATGAGCACAAAATTCAACAAAAAAATCAGTGACACTTGCCACAAGCAGACCAGAACAATGTTTTGCCTCCTCTGAAGACCTTCAAGCAGTTATCACTGGCAGCAAATAAACCACATAATTCTCTATTAAATAAGCTACCAGAAAATAAAATACAAAAAGAAACCCCATTACTTAAAATATTCATCCCCACATCTGGATGATAAAATATAATTCTTACGGCAAAATATAATTTTTAGGCGCTATGTTCCCTATCTGCAATTACATCAAAATCACATTAATTGAGCTATAACACTGTCAGGCCCAGCAGCTGGGAGGCACATCCATACATTCTAAAGAGGTGGCCATTAATTCAGCGCTCCACAGCGTGGCAATGAAGCTGGGATGTCCGTTCCCCAACGTGATTTACTGTCTTTCAAGCTGCTTAAGTGGGAACCTCTACAAAAAGATTTAAGTTAAGTGACTCTTATGCTGAGCTGGAGCTCATTTATTATTGAATTAAGTTTTCATTTCTTTTAAAGGGAAAGAGAAATATAGTTTTATTTGAAACAAGGTAAAACAGTTCAAAGGAATCGACTACTACAATTTACAAAGTAAGAATATGTACCAGTGGGTGATGGTGGCATTTTGCTTTTCTACTGCTGTAATGATAAATTTTAAAATTATGAATGTACTTACAGTAGAAATACACAAATATATGGTGCATATATGTATGTATATAGATATGGAAAAACATATATACAAAATTAGAACTGAAGGTACAGATTTAATGTATATGAAACATTTAAGAGCTTAGGTCCCAAAACTAAACACAGGCTTAGTTTTAAGGCTATATATGCCTGTTACCTTAGCATCCTTTTTCATATACTAGCAGTTCAGTCTTTTAAATAATATATTCAACCAAGTTCTAGATCAGAAAATGTATTTTATTTCTTTTCAATAAAATAAAAGGCACATGGCCCTCAAGCACCTTAGTTAAATGGGGGTAGAAAGGGTGGGTGTTGTTTTTGTCATGAGAGAGAAACAGAAATTTATCCTTCTCAAACAGCAGGTACCCAATTTCTGCCCTGAAATTAAAACATCAGAACACAGCAATCAGTGCAATATTTGGCCTCTGTCCTCTAACCACATGAAAGAAATATATTGAGCTAAATTTGCTGCCAGCTTAATTTTATTGAAATTAGTGGAGTTTATCCAACAAAATATTTGGCATTTGCATTTGATAGACAAAATGTGCCAGTGCAGGGAATAGGTTTTGGAGGGAAAGCAGTTATTCTGCATACTTAATATTTCTGCAATGGCTAAATATTTCTAAGTAAAATATACTTTAAAATAATAATTAAAATTTGCCAGGACCCCCATAATGGTGTCATTTACACTCCAGTCACATGAGTCTACAGCACAAGACCCTTTCATAATTAGGAACGTACACTATATAAGCTCCCTCCCTAATTAGCAAATTATGTTGAAAATAGAATCCTGCTAATTAACGGTTATTATGGCATTTCTGAAGCTGAAGCTTTAATTATCACCAACCTAATGATTGTGTACAGAAAAAAACAACTTTTTTTCCTTAAATTATCAATAAGGGCAGGAGATTATTATCAGGCGAATCTGCTGACGGCTGATTAATTTATTTGATGCAAAGTTGCTGTGTGTTTCATATTATTTTATCGGAGTTGCAGGAAAAAGGTACATAATTTGGTTTCATTAGCAACTACTGCTATTTATCACTAGAAGATACCCCTCCCTTTTTTGTTGTTTGTTCAATTCTCTCTGTGTTTTTGCCTGCACCAGCATCAAAGTCAAGAGCAGGAAGTTTTAATTAAGTGACACTAATGAGGTCGTTGAAAATGATACTTCAGCAATTCAGCATGCTGTTAAATGTGTTTATTCTATAATGTCATCAAAGGTGATTGTTTTCCCTTGTAATAGATAAAATTCATTACCATAAGCATTGTACTTTTGAGTGTTAGAGATACAAAATGCGAGTTAGTCAGGTGTGTCTGTTGCACATTTCATCTCATCTACCTCGGTAAATGAATTTGCATCTAAAACTATCCCTTGAAAAGGAAATGTAGCATGAGCTGTAGTTGTAAGGTGCTTTTTGTTTAGCAATAGCCAAGCTGTGAGCAACCTACTTGAGTGTGATCGTTGGAGCCCTGCTTTTAGAGCTGCCAACCCATTCACAAGTGCATCTCGAAATTCTCTTGGCTGTAGCCTGCTTTGCAAGTCCTAATCAAGCAGTTTGAATCAATCACTTCCAGTTTGCAAAGGAGCTGTAGAGTAGTGACACGAAGAATACCAAGATTTTGAAAATGAAAGAAATCATGGTAGGCTGAAGATGAAGATGCAAGATGTGTTTTGTAAGGAGAGGTTGTCATCTCGTAGACCAGCTGAACGAGGTGGAAGAAACACACTCTTCAAATCTGAATCAGGAGTAGTTATGAGCATTTCTGTGTCTCTGCTGCTCTGTTCCTTGCTGGGGATTTGGCCATATAGAAATAACCTTTGTTTGGCCCACATTTGCACAAGGAAAAAAAACTTAGAGATGTTTTGTAAGCTATGGCTCCTCCACACATACATGCCAAACCCAGTGATCCTGCAAGCAGAGCTAATGAAGAGACATATATTCATATCTATAGTTTTGCCATGACTGGCAGCTAAAAATTCACAAAGGATCCCAAACGTTTGGGACAGGACAGTCCTTGTTGGAGAAACGATGTTTGTATCAATGTGGCACCTGGTCTGATCAATCCTCAAATTGTTTGATTCCCTGACAAATACATTTCAGAATTTTGAAAAAATTAAACTTAAACTCAATTTGCAGAACTATGTTCAGTCAGAAACTAACTCTGAAATACAAATCTGAACATATTAAGGGAGCAAAATGCAGACTTAAATGGGGTTCAGCTCTCCTGACACCTTGCAGTAGGTTAAAGACACGGACATTCAGCTTAACTCAGAACATAATACAGCCCACAGTACTTCCTGACAGCCCACTTCAACCCCAAAATTTCACTCATATGATTAAGAACGTCAAAATGTTGCTTTTCTACCCTTATATGCTAAAAAAAATTAAGGAACTAGGTACATATGAACACTAAGGAGAGTAAAAATCTAGTTCATATTTTAATTGATTTTTTTTAAACTACTTCAGTTCTGAGATTCTGAAATTTTCCTTATTTAGAATAACATGAAACTAAAAAAACTAGAGAAATAAGCTCTATGGGAAAAGTCTCCCTTTTCTTCCCTGAAGAATGGAGGCAATAATTTATTTTGGTTTACATCAAATTAATTTTTAAAAACTCTGTTTCTTTCCAGTAATTTTTTTAAAAAGTCAGATGAGGCAAAACCAAAAAAACTACAAGTTATTCAGAATGCCAAAGCACCACAAATATTTTTCAGTGGCAAAAGTCCAATGTTTCCAATAAATAGCATTTGGACACTGCTCAATTGCTAAGTGAAATACAACATGGCATATGCAGACTTAATACTGGAAATCTTTACTTACAGTTCAAATTTAGAGCTGCCTTTCAAAGCTTTGGTCTTAGTCAGATCCCGTTTTAAACACCTAGCTCATCCTGCATGGTTTTCCATCTGGCTGGAGGGAGGATGCTCTCCAACTCAAACAATGTAAAGCCACCAAATTCACCTTGTCCTCTGGTCCATGACAAAGTTGGCCAGGCACATTTGAATTTGTCGGTCCAGCCCTCCAGAGAGCCCAAAGAACACAGCATTCCTCAACGTGATATTGCAAAGAGATGCTCCATTCTGGTAATATGAATTGTGTTTTACAGTGCAGAGTCACTCATTTCCCCCAGTTGTCACCCCTTGCAGTTGCTAACGCTGCAGGGACACATCAGAATGTACTGGAGATAAAAAGTCTCATCCTTCCTCCCTGAAGTCAATGGCAAAACTCCTATCAATTTCACTGGGGTAGAGCTGGACCTTTAATGAGAAATAAACAGTTCCCAAAGTGATTTTTACAAGTAATGGTTACAATGGCACCACAAACAAGCTGTGATGGCTGGATAAGACATGAAAAGAATTTTTTGCTTTACAGTCAGGAGCAGGGAATTAGAAATTACCTGCAAACTCACCCACCCATCCCCACGGCAGGAGCCATAAATCATCATTTTGTCCACACCGAGCAAAAAGCAGGAATCACAGGAAGATGCAGGGAGAGCTGCCCTTCATGTGGACAGCAGGGGACACGTCTGGGTCACATGACCCCTAACCTTATCTTTATTTTTCCATCAAGCTCTGTGACATTTGTCCTTTTTCATTCAATAAGATGCAGGACTATTTGCCATTTTCAAGTAACCCCATTATACAGTACTTCCCATTGACAGACGCGTCCCCACAGTACAAGGTACTTTAACTCTTTCTAATAGGTTTCTTCCTGACTCCTGTATCCCGAGTGAGATTTGGTGTTTTGTTTGCTTTGACAAAAAGAAGAAAGGGAAAAAAGAAAGAAAGAAACATATCCCCTGGGAAAGTTAACCTCAAAACATAACATTTCTGAAGCAGGATAAACCACTATCGTAACTGCAGAGGACAACATAATTACAGGCAAAACCATAGAAAAACAGATGTACTGAGCAAGCAGTCTTGGCAGTCCAAAGTTAGAAGGTCAATAGGTTGGGTTGCCTAAATTGTAGCTTTTTAAAGAAGGCATTAGTTTCTTTCTGCAGATTAGCCACTTGAGGATCTATATTTTGTCTGAAATCACAGGCACCTTCTCATCCAAAAGCCCAGCTTCTCTAGAAATATAAAAATTTACATAAAACTTCATTCCAACTAGTACAAAGGGCTAGGGGAGGAGCTGTGGGTAGAAGCTGACAGTTTGCAACTCCAGAAGGTTTCTAGCAGCTTCAGAAAATGTTGTTTCCTATCAGTGACCAAAGCATGGAGCTGCATTGTCCTTCTGTCATCTGAAGGGGCTCATCCCAGTGTCAGTCTTCCAAGTGGGAGTCTTCTACAGAAAAAGGCTGAAGGTATCCTCAGGGGAACAAGTACCTTTATATCTGAGCTCTGGCATATTTTTCTGGAAAGCTGAAAGATGTACCCATCTGCTCTATCCACAATATTAAAAACTTCCATGCAAGCCCTGCCAATTTTAATAGTTTGGAAGGAGTAAGGAAGAGCTACTCTTCCCTTTTTACTGATAAGAAGCTGAGGCCCAAAGAAACTTTGTAAAATAAGTTTTTCTGGCAAACCAGGACTTTGAGGAAGAATCTCTCAAGTGACCATCAGAAGCTTTATAGCTCTCAGCAACTTTCCTCCACCTCCACAAATACATGAGGCCTCCTTGCCATAAACATTATTGGTGAACCCAGCCTACAAGATAGAGAACCTTTGCAAGGGGGAAAGACCCAGACTCTTGAACAGAGGACTAAAAGATTAAATATTTCAGGCAAATCCTTTGATGCCTGCTCAGTTCAAACCATGTCCTTCCTCATAACAGGTGCTGAGCTGCTCCACTGTAGGATGCTAGTGATAGGAGCAATGAGGACAGTGTTCTTCACAGATATATTTCAAGGGCATCTCCAAGTCACAAAAGTGCTTTTAAAACTCTGTAATGTAAACTTGTTTATTGTATTAAAATGTTATTTAATTATTATTTAATGTATTAAAATGTTCTGCCTCTCAGGTAAAGTCCAGAGAAGGGATGCCTCTGTCACATGGCACAAAACCTGGTGGAGGCAAAGGTATAGCTGACATCCACAAACACTCTGGAGAGTCTCATTGCCTCTGAAGGGCTGAGTTCCCTCTGCTCTACTGAGAAAGGAGGAAAGCATCACTGTGCAGCACAGAGCTGCCTTCACCATGGTGAGCTCCTCGCCCACACACAGAGTAACCGTGGGTCATTGAGGAGGCAGGATTTCAGCCTGAATGCAAACACGAGATGTGGACCAAGAAAATGCCCTACGGGGTTTTTTTTTCCCATGTGATTACAGGCACATTGAGATTCTCTGAGAAAATGACACTCTGTTTAGTCACTACAGGAAGAAAAGCACCACTAGAAGCAGCGTCACTGGGGTGTCCAAACCACATTTTCAAAGGCAGAAGTTTAGTCATTTGTAGCTGACTTCCAGCATATCATTGTGCTCATACGAGTGGATCCACCTCTGTGGCAAAAATCAAAGACCACCAATTCCGGTTCTATTCTTTCCTTAGCTAATATTTGAGCAGTAGCAGTCTCAAATGCAACCTTACACCATGTGCTGTTACACAAGACATGATGACAACCATCGGAGGAGGCTCAATACAAATTCTCAGCGCTCATTCCATCCAGTCCATGCCTGCACCCTCCTGAAAAGCACCTGATTTGTGTTAGCAACATTTCCAAATGACAACACTGAGGTGGACGTGGAAAAGTAAATACCACAAAGAGAATTACAGACCAGGATACCAGTAACTAGAGGCCTTCTGTGGCAGCACTTGATAGCAGCCAGTAAATACATCCCAGATGTAAGGTATAATGACATTTCTGAAAGGCAGTTGATACATGTGTGCACCCAGACATCCCTACCCGGAATGACTGTCAATGTGATGACTTCCAGAGAACTTCTGAGATGCCATTAGATCACTGTACAGCCAGTGGACAGCAAATTAAACTTGTGACACGGCTGCAAAATGATCAGTGAGTTGGAGCCAGATGTACGAAGGTGGCTTGTGATGATCAAATGGCACTGGTGGGGATGCACCTACAGCACTGTGTTTGCCAGACAGCAAGATTAGACAAGAAATATTGGAAAATTAGAGGGAGATAAGGGAAAAGTGACAAAAATTTTCAGTGACATTCAAAGGAAAAATAGATAAAGTAAAGTACCAGATAAGCCACGGACTTGTAGGCATGCATTTATTTTCTGGTGATAATAATTGAATTTTTAGGCTTCTTTTACAATTAAAAAAATAAAACTCAACCATAAAGCATCAGTTTCACGAGGATGGTGGAATCAATACATGAACTCTTAGGCAATGGTGGAGCTGCACAGAGAAGTTCTCAGAGAAAGGCTGCAAAATGCATGTCGTTATCTGTGACTGCAGTTCAGTGGTTGTGCAGCACTGCAGAGCTGACACATCCTGCAGCCTTGCTCTCAGGATGGACACTGCCCACATCCCAGCTGTGGCAAGATGTAGCCCACACTCAGTCCTCGAGATTAAAGACCTGTAGAAGCATTCTGCTGTCACTCCTCCCCTTGCCCATAGGAAATCAATGAGTGTTGAGGTTTTATTCTGACATACACATAGAAAATATCTGGTTATGGACACAGAAACTCAGGCAGGGCACAGAATTGTCTCACAGTTGAGCCACAGTCTTGCTGAAGTCAGGTGACTGCCAGCACTCATTCAACACGCTCCAGATACTCAAAATGCAGGTCAGGGACAGAGTCTCAAGTGATCAGTGATAGGTTTTCAGCAGCACATTTTACACTGACAAATGAAAGTTTCTCTGCAGTGTCCCTTCTTATAAATATTTCCACAAAATTTTTGTGCACCTTCAACAGAAAGTAGAATTTTAAAGCAAAAAAGAGGACTCTAAGAGATCTGCTGGATTGAGGACTCTGGTCCAAAATATTTAAAACCTAGACTCAAATCCTTGATCTTAGATATTGCAAAGACTAGAAAATTAAATGGGAAAGTTTCACATTTTTTGCTGACTGGAATTCCTGGTTTTCAGTCAGCACTACTGAACCCTTACAGTTGGGTTCAGCTTTCCAAGGATCTCTGGAACCAACAATTCCCCAATTCCTGTTGAAACTTTTATGACCCCACTCCCAGAAGCCTACAGTATCAGAGATGATAGGGTCAAAACCACACAGCTTTCAAAAGACTGTGGTGCCAGGTGAGTCTTTTTTGCTGCCCAGATCCACCCATCCAATGTCACAATCCAGTCCCAGGCCACACAAGTGCCTGGCTGGCTCCCATTTAATTGCTTCATGTCTTGATTTCCTGTCCTTCACTTTCGCGATTTATTTTCTCTCAGCTTCCTGCCATGTGTTCTCAGCTTGCAAAAGACAGGATGCCATTTGCATTCACAAACTACCAGGAGATTTTTACTGAACTGTAAAAGTTACATCATTGGACATTATTTTGCCATTATCAGCACTGGGCTGACATGCAAAGCTAAAGCTTATTAGACAAGATTCTGTTCATCCCTCTCTTGCATTTGGTTTCCATGTTGGAAAAGCCAATCCACAGGTCAAGAATATAGGATTTAATCTGACTCTTAAAGGATGGCAACACAAAAAAATTCAAAATACTCTAGATGGGAAAAGCTTTCAAATATGAAACATGTTATGCTTTCAGTAAACATGTTTTATTCTTCTTTATTAATTTTTTCAAACTTAAAGATTTGTATTGCACTTTCAACCGTGTTCCACAATTGCCACTTATATTAACCTTACTATATGTAAGACAAAGAAAAAATGTATTAATAGGTTCTATTGATTATCTACTTAATGCAGCTGTGTTACTAATCCCCACATCTCAGGTTCCAAATGCACTGTGCAAACAGTCCATAATAAGGTGGTTTTAAAAACCAGGGAAAGCTTGCAAAAGACTCTTCTAATATTAAATAATAATTTCCAATTATTTCTTTAGTAAACTATAAGGAATAGAAACTCTTATTTATAAATAAGGATCGGTAACACTGCAACCAAACATCTTCTTTGTGGTTTAAAAAAAGTAGATTTTATTTTAAAATGAAGATTCAATACAGACTAAAGGTGCTGTCTCTGACAGAGGGCATCAAAAATGAGAACTTAGTATTTTAAAATAGTTCTTACAATTATAAGTCATGGTTTAGTAGCTTTTAATGCCTTATTTGTATAATTTCTCCTTCTGGGTGAACACAATTTTAGAAGGAAATGAAGCATTGTAATAGCAACTACCACCTATATATACCTTATGCTCACACTATAAATATTATCAGAAGCAAAAAAAAAAAAAAAAAAAAAAAAAAGAGCCAATGCTTTTCCAAAGGAAGAAGACTTTTTTGTTTCATTCTTTCTCGATCTTTTGTTGTGACTCTCCCTTTGATTGACAGGTGGCATTCTTGTCTTTATGGATGGAGAAGCAAAGCCCTTGATGGTTATCGACATAAGGAAATGTCATGTCTGACTATGTTTCAGCAGGACCTTTTCCCCCCTCATTTTCTACTCCTTCCCCTGAGTTAATTTAGTATTTTTAATGCTAAAGAGTCTCTCAAATATGAATTTATAATCCAAACACTAACCGCAGTCAGGAGCCTAAACCCGACATTTAATTGCCATTTGGTAGTAAAAGTCACATTTTCAACAAGTGTCTTTACAAGGTAAAGTTGACCAAGTTCACTTTTCCTTTGTCCCTGTGCAACCAAAACACTCCTTGGCCTCAAACCCTCAAGCTGGTGGTGGAAATGTGCTGTTGGATGACCACAGCAGCTCCATAGCAGCACATCACTGTAAATTACACATGGGAGTAATTCATTCAGAAACCAGAAGTGGGTGGGAGCAGCAGAGCAGGGACGACACAGCAACACAAGGGTGATTCACCCCCATGAGGGGCTCAGGGCCATTCCTGGCAAAGAGAGGCACCACCCCCATTTGTGTCCAAAATAACCCTGTGACACTCCACCAGCACGAGGCCTGACCCAGCGCTGGGGAGGTGCAGGGACTGAGGGAATTGTGCTCCCCACGAGCCCGGCTTTGGCTGTGGGAGTCTTTGTGCTTCATCACACCAGTGGCACTGATCAGTACATGCCATTAGCCCACCCACAGCGTATCAGCAACATGGACCATCCTTCACTGGCCCTAAAGGACACTGCTGTCCTCCTCATTCTGCCCTGTACAATACTCCATGTTAAAACCCCCCCTGCACAGGCTTCAGACTACCTCTAACACTTATTCCTCTCCCCACCATGCACCCTGCCTCCTCGCTTTGTCATGTCTGAAATTAATTTGTTCTCCTCCATCTCGGGCAGGGATCATATCTTTATCCACATTGTGAAGTGCCCAAACAGCATAAAAATTGTATCTTTGGTGATGTCAAATAATAAATAATAACAATAGGGCAGATTGGGAATATTTTGTCTGGGATAATACATCCATGCTCTCTCTACCGTGACCCTAATTCATCTCCATAAATTTCCAACATGTTTTATATTCATTATGCTAACATTTTGACCACTAACCACAGGGTGAAGAAATATGACATAGGAGCTGGTTTTCTGCAGCCAAAATTAGGTATCTCTAATTAAAAAATAAAGAACAAGAAATCCCTAAAACACATCTGTCCCTTTGACTGGATCTACATTCCATCCCAGGTGGAGAATCCAGAGGTCTGATTGTACTTGTTATTGCATGAATGGCTCATGTCTTCTAGCAAGTAGATCTTAGGCAAGAGAACAGACCTCGCTCTGACACTTTTGCGTAAAGATCTTGACAGATGGGTAAATTTTCAGTTATTTTCAAATTAAAACTCTGTATCTTGCTTCTATGTTATGAGCAGCATTTTAGGGTCTGATATTGTGCACTAAAATAAGAGACCAGTCCTTCACACCAGGCAGCAGGAGCTGTGCAAGGACATCTTGCAAGGTTTGGATCTCAATGTTTCAATGAATCACATCACCCCAGTCGCAGAGCAGATGCTGCAGGTGGTACCCACAGTACCTGTTAAAGTTCCCAAACACAACCAAACTTTTCTCCCCATCTCTTTGCCATATATCTCCTGACTTTTTAATCCACATGCTTTCAGGCATGCATAGGGCAAATGCTTCACCCAGAAGACTGAATAAAAAGTATCCAAATAATTATATTACTTCTCTGCCATTGGAGTCAATCTCACAAATACAAAAAGAACATCTAAGAAGAATCTGCCTGGCCTCTTTTTCTTCTCCACAGCAGGAGTTCAAAAAGCAAGTTCAGAGTCAGATTTACACAGTCTCAGCCCAGCCTTGTCTGCAGTTACAAGTTTTGCTACTGAAGAATGCCAGAAGAATTCTCCAAGCAGCAGAACAAAGAGGGAGACCTGAGCCAATTCTGAAACAATTACATTACTTCAATTGAAGGAGTACTTGGGAAGACAATCACATGTGGGATGCACGAACATTCCTATTTCTTCTAGTTAAGTACTCCTGCTTTTCCCTCATCTTGTCACTGAATGCATTTCTACTCCTTTATAGCCAGCCAAGCTATAAAATTCAGCATGAGCTTGAAGTATACTACATGCTAATTTTGTATTGCCCTAATAATGCTCAGATTTACTGGGATCTATTCTCTCACTGATGCATATTTGTAAGTACTATTAACGTTAATGGGAGTTACCAACTAATTAGAAAGGAGAACAAAATCTAGGCTATAGGATGCAAATTAGAGTAGTGGCTGTGTCACTTATCTTCCCGCTGAGAAATTACAGAGTAGAGCAATATCAAGGACAGTGACTCTAAATTCTGTTGAATATTTGCCTTACATTTTACACCCTTGAACCCACAGCAAAACAAAACAAAACACTCGAAGGGAAATATCCAGCCAGGTTGTTAAAGTCGATTGCATAATCACAAAAATCTCTAAGCTAGTTCCCAAACTGAGAGAAAGACTTGAAAAGTCCTGATCTGGCTCACTTAAACACACTCGGCAGAGAACTGTTGCAAGGTGTAGCTAACAATTAATATTTTTAACAAGCTGGTCAAGAGAGTGCAGCTCAGTGAGTCTGTGTATTAAAAGGGCATTGTTAGCACACTGCTTGGCTTTTATGAGGTGAAACAATCCAAACCTACTTCAGTGCATGGAGTGGTTTGGAGAGGTTTTATTTTCATCCTTCAAGTCCAGGGTGGCTTTGGCATAATAAAGGTCATATCTCCTAATCATGGTAATGTTCACACACAGCAATATGAGCTCATTGCAGAGAGCTCCAGCACTCAGAAATCCCCGGTTAGAAGGTGTCACCGATTAAACTATCGCATTTCAAAGGCTTCCATACAGTAAATAGGAAAGAAAAGAAGAAAAGGAACCGTGGCCTTTTGTTATTCAAAAAGCTACGGAGAGCGATAATTAACCCATTTTTGTTGAGAAATCATTTGGACAAAAGTCAAGGGATTGCCACCCTGTCAATTGTTAAGTCTAGATAAGGACATTATATTCCACTGTACAAAGAGTGACTGAAGATAGTGAATAGAAAGTAGGCCACTACTATGACTTTCCCTAGTCCATCGAAAAAGAGGTCTATTTTTTCCCACAAAAGAGGTAATATAGTAAAAAATTCTCTTCCTACATAAAAAACATAACTACAGTGCTTGTTTTTGCATTTTGTTAAATATTCAAAGGTACCATGCAATTAGCATGTCATTAATGAATAATTAATTACTGCTAAAACAGCCTTCAGATTTTTTTGCAACTAAATTATTTAAAGAGCAAATATAACAATGGAATGCAGCTCCCCCCTTTCCTTAACTCTGTATTTTCATCAGTGCATTGGTTTGGCAATGAATTTGGGATTATTAACTAAGAGAAAAAATTAGGTTTTGGAACATAAAAAGATTCCACTTTCCCTTCTTGTTTCTCTGCCTTCACTCCCTCAAAGGAACCTGGAGACAAAAAGTGATGTAGTCCTTATTAGGATTGCTCGGAATCCACGAGTTAAAATATCCGAGGTGTGCTTCAAAACACAAGATTTGTACATTTCCTGGAAAAAAACAAAACAAAACAAAACAAAAAAAAAAAAAAAAAAAAAACCACAAAAAAAAAAACCCCAAAAATGTTGAAAACTAATCCTGCCAGCACTCTGCAGCAGTGAACCCCAAGTCTGAGCAAGTGCAGTGCATTTTTGTTGATCGTTTGTCACCAGCTCTAATGATAGTTACTTTATTATTAAAATCTACCCCACTATACAGCCAAGAGCTAAAGAGAAAGTAATTTGTTGCCACTTGCAGATATACATCAGTAGTAAGACGTTAGTTTATATTTATAAGCTGCACATCTGTGAATCAGTTGGCCTACCCATCTGTTAACTGCACCAGTAAACAGGGAGTCTGTGCGCCGCGGATCCCTGCATCCATCACAAATTCCTTCTTTAATTGTATGTTTATGCAACAAACCTCCACTTAAGTGTATTTGAGAATGTTTTGAACAGTGATAATTAGTTTTTATGACTCAATGCTACTCTTCCTAACACTGATTCAACACTATTATTTTAATAGAGACAGCACTTTTCTCTGACAGTGTCAAAGCAGGTTTTTCTCCATGGAGCAGAATTTGTCCCTACAAAGATACTCTGGAAAAACAAATCTCTTTCCAGTGTTTCCCAAGCTACCATTACAGCATGCAAATGTGATTCTTCATCTTTTCATAAACTTTTCTTTTGGAAGTTGGTCCCTGAAATAAAATACATTAAAAGCTATCAGCCCACCACAAGAAGTTGCAAAAAGAGCTTGGATTGCACTGGTCTGGATAACGGGGCTTGAATGGTATTGTTGGACACAAAATTATTAAGAGACACCTCATGAGCCAAGGAGACCACTCACCTGTTTGAACTTAAGTTCCCTGCTTACATATATTGATTCCAAGTGCTGTTTCATTTCCAAGCAGATTTATGCTTGGGTACTTCACCTAATTTCTGTAAACAAAAAGCTAATGGAGGAAAAAAAAAAGCCATAAAGTTATACCTCTTACTGTATCTCATTTTACTCAGGAAATACTGCATGCACTTTTTTGCATAATAGGGGATTTTCACTGTGATTTTTTTGTAATGGCTCTACAGTGAAGTTGTGTACAATATGATGTTCAACTCCATAAAGCATTTAGTTACAGCATTGAGTTTGTTTGAGGAACTGAAAGCACACTTATCTGTGTATCATTGTGCTGATGCAAATGGCAAAATTTTCCACATGATTAAACATCATTTTCTCAGGGTATTCTGTGTCCAACTGCCTGCTATTCAGTAAATGTTTAGATCAATGCACAGTTGATTCCAAGCCTTGCAAGCCTGAAATCCTCCCATATCTAAATAAACACATAGGTTTACTCAAGGCCAAAAAAAAAAAAAAATGAAAGGATCTGGAAGGAATCAGCTGGGTTAAAAAAATGCTAATTTTTAAAAAAAACACACATACTCTTGTGATAATATTTTAAATAAAGGGTTACATTTACGTGTATCTGCATTTACTCCTTACCAGGAAAGGGCTTCTCTTAGGGACTCTTGGAGCACAAAGTGCCACCAGTGAATGGTGGAGCCCTGCAGAAAGTGCCATTGACTGACAGCAGTGACGCCCACTGGCACTGCCAGCCTCAGGAGCTGCCAGGAGCTCCCCTGGAGTTGGTCTTCAGCCACCAAGCTGCTCACAAGTCCAGCATCTGTTCTTTGCTTAACATGACTGGGAGCCGTATGGACACAGTCCTCCTCTCTCATTCCTGAGGGCAGATGCCAGCGTGGTCTTATGTCACTTCCAAGAGAAAAAGCCCTGACCTACACAGCGGCCATCAGACAAACCAGAATCTTAAGGAACAGTAGGCTTGGCAAACCATGATCACAATTTTTAGAGCATGTGGCAGCCCAAAGAGAAATTTCCCTCGGTAAGTATTGTTGTGATTTTGTGTGATTACAGATATGCAGAAAAGCCAGATCGAAATAAACTTACTGAGGATATGCAAAAGTGAAGAGTGCAAAAAGAAGCAATCACTCCACTCTCATCCCTTAAATCCTCTTTTCCCAAATCTACCAGACCCACACGCCACCAGTTAGGCTTGGCAGGGAACTGCAGCTCAGTGCTAAAAGTCATGCAGTCCCCAGCTTCTCTATGAAACTGATGACAAGGGCATCAAATTGATGCTTCTGCCAGAACTGGCCAGAGTACAAAATCTCATTCCTGAGCAGATGTCAGGTAGGGCGAACATTCAATCTCCACAAGGCTTGGACAAAAATGTAGGACAGCAGCACAGAGGTGAAAGAGGTTTGGTGAAAAGAACAGATCCCAAGTCTCCAGCCAAAATATTTCAAAGCAAATTCTGCCGAGAAGACACAATCAACAATTCCAGCGAGAAAGAATGTAGGCTTCAGCACACACAAAAAACCTTCCACTAACATCTCCCAAATGGAAAAGATATTATAAACAACATTCACCTCACTCTCCTCCCTCCCTGTCACAGAAATGACCATGATTCTTTACTACATACCTTCAAAAACAGTCCTTTGCAGATGAAAAGAAATGAAATCTAACCTTAAGAAGTACATTCAGAGACCCCCTTTATGCCACCGCTCTGTGTTATGGAAAAATGAAGGTAAAAATCTGTTGAAAAACATTTCCCTGCTGTATTGTGATTGACATCTGACAGTGCTCAGTGGTGTCCTAACTTGGATGAATTTAAATGACAAGCTTTCCTTTATAAGTAACAGAGCTCCTTTTACAATAGAACAGCACGATTACTTCATGGAAAGGAAAAAAAGGAAGAATCAAAGTTTTTCTTCAAATCCCTGGGGCCACCCCTGACCTGTCACCAGGCTACGACCTTCCCTCGTTAATCTATGCAAATCGGATGACTCTAATTTGTGGCGCCGATTGCTTTGCCACACCTTTAAATTCAGAGATCAGCTACGGGATGATGGCTACATCACACAGAGTTCAGATCACCTTCATGTTGCCAACATTTTTAATGCCACGACAGATGACTTCCCCACCATTCTGGGACAAGGCAGTCCACGCAGCCCTCCAGACTACTTTTTGATTAACATCGAGACAAAAGGCAGTGGTGTTTTGCCTCCTCGTTTGTGATTAGCAGCATTGCTGCTGTAAGCATTCCTAAGCTAGAACCCCTGGGAAGAGTATCAGATCCCAGGTCAAGGCACAGACTGCCAATATCACGGCTTTGCTAACAGTCACCCAATCGCTTTTATGGACATGAAAAAAAAAAAAAAAAAAAAAAAAAAAAAAAGAAGGGAAAAAAAAAGGTATTCACTGTAATAAGCACCGGTTCCAACTGAGAGATATTATGTCAAACTCTAAGGCCTGTTTCAAAACTTTCCCCATTCACGTAACTTAATACACTTTGTAAGCCAAAGAGGGCAATATCACAGAAGATGCTCTATGTTCACCTTCCACGTCACACAAAGGCCATGGAAGCTATTTTGTCTGGGTTCAGTGCAGTATGGGGGTTAAACTTTTTGCTTTAAATTGGGTCCTTGACAAGGATACACTATTTTTTATTTAACCCTAGCCTAACTTATTTTATCCCTAGTTTTATCCCTTTTCTGCAGTGAAACTTTTGTCTTAACAGTGCTGAAAAAAAGTGGAGATTTTCATTTATACTGGAAAATATGCTAGTTATTTCTGTTATCCACATACACATCTTTCCATTTAGAAAGTTGTGAACCCCATTTTCCTGAAAACCCAAAAGCACATGGGAGTATAATTAATAGTAAAGCATTCCAAGAATTTAATCCGTGCCCTGTGTGATCAATCTAACAACACACTCTGAGCAATGATCTTATTTGCTCATGCCTTGCAACTCTGACAGGCCTCAAACCTGTTAACCATCTTTTCAAACAAATTCTGAAGGTTGCCAGTTGTGACAGATTTGGACCAGTGTTGATGGTAACATGGGAGTTAAAGTGATTTGATAAGCTTGTAGCAGCTTGAGGGGCGGCGTCATTCCAAATAAGTAAACAACGTTGTCAACAGCATAGCCCATCAATAAATGCAGCCTCTATCTCACACAGTCATCATTAAAATAAAAATATATAAAATAATATAGAAAATCAGAAAGGAAGGCAGGCAGACAAGGGGAAAAAAAGAAAAAAGTTTCTTTGTCTGTAGCCACAAATCAATGACATATAGCATCAGGGTTCACTGAAACACTGACAAATGTGTCAGCAACACTTGTTTTTAGCATTACTGTATTCTTTACAACTATTAGGAAGCAAGTACAAGGTTATTATAGACACAGAGGCTAAACATTCAGTGACATGCTTCACAAACTCACTCATGCTTTGTATCAGAGCTTTCACTTTCTAGAGAAGTGGCTTATCCCATTTTCTCATGCTGATCCAAGTGATCTCATTACTTACAGAAGAATCCTGGCATACAAGGATTGCTCTGCCAAAGATCACTTACAGCATCCCAGCAGACTCTATTTTTAAAGAAAAGCTATCATATTTTTCTTCTAATGGCTCTTCTATTGAAGAAAAAAAATTAAAAACTGAAAACAGCTCTCACAGGGATTTCAGCCTTGGTCACTGGGGAGGCCAAATGCAATTATGGATCCAATACTTTTTAACAGCTCCCACTCTGCTGGCCAATAAGCAGTTTGGTATTCCCCTGTCTCCATCCCCTAAGTAAATTGCTATATATATAAATATATATATATATCTACTGGCAGGCTTCCAGAGACTTCGGAGGCTCTGCACCACAAACATGCTCACTGACTCCTGGCCATCTGGTGAGCTGGCTGGATCCCTGCTTCAGGATTCGTATCTGCAGGCAGAACCAGCCCCTGGAGGATCTGGGTACAGGCAAGGAACATTTTAGGGGATAGGCTGCTTGTGCTGATTGACAAGTGGCTCATTCCTCTGCTCCAGCCTCAAGAGCTTTTATCAGAAAGTGGATCCCAAAGGTCCTCCAGCATTTCATAATATACAGAAGCCCTTTCCACAAGGTGGGACTCGCCATAGCAGACCTCAAGAAGAGACCTGTAAATTAGCTGGGGAAAGTGCTTTAAAATAAACAACAGCTTTCAAAACAAACCCTAAAAGCATCTAGGCCCCTATCCAACAAAACACTTAAATGCTCATGTGGCTCTAGAGAGGGAAGGCAGCTCACCAAATATGCACAGATGCTTGATAGCCAGAGTCACTTTCCACAGCTCTGCCACGGGCTCATCTGTAACATCAGACAAGGGATTTGAGCCCTGCCCTGCCAGGTTTCATTCCTTCCAGCTGTAAAACTGGGAAAGTCATCCTGTGTCATCCTTGAGAACATTGTCTTATATATATTGGATGTTTATCCAGTGCCAGATATTGAGGTGATGAATTACACAGAGGTGCTCGTTCATTTAACTACATACATCCAGATCTTCCACCCAACTGAGTAGACACTTTGAATTTCATTGAAAATTCCCCTCTAAGTAAAGGTTTTCTCAATCTTTAACTCTTGAAGGACATTGAGTATCATGGTTAAAATTAGCAAGGGAAAAAAATTCTATCATGCTGTCACTAATGGGAAATAGAAAAATTCTGTCAATGTGTAGGATGTTATGATGTGGCTCAGATCTAAGTTCAGAGGAATTAGCTCCTTAACTTCAGTTCAATTCAAGGGCCTTTTCACTAAGGAAACAGACCATATTGGTTTGTCTCCCTTTTTTCAGATGCATATGAAGTCGTTATTATATATTCATGACCATTCTCATAGAATGATCCTGTGAGATTTAAGAAATAACAGCTTGGAAAAAATTTCCAAAGGACTGGCTGCAGTGTTGATTAATATCCAGAAAGGAAAATCTAGTGGATAGGCACAGTGATTTAGGAGATATGGGATGTAGAGAAGATTCCCCTGCTTAAATTCTCTCAAACTTCTTTGGAGAATTGTTTTCATCTCTCCTTTAAAATCTCAAGAAAACAGTACATCATTACTTCACAGGGGGACAAGCCCATTAGGATATCTCAGGTAGACTTGAAATAACAGGGGTTTCATCCACAATACTCTTTTTCTTTTCCTGGTTTGCAGCCTACCCAAACTCCATTGATTCCAAATCTCTGCCCAGACTGGTATTAAAATCACTTTGGCAGTGCAACTCTAGGATAAAGATGTCTGCAAATTTGGAAAGAGCACAAAGGCTGCCACTACTGTGAGAGAGTGGTGACCATGAACAGTGATACATTGGCCTGGGTAGGTCAGGAACAGCAGAGCTCCACAGTTGCCTTTTCTGGTCCAGCTAAAGCAGCCTCCCAACAGCAACCACGTAAAGACAGAGACACTGAGGAAAAGCCATCCATGCAACCGAGCAATTCTGCCTAACTGTTGCCAAGTACTACTTGAAAAGAGGCAAAATTTACCATCACAGTCCGGAGCAACAATGGCTGTTTCCTGTAATTAAATGATTTGTCCCACTTCCAAGCTGAGACTGGAGCCAGAGCACTGACATGGCCCATGCAATTCCAGAGGGGCTCCGTGTGGAGACCACCATGCTCAGTGCCCCCAGAGAGAGCAGGGGAAGGGCTGCACTTCACAGGAAGCCACCGTTAGAAACCATCTAACTGCAACTGCATCAGGTGCTGCTGCAGCCTGCACGTTGGAAAGGGTTTCAGTTCCAGCAGTGGTGATTAATTGACCTGAAGCTGTGTTCCTGCCCCTCCCATGACATCCGAGCACATCTTGCCTCTGAAACAACAAGGGGTTAAGATTTGCCACGAATGCACCACCTACATTTTTAAGGCTATAAAAATGGGATTGCTTACACTTTTCCTAACCCCTCACCAATGACCAGACCCATATGTAAATTTCACACAGTAGTATTTAGTAGCATAATTAATCCCTACTTTATGTTATGAGTAATATTTCCTATTCCCGACCCTGCAACGTCCTTTAAGAAGATCCATGTTCCAATTAGACTAGCCCATCGGCACTCTTTTAATGAGCAGATTAATCATTCAGATGGGTACAATGGTGTCATCACAGGTTTTAAATATGATAATCTACATCCTAATGGTGCTGCAAAAGCCTTGGCTCACAGCAAAAAAAGGTAGGCAAAAACTGGTGATACTTTCTTTTTTGTTCTCTTCATTTTCCATATGACTCAGGACATGAGAATTCTTGGGCAATGCAGAAAGAGGCAGCTGGGAGAGAGGGGCTGCAGAGCAGTGTGGTGATTCAGGTGCAATAATTGTTTTGCAAGGGTACAGAGGTCTTCTGGTCCCTGAAAAGCCTCCTGTCACGATGAGAAAAAGTTTCAGGTCTCCTTGTCAGCCTAACAGATCAGCTCTGCCCTTACAGACTTTTTTCAACACTTATTTAAAACACATCTAAAATGTGAGACTGTCATTCAGAAATTCATTTAATTTTAATAATAATAGAGGTCTTTTCAGATCATGCCAACTTCACCATTTCCAAAAGGCAGTCTGGATATTTTTAAAGCCAAATAGAACCTATTGTATTTATTTAAACGAAAGAAAAGAAAAAAAGACAAAAATTACTTTCAAACTGCATTATATGGGCTCAATTCCATGCAAGCTAGTGTAGATACTCCAGCTCAAATGGAGTGAAAAAGCTCCTAATAGGATCTTCAAACCAGAAGTGCCAGGGTTATTAGCCAGGACCATCCTCCATCTCTACTCTCAGTACAACACTTAAAAACAAGGGCTGCACCACCCCTTAACTGTGGCTTTCTTCTTAGCAACAGGTAGAAGTTTCATCTGCTTTTCCATCTCTCGAGCTTGTGTTAGTAAGACAAACCCTGCAGAACAGCAGCTCCTTTGCACAACATTGATTTACACTGTGATTGATTTTAATGCAGCCAAAAAGAGTCAGCAACTCACAATTCAGGCCAAAGCTGTATTTTCAATCCAGCAAGAAAAAAAAAGGTGGATACTTGTCTCTGAAAAAGTTAACTGCCAACCATGATCCATTTCTGAGCCCTGTCCTCTGGTAAACAGTCCCCATGAAGTCACGACCAAAGTCTGAGTAATTCTTTCATCACTGTCTGAGGATGAACTGAGTAAGGGATATAAAATTTGGACTTACCCCGAATGTGCCCACACACAGTCTATGGCAGAAGGCAACTAAATTCTGCCTCAAGATGTCTGAACTTCATTAAAACATGTTTTTGCTACAAAGGAATCTTTATTTCTTATCATTATAGCAAAACCTCTTCCTCAGCAGCCAAAATCTACCCTCCAAAGTCTCTGTCAACAGTGTGATTGTATTTTTCAAATCACATTTTTCAGCTAATTGCTGTCCAAAGCCTCCTTGTTTTACTCAGATATGTAACTGTAGGAATCAGTCATGCTACTCACTCAATTAAATTGTATCCTTCTTGGCCCTTCATCTTTTAGGATCTGATCCAGCTCTCCTTGACTACAGAGACGATTGGATCAGAGCCATTTTGCATAAAGCCAGCAGAGGATTTGGTATTTCAGTCAGGTGTTCAGGTGTATTGCTTGAACTCAGTCTGAAATTGCCTGCTCGAGATAGGGTGATGCAGAGAACTCCTTGCACACAGAAGGAAGCACTGAAATTATAAAGAGCTGTCTTGTGACCAGGTGCTTGCTGGGCTAGGAGACATTATTCTTACTAATGCACCTTTGCTAATGTCCACATCACAAGGAATTTTTTTTTTACCATAACACTAATGTTAGTTGTCCATTATGGTATGAGGAGTCATAATGGCCAAGGAATCCCTACAGTGAAGGAGCAAAAAGAACATTCAGAAATAAACTCCTACATTGGCTATCAGAATACTGCTGTGGCAAAATGTTTTTATTATTATTTAATTTATTTTTTATTTTATTAAGTGCATTAATTTCTGCTCCTTTTGCAAATTTGGGAAATCATTTGCAAGGCAGCACTTCAGAAGCACTTAGGAAGAGCAGCCTCAACCCTCAGATTGTTTCTGTGACATTCCTCTTACAGATATTCCCCTATGCTCACCCTGGCTGGCTTTTCTGCACCAAATGCATTCTCTGCATCTGACACGAGGATCTGATTGTGGCTGTCATTCTTTGCTGAAGCTTTAACTAACACTATCTGTGCAACTCTAGAAACCACATCAAATTGCAGTTTTTCCTGATTTTATTCCAATTTGCATAATAGGTCACTGTTAGCACACTGTGCTGAAGGAGAAACAGCTCAACCGAAATCTACCTTGAATGTTTTCCATTAAAATGTGCTCCATTTTTTCCCTCTGCTCTCACTCCTGTCAGCCCACTAGTGAATTAAGGAAATACATATGTAAACAACTATAAAAATGCAAAAAATAATTATAAAATTAGTTCTAGATGCATAATCCAGTGTGATTCATGTTATGTTCCCACCGTGATCCCAGTTCCAGAAGAGTTAATCAACCATAGCAACCTTCTAATCAGAGCAGTGAACTAATGATCCTATTTCTGAGTAATACCAGTCAGATAAGGCTCTCAAAAGGTAGTTAACATCACTTTGGTGGAAAGGCATGACAAGTGCAAGTTCTAGCAGTGAGTAATGCATCATTCATGCCCCCTCTCGTTCTGACATTTTAACGTTATCTTGTTTTACTGTGTCGGCCTAACACTGCCACTGCTGGCAAATTAAACTGTGAACTTACAAAGTGGGTGGCAATAAATACAAATTATGAGAGTTCAAAAGATGTCCCTGGAGGTGTACTGCCAGACATGGAATGTCTCTGGCTTTTCTGTCACATAGCAATAGACAAGACAAAGTGTAGCATGAGCTGAAAAAAAGAATTAACTACATCATGGTGAAAAATGAGAGGAAAATGAAAAGAAAAAGAGGGGGGAAAAAAGGAAAGCCAAATAAAAGGGAGATGTAAAGGCAGGGCTGGAATGAACAAAAGAGCATACCTCTGGAATATAAAACATAACTCTATTTCACATTGCAGAACAAAAAGCTATGTAAATTAGGGATCGACAAATTCTTCAAAACATCGACCAACGATAAAACGTTGTCGATGTTATTACAAAAGTAAACGTCTCCTCCCAAAGAAACTGCCACACAAAAATAGCAGCAGCATGATGTTGCAGAATTTGTATCTCTAGCAGAAATTCAGAATATCTCACTTACCTACACTAACAAAGATTTCACATTTTGCATTGACTTAAATACGTGGGGCAAAATCCTGCTCTCATTGTCAGGAGGAAAAAAAATAATTGAGAGAAATTGCCTGAGGTGACAACAAGGAAATCAGAAAAAGACTTGCACAGCCTTATCCCCAGCCTTTTCTATTTTGTGTGGGGAGATAAGAGGGGCAGTGGGGCTCCCCTCTGACACCCCAACTCTCCAGGGGTTGGTGACCTGCTCAGCCCCCCCAAGCCAGGGCCCAACACAGGCTGCAGCAGTTGTACTGCAGATTTACCACAGACAAAACAGAGAAAGTTAACGTTTCTTCCTTCCCACGGGAAGATAAAACTTTCCATGCTATTAATGGGGTCAGAAAAACCTGATTTTTAATATACCCAAGCCATGAAGCTTATTCAACTTGGTCTAACACCACTAATGAATCTTATAAAACATTTTATCTCCCCCGCCCATGTTCACAAACCACTCACATGAGGCTTGAAAATCACAATAATATCTTCCCAAAGTGCAGATATCACTCACACCATATGCAGCACAACTCTTTATTTTTCCCTATAAACTATTGGTTTCATTGAAACTCATTAGCATCACCTGTGTTAATTACACTAGCAAACCAATCAACAGCTCCTTCTTAATTAGGTTTTCTTTATTAAAGCCGGAAATTACCAAGGAGACAAAAGTCAACTGGGGAAATTATGTGAAAAGGAGTGTTTATGCCAAATTACCATACAAAATATAATAAGGAAAGGAAACTCAGTTTGTTTACAGGAATAACAAACAATATTAATTTTCAAGGTCACTGGCACAATTATTAATTACCTGCCTTACATTTTATTGTGATAGTTTAGTCTGCAGAGACAGGAGTAGCTCATAAAAGCCCTTTGGAGTGAGGCTGCTCTGCGTTCCAGCAGCCGCGGTCGCTGCCGATGACGCGGGCGGTGTTTTAGGAAGTTGCTTTCATGAGCATTTCCCATGGTTGGAGCGATGGAAAATCTGTCAGGTACATAAAAAGCCTCGTGGTTTGACTGCTGCCTCTCTCAGAGAGGTCCCATGGGAAGGGAGAATGTAGCCAGCAAAATCCGGGTTGCCCATTCCCTGTGGAAGGTGTTTTGGGGTCCAAGAACACACCATGAGAAATGCTGCTGCTACTGATCCTTAGACCTCACAGAGATGCCATTCCCCACACTTTATACCCCATGGTACCAGTTAAAATGACTCCCAGAGCTCCAGGGAACAGAGCTGGCATGGGCTGAAACAAACCCCACTCAGCATAACTGGTTTTATGATGTCCAGTGGGGAACACAGTCAAACTGACCCTTGTGCAGAGGAAATCTGCTGGCATATCCAGCTTCTTCCCCTCCATTGCCTGAAAAACGCTACCAGGCTTTGTTTGTGGGTCCCAAGCCAGACTCAACAGCCTCCTGCTCAGTCTGGTTGGCATTGGGCTGATGCCAAGATGAGGTCAGGGTGCTGGGCCACAGAGCAAATGCTGTGGTTGTTACTGTAGGAAGTTTGCCAGATGCTTTCTCTGCCCATGCCCACCTACCACGAGAGTCGCCCTTGAGTGCTCTTTACCACACTGTGACTTCTTTCCCATTTCCTATGTGCCCACAGAAACACAGGCTCACACATTGCTGCAGCTTCTCTGCAGCTCCACAGCTCTACCAGGCTCCCCAAAGAATCCTTAGATAGCACCACCAAAGCAGTTGTCTCCAAATTAAACACCTGTCAACACAGACTGAATTTTCAGCAGACCAATATGAAAGTCAAAGCTTGAGCTCTGCATCCCTGACCAAATCTGTCAAAGGAACCTACTGAAATAAGACATTCATGAACTGTAGATTATCTGCTGTTAATTTAGCTGGAAATCCACCTCAACAATTGATTATTTCAAAGTTAACTCACTGTGCTGCACAAGAGTTCAGTTTAGCTTTCCAAAAATGAACTGACTGTTCCAGCCTTGCACTGGTTGATGTATCTATAGATTTCCAGAACTTCTTTTTAGAAACTCCCTTCTAATTCCATAAAAACTCAGACCCTGCATCCTCCTCCTCTTCATGTTTTCTCCATGGCTGTGAACAGGTCCTTTTTAAGCTGACAGCAGTTAGTGCAAGTAACTTGCATAAATGCTGCTCTTACATGGTCAGATTTTTTTTGTTGTTTTGATTACTTCTACACTGATTGAAAAAATAGATCTAGTTTTTAATTAAATCTTTCAATTATTTTCTAATATTTTGGTGCCTGCATCCTTAGTTAATCACCTATCAGTTCTTTTCAGGCCTGCTAGCACTTGCATTTGGAAAAAAAATATTCTGTAGTTTTGAAAACCTGCAACATCAGTGAAAAAAACCTAGTAAAAAACCTTGTCTTCTCAGAGCAACTCTCCCTTAACCCAATTATCTGTTATACCATCAACATCTCAGTCTGCAAAAAGTCCATTTATTAACTTTCAAATGCACATACCTTAGCTTTATTGCACAGATCTATTACATAATGGGCAATCATCTCATTTCACAGACAGTTGCTTGTAAACTAAGGTAATGTGGTTTTCCCATGAGTTATTCCTGCATGGATTATGGGGTTTCTCTGTCTTTTTTCATGTATGTTGATCTTACACTTTGCAGTTATGGCACCAGGGGAGATGCAGCAGCCACCAGTGCCAGGACACCTGCAGCATCTGCTCTCTGTGTGGAAAGCATCTGCCACACTGGGGCCTCAATGCTCATCTGGGCTCCCAAGTGTGACCATAGTACAAATATTTCACTTTCTCCAACTTCTTTGCGAATTCCACTTCATTCCAGCAAAATTTTGGAAGCATTTCCATCCCTTCCCTCCAGCTCTGCAAGGACTTGTTCCAAACTGACAGTTCCTTTGATCCTTTACCCTTGATTCCTCACTGAAATAGATAATGAAGATATGACACAAATTCAAGAGGGCTGGTGAGACACTGGATTACCCCCTAATGTCAGGCAGCTGATGGAGGAAAGAAAATGGTTATACAAACATCCAGACTCTCCAGAAAAGCAGGGTGCTCACACGGGGGAATGGGGAGGACTGGGAGGGAAGTGGCTGCCCTGAAGGTGTCTGTATAATTGAGGACAACTCACACAGTCCTCAGCAGGAGTTTCCTCCTCTCCCCATTGCCTGGGAGCATTTCCCCTCAGCTCATCCCAGTCCTCCCCTGACACACTGACTCTAATGAAAGCAACACCTAGAATCTGCATTCAAATCACATTTTCTGGTTCAGTCAGGAGACATAGCCATCCCTGCTTTGATCTTCACAAGGGGCTGCTGGAGAAGAGGCACCCTCCAGTCATTCCCTGAATCTTCCTGGATTTCAGAGTACAAGAAGAACATGGTCTGCATACACCAAGGAACTGCTGAGAGAGCCCTCAGGTGAACATCCAAACTCTGGAAAAAGTTATGGGGGCTCTCCACACCCTGTCTTATGAGGGAATAATTTGTCAATGCAGAGAAGTCCCTACTCAGCCTCTTCCTTTCAATGAATGCCAAAAATAATCTGGAGATATTGCCTATGACATCACCTGCTGCACCAAGCCCTTGCAAGGCAGGTAATGTCATGGAATGTGACAGGGCTGTCTCAAAAAAAGAGTGGATGGTTTTAGAACAGCATATTGCACACTAAAGGTGGAACTTCCAATCTATGTATCATTTAAGCCAGACTATCATATTCTGATTTAAAAAGAGATAGGGATGTGAAAATGTTCATTTCTTTTATAATAGAAGGGGAAAATAGCCCAGGGGGGGAAAAATCCCCTATGCTAGAAATGCATCACAGTTGCAACAATTCAAGAATGAGTATTTAAAAGACAATTTTTTTAAGAACTATATGATTTCCCATATAAACCATAATGGCTCTTTAGAACCCATCATGGTCTACTACAAAAAAAATATTTAAAACACTTTTAAAATATGTGTTATAAAGATTTTTTTTAAATGAAAATTATTTACCCAAAAGACCATAATGGTTCTGAAATGCACTTTGTAAATCTGTATTCAGGGACTTCTTTTGTTAAAAAGGATTATTTTTTTTTTTTTTGGCCCAAGAGATCTTGAACAGCTTCTATGGAACTATCAGGATTTATTGTTTTAATAGGGCTGAAATGAAGTTTGGAACACGCACATACAGCAGCAATGTTTTTCAGACAAAAATGAGAAAGCGAAAAAAGAAAAAAAAAGGCAGTAGAAGTGGAAGGAGGAAAGGAAATGGAAGAGGGAGACAGGGGAAGGAAGATTGCCTGCACAACTAAGATGCTGAGGCACAGAAGAGCCACAGTTGTTGTAGCAGATGCAGTGAGGGGGAGGTCTAGGATTTCCAGGAAATCGGGGGGAGAAAGTATTTCTGAGCTCAAGGGGAAGCACTGCTCCCACAGACTGCAGCACTGCAACGTGCCAGCTCTGGAGGAAATAAAGTGAAAGAAAGGAAACATTGATCTGGGTGAGCAGGAGCTGCAGAGCTGACAGCAGCTCCGGGTAAATGCTGTAAATGTTTCTAGAGCAGCATCCCTGGGCTCAGCACGGGCTGTTCAGAGTCTGCTCCTGAGTGCCCATCAGGCAAACCCAGCCCACACACTGGTCCTGACTGCAGAGAAACGAAGAGAGGAGAAAAGGGAACAGCCAAAGTAAAGGCACACGGCCAACGTCCCACTTGTGCCCAAGCAAAACCATCCCAAACCTCAGAGCCACAGCAGGTGGGTGGAGAGCCAAGGCAGCGCCTCCATGTCAGTGGGAAGGGTCTGGTTCCCACTCTCCAGAAACATCCTCCAGCTGATAAAGAACAATTCCAACAACACCACTTCCATGGTGCCTCAGAGTGCAGTGCCAGAGACAGGAACCAACCCATCTACCAAGGCAAACCCTCGGGAGGGAATTAAGGAGGGGATAAAGACCCTCAATGAACAACCAGCTGCACAAAACAACCCGCAGCAAACAGCAGGTTCTACACATGTGCACAAACACCAGCACAGGCACACACATCACCATTTCCAGGAGCCACAGTCAGTGCTCCCAGACGACTCTGAGGCATTACTTTTGATTTTTGTCATCCCAGCACTTTAATTCTCAGTTGAGAAGAGAATACTGTACCTGGAATGATACAAGGAGCCAACTATTTTGGTACAGGTGTATCAGACCCTACTTGAAATAGTCCTGATTCATTGCAGCCTTTCAGTGGCAAAACCAGAAATCAAAACTCCCATGAGCTGCTGGCTTGCACCATGCAAAACTCCACTCACTGCCCAGCCACACCAAGGTAATCCTTGAGAAGCAGATGACAAGTGCCCACAATTGTTTGTGACTAGAGCAGAGGCTCAGCTTCTGAACCAACTCTAGTGTAATTCTAAAATCTTAGCAGCCATCCTTGCTTATTTTTCCTTAATAATTGGAAATAAGTACCAACTAAAAGCCAGCAAACAGGATTGTCCCGAGTCACATAAATACATCATCAAATCACATTGTCTGCTGATACTGCAGAGGGGATTAATTTAACTAAACAAATCCTAACACAACACATTTAAATCACTTCAGTCTATGTCTAAAAGATTTAGAGAGAAAGGACAGTTTTTGAACTTTTTAATGCAATATATGACGCCTTCTGAGTTAGATATCCATACCTCACTGTATCAAGAATTTCTGTGTCTGATCCTCTTTTGATGTTCGTGCATTGCCACAGGTGAGAAGGAAGTCTACGCTGGTAAAATGACCCTCCTGGAGTCAGTGAAAATGTGTGCTCACAGGAGGAGTCCAGCTTGTCCTCCCAGGAGAGCCTCCCACTTCCAGGCTGGATGTAGCAATGAAGGGGTGATTTTCCCTGGTGGGTGCCAAGCAGCAGCTCAGACTGCATCACCTGTGTTCATTTTGGACTGCAATTCCCTGCATCTACAGGTCAGGATAACTGGTGCCAGTGGGTGAAGTTGGGAGAGCTGTGCTCCTGGAGGCCCTCACTCCTCAGGGAATGGTGGATACAGGTCTGTGGAGAGGACACTTCTTTGGTCACTTGCACCGATCTGCCTTAAACTCAAAGGATAACTTTTGTCACCAGTCTTCCCCGTAACACTTCAAGAGCTTAAAATACACTTTGAGGAAGGTTTCAAACAGTTTTTTCCCCCTCAAATCTGTCTACGCTTATTCACTGTGGATTCCAGAGGGATGACCTGGATTTCCTTGCACATTCTAAAACCAAAATATATCAGTCCCAATTAGGTCATCTGCTTGCTGCACCTGCAGCTCAGCACTGCAAAAATCCCACCCCTTCTGTATCTCCCTACAGTTCAGACAGGGCAGGGAAGCCTTCTGTGTTAGAATAACTACTATAAAACCATATAACACAGCCTAAAAATACAATTATAATTGCAATGCCAAAAGCAAGCCAGTCAATATCTTCAAGATTCTAATAGTTTCAAGCACTATTACCTTAACAGTCTCACATCACAGTACTGATTAAAGAAACATTTTGTCTTTTTATCTGTATTCAATGGAGAGCATAATCACTGGAGTGTAGAGAGCTAAAATATTTATTAGGAAGTATACAGCTCGGGTCAGGCAGCGACAGGCAACGCTCAAGCAGCGAGCTGCAGCCCAGCTTGGAGTCTAAATCACAGATCCCATCCCATCATCTCCTTGGGGTCATCTGTGCACGCAGGACAAGCTTTGGAGTGACTTCTGCTCCTGCTCTGCCCCTCTGAAAAACATTCACAGGGAGATCCCCCTCAGGAGCTTCAAAGGTATTTGTATCTGGCTAAGTCAGCAAGACCTGTGCATGGACATAGGATACAAATCAGCTTCAAGTATGGAAAATACATGTTTGGGGGCTTTTCCAAAAGTAAATAAGCAAATTTGCCCTCACTGACAGTAGCACTGTTCTTCATCTAGAATTAAGGGTAAAAAGGTAAATAAAAGAGGCTATGCCCCCATTCTTGTCCTGATAAATTTGTTTTCTCTTTTTGCCTAATTGCTTAACAATAAATCCACACACACTCTATTATCCACAGCCTACTGCAATATTCCTCAGGGCACATGATCAGCAATCAGAAAGCTTGAAAGATGGCCAACATAATCTTAAATATCCCAGTGTATTACCAAATCAGTATTTCAAATTTAGTGGACATACTCAGATATGTTTTCCTCTCCGCAAGAGGCATCATGTAAGTGGCAAACAAGATACAGAAGATCGATTATTTAGCATAATTGCACAATCTAATTGTATGGATTTTAAATGGAACAGGAGGAGAAAGATTAAAATCATACAGCACAGCAGTATACTTTCACAGAGTGCATGAAATAGATTTTCCCCAATTAGTGGAACAATGGAAATATTTACTGTCAATCCAGTGAAGATATTCTGAAACGAGAGTCAAACAACATCCAGATCTCCACAGGGCAGGAGCAAATAATTTCATCATTGATGAGGAAAAAACCCAAACAACCCAAAAGCACTGAAAACTTACACGTTCTCAAAAAGCCACGTTCCTGTGGTGCTGCCTCATTTCAGAACCAGATTTGGGGCCCGCATGAGCGGCCTGTGCCGACTCCCCAAAGGAAGCACCGCATCCGTGCGGGTGGATGAGTTTGAGACCCATCTGTGAGCACACAGCACCTTTCACCAAAAGCTGGACCACTGCAGCACATCCTGCAGGCCAGCCAGAGGAGCAGAGGGAGCTCCCCTGTCTCAAAAATTAAGTGCAAGCACTAACCTTGTCATATTCCCCGGGCAGACAAAGGCGGCGCGGCTCCGCTCAGCCGTACCACGGGTTAACTGGCATTTCTAATACTTTTCACCTAGCCTGGCTTGACAGATGCCTAACCTTCGCCGGGAGTGGAGACAGCCTGATGGGCCCTGGCCATACAGGGGGAAAATTTTTGATGCTTCCCACTTATGACATGATTGATTTTCTTTCAGCGGCCCTTCACTTTTGGCTGTGGCGAGGGCTGCCTGCCCGAGCCCCCACGCGCCCTGACCTCGACATATGGCCGCTGTGAGGCTGAAAACTGATGACGGCAGAAACCTAAAAAATCAATAGGCCCTGTCAGTCAGTGGGGAGGCGAACGTCTCTTAAAAACCCAATCACGACATGTACTTGCTGCATGGTGCGGATCCGCTGCACACTTGAGAACACACTGAATTTCCCGGGGTTTTTATTTATTTAATTTTTTTTTTTTTTATTATTAAACTTCTGTGTTAACACGCTATTTTACCTATTTATTCCTTAATCTTTTTATGCAGCAGGAAAGCTGCATGAATCTTGTTAGGGTAGAATCTCCACAGTATTAGCTAGAAGAAAAAAAAAATAAAATCCCTGGAAACTCTCTGGGAATAGTATGAAATAAATAAAGAGCACCTTTCCGTTGCCAATATAAACACTGACATCATTATTTTTGACATTATCTGGAAAGAATTTAGATATAAGGACTTCTAGAGTCTAAAAACATGTGAGTATGAAACTGTTTTAATTTTCGTTGCAGGGGGTGAAGTATTGTTTTGGTTTGTTTTGATTTTTTAACTTAGTTTTTAAAATATGTACGAAAGAAACTGAATTCACGATTGGTTCTACACTTCATAGTTCTTGTCATCTTCTGTGCTCAGTGAAGAAAGGAAATTATTAGCCCACTGAAATCAGCTGGAGATGTTGGTGCTCTGTAAACTGCACCGAGCTCTTTGTGTCCTGCAGGATTGGGCCAACAACATCCAACAGATCCCTCTGCTCTTGCCAGCCCAGGAAACAAAGGCATTTTACAGGAGAGAGAAGCAATACAGCATACAGTGATTCCATTTACATATTTTGCCCCAAAACAGTCTTGCAGAACCCTGATGAAAAACAAACAAATGAAAATCAAACCACAATTAGAACTGTTAACCATGGATAGGCCCCATTATGCTTTATCACCTCCATTGAGAGTGCAAATCCCAAACAAGGAATGCCTCTGAGTGATTTACCTAACCTGGCTGAAATTTTAGAGAGAGAAGCTTTATTTGAAAACTGCATTTTCTGCAGAGTAGAAAAAAACCCCAACAAAACAAAACAACAACAAAAAAAAAAAAACCAACAAAAAACTGTAAGGAGATGTTGGCTGAGAAATTGATGCATTACCAGGATGCATTTTAGAAATCCACCAAAAAGTAAGGAAGATTTTAAAAAAATATTCATCACACAAATAAGCAAAACCTAATGCTGAACTCCCAAATTAAGACCAATTAAAGCTTTCTTTATGACTACAAACCTGACAAGCTTACAATTTCACCCTGTTGCAGTGGGGTGTGTGTGTGTTTTAATGTAATATTAATGAGCCAGGATGGAGGGTCATAAAAAGTGATAGGTTTTTGCGATGGTAAATTATAAATCGGTATTGATTTTTCCCGGCACTAATGCAGCCAGCTTATTGTAAGACACCACAGGCAAAGTGCACTTTATCAGATTAGACTGGAGCCTGGTATCAAATATACATGAGAAAAAGGATGCATTTGTGACTTAGACTAGACTTTTTTTTTAATGATACATGAAATTTTTAAGGAAAAAAGTCTCAGAATATTAAGAAATTAAATACCATTTTAAAAGATCCCAGATGGTAGCAAATAGATATTAATGTCACATTAGGGTAATTTGTTTTTACACTGATGGAATATAGGAATATAGGAATAAGTACGTGAACTAAATCCTGCTCAGATTTAACCATGTGCTTAATCAGTCCAATTTATGATCATCTCAACAGTTCATGAGAAAAGTTTCTCATTTGCATAAAATGCCTGAAGAATCAGGCCCTACATCTGCTCATACCTATATGTGATATCAAATCACACATAAATTCACCTATTCAGTGAATATGGATCCTGTGTGAGGGACTTTTTACACTGCTTTGAAGAAGTTGTTTTTAGCCCCCCATACCTCATACCACCCCTCCATGCCAGCCAAAGACGAGGAAAGAGCTTTTCCTTGTAGTACTTTTATTGCTTAAATACTGTGAAGCTTTTCTTTCCCTTTCATCTCAAAAACGCATTGGGAGTTGGCCGCGCAGTAAAACTGGGCGTTATTTTTAAAATCAGCTCTGCTTTTCATCTCCTGACCTTCCTGCAGTCAGGATTTCCTCATTAAAACATTTCAGTGACGTGGATAATTGACCAAGAAAAAAAAAATTTGAGAGGGAGAAAGAAAACAACAACAAAAATAACAACACTGTTGTTTTCTGCAAATTTGTTCTGGAGGGGCAGCAAACCAGCATCCCTTTCTCTGCACCCAAGAAGGGAAGGGAAAATGTTGCACAAAGGCACATGCCAACGTTCCCAAGAGTGTTCCAGGGATTCTGCCATCCCCTCCTGGTGGCTCCAGACTGTCTTGATGCCCTCTGCCCTCCAAGGTCCTGCCAGCCTCCCAGGGCAGAGCAGCCCCCCAGCTCCTGCTGCCTCTCTGGCCCGAGCAGCCTGTGTGAAAAACTTGGTATTTTTTCCCCAAACCCGTATGTTCCTTGACAGGTTGTTAACAAACAGCCCCACACAGGCTGCCTGCAAAGGACCTGAAGTGAAGTGTGAACCCAAATAAGTAACAGTGGGAAGGAGGAGGGGAAGATGGAGGGGAAGGCACTGGGGCTGCATTTGGGGTATTTTCCACAGGGAAGAAGGTGTGGGATTGGGGAGATGGGGATCCTCAGGGGCATCTGAAGCCCTTGGGAGATTTAAACAAAGCCTTGAAGACAATCCTTTATGTTTCACACAAAGAGGCAGGGGGCCAAGGGGCCCCATGCTGGGCACTAAGGAAGGGTCTGGGTGCAGGGGACAGAGGGAGATGGAAGGTGCTCCCATTCCCCAGCTTTGAGGACCAGCCTTGAGCATTTTTGTATTTTAGCCACAGAAACTAATGCTTGGCATTGCCCTCTGGAAACCTTTCTGAAGCTATTACCTTCCTGTCTTCATTCAGTTTTATTATTCTTACAAGCAAACTAAAAGAGATGAGAAACTGGGAGAGGAGAGGGAGGGGATGCTGCTTTTTCTTTTAAATAAATGCATACAAATACTCCCAAACAAGCCCAAAACACCAAGACTTCCTCACTGCCAGCCCAGCTGGCCCCTCTCTCTGTGTCCAGCCACACTGGTGGCCACGATTGTGGCTTACTAGAGCTGACCACAGGCCCTCAACACCACGGAGGGAGCCCACAGCAACCTACAGGATCTTACAGAAGCCTTACTTGGGATTAAAACAACAAAGAAACTCAAACACAACCAGTCTCATTAGCAGATTGCCAGCAACCCTGATCGTCTTGCAATGATGCATTAGATCACAGGATAAAAATCTGAGGCCTGATCTTAACAGCCATTTCTCAGACAAAATTCCAATAAACTTCAATGGAAATTTTGGTCCCGAGACGGACGACTGGGCTTTTGCCTTGCAACTTTTCATACGCTGAAAGTAATAAGAGGAAACTTCTCTCTTTTGACAAGACCTCATCAGGTAAAACCTAATAAAGCTAAAAAGGAAATTAGAAAAATGAAAGGTTATTCCCAGAGCAGTCTGATCCTGCCTCAGCCAAAGCCAACGCTGGAGACGCCTTCATCCTGAAGGAGCTGGAATCCCACTGGCACATCCCCCCAGGCACCACCACACCCCAGGAACAAGGCTGGGACAGACCAAGGGGCACCTCAGGAGTGTCCCACCAGACTGACCAGGACAAGAAAACACAGCCTCAAATCTGGCCCAGGGAAAGAGAAGCCACTTCCTCTGCCTCAGTGCAAACTCACCGTGCTCCCACTCAAAGCAGCACTTTTAAAGTGATTGCTATAAATGTTATTAAAGTGAAACAAGCCACTTTTTAAATGTATGCTAATTCCACTTTATTAGTGATGCCAAAGTCCTCATTTACATTTTTCATAAAAATTACACAGATTTTTTTGCTGCTTTAGGGATAAGACTAATAAACAAATACATAAATTAGTATATTTTAATTAAATGTTATCCCACCAAGTAATATTGTATCCCATTGTCTAAAACAAACAGAAAAAAGAAAATCTATAAAGCACCTCTAACTTGAAAATTTGTGTTGTATTAAAATATTAGAACTCATTAAAAACTAATTTGAAAATCACTTTACCTAACAATCATAAAATTTTTGAATTCCATATTCCAATACAAGTCATTTGTTTTGGTACAGGAGATTATCACTGCAGCACGCATTACTGTTAGAATATCCATGTGTTAGAGGCACCACAATGCCCCCAGATCCCCTCAGAAGATAACAAAGTCAAGTATTACCTGCAAATGTATCACTATTTCCATATTAAATACTGCATTATTTCTGTTCTATAATCTCACAGCCTACACAGGCACATTTGTTACCTTGCTTCTAGGTCCACCTGAGCACGTAAAAAATTTGTATGTATTTTAGGATGGGCTATGGCATGACATTGGCACTTTAAAATGTTGTTCAGAGTACAATAAAAGGGGCAGGTTAAGGAATTCTGGAGCGGGAAGGGAAAGTCCAACAGGCAGAAAACAATCACATCTTAATTCAACATTTTAAAGCAGTCTGCAGAAATAGCTTGAGTATTAAAAAAAAAATTCAAATGTGCATTAGAACATATTCACCTCATTAGAAGGTTTTCCATAACCCTGCTTTACCTCAGATGGGACAAATAGACCTCGGCTCTGCATTTTCATTACTCTCCATCCTCCACTGTAATTTTTTCTAAATGTGAGATTATTGCTTTTCAAGGCAGGAATTTAAATGAAACAAGCACTCTATTTGGCATTTTCACTGAACAAGCTTTGTCTCCCACTTGGTTATGTTTCTTGGAAACTGAAAGATTTAAAAAAAAAAAAGTAAAAATAAAAGGAACCAAAAGGAAACACAAAGAGTTTCTGTGTATATAAATGCACTTTCTGAAAAGGTGCAATCATTTATTTGCCTTCCTGAGAGTGTAATTGACTGCATATTCCTATTAAGACTATTTTGCACTATAACCTCAGCTGCTCCAAGGCCATCCCATCAAGTATCTGATTCCAATACCAGTGAGAGATTCCAACTGCATGGCAGGGGAGTAACGGGGTGAAGCTGAAGTAATTAAGCAGCAAGTTTGAAGATTACCCATCTTCAATGCCCTTTGAAGGCACAGGTAATGACCAAGTTTCTGCAATGTGGAGCAGCACCTGCCATGCAGGAAAATGGATCACAGCACTCGGGTACTGAGACTCCCACCAACGTGAACCTTGGATGATCCAAAAGAATTGTATACAGAGAATCTCAGATGATGCAAACATGGAGTTTTTCTCCATTAAACTTAGGGGGTTCTTATCTGTCCCCAAAGAGGGTTTTCCTGCAGCTTAAACTCCCTGAATCTTTCTCATTTGATGTGGAACATTTTCAGGAGGGAATTTTGGTTTCTGGAGGTACAACCAACAAATGAAAACCTCCAGTGTCCAGTTCTCTGCCAAATAGTAACAAAACAAAAAAAGCTTTCTCTTGAACTTACCCAGGCACTTTAAAGGCTTTAAAAATATTTTCAAAGTGTTCTTTTTAACCTGGTAAGGCTCATAAGCCCCTGTAAGATTAGCTTTAATGTGGAGAAATGACTCATCTGCAATGACATCAGAGAGAGCCCGATGTCCTCTCTCCCTTTACACCCACCCTTATCACCCCCCTTGCCTTGCCCCAAGTCTTCCCCATAAATATTTAAACAAGGAGCAAAGTGATATATTACAGATATCATATTCAAACCTGCCTAAGTGACTCGCTTCAATCCAAGATCCATGAAAGCATTTAGATACCTAAACTTTTGTTTGAATGCTTAAATTTTCTTTCAAAGCAATGGAAAAGCAGTTTCCTACAGAGCAGAAAGATCCTCATGTTTTTGTGACTCTGGTATTAGGTTACTCACAAAGAGGGTGTTCAGCATCCTATCCATCATCTCTGGAGCTGGGAACAGATGGACAGGGGAGCTGTAGCTGCCTGGTAAAGCAGGGCTGGGAGAAGCTCAGCCCCAAACATCTGATGCTACTAAAAGCCTGCCCCTGTGCTAGTGACTCCTGAATTTCCTCTCCCTAAATGCAGTGCAGCTGGATCAGCAGCCACACAGCTGTCTGGCATCAAAACCACCCCCCACGGTTCCTCAGGGTGGAAATCCTGGATCAGTTCAACACTGCTCCACACATTTTTATGTGGAGGAACTCCAAAGGGATGCACTGCTTCTCACAGCAGTGCCTCCAAGGTGGCCAAGTCCCCCCAAAGCCCTGTGAAACTTAGAGTAAGAACAAGGATTGACAGATTCTTGCTGGTAATTATGAGTTATCCCCCTTTTTGTGCACAGATTTCACACTGGCAATCCCCCTTTCCTCTGCCTCTGTCCATGTGGCTTTGGTCTCAGACGAGGCAAGAAGGAAAAGGCTCTGGGTCTGCCATTGCCACCAACACATCACAAACTTCCTTAACACAGAGCAAATGCTCAAAGCTAGATATCCTAGCTAGATATCCAATCCAATACACTTTTCCCACAGCTCTACTTGATTATAGGTAGAAGATTCCCAAATATTCTTATATATTGTGCTACAGCACCATCGACCTCTTGGTTAATGGATGGGACCTTGTATCACCTCCAACATTCCCAACAAACACAAATAGGACAGATTCCACCTCAATCTTTTCTGGCACTCCACAAGCAAACCAAAACACAAACTTTATATGCACCAAAAAATTCACCATTTTACAATAAAGTGAAGTCCTAGAGTGGGAGCATCTAACAGTCAATGACAAGAGCACTAAGCAGGCCACCCGAGAGGGAGCTTCAGCAAAAACCCACATTGCTTCTCTCACCCTCCCTTGACTTCCACTGAAGTCAAGGGACTTGTGCTCTGAGTGCTTGCTGGGACATGGTGCTCATCTGTGCTTGCCATCAGTCCCAAACACCAAATCTCACTGCCAAGGATTTACACTGAACCTAGAAAATTGGATGATTAAACCAGCGCCTTCACTCAGAATCGTTATGTTAACCTGGGATTTTTTTAAAGAAAAAATTAGTAACTTTAGGCTTTCTGGACTACCCATCACAACTGCAGGCTGCCTCAGCAGAGTCCAATGTCCTGACGTCTTCTGACTCAAAAACAAAGACACCAAACCCACAGCAAAATGTAAACAGGCAGCTACTCCAGCAAAGGGAGCATTTCTCTTACCATCAGCATGGTGCTGATTTTGTAATCAGTCTGGGAGGTTTATTTTTAACTGCTGTACCAAGGCTTTACAGAGACACAATTGTTCTTTTGAAACCTTGCTAATAGGGCTGATCAGTAATACCAGCACTACACAGAGCAGGAAAGCACAGCATAATCAAACTGTACCAGGAGAAACTACGAGCGAGATATTCTTTCTATAAAAGACGTTTTTAATAAAACATGCAACGACTCCAGAAACTGCTCATCATATTCTGATGAAGAGAACTGGGGCTGCAATCAGTGAGAGCTCAAAGCCTCCCCATCTCCTCTGGGCCCCCATGTGCTGTTCTTCCCCTTTGAGAGAGCTCAGCTGGCAACGTGAGGATGGGGATTTTTCCAAGCTACTTTCATGTTGACCACACACTTCATAACACTCAGAGCCTATTCCAAGGAATAAAGTGAGTAGAGATGCTCCTTCAATGCCTCTTAGGTTGGATGTGATACAATAAAGATGCATTTAGGTATTCTGTGCAGATTGCCATGATTTAAAAATTCAGTACCATTACCAGAAATCCAACTGTGGATCTGCAAAATCTGCATAAGTCCCCTGAAAAATGTTATTTCCCAAGCACGCTGCCTAAAAGCTTATTTACAGGAGCATTTATTGATACATGCATACAAAAGAGACAGCCTAAAAGTGAATACAGATTTTTAGGGGATGTGATCATTAGAGAAAAGTTGATAATTTCTCTTTCTGAGAAGTTTGTTGCTGAGAACCTACTTAAAAATTAAGATTGTTGTTCCTTAAAATATATAGAAAAAGCTAATTGTGCAAGAGAGGGCTCTCTGCTGTGAGCAAATTTAATAGCATGGACTAGTTGGTCAAAAGGCATCTGAGAAGCCCTTTTGTCCAGTCTGTGGGCTTTTTGGGGTGACAATGATCTAAATAAACCACACTTCCAAATTATCTCTAGGGAGTAAGAAAAGCTAAAGGAGCCCACGGTCATTCTGACCAAGCTCCAAAGGTGTTTGTAAATGGCAGGGTGCTCCTCTTCTCAAGCCAAAATATTTGCACTTGGATCCCTACAAGTAATTTTACCCCATGAAATTTCTAAATGTTCTAAAGCTTGATCTCAATCTTCCTAATAATTTAAGAAATGTGTGTATATATGGCTCAGCCCCTATTCCTGTACCATTTTAACAACTTAAACCATTTTTTTCTTGTTACCATTGTCTAGCATTATCTCAATAGAATCTTTTCTGCTACTTCAACAGGAGCTTAAAGTGCATTAAAAATATTTTTTAGACGTTTCAAAAATATTAAACCACTTTGTAGCCACACTGCACAATCCAAATCCTTTGCCAGATTTGGCATATATTTCTAGGTACTTGTCTGACCCTCCCTGCTGAGCCAGGCAAGCACCTCACAGTGATTAGTGGATTTTAAGCTCACAACAATGAGGTGGAGACACAAAACAGTTTAAATGACTTGCCCATGTCCATGCCAGGAGCCTGTGGCAGAGCAGCGAGTCACAGCAGGACAGATACATTCACTGTGCTGTGACCCAGCCATAAAAGTAATGTTTCTTGTCACAGAATTAAGATTTTTCTTCCAATTTATATTGGGAGGGGTCAAGAAAGAAATGTTATTATTTAACACAATTGTAAAAGGGCACAGTCGGTGACCCCAAATGTTGGGGTTTTTTTCTTTACTCAGTAGATTTAAAATCTGTATTTATATATAGAAGAAGTCATAACAGATATAATCCATTTTAAAAACACCCTGTATTTGCCACTGCTGTCTTTCAAGAGGGGGAAGAGGAGAAACAGACAGAATTGTTTTGTTGTCAAGAAAAATACATCTAGCATAAAATGTTAAGGTTGCCAAGAGATGACAGTATTTGGCAGCATCCTAAGATGTTTGTCATTTTAAAAGTATTTATGCTAAGGCAGAAAATAAACTATCCAACATTTTAGTCACTTTAAGTGATTAAAACGAGTCATTAGAATTTTAGTTTAAAATCCTGTTAGATAAAATTTTCCCTTACCTAACTAGCCAGTTTTCCTTTTTCACAGAAGAAAAAAAAAATCCTGTGTGCAGGTTTTTTACTCTAAATCTTGAGTCCTAGCTCTAAGTGCTCTTGCATGATGTAGGTAAAACAAAATGTGGGAGACTTTGAATATCATTTTCACTGGAAACATTTTTGATTACTACACTGCAGAACAGAAACAACTGGGGAAAAAAGTTAGGAACATTTTAAACGCCCGCCAAAAGTGCAAGAAACTCTGCTTACAAAAAGAAATCAGCGTGTTCAGTTGCCTAAGGTTATATTTTAGAATGAATTTGGCAAATTTTCCTGAAAGCTATTTGCCTTGCTTCCATTTATTGTTCTGTGTTCAAGAGTATTTACAAATGCACATTTCTCATGAAGTTGGAAGTGAATTTGGATCTATTTTTTCATGTTATAAAGACATTGATGTGTTTTTTCTGACATGCCTCATGAACTCAGTCAATCACAAGTCTTTCTTAATGGAAACCACATGTCTGCCCAGAACTGTGTAATTACAATGCTAGTTTTCTTGGCACTGCCAGGAAAAGGGGCATTGTCAAACCAATTAGAGTTTATTTATTTACATACCATTTCTGGATGAGAATGTTCTTTCTTTTTATGCTGATGCCGAGAAAATATATATTTCATCGAGTAGCTGTAATTTTTGCTGGATACTGTTACATTTTGCAGCAATTACATTTCTAGTTTTCAGTTACTTTCCACGTAAGGAAACTTTCCTTACAACGAAACAGCTGGGAACAGCATCACAAATTTTATCAGCCCGGTTTTCATTTGTTTCAGATGATGAAGGAGATGTGAGGTTGGCTGTTTCCCTCAGCTTCCCAGTGTTTCCATCCCACTGCGAGCTTTTCCTTGTATCATCTTGTTCGTGCATCCATCCTCCTGGAATATCACCTCTTCCACACCTCTGTCAACTGGTACCTGCAGCTGGCCCTGCTAAAGCAGCACAGAGTGTCTCAGGACAGAAGGAGCAAAATCCTGCAGGTGATCTGCAGGGCTGCTCTGAGGCAGATCCCTCTGGACAGCAGTAAAAAAGAAAGTGATGTGTGTCAGGAAAGCCAAATACCACACAGATTTGCACTGGGCTGAATCATGTGTGCTGCTGCTGGGAGGTCACGGGCAGCCAGACGAGGCTGTGTGGTGGGAAATGCATTCCAGGGACACCCAGAAACAGCCAGAGATGGTGCAGTGTCTGCCACGGAGCACCCTGCACACCATAACCTTCACAAACACCACTCCCTGCTTCAGACTCTCTCCCACTGGGCTGTTGTGGGAAATGAGAGCTTTTCTGATGGGGTTTGTGCCCAGGAGTGCAGCTGCAGGGGGTGAAGGCTGCCTAAGGATTCCTACTGAAAACAGGAGTAAAGGGACAAGTTTAAGCTACGAGGTTAATGGACATCCTCCTCTTGGTGTTGTTCCCATGTGTGAGACAGTTTGTTTGATTCCCAGAATGACACCTTCCATACTTTGCTCCTGCACTGCCTGAGCCCAAATCATCCCAAATGTCCCCAGCCTTGAACCCCACCCCGGAGAGATGTGACACCACCACGTCCTGGGGTGACAGGGACCATCAGGGATGTGCCCAGGACACTCTGGCAGAGGAGAAGGGTTAGCCCAGCCCCTCCTAGACAAGGTTGTGCCAGGCTGTTTTTCGGGGCTCACCTACTGGAACCTGTATTGGGAGACTCTTCCTAACACAGCCCTTTCTGTGTACACAAATCTGCTGTGCTCCATAATCCTACAGAGCAACCCAGGATGATCCTCTCCCATGGCAGAGGAGATCAGAGTGTGCACCTGAGACCTACAGGATTTAGTTAGAGAGAAAGGAGGGGCTAAAATCCTCCCATCTGGACCATGCCAATCCTGCTGGGATTCTCTCTGGTCACAGGAGGCACCTCCTACCCTGAGGTTCTGTTATGCCCTTCCACTGAAAAAGCAGAGGAAGGGAAACAGCTGTAAAAATCTCCTATTTAAAGCTCCTGAAGCTTCAGAGCCTACTATGAAATCCCTTGTATGGGATTCTTTCCTTTTTTTTTTTTTTTTTTTTTAATTTGTTTTTGATTGCTGCTCCAACCTTTCATGACTTCCTCGTCTTTGGAAAGTTCCAAAGCATTTAAAGGAAACATTTAAGTTCTAACGCCCTCCGACATTATTTTTCAGTTTAATCATTTTTCCCCATTTTCCTCCTCTTTCTCTGTGCTGAGTGAGGGTGGGAAAGAGACAATTAAGGGAAACTCAAAACTCTCAGATGTTTCAAATATGAAAAAAGTTTAGTAAAAGTTTTCCCACACATCGGCAGAGAAGTAGGAAAAACTCTTTTCTTATTAAATTCTCAAAGCAGAAATGATCAAAACATTCCTGGAGTTTGTGTTCACCATTCCCTCCCCCATTTTTTGAGCCAGAAGTCCCTGCTTTATCTTGCTTTCATACTTGTGTGCATCTCTGTGAGAGTCAGAGCCCTGCCCTGATGATCTTAGCATTTACAGAGACCAGACAAACGTGGGGTGAAGCCGAAATGGTGGCTCAGGGAGGGGAAATGACTTGCCCGAGGTCGTGCACTGGGGCAGTGACTCAAGTGGTTTCCAACAACACATTTGCTCCTGAAAAGGCTTTACAGAAACGATTCACTGCCCTGCACTGCTTCTGCTGTGGGGAATAACACGGGGGAGTTACAGGGTGCTGTGTCAGGCCAAGGGTTTCAGTAAAAGCTGGCCTTGGTTCAGCTGGGAAGGGAGGAGAGTGGGAATGGATACACGTGTTTTAAACTACAGATACTGAATAAAAGAGGGAGACTCCTCAAATAAGAATTTAGGTGGGTATTTCAGGGGTGATGGATGCATCCCACATCTTCCAGAAAGAAGTGAGGATGAAGAAGAACTGACAGGTTGGACAAAATACTCTTTTTCTGCTATGTCAGAACTTTTATTTCCACTGAGGTCCGTGTAGCCACACAGCTTCGGGCAGTCACAGCCCTCCATCCTCCAGCAGTTAGATGGCCCATCATCCTTCTCACACAGCCAAGCAGGGCAGAAAACTGTGTGGTACCAGCAGCCCTGTTGAGCACATGACTGGCCAGCAGGAGAGGGAACCTGGCAGCTTCTCCTTGCTGCAAGCAAATGGCCCAGAAAGAAAAGAAAGGCCAGAAAAAGGTACCCACAGGAAGGGTTTGCTGCTTTCACGGAGCAGGGGGCTCCAGGGTGGGGCTGGATTATAATCCATGTTGTATTTTTATCTCTGCTCTATTCACAAGGTGCTGCAGCCCTTGGCTGAGCTGTCCCTTGTCTACTGCAGCAAGGTTCATCATCACTTCACCAGGAAAAACTGCCACCTTGTAAAGCAAACCCATGAAAATGACGCAGTGCTGACTGGATTTCAATGCTAATTTCAAATTATAAAGCACAGGAGCCACTTTCTAAACACAATTTCTGATTCTGCTTTCTATTCCTGTAGAGCTGCAGCCAGAGTTTTGCCAGTGAAAAGTGCTATAAACAGCCCTGGCCTCGCTGAAAAAAGCAATATGCCGTCAGTCTGACATCTACCTCGCTTTTCCGCTCATTGTCAGCACTTTGATTGATGGTGTTGTTCATTAATGTGGGACGATTGTCAGCTTTTCCTGAATAAATATAAAAAGAAACAAAGAAATCCCCACCCTTTTCAAGCCAGAGTGAATTATTTCCTATTTTCCTTTGCTGAATTCAGGCATGTAACAGTACACTGCCCTCAAAACATACCGGAGCTTTAACCACAAAGTAGGAAATTGGACTTTGGATTGAGGAACCAAAAACTTTACTTAAGTAGTAGGTACAGTAATTAAATTTTACTATTATTTATTTTCCAAAAGAAAAAAAATCCAACGGTATGCCCTAAAGGCTTCTGCTTTAATACAGTACTTCAATTTTGCACAAAAAGCTTAAAGGAATCTATTTGGTGAAAACTAAAATGACATGTGAAAAGCAGAGGCAATCACAAGCACGGCAAAAGATAGGCAGAGATTCAATTTAGTACAAGGCTGCATCTTAATTCACATGGGGAGAAGAGGGGAAAGAGATGTGAAAATGCACATACATTGAAGTATTTAAAAGATGGATAAGTTTTGTTGGGCCCTCAGTATCCCCAAAACACTCCCCATGATGCCTGCTCAGCAACCTTTGAGGCTTGGACAACCTCATTATCTTTGCTGCATCTCCACACACCAACAATTAAAAGAGAGGGAGATGCCATAAAACTCATCCTAAACTCTAACATTTTCCACTTTCGCTGGTCATTTTACCCCTGTGAATCCTCCTTGTGCAGGCACCCTTGGCTTTCTGCTTGATGGAGTCTTCCTAGTCAGGTCATTGCTTTTATCATCAGCAAAAGGGTCATTGCTCAACATCTTTTTCAAATTGTGCATTTCATCAGTGTGGACAAAACACAACAACAACAACATCAACGATTACAAAATCCTAACTGGGTGTGGGGGAAAAAAATGGGGAGATGAATTCAATGGGTGACCAATGATTAATTCAGCAAATTATACTTCAGCATGGATTTGCTTTAGAAGCAACATGCTAACAATAATAATATTCTCCACAAGTGCTACATTTGTACAGTTGAATGGCAAATTATTTTGAATACCTCTGTAAAGAACAGGAAACTGAGAACTGTGGAAAAACTGGCATTACGCCACCAATTGAAGATTCAATCTGACTGTAATAGAAGGTGATTATTGGGGACTAGCAGGCAGATGATGGATGATTTCCTCCTAAAATGACAGCTCTGCTGTGTATCAGCAATCCTCATACAGCACAAATGTACAGGTTGGCTTTCGTGGCTTTTTAATTCTTACCATTGTGGGAAATGGATTTCAAACCTGTGGCGAGCTATTTCAGGCTGGCAGGGCACATATGGATTGTTCCTCTCTTTCTCTTTTCCCCCTTTTATTTTTTTCTTTCCCTTTTTGCAAACCTGAGGAAAGATGCTCACTGAAGTTCCCCAGACATTTACCTCAGGCAGCCAGGGAACAAAGAGCAGAACTGTGCAGTCCTTGCTCCAGCAAATTCCCTGCTCCAGTGGTGGGAGCCCACCTGGGAGCAGAGGGGACCAGAGCCTCCCAGCAGCTTCCACCACTGCCCCTGTCCTGGGGTACCCCAAAAATTAAAAAGGGTATTCATGTATTAAATAAGGCATTACATACCCTTCAAGTATGCAATACTTTGTTTATCTTTTGTTTTTACCTGCTTTGGGGAAAAACGCACACCGAAATTATCATTGAGCTAGAATCCAATTCCCTGCAGTGTTTTGTATCAAAAATATTCATTTAGGGTTTCCTAGAAAGCGTGGGCAGCCCACCAGCACAACCAGGGACTGGTATGGCTGCAACACCAAACACACCTTCCATGCTTCCCTGCAGGAAAAAGGCAGCCCAGAAACTCCTACAAGGCTAGAATGGAAATTATTTTAAGTTCCTTGCATGAAGCTATAAGCTCTGTACAACCATTTGTTTTAAAAGACAAGTTGATCAATAACCCCATCTTTTATTGCTGTGCCCCTCTGCGTACTCCGTTAATGATCACGCAGCACTTTCAGTGCATCATGAGATCATGGAGAGCAGTTATAGGAAAGGCTGTCTTGGAGGAGGAAAAAGTGCCATCCAACAAAACCCAGGCCTTGCTCTCCATGTCAGGGTGGGCTGGTGTCTGACGACGTCCTGGCTCCCTGGTCCTCACGGTAAATGAGGAGGGACACATGTTCTGGTGTCTGTCAAGACCCAGTCCTGACACTCTGCCAGTCCTGCACAAAAGGACGAGGTAATCCACAAGAGCAGTAAATTTATCAATCAAATCCTGTAAGTGTCCCTCGCTGATAACACTCCAGCCCTTTCTCCAATTTAACAACAAAGAGTGATCCAGCTCGGTGAGACGTCACGGGCTCGTTCCACCCATGGAAACAGCCCTGTCAATATTGCAGAATTCACTTGCCATTCTCTGTCTGCACTCAGCCAGATGCTGGACTGTGTTCATTCACTGCCTTTTAAAAATGGGGGAGTTCTACACCAAAGACCAAGAAAGAAAAGCAGCTACATACAGGTAGTGAATACTGAGCCTTTTTTCTAGTAATTAAAAAATAATCACATTTTGGCCTTTATTTATGTCTCAGCAATGGGCAAGTAATTAATTGTTAATTTTATACTTCTGTGCAATCTGCAGCATTTTTTTTCATTTTAAATGCAATTAGGGGTGATGAAATTAAACAAGTCGGTCAAAGATGCTGCACAACAACCGTGAATTAAAAATTATGCATTTTTGGTTCTCTTGTATCACAGGTTGCAGTCATCAACTTCTGCAGAAAAACAAAGAATATGTTCTGCTGCTTTTTGGAACACTGCCTTCTTGCACAAAATGATATCCCAGTAGAATAGTAGCTGGTGTTTATAGTAAAGTAGAGCAAACCATTATCAGTATGTGTTGTCAATTTAAATTTTACTGGAACAGAAACCTTTTGACCCCTTCCAAACTTGATCCATTACTAGGTTTATACATGAAAGCTTAGGAGAGAATTAAATTAGAAGGAACATGGCAAGAGAACTGTATTTGCATCTATTGCACTTAAGACTGGAGATTAGTTGACCTTTGGAAAAGGGGATTAAAGCAGTTTCACCATCAAGAGAAGACAATCTGTGTTCTTAAGGCAATCAGATTGGGAAGGGTAACAACCTCTGAAAGATGAATTGAACTGAGGAAGAATCCATGCTAATTTCCATGGTTTACACTTACAAATGAATTTTGCAGTGATTTCTGCAAAAGGAATTGTGCAGTATTTGAATTATTCCACAAGTCCTTCAGTGCTGGCATGTAAATGTGGAAACTGTGTCCATTTTACAATCTAATTTTACAATAGATTAACCTCAGAAAGGGCATCAGTAGATAGTAAAGATGCTGTGTGGTGCATACACCTGGAACAGCAAAATGCAATCACAAGGAAGTTTTCTTCTTTTTCCACAGAGAAAAATGTCAGGAACAATAATCACCAAATCCCAGTGTCATAGAAGTTCCTGCTCCAAGATAATCCAAAACCAAGGAACAAATAACCCTAGACGGGAAGAGGGCCTAATATGGGACATGAAATGAGGCTTTATCACACAGGTAGCAAGCATATCTTGAAAAATATATGAAGCTGTACACATTTGCTGACATTGTGGTCCTCAGTGAGTGATGGAGCAGAACTAAAAAATGAAAAGAAAAAGGTGAAATGATGTTCTCTATTAAGCATCATTAGCAATGTGGTTATACAGAGGGAAAGTCTGTTCTTTCCCCAGGTCAGGAAAATACCTGTTAGCTTTATTATCTGTGCCATGAGATTTCACAGGAGAGCTCATCAATTAAAGCATAATCACATTCTCATGGAAAATTAATGACGAAAAAAAATTATCCAAGTTGGGCTCTTCCTTACTTTTTAATAACCAGGAAAAAGAGCAGTGAATGCAGATTTCTCACAGTCTTTGTGTACCCCTGCAAAGTTACAGCTCTTCAGACTCTGGTGCTGTGCAGAAACCTCTGCACATGGCATAGCATTGATGCTGGTTTTATCAAGTGTATTTTAGTTTTGGAGTGTAACAGGCTCTGAAATTATTAAGTGTCAATAGAGTTTCCAGGTAATCATAAAACCTTAGCAAAGAGGCCAGCTAAACACGATGCCATCAATGCCACAAAGTGACACTGGACTCATCATCACAGAAACCAACAGTGAGCAGGGGTTTGTTCTGCAAGACACACACAGATCTCTTGGGAATCCTTCATAAAGAAAATATCCCCATTTTCAGACTGAAACACACACACACAACCAAACATGCTTAGGAAGCCATTTCCCAGCACAAACCTATTCGTCAGCAGGCTCTTAAGAAATGTGACAGAACTTTTCATGCTGAGTATTTATAATTTAAAGGGGCATTTTGCATTCTCTTAAAAACAGATTCCACAGTTCCATGCTTATAGTTACAATACCTCAAAAACAACATCAATAATCGGGATGAAAATACAATTTGCAACTTTGCATCATGGAGAACATACATTCTGTCTGGGAAATTTGGGTAGCTTTGTCCAAAGAAGAGAGCAGAATGTATTAGGGCTATCCATCTTCTGCACATCTCAAAGCAAGATATGGGTCAGAAAAGCATTTGTTAAATGTGTTTTTCCCCCTGAATGACCAAATGGCCATTGCATGGGTACCCAAGGGAATACCTAGAGGAAAAAAAAAAAAGCAGAAGGAATATAAAAGGAAACATTTGTACCTTTAAGAGGAAAATACACTTCAATGAGAGAAAAAAAAAAAATCTCAGTTTTAGCAACAAAAAAAAGTTTATTTCATTAAGTAAGGATGCTGGGGACCTTCTAACTTAGAAGGTAACATTTCTGCAATCTGAACACAGATGGGAATCGAGTATTTCATGTTGGTTTAGACTTTTAACCATAGCAGTTTGTAAGGAGAAAAGTGGCTGAGGCACAAATCACTGTCTGTGCACGGGGCTGAAGGACAGACAGGGGGACCTGGCCAGGAGAGCCAATTCCTTTGGAAAGCAGCTGGAGTTGTCTCGCTCCAGGAGATCACCCTGGATGGAGGCACAAATGCAAGGACAGGTTTCCAAGTGCTCAGGCATGACAGCTACCTCAAGCCTTCAGCAATTCTCAATACTTTCAGTTCTTCCCCTTTTCAGAAAATCTTGGCCTTCAAAATGCTGAGTTTTTCCCAGGAAAACCAGGGGGCAATCACCTGAAGCCTAGCAGAAAAACTAGAGCAGGAATTAGCTGACATCTCCAGAGTGACAAGGCCATTTCTTGTCCCCTCCCAGCAAAGATTCACTCATATAAACATTCCACAGTGAGGGCATAAGAATCAGATTTAAAGAAAAAGCAAATTCTTTAATGCACAAACCACTCCAGAATCATCACTTTATCTATTAAAATGGCTCCCATCTTTTAAAATTGAAATTATTCAGTGCCCCTAACTTCACTCTCAAAAAATTTTAATAGAAAACAGTTAAGAGAAAAATGATAGGGAAAGATATTATTTTAGAAACCTAAGAAGTGATGGCTTTCTCAGTCTATTTATTAAATTGTTCCCTGAATGCTGAGAGAATTCACAAAAAGGCACTCAGTCCTACTTTGCAGTACTGGCCCCTACATAAGTTTTACAGCAGCTGCAATCATAGGATGAGTCCAGCTCCAGGCCAAATGAACAAATAAATAAAATAAAGATGCACCCCTAGGCTGTGTCTGACTTTTCCCATATAACTATCTCCAGGATGCCACCTCTAAAGAACCTCAACATTTCTTTTATATTCACCTGCAGAAAGCCCCTTCCTCTCCCTTGCATTAAAGATTCAGCCTGCTCACAGGGACACACACGAGGGGTCACACACACACACAGACACTATTTTATCAGTTCCTGATTTACAGCTTGGGAGCACAATGGGCTGAGGCTGACACTTCAAAGGACCTGGGCACCTCACCCCTTCAGCCTCCTCAGAAAATCACAGCCATGTCCCCAACAATAACAACACACACTTGCTCAGACCCAAACCCAGTTATTACACTTGGAAAACAGGCTGGGGAAACCAATTAAAAGCCCAGTTCAGCATCCAGGTAGAACAGCAGCAGCAGCAAGCCCAGGCTCTGCAGGTAGGTTTGCATGTCAGCTGCTTCCCATGGGAAAAAATTATAAATTTTAAGAGCTGCCAACTACCCCTTGTTTGTGGCTGATGGGTCTCAGCCGAGGCACTGGGAGCTGGTACAGTGACTATTTGCAGTCCTTGCACAGAGATGCTCCAGGAGGGATCTACAGTGGCTGCTGTGCTGGGGCTGGGGAATTCTGCTGCTGTTGAGCCACCCACACACCTTGTCTGAGCCTGGCCCAGCCCCTCCCTCTGCAGCACAGATTCAGATAAGCCAAGGCTGACAAAACCAAACGCTGAGAAGGTCCCTGTCTGAGGATGGGCAGACAGATGGAAAACAAAGCTTTTGTGATCCAGATTCTTCACACCAAGAGGAGCAGGCAACAATCAGAGTGGCTAAACATGAGCTAAAGGGGGACAGTAATCCAGCTTGTACCGAAAGAAAGCCATGCCAACTTTCAAATCTGTTTTCCCTCTCTGGCAGCTTATTAATTAAATGCCCTAAATACCAACAAAATCCCTTTTTCCAATATTAATTTGAGACCACCTGGAAGAGAAGAGCCACTCCTCCCACAAGCAAAATCCTCTGTCGCTCTCCCTTTCCCTCTGGCTCGGGATGTGACCCCGGGGCTGGTACCCTGCATCACTTCCAGCATCCCGGCAGCTGCAGCCACAGCCCCGCTCCCTCCTCCCCCTGCATCCCTGCAAATCTCTGCCAGAGATCCCTGAGGCTGTGGTTTGAGGCTAAGCACCTTGGAGATCACTTTCACTCCCAATCTGTCAGCCCATCATTCGGGATCAGCTGTGGCCCTCTTGTTAATTGTTCCCAGCTCCCAGCAAGCCGGGATGGGAAACAGGCCACGGCTGATACATGACTCCAGGCTCTGGAATGCTCTTTTACCATCAGCCCTGCAGAGACCCAGTTTGTTGAGTTTAAGACTCAGCTATTTGCCTAAGCCCAATTTCTGGGGAGAGACAGAGGCTTGACTGTTGTGTTTTACCCGCAGATGGGCAAAGAGCTGTCAAAAGTTGTTTTAAATATTGGTGTGCGGGAGTATATCGGGCACATTTACATTAATTTCTGATTAAAAAGGGGAAAAAGGGATTTAGTTTTCTAAAAAGACAAGATGTCTGGATCCACAAGGTAAACTTTCCAGGAAAGAACATTCAACATCTGAATTTAAACCTTTGCATATTATTTCACTGGATATCTGTTGACCACGAAACTTCAGATAACCAACATTAACATATACAGGCTGTTTATTCCAAAGAATAGATTATTCACACAGAGTCAGGAAAGCCCTTAAAGAATTATCTTTTCTGTTTGGTTTTTTATCCCAGCAACATTTAAAAGGGAAAAAAAAGAAAACGAACTTTAATAAGCAAAAAACATGTTTTAATGTATGAAAAATGAGACTTTTGGATTAGAAATGGAATTCCACACAGCATTCAAGATTGCGTTATCAGTTTTGTGGCACCCTATTAATCTGCTACAATAAAATACGGGGGTTTTTTTAAAGGGAAATTGTCTTTCAAGAAAGGAAAAGCAAAAGGTCCAACCTTGATAGTAAAGCTTGTGCTTACTGAAAGTAACAGGAAGATCTGTGTCATCTGGCCATCTAATTGAAGAAAGATGCTGAACACAGTGCAGAACTGAGTATAATAAACATGATTTCTTTTCTAACTGAGTGTGGAAACGTTTTACAGATTTTTTTTTTTTCCTCCTTTTTGTAGGTGTGTGTATGACTGTGCGGACACATTTTTCCATTTTTTTATAAATATTATTTAGTACTTATATAAAGCTGTCAAAAAGCACTAACAAACCAGCAGGATTCAATTAGCCCGAGCTTTTTAGAAAACGGCCTGAACGCTCCAGCTCCATCCCAGCGAATTTTCCCAGCGCATAATTTTCACCCCGTGCTCGAGACAGAACACGGCTTTATAAAAGAAAACCTTAAATATTAATGCGTGTTTTGCTAAGGAAGTGGAAGTCGAATCAACTTCCTGATGGCCCGAGTATCTGATTTCTGGAGCGGCGCGGGGCCGATGGTGGCAGCCCCTCCAGATGTGGGTGAAGCAGCAGCGGAAGGCCAGGTCTGCAGCCCACTGCTGGGTCGGACACAGAGCTCCGTGGACTGCATCCTCTGACAGTATATTTTTGTTAGCTGCCTGCCCGGAAACCCTCCGCTGCTCGATTTGTTTTGTGATCCTGCAAGGGCCTTCCCGGTGCCGATGACAGCCCTGAATTCAAGGGCTTGTTTGCTTTGGTGGGGTTGGGGAACCAGCAAATGCCTCGGTGTTTCATTTATCCTCTGCAGGAGCGGGATGGGGGCCTCGGATCGAGTCTATTTTCAGAGGTTCATGCTGCTGTTGTTCACCACATACCGAAAAACAATGACTTTTTGTTACCGATCCCGCCTTCTTTTATTGCTTTGTTTATTGACATTTGCAGTGTGGGACTTTTTAGGAGCATTTCCTCATATGAGGAGCAAATGTCACAAATACCAAAAAATTTGAGTGAGGGAGAGAGAGAAATCCCAAGAGGATTACTGATTTCATTACCTCCATTTTGGCAAAGAAATTGGAAAGCAAAACTTCTGCATTTTACTTCATTTTGTCTCCTGCCCTCCTTCTACAAATAAGTATTGGGGAAGAAACAGAAAAAAAAAAAAAAAAAAAAAAAAGAAGAAGAAGAAAAAAGGAACAACATTTGCTTAATCCCAAAAAAAGCCCAAACACATTTTTAGGACTTGGAGAGCAGAAGAGGTGATGTCCATAAAAAGAAAACAACAAAATAAGAACTGTCCATTTGCCCCTTCTCCCAGTTTGGAGCCGAAATGCCGGCCCTGCTACAGGGAACAGCTTGTCTGCTCCAGAGATAATTACCAGTGCAGCAACATCCTGGCAAAGTGGGCCGTGTGTTGGGCTGAGGAAGGGTGCACACTCTCCTCCTTGACTTTTCACTGAACTGTGCCTTAAATTTCATGTTTTAACTCTTTTTGTGTTTACATTCAGCATTACCACATTTCACGCACGTTGCTCACAGAGGGCTGAGTCTCACTTCTGCAAATATTTTCTCCTACCTCAGTTATAGAGAAGTTACTGAACTTTTATTTATATAAATAAATAAATTTATTTCTATTTTTTGCTGGTATTGAGGTGTTAAAACGTGTCATTGTCTACCTAAGCATTTCTAATGGCCTTATTGTTATTCCTATGCAGTGACACTTAATTGGGAGCTCGTTACAAGGGATCAAATTATCCTCCCCATTTTAGCCCACTCCTCAAGCCCCAGGAAGCTGAGCCAGCTGCCTCAGCAGATGCTCAGCCACCCATCAGAGTGATCAACACCACACTTCAGGGTGCACATGATCGATCCAGGTACTATCCTCTCTACCAGACAAATGCTGAGGGGCAGCAAAAGCTGCAAGAAGAATATGGGACAAAAAAATATGGGGCAAACATTTTCACAGCTCACACCCAGTTTTGTTCATCCCTGTGGACTATTTAGCAGAAATATACTCCCCACTCCTCCATATCATTTAACTTTGCAAGATCTGGTCCTCTGTGTGAGCAGCTCTCTGCCCACCTCACTTCCACAAGCACAGTTCTTTGGTTTGGCAGGAAAGACAGTAATCAGCATAAAAATGTGCTCCATATTCATAGGCCTCACTCTGTAAATGCTTAGGAGAGAATTCCTCCTCTGGTTTGCAGAACCCCAGAAGAGAAATAGCAGCTGCTCGTTCAATAACACAGGTTGGATTTTGTCAGGTTGCAATCTCCAAGAACGACACGGTTCCAGCCGGTTAAAAGTCAATACATGAAATGACACAGCAGTACATGGCATGACAACAGAATCCAATTTAACACAATGTAACATATCAGGAATGTAATTTTTTCCCTTTTCAGATTGGCTGTCTGCTGGCATTTCGAGTATCAAATAGCCAACAAAAATGTTTTCCGACCTGGGAGCTGTTCCATTAGCATTGTCTGCGGCGCTCCGATAGCTGCTGGCCATGGCATTCCCACTCTGGACTTCGTGGGCAAGCACTCCCTGCTCACTTCACTTTCAATTTCCAATGCCTTTTCCAAATTTTTGTTCCTTTCATTGCAACACGTAAAGTAAATCTGTTTGGCATTTTATTTATATGGTTTAAAGGGGCTGGATTCGAACAAGCTGTTCCTATTCTCAGCTAATAAACTGATTTAAACCGTGGTGAGTGCTGTCCAGAACACACGCACCTACGGAAGTCCCTGATTAACAAGATAACATATGAACAGGCCACATTTTTGAGATTTTTATTCAAGTGCCTTCCTAAAACTATTTAGCATCCTGCACGTGGAAAAAATATGTATTAACACGGAGCTACAAATGAAGGAAAACAGGATATTTTTGCTTATCGCTAAAACGCTGCAGTAAAATTAGTGAAGTGCAATAGATAATCCACTGGACCACCAAAGCAAAAAGGCTTTTGCTCAGTTATTAAAGCCACAGATCAAACAAGGACAAGAAGAATTGAATTTTCAGAGTGTCTCCAAACACATACCCATGGTGAACAGGGAAATCTGTACACAGAGACACAGTCTGATCTTTGCAGCCTGTTCCTCAGCTCAGCCCTCACCACCTAACTCAAACAGAGCATTTACTCCAGGAAAAGCTGGGAGAAGGGCACTGTGTGTATGCTGGAAGAATTTGGAGTATTTCCTGGACTACTGCATACAACATGGGAAAGGTGCATTGATTGGCACAACACTTCAAACAAGACTGGAGAAAATAAAGCAGACATGACTAAAAACATGGCTTTTCAGTGTCATTTTGTGTTCTACCTCCTCTGTGGGACCTCATTGGGCTCACCTCTGTCAGGGGTGAAGAAGAGAAAAATCTGAGCAATATTCTTAGCCCTGCATAACCACTTAGTGACAAGCTTGCCTTCCTTTGACCACCATCATTAGAGTTCTACTGCTCAAAAAATGCACTTTATTAAAAACTCATTAGGCTCCATTCATTTATATTTACCTAATTCTCCTACAAAAGCATTAATCTTTGCACAATTCCTCCAAGCATTTACCAGACGAATATTTAAAGCAAGAGATGTCCTGTGACCATAAATGTCACGTTTATTTGTGTTATATAACTAATTAATATCTCAGACTTCCTGCATGTATCTGGATAACAGTACTGTAAATATAAATGAAAAATAAGTAATAATTTATGAAATCCAATTTGCATTTTCAAATATAAAATGTGCAAAATCCAACTAATTAGCAAGAATGAAGGCCAAGGTGTTTCTATAGCAACTATAAAAATGCTTTTAAAATGTTTTATATCAGGCTCATTAATGTGTGTATTCCTCCCTTGTTTTGTGGGTATTCCCTCTGACACAGATTCTGCTTTGCTGTTCAGTTCTGATCACTGAGTATCATTTACCACGTCTGGCAGAACTCTGGTACTGCTTTATGCTGACACTTTTGTCACAGGCTTAGAAAAATATTTGGTGTGCCGTACAAAAAATTATAATAATAATTAGAACAGGATCCAATAGCACAGGAAAAATAACCCAACCAACTGCCAAAGAACAGAAAACAGTGAGAAACAACTCCTGAACTTGTCCTCTATCTCCCTTCTTCCAATTCATTCTTCTAATTCTGACCTTCTGCATGTTGTAGATGGACAGACAGCAAAGTTTCTGGCAGCCCCCCGGTCTGGTGCCAGAGCTATTCCTGGCTCAGCACACAGCATCTCCCAGCTCAAAGGCCATGCTGAGGAATTCTGATTTTCCCTTCCTAACCATCCCCCCTCCCATGCAACTTTTCTTGCTTAGTAAATCGAAATTGAGACTCTCATTTCCATCTGCAGCACAAGGAGCTCCTGGCAGATTGATTTCTGCACCAGAGCCAACCACGATGCCTGGAAGGTGTCGAGATCTACTGTGTCCCCATGGCAGTCCTCAGCTGGAGCCTGCTGGCCTGAGAGAGGTAGAAAGGTGACAAATGTCCTCATAAAGCCAGGACAGGGTGCACTGCAGCAAGTCTTCCCTCTTTGCTTTAATTACTGAAAATTATTTGAAACCTAGAAGCCCACCACTTCCATACTGGTTATTTGAATGCAAAATAAACTTATGCTGAAAGGCAAAGTGAGAGGCCACCAAATAATATTTATTTCCAAGGTGGCTTTCATCAAATGCTAATTCCCAGCCCCTCTGCCAACTATTACTAATATTTTATTAAAACGTCCACAACATTAGCTCTAAATTATCACAAACAATTGACATATTCTTGAAGTACTGCAGTGTTAACAAAAAAACCCCATGCACAGTGGCTGCTCGCAGTTGGGGCATTAATTCCTAATGCCACATGTGCAATGCCTATGATAGTTTCATACCATTAGACCACATTGAAATTTTAAGTGACCTTACAGTGCTTTTCAGTCTTGGATACTGGGAAATGTCTAGTCCACTCCTGTTACTGCTGCTGGTTGGAAACCAGCAATAAAATAATAATACTTGTATTTTATATGGTGAGGGCATTAAAATTAGTATCTTTAGTTAACTTCCAAGCCAGCCCATCCTGAGGGTGCTCACCAGAGTATCACTGATTAAAAAGAGCTTTTTCCTCAGCTCTGTCTCCGCTGGGTACAGCAAGAGGCAGATATCGCCATGCTGAAAGGTTCTGATCCACATATTCCACTTCAACCAAGCTTTTCTCCTCAAAAACCTGTGAACAGCAATCTCCTCGAAGGCTCTGTTTGGATAGCTCTGGCTGGGGCTGTCACGCTGCTCAATTAAAGGCGGCAGAACCGGCAGCAGAAGATGCTCCAGCGCCCGGCAGCTCCCAGCCCTCCCCGCAGGATGAGCTCTGAGTGACCAGCTGCTTCCCCAAATTTGACACCAGGCATATGGAGGGGAGTCAGGCCCGGGGGTGACGAGCTGGGGCGAGCTCCAGTGAGCAGCAATCAATTAGGAGCAGCAGCTCGGGCTCCGCGCCGCGGCCGTTCCCACTGCCCAGGACTCCGCGTGCAATAAAACTCGTGGGGAACCAACTGAAGGGAAACTCTGTAAGATATATGATGAGGATCAGCTGTAAAACACGAATTAAGGGTGGGCTGTGGAATTGGTGGGAAGCTACAAGGCTCTGTTTTTTATTCCCCCATCTAAAAGCATTGCTGCTATCCAGTTAATGAAAAGAGAAGTTGGCCAAATGGATTTGAGTTTTTTCCTTTTGCTTCCTTTTTTATTATTATTATTATTTTTACTTAGCTTATTTTGTAAACACAGGTCATTAAAGAAGAAACACAGCCAGAAAAAAATCTCCTAGTGAAGCCTCATTACATTTTTCAAGCACAAATAAAGTGTCACTTTAAGAGGAAATCCAGTTACTCTGAAACATTTGTTGCTTTACTTCAACGAATGTGAAATGAATACAGAGCCCAACACTGCCCTCAGCTTCTGTAATTTCCTAGCAGCTCAATGCTCAGAGACAGCGCGATGTAAAAATATGCATATTGTTTAATTTACTGCAGTACACTTCCATTTTTCTCATGAAAACAAATAAACAAAACAAAAAACAAAATCCCAGCAGCTGGTTCCAATACCGCCCACTTTGCTCAAATTTATAGTGAAAACTAGCAGCATCATTAAAAACAAACATGTTGCTCCTCTCCAAGTATCCTATAGAGCAGCTCCCAGAGAGATGTGTAACTTCTGTAAGAGGTCCAGGAGGCACTGGCCAGCTTGGAGCTCAACCTCCAGCTATGTTTTCCAGGACAGAAATAACTAGAATTTTATTTGTCTAAATAGTTTTCTGGAAAAGAATGTTTTGGATAGAAAAGAACAATCTTAACAGAAAATTTTCCATTTGCTGAAATGTTCCAATTTTCTGGTGAAAATTAACAATGAGTTCTGTAATTGGGTTTGGGAAGCCTGTGTGTGCTGAGGGCTGCCCTCCACCACAGCTCCCTGCTCTGCTGTCCTTCCCTTCAGCCCTGAGGAGGGGAGGAATGGAGGATGAGAGGACAGATGGAAGAGGGAGAGAAGGGGAGCAGATAAAAACAAACATATTTTTGGTTTTCACTTCCCTCCTCCAAACTGATAAATGATGTAAACGTTTTCCAGCACTCCTTCAGCTGAGCAATTAATCAGATGTCTTGGAATGAGGCAGATCCTCGGGCTGCTTCATGGGGGAAATAAACACAATCTTTTCCTTATTCTTTCCTCTCCCTCCCACTGAACCAATCTCCATGGGCAAAAGGATGGTTGTACCCAGTATTTTGGGATGGGGACAATATTCTCCTACAGCAGCACAAACACCCATCATTCTGCAAGACCCCCACCCCTGGCAGGGAGATGGCCACAGGTGGGGACAACCTGAGCTCTCTGCAGCCTCGTGGTCCCAGCAAACAGCAGATGAGATCCAGCATTGCCTGCTGCTGGCAAACCCAGCAGCCTAAACGCCATGTCAGGACTCATTGCATCTTTTCCTCGTGTTTCTCAACCTGATATCTGCCTGCTGGTGGTCTGCAAGTGATGGCAAGAGAACAGGCAGAGGGGTTTCAGAAATTATTTATGTACTTTTGAAGGCATGCTGATGAGCAAAGAGAATGGGAAAAGGCAAAAGCAAAGACAAATGTTCAAAGTTCAGCTTGGTTGGTACTTGGCTATAAATAAAAAATATTTGGTAACAATTCATAGGATGGTCCTTTGGACTAATATTTTTCCCTCATAAGACAGGTGGAGCTACAACTAAAAAGGTTGAGATAAAATACTTAGAAAGACAAAAATCTGCTCTCAAGCTGCTTTTTGTTTATAAACAAAAAAAAACAAATCCATGTACCTGACCAATGGAAGGCGTGACTTGCTGACTGCATTTGCAATAAAATGCTGGATCACTCCAAGAGCAGCTCATGAGACCTGCCAGCAATTTTAATAAAATCAAAATGCCCACTGAGATCACAGCTAAGCACTTTTTGCAGCCCAGTAGCTCTCACCTGCAAATGCTGCTTCAGCTTTAACTTTAGACATGGCAATACTGATCTCCTTGGAATAAGTGAGCTCACAGAAACTGTGCCTGAAGATGAAGGGCAGTGTGCATGTAAGGAGCTGCAAAACTCAGGCCTGATATATAAAGCAGGTAGAATACTCCTAATAGAAAAAAAAGTTTTAAAACTCCTTCCTTAATGATGGCCTAGCAGGCTAAAATTAAGACAAATGCCAGAAACTCCTAGAAATAATAACATGTCATAAGAGCTTCAAGTTCTGGTTTTTTCCTATTTTTCACAGATGTGAATTACTTTGGAATTCAGGTACAAGAAAGAACCAAAGCTCAAATCAGCTCAGAGGACAATGTCAAAACATGGCTCATATCTAACTTCAGGTGCTTTGCTCCTGTTCCTGGAATTCTCTTATTTAATTACTTACTCCCTGTATGCATTTATTCACTCATTTGCATCCCTCCATTTATATTTAGCCGACTCAACTACAAATTCTTTTTTCCCAAATATCTGTGAGAAATAGGGGATTCAGTCCTGCCCTGCAGCATCCTGCACTGCCTGGAATTAGCCATAGCACCAGCACAAAAGAAACCACATTGTATTATCCTGCTTCCAATTTCTCCAACTGCTTTGCTCCCAAGTTATGACTTTAGTTTCCCCCTTGATATGCCATCCTTTATTTATTAGGGCATATTTATCCATGGGGTTTTTTCCTCTTTATTGTTGGCCTGCTTTTACTTCTTCTTTAACCTTATTAACCCTTGCTAGTATTTGACAGCTTAACACCCTCCATTACTCTGTAACATTTGCTATAAGAACTGACATGGAACTAATAGCAGCCTTTTTATATCCAATCTACGAGGTCACATGAAACTGCCCTTGTCTGAACCCTGCAAGATTTCCTATAGGTGGTTCTCCTTTTCTCTGTATTTTCTACTTAATATGTCTCTACAGGTCTGTCTGAATGTAAAAAATGGAATCAGATTCCTGCTAACTTTAGTTACTGACAATGTATACCTTAGAATAGGAGTAAGTTTTCCCTTTAATGAAAGCTCCCAGTAATGTGATTTGAAACAACTTTGTGATATTCTTTTCAAGCATTATGTATCACTTTTTAATGGCATACCCACAGACCTTCAATTTCAAGGGATCTTTGATTTTCCCAGCAAAGGGCCAGAATGCCATGGTCACATCCATCCCCTGAACCTCAGCTCTGAGTGTAAGTAGGACATTAAAGCCATAGCGTGATAAGGTTGAGGTGTCTGGCTCAGTTGTTCAGCATGGCTTGATTAAATGTAATTAATTTAGGTCTCTGACTTCAGGGGACACCCATCATGCTGCACTGTACAGAACCAAGCTGTTGTTTATCCTCCTGACCGGCTCTGCTGGAGCCTTCCCCCAGCCTGTGGAGTTTAACTCTGCACTAAAATCCATTGTGAGATTCTTCAGACGCAGAAGGCTGTAGTAAAAAAAAGCCCTGCAAAACACCTGAAGTGCTGCAGAGCTCAACAGCAGCTGAGGGAGGGAAAACAAATCACCAGGGCAGAGCTGCTCAGAAGAGATGCAATGAGAACAACACTTACTTCTACAGATTTTTCCTAATGGGACAAACACAGCAGGAAAAAAGATGTACTTTTCATGCATTTATCCTTTGCAAGCGTTAGAAATTAACTTTTGCTAAATTGAAAAGTAAAGCACAATGAGATCTATACAGCTGAGCAAAGGAATACATGAAGGACAAATTGAAAGTTAAGAGAATAGGTTTAAACAGCCTTTCTTGCAGATGTAATACCTGCTTAGATTAGTCTATGATTATCTATTTTAAAATTAAGAAAGTCTTCCTTCTGTGCACATCCATCATCCTTATTATCGCTATTTTAAATGCAGCAAAGACCCTGGGAGCCAAATTCTTCACTTAAAACTTCTTTGGGGAACATGTTTTAGTTCAGAAGTCCACTGTTTCCCCCACCCAATTTCAGTTTAATAGCATCTTGAGTGATAAAGTGGGAAGAGACAGACATCTGGTAGAGCTAACTAGTCATTTGCTGGTTCTGTGAAAGTTTGTGCTTCCCCGTCAGTGTCACATATGAGAAATACAGATGGTCCCAAGTTGAAAAAAAAAAGAAGTGTTGAAACATATACAAATGTTATGAGGACTTCAAGTGTAAAATGTTAACCAGCTGTGAATGTGACATCTCTAGTTTTACTAACTCTGCTGAGATACATCACTACTGCACATGAAATCCATATATTTTCTGTACTGATGGCAATTCTCTGTTTTCCATTTGCTTCTAGTTTGGGGCCAGAACCATCCAGATGAGAATATTAAAAAGATAGGAATCCAAAAAGAGAAAGAAAAGCGGACTCTGTTCCTAAGAGCTTTTTGTAACCGCCCCAATAATTTCCTGTGTTATAAGCTGACTATTTACTGAGGGGAGGGAAGAAGTCACAAACATCTAGAGTTAAAAATAATATATAAACGTTAAAACAAAATCAAAAGGTTACTAATTCACACAAAGTCCTAGAGATTTAAAGTCATCCATTCTATATACAGTTCAGCAATGCCTGGAATGCAATAAGACATTTAAACCACAACACAGCAGTGATCTTGCCCTGTTGCTGGCAGTATCAGTTGTTTCCCACACAAGGGCCTAAATCTGACCCTTTTATGAAACTTTTACATTTGCAAAAATAGAACATTGGGAAATCTTGGGCACTTCTAGTCAAATTGCAAACAAAATAACCCTCTCTGTGCTGCTGCTTAAGGTCTAGATAATCATCCCATAGCAAGACAATTACTTTCTCCTCCCAGGTGAGCTGACAGAGCTTTTCAAATGATATGTCCAGTGCAACCCGAAATGAAAAGTGAATGTACATTTCAGGATGCATTGAAGTCTAGGAGAGGGACGAGAGACAGGGAAGGAGGTGGATTGCCTTCCCTTTTCCTTGGATTAAGGCTGTGAATGGCTGTGTCTGCCTTTGGCACCTCTCTCAGGTGTGCAGCACCGTGACTGACACGAGCCAAAGGAGTCACCTGTGGCACCACCAAGGATGCAGAACCCCAGTGGGGCAGAGCAGCTTTGGGGAGCTGCACCCCCGGTGCGTGTGGTGCCTCTCCTCCCTCTCCTCATCCCCTCCTGGGAGGTGGGAAATGGAAAAGGTCTGTCGGTGGGAAGGCAGGAGTGCCCCTCTCAGCCCTGCCTCCCCCTGCCCCACTCAGCTCTGCTGGAAGGAGATGCTCCCTCCCCAGGAGTGGCTCTCGGGGAGAGGGGAGACAGCTGGGGATGTTTTTTTTGATGTTTGGTTTAGCTAGGAGTGGAGCAGCACTGGAAGAATGTCAGATTCCCTGCACCCTTCCTAAAATGTAACAGGGAGCAGGGACCAGCCTTGTTCATCCTTGACTGCCAGGAGGGTTTTCTGTTCTATTTTTGCTTTTCTTTTTTTTTTTTTTCTTCTCCAGAGAAAGCAGGCAAAATCAAAAAGAAGCTCTAGTTTTAATAAAAACTAACAAAATATTATACATCTTAGTAGAGTTTTACACCCAGCTTAGATGAGGATGGGCGACTGCAGAGCACAGGGCCTTCAGCCAGGACCAGGGCATCACCACTTTGGAAACAGTGATGAGCATGAGGGTCAGGGAGTTCCCAGAGTGAACAAAACTGGGGCCTTCAGTTGAAATGTAAACCTCCTTTCTTCAGAGTACAGGCCTGCTGGTTTAGGATCCTCTTACTAATAGGTTGTTTGCCTGTTGTTATGGACTTTATTATGACATTAGCCTGTTTTAAAATGTTATTTGTATAAGCAGCCCTCCCAATGTGACTTTTCAGCTAGCATATTTCTTACAACACTTACAGCAGAATTACCCTGAGCTGCCATCACAAACTTTTTCAAGTTGTTTTCCTACTGATTTGTGCATCCCAGCTATGAAACTTTTACCTGAATGAAGGTGTGGCAGCACATGAAGTCAATTTGTCTTTTCTGATCAGAGACAGAAAGATTAATTTTGTAAGCCTTCTATCACTGAGGACAATATCAAAATGGCATCACTTAAGAGCAGAAAAACACATTAAGGTATCCCTTTGAGGAATAAACCCCATTAATACAAACTGGGGGTAAAGTAGTCACACAAAGACATCCAACAGAGTTTGTATGCCTCAAGTTTAGCCAAGGGCCAAACTCGTGCAGGCATTTAGGCACCTGAAGAAAGGGATGAATGCTTGTCAGGATACTTCCACCTCTAGCAGCCACCTTGAAAGCCCCATCAGAGCTTCCAGCTGCTCCACCTCTCTCCAAACTTCACCTACAAGCTCCTGCAAAGTGCTCCTGAGCAAGCATCACTGAAGCTTTGCTGAACTGAGCAGCCCTACAGGACTTGGTGGCTGCTGCTGAGGCCTCGTGGACACCCAGCCCACAGAAATCCCTGCTCTGCACTCCCTGACACCGAGCTCCAGCCGCTCCTGCCCGCCAGGCAGACAAATTGACTTCCTGGCAGTTCATTGCACACAGCACTTTAGCAACAAGGTTATAAATTGAAGGTGCACATGGATGCAAAATTATCTCTCCCCAGCGGCCGTGCCTTGCTCCAGGTGGGAATCTGTGCCTGGAGCCCCCACATCCCATGGCACTGCCCTTTGGGGATCCCAGGCACCGTCCAGGACAGGCTCCCAGCTGAGGAGGCTCAAACACTGAAATGCTCTGGCTGTCACGCCAGGCTCAAGGCTCAGGAAGTTGGCCACCTGGGTAAATGTTAGAGGATCTTGTACATATTATATCCCCATTATTTTCTGACAGACTTTTCCTTCCATTATGCGATACAGGAAAAGAGGTTCAGTATTATAACACCACCACCATGGGCTTGGAGCTCCTGCTAACTGTGAGCCCAGATCCTGGATACAGACACACACTGCTATCAACAAACACAAGGTAGCACCGAGACCACATTAGGTTTTTCCTTTACATTTCATTTTAAAAAATAAAAATTTAAAAAAAAAAAAAAAGGAAAAAAAAAGCTTCACATAGCTTCCTCCTCTTGACCTAACACAAATTCCATCAAACTTCAAAAACAATACTTTGGGATGCTGGAGGATGCAGGCCGGAAACTGAGGAAAGACTTTACACAAAGTTAGGAAATCTTTTTTGGAGGGAATACTTCAAGCTACTGAACAATTTTATCTAGATGACTAGATCTTATGGTAAATGGGTATATAATTAAATTTAAGAGCTATGCTATTGTGTTGGAGGTATATCAGCTCATCAACAAAAGAAGGACTGTTTAGCTATGCTAAAAGCGATATGTAAATATCATCCTCTGATAAATAATTGATTATTACCTTAATGTTTGACAAAGCCATAAAATGCCCTGCAGATTATGTCCAAAACATTTGAAGGTGATGTGAAATCATTTTTATTGTAATGACAGTGAGCTGTCCATGGTTGACCGGTTTAAATTTTATCTTTCCTTGTTAGGAAAGGTTTCTGTTTTCTTTGAGAATTTAATTATCAGAGGGTGTTTAATATGATAGGAAGATTTACGGCCTTTAGGAGCTATCCAAAAATAGTGCTATAAAAATGGACTTAGATCCCATCACAAGCAATAAAGCTGCTATGCAGACTTGATGCTTGCAGTGAAAACTTTGCGGATGAATATATTTCACCATCACACATAAAAGTTCACTTTGGAGGATTTTGAATTTTGACCCTGAAGTGTGACCCGAACAACAGGGTGAGGGGAAAAAAAATCCTTCACAAAAAAACCCCAAGCTCTGCTAGTACAGATGCATTCATGTTTATTTTGGAAAATGCTCTTCACTATCCATAAATATTTGTTTTAACTCGTTGCCATTAAGATGCAGCAGGGACTAAGTTTTCCAGGAGGAGATAAAAAGAACAACAAAGATACACTCCTATTGTGTAATAATCAGTCCACATTTCAATGAATAAGTAATATTTCTCACAAGCCAAAGTTAGATAGTGGATTTATTTAACCTCTGAGGGTCAGGTAATAAATACTAAGTGAATTATTCAGACCAATGGGTAATCAATACAATTCAGTGATATATTTTTTGTGTTTCATAAAAGGTTGTACACTAAAGGCAGTGAGCAATTATGGAAATTGGGCCCGAGTGACACTCAATTCTTCTCTTACTTGAAACCCCAGCACCACTACCTTGACAGCAAATCGATTAGTGTGCTAGTGAAGCAGCTCAGCAACCTCTGACCCCTTCCAGCTCTGTCCAACAGCCTGGAGAGTATTTTATATTTATTTTATTGAATTAACCCCCTCTTCCCTGCACAGTTTTACACATACAGCAACATGGTGGGAGAGAAGCGACGGGGTTCTTTCATTTAAATACCTCCTGTAGGCCCAAGGAAGGCAAACCTAACAGACCCCTCTGTTCTAGCTTCAAAACACCAATTTTTGCCACAGCACAGGGTTTTCAAGTCCATCCCAAAACTAACATAATTAACAGGATGCAAAGAATGTCCTAAGTGTACCCAGGACACTGAATCACTCCTATTTATACCTGCCCTGGCACGCAGCTGCCAACTTTATACAATGCTCAAGTCACTGTTTTGCACCAAAAATAAGAGCTCCTCAATAAAAGTTTGAGTTAATATTGCTATAGGTATAATATCCTGTTTTACACAGTGCAAGGGAGAACACTAGAGATTAACAGTATTTTCCACCAGGAAATTAAAACTAACATAAAGCCACATAAAGCCCTTTCTTCTGGACATTTAACTCTATAGGCACCACTGCTGTCTCCAAAGCCCTGCCTGATCCCAGTGGGAGTTTGCAAAGATTCAAGGTAATGAAGGAGAAGATAATTTCAGGTGGAAGGCCTGGGGCTCTTCCTTGGCACCACTCAAAGGGCTCAGCACAGATACTTTTGGTGGTGCCATGGATCAGGAGCCCCCAGCCAGCTGTGGCCACCAAGGTGTCAGCTCCCTGTCACCACCTGCCCAGATCCCAAGGGGAAGTGGAAGCCATGCAAAGGAAACAAAGGAAAGCATCTTCCTTGCCCAACAAGTGTTTGCATAATACCCCAACTCATGTTCCCTTTATACACATCATCAACAGGCTTTGAAAATGATCCACCACCTCCTTTTCCAAAAAAACAGGCAGGACACAGAAAAAGTGCTGCAACAGCTGCCACCTTGCCCAGCCTCAGGCACAGGGATAAAAACATGATTTTCTGTGCCTTTAACTGGAGAGCTGCAGTTCCATGGAGGGCCCCACATGAAATATCCTACCCAAAGTACAAATTTCTTTACTTTTTCAACACCATCCAGAGGAGTAAGCAGCAGTTGCACCTATTTGAATACTCTCTATGTCACATATAACCAATTCCCCCGTTTCTAGGAAATGTATTCCCAATTTCTACTGGCAGAGTTGAGAGAAGATTCAGACCCCAAAATCCCTAAATCCGATTCCATTACTGTTCCAATGCTAAAAAGGATTAAACAGCAGGTAAATACTCAAAGACTTGCAAGCATTGCATCCCATCTGGTTACGAGCATGTGCTAGAAAATATGATAGGAAGTCACATGCAAATAACATAAGGAGAGATTTCTCAGGAAGAAATCAATCCCCCCAGAAAAAGTGAAGACATGATGCTGTTTCCATTGAGGCTAATGGGAACCAGATTAGATTTCCACTGTAGCTGATCTGTTCCACACCAAACAATGATAATCAAAGCAAAAATGGCATTTAGTAGGAGTCCAGAAGCTCATGTGCTCTGTCTACAGGTCATATTCACTTCAAGGCTGAATAAAGCCTGCATGCCTAGCAGGATACATCACTTTTAATAAGACTATTCACAGAAAAAGGGACCACTCAAAGTTCACCACATCTGACCATAAGCAGATACACGGCACAGGCTTGAGCAGGGTATTTTATAAAACTCTTTTATGCTTTCGTATAACACTGCATTGAGTTCTGAATTATTCTTTTCGTCTCTTTTGCTCTCAGAATCCATACAAAAGTGATTACTTCAGTCATTTTTCAATATTACTTTCATTCCTGGAAAATGCATTTTCAAAAGTTATTTATTTTTCACAGCATGTCATGTTGTTATATTATACTAGTTAAAATAAAACCACTGTAGGCTTCAGCGTGCATTTATGTTTCTCTTCCAATGGTATGATGTAGGATTTGCAGTTTTTATGCTGAATGTATTCTACATATTACATTATCAATTCTTTATCTTAGGTTTGGTGTAGATTTAAAAAACAAGCTGTTAAATCAAGTTACTAAAGTAATTGAGCTATAAAACTGCCTTCTTATTTATAATCACCATTTCCCTCCAAAAAGGAGTTTTTAAAGATCAGATGTGGTTTTTGTTATGCAATTTTTAAAAACAACTTTATGCTGCTGATTCCACTTAAAACCTAATTAAAATAGTGGAGAAAAAGTATGTTTCCTCCATGGAAGCAGTGAACTGTCTTCACCTTAGGAAGCCTTTTCCAGAGGTTTAACTCTGCTTCTGATTCTTAATACCTAATTCTGGGTAATGCTGGAATGCAGGAGAGCATTTCTGAGCAGGAAAGAGGCTGAAACAGGAGTTATTCAAAGATGAATCCTTTGCTTGCCCAGCTGGTGGCCAGCAGTGACCATCCTGCCATTCCTTAGTGGCCACTTCTTTGCAACAATTCAGTTAAACATCGGGAAAGTGTGGAAAGTGTCTGTGTTTATCCAGTTATTTGCCAAAAAAACCCTAAAAATCTCTCTCTCCATAGGGAGCTACCTCAAACACAACAGCATGGATGCCAAAGCACAGACTTTGCAGGGGTGGGGACACAGCAGGAGCTTGGGGACTCCTTGTCCCCCTGCAGGGTCACTGCCCATGGTGCTGCTGGGACACAGTGCCACAGTGAGAAAAGCTTGGATCCCGCTGCCCATAACCACAAAACCAGTGGAAATCCCATGTCCCTAGCACTGTGATTCCTTCAGAGTGAGCAAAAAGGCAGAAACAGCTGGAAGTGCAGGGAAGTACCAGAACTGAGTCATCCAGCCCGAAGGTGGATGACAGAGGGATGAGACTCATCGTTATCAGAGCAGTGGGAGTGACAGGGTGGGTTTGTGGCAGCTGAGGGTCCCACATCCCTCTGCCCTGACACATCTTACAGGCTGCAATCCTGCTCCAAGCTTGTGTCCCTCCTCCAGCCACAATCTCTGCAGAAGCTGCCCATCCCTCTGTCTCCTCACACACAAAGGATGCCCCACACCACCAATGAAACCCATCTGTGCTATAAAGGCTCATCCTCCCCAAAATCCACATTATCGGGCACCAGAGCATCTGGATGCCTTTAGAAAACCAGCTCGCCTTGCAGTGCAGCTGAATTAGGGGCAGGGGCAAAAAGTAAAGAGGTTAAATATTTAATAAAGAGTTCCACAAAAACTCCAGGAGCAGCTCTGAAATGCCTCCCCACTCCACACCCACGGAGGTGGCCGGGAAATGGCCGAGGGCCAGATGACAGGGGACTTTTTTTCTGAAATAGCACTGGCAGAGGCCTATCAGGAAATCTTTCAGAATTGCTTTAATCTTTCATTTTAGTTTGGTCTCTGGTCACACAAGTGTGTCCAGCCCTCGGAGACCCTGGAGGTCACTATCTGTGAGTTTTTAAAAACAGGAAAGCCATTACAGAAAAATCAGAAGAGCAAGGGAAAAAAATCCTCGCTGTAAATATGTGCATTTTTAATACAACAGAACGGTAGTTACATTTTTTGTTCTGCTATTGCTTTTAACTAAAAAGGAAGGGAACCTGGAATGTTATAAACACCTCATAGTTTTTAGCTCTCTGCCAAAGAATTTATCCATTAAGCACAACATAAACTATAAATCTGAATTTCAGCTCCTGCTCACAGCATATGAATCTATTCTCCCCTTTGATATGCATGTGAAGTTCTCATTGACACTAATGGGAGTTACACGTGCTTATTATGGGATAACTAGACCTCTTGGTGTGAATACACACTTTAGACAGACAGCTCTGCTTAGGTTTAGAAGAAAAAAATAAAATGGGAAAGGAGATACCAGTGGGGGGAGAAAAATCTGTTACGAGTGTTGTGCAAACAAAAGTACCATTCTGTGCATTTCTGATCAGCAGGAGGCTTGGGAAAAGAAGTCAGGTATAGGTGTTCAACTGCACCCACGTGCATCCTTCCTGCACACAGACACGTGTGAAGATGTGCACCAGCACGTGTGGACTTGTGAGGGAGAGTCTTTGCTCAGCCACCCCAAATTTCGGTGCCAGGCCCAGCCTCAGCTCGTGCAAATCAGCTCAGCTCCAGCATTCCCCCTGAAGTGTCCAATTTACACCAGCTGAGAGGGTGACACGGGGTCTGTGGGAGTGCTGCAAGTCCTGGGTCTCTCCTGCAGGCTCTGTGTGAAGTAGCTGCTGCTCTGAATGCTAATGGGAGTGGGAGCACAGAGCACTGGAATCAGGGAGTTATTTCTTTTATGGGAACATTTCCTTAGATTTCATTTTTTAGCTTTCCAGCTAGAGGTGTTCCCAGGGACAGCAAATAGAGAGGGAGAGTCATGTTAAATTCATAAACATAATCTGTAGAAAGTAAGAGAATGTATAAGGACGTGGTGGGTTGAGCCTGGGTGCCCACCAAAGCTGCTCTATCCCTCCCCTCCTCATCTGGATTTGGGGAGAAAATAGAATGAAAGGCTCATGGGTCAAGATAAGGACGGGGGAAATCACTCAGCAATTACTGTCACAGGCAAAACAGACTCAACGTGGGGAAATTAGCTTAATTTATCACCAATCAAGAAAGAGTAAGGTAGTTAAAAATAAATCCAAATCTTGAAACACCTTAGAACACCTTCCTCACTTCTTCCTAGGCTCAGCTTCACTTCCATTTTTCTCTGGATCCAGTGACACAGGGGGGACAGGGACTGGGGGCTGCAGTCTCTTCATCACTTGTCCTCTCTGCTGCTCCTTCCTCCTCGGGGAAGGATCCCTCACACTCCTCCCCTGCTCCAGCGTGGGGTCCCTCCCATGGCAAACAGTCCTCAGGAACTTCCCTGGTGTGAGTCCTTTCCGTGGGCTGCTCCCATGGAGTTCTCTGCAAACTGCCCCAGCCTGGATCCCTTCCCATGGGGTGCAGGCCTGCAGAACAGGCTGCTCCAGTGTGTCCCCTGTGTGGGGTCACAGGTCCTGCCAGGAACCCTCTCCAGTGTGAGCTCCTCTCTCAATGGATCCACAATTCCTGCCAGGAACCCTCTCCTGTGTGAGCTCCTCTTTCCATGGATCCACAGATCCTGCCAGGAACCCTCTCCAGTATGGGCTCCTCTCTCCAAGGATCCACAGATCCTATCAGGAACCTGCTCCAGCACGGGCTTCCCTCAGGGTCACAGCGTCCTTGGGCATCCCCTGCCCCACCATGGACCTGCAGGGAAATCTCTGCTCCATCACCTGGGGCACCTCCTTCCCCTCCTTGTCCACACCATGGGCATTTGCAGGGCTGTTCCTCTCACACGTTCTCACTCCTCTCTCCAGGCTGCAATAGCACAGGAGGATTTTTCTCCTTCCTTTCTTACCCCAGAGGTGCCACCACCATCTCTGCTGGGCTCAGCCTTGGCCAGTGGTGGGTCCATCTCAGAGCCTTGGCTCTGTCAGACACAGGGGAAGCTTCTGGCAGCTTCTCACAGAAGCCACCCCTGAAACCCCCCTGCCACCAACCCCATCTTGCCACGCAAACCCAGTACAAAGGATAACATATGACTGAGTATACACCACATCTGCATTTTTATAGCCCAAATGGATCTGTGTGTATCTCTGTACAGCTCTGTCTGTATACATGGGTGTCAAAATATTGGCACTTAGAGTAAAATTTATAAATTGTCCAACCAGCCCAGATTATCTTCAGCAGTTTTTTTTCTTTTTTTTTAATCAAGAGCTTTTACTGGAAATATTAGTAAAGGGTCAATTCCCTTCCATGCACCAAGTGACACTTTTGAATAACTGTGTTATGCACAGCGCCTTAAGAAGACTTATAGGACTGTCACAATATTTAACTACTCATTTTTGCTTGCATGATTGTGGTTGATATGACCACAGAATACTGATCTATCCAAAAGAGAAAAATTATAGAGTGGAACAGTGGGATTTATGAATGAGATATCTTTGGCTGCAAAGCAGTCCCATTTATAGCACTCAGCCACCACAAAACTGCTGTGTAATTGGAAGAGAAATTTTTCCCATGTACTGAAGCTGTAGTTGAACTGCCAAACAATGAGAGACAGCCTTGTCTGAATTAGAGGAGTCACATACCTGATTTTTCTCCCACTCATTTAGAAACAGACCTTATTTCCCATCCCTGTTTCTCTTGTGCTGAGACTGGGGGTAGGAAAGCTGCGCTTTGTGAGTGCCAGAGCCGAAAGCTGATTCCATTTAAGCACCATATCAGAATAAATGTGTGGACAAATCAGCAGGACTAGTCAGAGCTTCCAATTTTAACTTCCTGAGTATCTGCATGTGAAAACTGTTCTTTTCCCAAGGAGGCAAATGGGCTTTTGTTATGATTATTTATTTGTATTGTAACAGGCCAAGGAAGCCACAGAGAGGGCCCTGTAATGTGAGAGGACACAGAGCCACAGCGCTGCCCCAGGACACTCGGGAGGTGGAGAGAGGCTCCCAGGATGGATTAATGCTCCCAGGAAAGATGGATGTTTGCCCACACACTGGGTCCATGAAAAGGCACCAGGCAAGTCCCTGCCATGCTCATGACAGCAAAGCCAACAGGTTAAACCCCCATGGCAGAGCCCCACAGCACTGCATGGATGGACAGATGGACGCACCGAGGTCCCCCTTGTGTGCAGACCCAAGGGCAGCCCCCAGGGTGCCAGGCAGGGCAGGTGCCCCAACAGGATCAGCTTCTAAAAGCAGCAGCTTGAGGCCAGGGATGAAGAGACCCTGAAACAAGGGAATTCCTTAGAAAAACAGCAACTTCAAGTTCTCCCCTCTGCAGGCAATGCCACAGGGCAAAGTCCTCCTGAGAGCATTGCATTGGGCACATCCCATGGGGACAGCACAGTGTCACCTCCTTTGGAGCCAGCAGGACAAGCTGCTTTGCCATCCCTCCATGGTGTGAGCCCTTTCCTCCTTCCCATCCTCTCCATCTTCCCTTGGGTGACCTCTACCCTGGAGGAACCCAGAATTGTGCCTGGCCAAGCTTCCCCCTCCCTGCCCAGGGCCACTGCAAATTCTAAGACAGCAACACAACAGCACAAGACATCAGTTTTACACATATTTTTGCAAAAGGAAAGTTCTCAGACAATCCTTTCCATGAAAAGTCTCTCTGACCACATCCACATCTCTGATCATAGACACTGCTGAGAATGCTCAGCATGACCCTCAGATTACAGCCTGACAAAACTCAAAACTGGGTACACCCCAAAAATCCAAGAACGTTGATGCTGCTCTGGTAATTCAGCACAACATTCCCCACCAGTGATGAACAGGAAGTTTCAGAAGGAGCTTCTCCAAATGCCAGCGTGTTGGGAAATTTACATTTTATCTTTTCACATCATCCACAGTGAAAATCAAAATACCAAAGTACAGACATAACACAACTTTAACAGGTCTCATAGTTTGCCAAGAGTTCTCTAATCTATTTCAAATTCCCTTTAACAACAGGATTTCTTCTATGTTTGCATTTGAACTGTGAGTGATTAAACAACAAGCAGCAGAAAATTAATATGTTAAATTCAAAGCCACAGAAAAATAGATAATCTTATTGTCCAGTGAGAATCCCAGGAATCTTTGAGTTTCCAGGAACAAAAGCTACAACTCACTCAGGCTTAGGTCTTAGCAGAATTAACATTGCTCAATAGCAGTACTGATTGTGGGGTTTTTTTACTAACCTACAATACAGAACTTGGCTAATACTTATACAAATAAATAAACCTTATTTATATTTAAAGAAGGAAAAAGAAACTGAGAGAGGTCAGATGTGCCACAGAAAGCAATGAATGCTATGGATTCAGAGCCACATCTGAAAACCTCTTCCAGGTCCCCAGAGACAACCACAGGACGCTGCTCCCAGCCAGGCAAATTGGAAATGTGAACAATGACTCTGGATTTTCTGTTAAAATTCATTGTGTTTATTACTTGGTTGTGTTTTTCCAAAGGACGCTTTGCACATAGAAACCCCAGTGCAGGCTCAGGGTGCCAAAATCTCTTGCTCTCCTGTTTAGCAGCACATATTGATACCGTAAAGGAGTTTCAAGGACCTGGCTGAGATCCTCCTGACAGAATGAAAGGATTTTCCTCGGGGCAATGACACCATGACCAGACCTCACTGATGGCAGCACAGTTCATGGGCAACGTGGAGAGACAAGGACCTGAAGGAGCTCAGATGCTGGCAGAAGTGATGCCAAGTATTTATTTGGAAAAAAAGCCAACAAACCAAATATGACTTCTAAAGTGCTCCTGGAATCTCTGCCTCTAGAGACCCCCTTCCTTGGAGCAAGAGCAGTTTTCCCTCAATCCAGAGGGTGGGGAAAAGCAGCCAGGAGACCACCAATACCCCTGCTCACAGCAATGGGCTCAAGATGCATTCCTGCTGTTGGCTTAAAAGGAACTGGAGACAGGGATTTGCCCCAGACAGGAGCAGGGAATCCCATATTCCCTGGGCAGGAGGAGGCAGTGGCACCTCACACATGTTAGGGGCAGAGGCTTCTCTCACATGTGCACTGCTGAAAGAGAAATACAGAGTGCTCAGTCAGCCTTTGGACAATTAATGTTATCCCTGGAGCAGCCTCGTTTCTGCCACTGGAGCTCACCCATGGCAGGGAGGCACAGAACTGGCAGCCACAGCACCAACCTCCCCATATTTACATACCTATCCCTTGAATGCCTTGCTGATGTCCCTGTGAGAAAGGACTCAGTAAAACACTGCAAATTAGCGATATAAGAAGCAAAATACATTCTGCGCTGCATGGTTTAAACCAAAAATAGTCTCAGATGGGGAGACACGAAGTAACAATATAAAGGCAGAATGAAACATTTTGATCTGCTGAATGCCTTTATAAATATTTGAGTATCATTTATTTATGTTTTCCTTCTTTTCATTGTAAAGCAAGGTTTTCTGACAAAAGCCCTCGTTCAGAGAACACTGTGCTTTATTATTTAACTTCCTAAAAGCAACATCAAAGGCTTGAGTTTAAAGCTTTAAAACAAATGAACTATTTGCAATATTTTAAAGATTTAGAGATGAGAAGAGCAGGAGCTCTCCATAGCTCAGATCTAAAGGCCTCTGTGGTCTGTGCTGGGCAAGGAAGACACAACAGCACTGCCAAAGGTCGGGGAACAAAATCCCTGACATCCTTTTGCAAGCACCAGCTGTAGCATGTGCCCAGGGCTGCCAAGATGCTTCAAGTTCAGTCATTCTGCCTCTCACCATTGCATTTCACCTGCAGTCACCCTCTCTCCTCTCCCAGCCATCCCACCACGGCTGTCAGGACCCCAGACTGGGTGCTGGGTGTCACCTGAGCCAGAGGCAGAGGTTCCCAGCAGGGACAGTCTGCATCCCTGGCACTGCTCAGACACGGATCCATTCCTGTCCTGGCTGTGCCATGATATATTCTGAGTGATCCTGCCAGAAGAAAATTGGCCTGTGCTGTGTCTGGCACCTGTACCTGTCATGGGAACATGTGGCTGTTCCTGGCACTCACACAGAGGATAATATGACAAATTTCTCCAGCTTTGTAAGGCGCTGGGACAAAGTCTGGAAGCTCTGCTGAGAGGAGCTCCCGGTGCTGCCCTGATGGATCAGGTCCTTAAGACAAGGCACAAAAAGTGCCCCCAAGCTGCAGCCAGCTCTGGAAACCTTTCTCCACACAGCGAGGACATGGACACCTGCACCCATCCCACCTCAGTCCATTCTCCGGTGAACAAGCTTTGCTCTGCAATCCAGACTGGCACACACTCAAAGCCCCTCAAGGCTTCTTCATGTGGAGGCAAACACAGCACAGCCCCAAGGGCCCCCACTCCCACTGGAGCCAGAAGCTGAGGGACTGAGCAAGCAGCAGGTCTGGTCTTCATTTCCTAACCCATCCCCTGCTCGCCTCTCTCTGATGCTTAAATCCCTGATGTGCTCAGACACCACATCTCCCTCGTGTCTTTTGTCTGGTGCCAGGCTCTCCAGAGCCAGGGCAGGATGACTTGTGCTGCACAAATCCTCTTCAGAGCCCAGCACCACCCAGCAATGCTCACAGCACTCCTCAGCTCTCACAGCTAATAAATGGTCAAGAATCAGAATTTGCCTTTTGGTAACACTAATCACCACAGCTGCAGTGAGTGTAAATCTGCAGAGCTCCACCAGCTTCACTTTTATATACAATAAAAATATAAAACCTTCATTAGGTGTTATGCAGTTTGTAAGAAAATCCCTAAATTAATTTATTCAGGGGGGAAAAAAATTTAAGACAACATTAACTTTCAAACCTATGCCAAGACCATTTCCTTATTGGTTTGCTCTGAGACAACTTAGTTTAGGTCATACAAACTTTAAATCCCTCAAACACATTATGAAAATCTTAAATTCCACCTAAACTGGCTGAAATTATGCAGGCACCTTTAAAAAAAAAAAAAAGGCAGTTTGCATTTTAAAGCAGAATGGACTCAGCCATCCATTAAATATGACAAGGTCTGCATTTTATTTAGACATTGCCATTAATAATGAAATGATGTATGATTTCCATTCCTGCAGTTCTTCCTTCCCTCCACAATCAATTATGCATTTAAGAAAATATTTACTTGTTATAAAACTCTTCTAATTAAGCATTACTGGTATGAGTTTGAACAAATCAGGAGATGATCTCTAAGATGCATGACAGAATATGATACTGTGCTTCAAAAAGGCATTTATTCCTGTCTGGTAGAGAAAAAATCCTCAAAAGTTAAAGGGATGCAAGGTTCAGTGCAAGACTGCAGATCCCACCATCTTTCTGACATCAAGAGGTAAATCCTACTTGTGAGAAGGTCCTTGGGGCCACTCATGTTCTTAAAGCAAATAGAACGTGACCCAAGAAAACTCCCATGTGATGTTGAGAAGGTGAGGAAAGACCTTTAGAGGTTGTTCCTGGACAAAGAAGAGGATCCTAAAAGTAAATTTCAGAGTGGTAGCAATGCCCAAACTCTCTTGAGACTGCAAAGATTGTTGCTGTCCTGGCGAGCACAAGCTGGAGCTCGGGGCTGCCCTTGATCCCCATGGTGACATTCACAAACCCATCTTGATCCCCCTTGCAAATGCAATTCCCTGGTTCCTGAGCAGCTGCCACAAAGGGCTCCTACTGCGGGTAGGGAAAAGCCCCGAGGGGTGCAGGTCACCCGGCTGTGCCCCCAAGTCCAGGAACGAGGAGCAAACCCACGGCATTTCCAGCTCCTCTCTGCTCCCCAGGGCTCACTGGAGGCGCTGGAAAGCAAAGCACAGATCCCAGCAGAGGAAAAGCTCTCCAGCCATGGCAGGGGAGCAGTGCCTTTCCCAGCCCTGCAGAGGCTGAACGCTGCCTCGCGGAGGTGGTGCTGGAGGTAGGAAGGGAAAGGGAGAGAAAGTGGCTGGAGGCCAGAAAGCAGCAGCCAAGGAGAGAGCAATTAGGATGCAGGAGCTGCCAGAGATATGGCATCACCAGAGATTTACTGTGCGTGCACACCTCCCTCCCTGCTCCCAATGTACTCGCTCTTTCTTTCTGTCCATATACATACAGTAAATCTTCGGTGACTCCTTATCTCCCGGCCTGCTTCTAGATCCTAATTGCTATCTATCTCTGTCTGCCTGCCACTTCCAGGTCTCCCAGCCTCTTCTCTTACAGCTCCCAGCCCCCCCCACCAGCAGCCTCCCTGCTTTTCCCACCCCCTCCTCTTTCTCTTCCTTCTAGATGGCATGGGGACAGGCAGCCAAAATTCCCCTTTCTGAAGTAAACACTGCACCCCAAAACATCCAAAAGAATGCTCAGCTCACGGCACGAGCCTGCCAGGGCAGGGCTAAGCCATGGGAGCACAGCATGGGAGGAAAAACTTGTTCCAGAGAAGCCCAGCTCTGCTGCTGCCCCACCAGCCTCTTCTTCCCTGCACCACCCAACCTCCTTCCCTGGGCATCAGCTGGCAGCCCCTTCCCAGCCTGGCACCACCTTCCCAGCCTGGCACCACCTTCCCAGCCTGACACCACCTTCCCAGCCCCTTCCCAGCCTGGCACCACCTTCCCAGCCTGGCAGCCCCTTCCCAGCCCCTTCCGCAAGGCTCCGCACGGCGCTCGCTCGGTTTCATTTTTATTTACTACTATTCTTTACTACTATTTATTTATTCACTCCTATTTTTATTTCGCTTTGAACATGCCCAGCTGTGTCATCTTGGTTCTGCTGAAAATGTAAACAAAAAGAAGAAAAAAAAAAAAAAAAAGCTGCTTTCAAATGCAGCCTTTCATTGCATGAATACATTTCCCATCCAACACAGCTCCCGTGCTCCCACCCTGGAATTAGAACTTAAAAAAAGGCAATGTCGTCACTGTACAGCACATCTATTCCCCCCTCCAATGTTTTCTTCATTGATGTTATTAATTCTTTTGAAAAAAACAAAAAATATCAAGACTTTTAATAGCTCAGTTTGCTCCTTGCAAAGCAGAAGGGAACAAATAAATATAAATAAAACTAATTTATATTCCATATGGTAACAAACCCGAGTGCTTCTGCTTTTTCCTAGCAAAATGTCATGCCTGCTTTTAGTCTTTGACACAGAATTGGTCACCATTTTTTTTGTTTTGTGCATTGAGTTCAGTTTTTGTCTTGCGAAATGTAACTTTACTCTAGTGATCTCTAAGCCTGAGGCTTTTTGGTTTGGCTTGACAGTAATTATATGGATGTTGAGAAAGGGAAGAACGTTCCTTACACTTCATAATTCTACCATGCTTCTGTGCTCAGAACAGAGAAGGAATATTTTCTCTTTCACAGAGATGACGATCCAAAAGGAAGATACAGAACATACTGTGCAGAAGAAAACATCCCTGAAGAATCCTGCAAACCACAATGCCAAGGCTGCATTTGTAATTCTGCCTTTGGCTCTTAGCAAGGGAGCAATTAGAGAGGCAGAAAGAAGAGAGAGGGAGAAAAGTGGAAGAGAGAAGAAAGTAAAATAACAAAAAAAAAAGAGAAAGAAGTGAAAGGAAAAAGTGGGAGAGAAGGAAAAATAAGGGAAAAGGTGAGGAGAATAAGAGAAGGGAAGAAGGAGAAAGGAAAAGGGAATAGGGAAAAGGAATTCGAGGAGGGAAAGGAAAAATGGAAAGGGGAAAGAAATTGGAGGAGGGAAAGGAAAAAGGGGAAGGGGAAAGGAATTGAAGGAGGGAAATGAAAAAGGGAAAAGGAAACAAGAGAGAGGAGAATGAAAAGACGAGAGAGAAAACTGGAGAGCGGAGAGAAAATAGAAGAGAAATAGAAGGAAGTGGCAAGAAAGAAGAAACAAGAGAGAAAGAAAATAGAAGAAGAAAAGTGAAATATAAGTTTAAAAAAAGGAAAAGAGAGGGACAATAAGGGGGAAGAGGAAGGAAAAGGAGAGAGAAAGAAAGCAGAGGGGGCAGGCAGGGGGGTCCCCGCAGTGCCCCCGGCCCGTCCCGAGCGCTCCCGGGCGGCACCGCGGAGCCGCCGCTGTCCCGGCCGGGGGTCCCTGCCCCGGGCCCGGCCCCGGGCGGGATTTGGCAGCTCCGAGCCCCGGTGTGAGCCCCGATGTGAGCCCCGATTCACGGCCCCGACAATGGCAGCTCTGAGAGCGCCGGGGAGAGCCGGCCCCGGAGCCTGCCGCTGCCCCGCTCCGCACAGCCGGGATGCAGAGCCGAGCGCGCTCCGAAATTAGCTTTACCATAAATCTTTTAGGCTCTTAAATAAATAAGTAAATAACACTGCTCCCTTTTGCCCTCTTTTTTTTTTTTTTTTTTTTTTTTTTTTTTTTTTTTTTTTTTTTTTTTTTTAATTCAGCGTGTAACTCTTCATCAGCCTCAAGCCCTTGGACAGCAGTAACAGGAGACCCGTTGAGTCTCAATTTTAAGGGTTTTGGTTGGTTTTTTTTTTCCTTTTCCCTCTCGGCAGCAACTTGCTACTTTCAAACTTTGCACAAGGCTTTGGGTTGGTTTGCTTCCCTGCTTTCAAATGACATTATGATTTTAATCAAAACGGACTGGTTTCTGGAGAAGGCCTGAGCAAACTGGGACAGGGAGGCAGCTGGGCTGGGCAGTTTACAGCAGTTCAGAAGAAGGTTTTGTAAACAAACACGGCTCAGAGGTAGAAAACCAAATACACTGGGTGAAATTTGGCCTCCTCCAAAGGTAATGGCACGGCTCAATGGGGCCAGTATTTTCACATCCACATACAACTTTTCCTCCAGCAAACATAAAACCAACAGAGATGCAGGTAATGAAGAAAACAGCTCAAAAAGTGCAGCATTATTATTAGTATTATTATTGTTGCTGGTGAAGCAACTTGATGCTGTCTGGCAGCTAAAATACAAGTAATGACTGAGTACAAGGAGCAAACACTCTGACAGGTTTTCTGGCTAACAGAGACCTCCTGCCACTGCAATCTGCCCCAAGCACAGGGCAGGATCGTGGCCCCTGAGCGGGCCCAGAAGGGTCACAGCCCCCCTTGGTGCTGACCAGGGCTTCTGCACAGCAAAAGCTCAGAGAAAGCACAGACACAAAGGTTTAGCTTGCTGCTATCCAGATATTTCATATGTAAAGCCTGGGGGAAAGAGTGGAAAATAAAGAACTAGCCAAGGTTGCAGGATCAGGCCATTTGGGGCAAATAAGACAGAAAATTCTCCTAGAATCAGTGTCAGTGCTCCTCTGGCCACTTCCACAGGCTGTGATTCCAGCAAGGAGCCCAGGCGGGGCTGAGTGTGGCTCTTTCCCAGCACACAGGCAGAGCTCTGAGCCTCTGCACCTGCAGCTCTGTCACACCATGCACAGACACACCTGAGTGACAGGAAGAGAAGCTGTTCCCAGGAGGAAGAGATGCACACTCTTATTAAAAAGCAGAAATTACAGTCCCTCTGCTTGGCTTCAATCTGTCCCATTTATTTCCCACCCCACCTAACTGCTCAAACACAGCACCCACCTGATGCTGCTGGGGAGGGGCCAAACCCTGAACCCAAACAGAGCTCACCCTGTGAACAACCTCACTGAGGTGAGAAAGGGCTCCCAAAGCAAACCCAAGTCTGAATGTGGACCAGGGTGAAGAGAAAAATGAGTCAAGAACTGCCAAAACTGTGGGCCAGATGCTGCCAATGCTTCCAGGGCCATCCCACTGCTCCCCAAGTCTCTGCTAAGGGCTGAGCAAGGTGAGCTCTGAACCGAGGTCTGGGCTCCACTGGCAGATGCTTTTGGGACCTTCTCAAAGCCAGGGAAGACCCCTCCAGACAGAGAGACCTGCTGTGTGACAGCTTTTGACATTGGAGCCATACCCCATCTACCTTTGTCCCTTCCTTCCTCCAGAAACGGGAGCATCAGATTTAAAATTAAAAAAAAATCAAAGGGAAAACATTAATAAATAATAATCAAGATCATCTGCAGTTTTAATGATAAGCTATTTAATGAATTATAAAGTACCTATAACTCAAAGTATGAGACTGTACATTGTCAAAACTGGCATTAAAGTGTATGGAGATAATTAGGCAATAATGACCTCCACAGAGGGCTTTTCCTGGGAATTAATGACCAGTCGGGAGGAGCTGATGGCTCAAGGCACAAGCAAGGGCCATTAACCCCAGCTGGTCATTAATACTCAGGAAATGCCCAGCTCTGAGGCCGTTCTTGTGAGTATGTGACAAAATAAAGGGGGAGCTATTATGAATATCTGAATCTGTGGGCTCCTGGGAAAGGTGAGGCTTGCAGGGTCCATCCCTCAGCCCTGGTACTCCTGCAACTGGGAATGCTCAGGAGGGCACAAACATTGGAACCCTGACACCAGGTCTGGGTGCTCTGCCAGCACAAACAGAGCCTGTGAGGCATCTTTGCCACCAGAAAGAGTAAAAAAACCCACAAACCTGAGGTTTTGTTTCAACTCAATTTTTAAATATTAAATCCTTGTGCTACTAGCAGCTCCAGAGCCCAGGTCTCAGGCTCATCTATCTAAGTGGCATGTCGTGTAACAGAAAACACACTTTTGGGATTATCACAGCCAAACTCAGCCCCTGGAGCAGCTCTGGGCACTATTGGGAGCAAGACCCCAGAGGCAGAATGGCCTCATTTCACCCCAAACCCACAGGCACCTCTTCCCAAACTCGCCAGGACTTCAGGAGGAGGAGGAGGAGGAGTGTCACCTTCTGCCGGGGCAAAACAAAAGCAGATGCACAGCTGATCCCCTGTGCAGGATTTGCATCTTTCCTGTCACACACAGCACTGCAGCAACGGGCTGGAGCATCAACACCGAGCCAAACACCAAATCTCTCCTGTCCCCAGGAGGGCGTGGAAGAATTTGGGGAGACAGTCCCCTGGGAGAGATGCCCCGACTCCCCCTCCCCACTGTAAACAGACAGAGGAATTAGCTTGGGCTGCTTTGCAGGGTCGTGAAGCCCAGCTGCCCGCTGCTCCCAGCCCTGTGTGTGCTGATGTCCCTGTCCCCTCCCCGACACCAAGGAATGGGGCTTTGTACCTCTGAAAGCTCGGAATCAACATCTCCATTTCCCCCCGGCTGGAGAGGGAGGGGAGGAGGTGTCCATCCCCCGGCACAGCGCCCGCCCCACTGCAATTATCCAGCTTTATCCTAAATAAACCCGCAGGGGAGAGAAGGGACTTGATTTTCCACTACAGCCCCTCTGGTCATTGATTTACCCCAGTGCCATATTCCTGCTCTGAACACACATCCATGTGCCCGGGGGTGAGAACCCTGGAGCATTTTGCCCTGTAGGATCACAGCAGATGCAAATTTTCACCTCCACAAACAAATCCATGATGGTTGTAAATATTGCCAAATGATTCTCCGCAGAGATCAGCGCTAATCACGCAGTTTGTGAGAACACAGCAGCGATGCTTGTTGGCAAAATAAAGGATCTCTAAGTTTCTTAAAATCTGGAAAGGAACCCAGAGCAGCTCAGCCACAGCATTTCCTCTCAACTGTTTGCAATCGATCAGAAGGAGAAAAAAAAAAAATTAAGTATCCCACTGGCAATGTGGAGTTCCCAACAATTGTACATTAAAACCCACTATTGCTCAGCATAGGAAAATCACTACATCAGGAAAATTAGTGCTTGTTAGTACATGTAATATTCAGAATCACGAGGAGAATAAAAGCAGTAATGCAGAAACTGTTATCAGCAGAGGGAAAATTATTCAAGTATGCATTTGAGTAATTCTGCATTTTAATTTAACCCTTTGAAACATTAATCAAACCATGGCTAATTATAGGAATTAAGGAATTAAACGATGGAATCTTCTAAAAGATATTATTTAAAAGGCAGTTTATACAATTACTTGTATAGATGTTTGCTTTAAAGAGGGAAACATTTCTACTGTAATGAAAAGGGTCTTAGAAAATTAAATTAACAAGAGGGGACCAGGCTGATATGAAACTAAATTAGCATCAAATGCAAATTACAGGGTACTTAATGGTAGAAACAGGTGCAGAGCAGGTCCCTAAATGAGATAAATGAATAAAACATCCCTCTGCACAAATGTGGAAGCTGACACAAAGTCAATGATATGAATAATTCAGCAGCCTCAACACTGCTGTTGAGGTCAGCTTTCCTTGACCTTTGAAACAGGAAGTAAAATTCTGTCCAAATTTGAGTGACTGGAAATGCAGCAGTTATTTGTTGGGGGGGTGGGAGGGGGGGAATAAAATTAAATTAAAAAGAAAACAAACAGAAAATCCAGATTTAAAAAAAAAAAAAAGAAAACCAATAAAACCAAACCCACCAAAAATACAAATCCATAGTATGCATGTGAAAATGCATATAACATATATGAGAGATTTTAGGTCATGGTGTGATCGAAATATCAGAACTAAATGGTTTCATCTTTCAAAAAACAATTTAGTTGTGCTAAAGGGGATATTAATAGAGTCAAAGTCATTGTATCCCAGGCATTAAAGAAATCAAGTAATTTATAAGTAGCTGCTCAAAGCTCAGTGATCAGTTAAGTTCTTTGCAATAAACTTTTTTATAAGGAACAGAAGGATTTCTTTTCTTGACTTTTTATCTAAGCTGCCAATTTACTACCAATTTACCAATTCACTATTGCATTTCAAACATTGAGAAGTTACAATTTAAACTATAAACCAACCTAACAGTATGTAGAGAAACACAATGTGCAAGTGTGAGAGAACCTTGAAAGTAGAAAATATACATGTAAATGTATTTTATATTGATATCTTAAAATGTAAATAAACTCTAGAAACAAATCCTTGTATCTCAAAGAATGAATACTTCTCTCTTAAAGAGACAGAAATATGAAGCAGCTGCCTTAAAGCCAGTGAAATATCTCCAAATTTACATCCGTATAACTAAACAAAGATTTCTGTGCCTTTCCCTATGACAAAATACTCAGCTAAAAGCATAGCTCATGTAATTTCTTACTGCATATATAGTCCTAATTTTAAATTTAATTTGGCACTTAAACAGATTAATAAGGTATGACAAATAACTAATTTCTCCAAACTGGAAGAAAGGAAGAACCTCACCCTGCAGCTTGTCTTCTAGGGCAACAAAAGCTGTTAAGATAACATAAGGTATCTCTGCTCTTCCCTTCGTTGTATTTATGTCTCTTTACGTGCTTACCTGCCGTCTGCACAACTTGTGTCTATTATAGTTATTTGGATTGATTTCTATTAATTAATTTTGTTTTCTCTGTTTCAGGCAGGAGGGAGAAGCCAGGGATGGGACTGCAAGGGTGCACCTCTGCCTCCAGAAACTTTGGTGAGGAGTTCAGGCCAGCCCTGGCAGCAGCCACCCTGGAGATGCATATGAATGAGATAAACAAAATAAAAACCCAGCCCTGCCATGTCCTAATCCCTTGTGGCCAAGGCAGCAGGGGCAGTCTGGGGGCTGAGCCCAGGCTCTGCTCAGCACTGGGCTTTCTGTGCAAAGTGGCTCCCTCCAAACGCCAGCTCTGAGAACCCAGCTGGTTCTCATTTCCAAACAACCAGTTTCTCTATCCCCAAGTGCTAAAGAAAATAATCCCAGCAATCCATGACTACACGCTTTCACAGGGACAGCAGTGAGAATTTGATTGTAGAGATAATTAAAGTCATTCCTGAAACTTGCAAGGAAAAGAAGCTGGGGGAGAGGAGGGGGCCAACAGGGACAACGATGCTCATGTTTAGCTCATGTTTAAATTGAACTAAGCTTGGAGAAGTGGGGACACACACACACTACTTTGGGGGGAATTTGTTTTCCTGAAAATTCTCTCTTCTTCACCCTAACAGTTACAATTTGCAAAGAAAATGTAATAGACTGTGGCAAGTAGGAAGATTAGGATGAGGTTTGGAGCCTGGCTGTTCCTAATTTGGCAAGAGTATCCAGAGGGAAATGCTTTCACATTCTGGTAAACTTGAATAAAATTACGTACAGCCACTTCGATTAGAAGGGTTTAAAGGGAAATGATACCATAAAAGCAATAAACCCCACTGCTATCTGCTTCAAACACTGAAAACATCTTTTTAAAATTAATGTTTCCTGCAGCCCTGCCATGAGTTAGGTCTGAAATAATTTTAATATTAACAACACTCAGGAGCAGGTCAATCTAGAGCCAATCACATGACTACATTAGTCTTCCACATCTTTCCAAATGTCCTCTGCATCTTTCCAAAACAGTGGAGTAATTTACGCCACTCCAGCTGGTGTAAATCAGCAGGGTGTCCCTGGCATCAGGAGAGATGGGAAGCACTGGCCTCACTGAAAAATAATCACAATGATGATGATTAAAAAAAAAAAAAAACAACAACAAAAAAAACCACCACACCAAAACCCAAACAACAAAAATAAAAGCTTGCTCCCAGCAAAGCTAAATTGTACAACCCCCGTGTCACACGTCTGCTCTGACCCTCGTCATCCTGAAATGGGTGTGAAATTCAGAGATGGAGAGAAAGAGTTTAAAGCACTTGTAATCTCTCCGTCTGCACTATCTGCCTTGAGCAGGAAGGAGGGATCCGCTCAATGAGAGCTATTCAGGGCCTCTCAATTAACCTGATTAGTTCAGCACGCTGCTCTCATGAATGACACCTTATCTTGGAAATGAGGGAAAAAAAACTTCCTTCCTTCTGGAGATACAGGCAGCCCCTAAAGCCAGCGCAGCGGCGCCCACGGGCTGGCTCCCCATCACCCCGGGGAGCTGCTCTTGGGGTGGCAGGGCCAGGCAGCCCAGGTGGCCCAGGCAGGGAGGGGGGTGCCCTCTTTGAGGCCCATCCAGGCACATGATGGGATTTGGTGGCTGGGAACCCTCCCAGGGGCGGCCGCAGGTACCGCGACCCCCGGGGATGCTGCGGCGTGTCGGAGTCTGGAACTCGTTTCATAGGTGACAGATTAATGAGCAATAACTGGGTTACCATGGCAAAAAGCATTCCCAAAATTCTCTTTTGTTTCCCCGAGAATAGTCTCCCTATTTTTTTCCCCCTCCAAATCATGCCACTCTGCAATAACACAAATATTAACTAACAGCGTGTTATTCTTTCAAGGGCCGATGTCAACAAGGCTGATTGTTCCACACAAACTCCAAGGATTAATCAGGGAAAATAGGTATCTCAATTACAATTATAATGCTGAAAACTCACATTTATGAATGGCCAGCCAACTTTGAAGACATTTATTAGGGAAATTCCGATGACTTCAAAAGTATTAATGTACTAATGAAACATTAGGGCATGATGTATTAATGCTCTTGTAATTTCTGACAAATTGAGTTACCATTGTCACAGCAGGGCAATCCTTCAGGAAAAAAAAAAAAAGGAAAGTTCCTCTCTCCTGCCACGTGGTACATGACAGATGACAATTTATGTACCCATAATGGGGTTCAGCGAGAAGTTTTCCTCCTACACCACAGTACAGTTTATTCCATTTTTCAGAATGCTAGAGCTATTATGGAGCTCACTGTGCTTAAAAAAAAAAAAAAAAAAAAGCCTAGGGATTGTCTTGCCTAAACAGCTCCATAGGGAAGAGACTCTCCTATTGTGCATCCCTCACTCAGCAGCCTCACAGTGCAATAGGGCCCAGTAGCACCAGGCCATGGTACCAACAGAAAGACCCAGAGAGAAGAAAAAAAGCTTTACAGAGCTGCTTTTAACACATAAAAAACAGCATGAGAAACAAATTCTGCCCCAGACCACAGAAAACTCCAGGGCACTAGTTTGTAAGGCAGCTGAATTTCCTCACTTTTCATTAAAAAAGGAGTAAATCCTGATCCAAGCTGCAGGTCCTTTCCTCATCCTGCCTATAAAACCCCCAGAAAGATATTCCAGGGTGTAGACTCCCCTCTGCAGCCAAATCCCAGCTCATGCAGGACTGTGCCAGAGATGTGGAGGCACCTGGAGCAGCTGGGAAGAGACCATCAGATCTTAATAGCTCTGAGTGTGGCTAATTTTATTCTTCTTTCAGAGCAAAGAACTTTATAATGAACACAGAATACATTTCTCCTCTCCTTGTGTCATCTTTCTACAAAATTTGAACTAGGTAAAGTGGTTTTTAACATCCACTTATCAAAGTGACTTAACATCTGGGAAGTCAGCCAATGGTTATGTAGTGATGCATATGCCAAAAAATCCAACTGAAGGATTATATTGAGGGAGTTTACAGAGGAGACCTGACTCAACTGGGTGGAAGTTGATGGTTATCCTGGTCAGGAGAGCCTGAGAGTCTCTCTGCAGAACCATGCATAAAAATTAAAGAAAAGTATTGTGTTTTAAATAGCTTATTTTTAACCCATTGTAGACACTGGCTGTATCCTGCACCAGTAATTTTTCCCAAAGGCAGAGTTTGGAGTCAACAGATGAACAGTTTGTCAAAATCCAAAAGGAGATGAACAGAAAATTATTTTCTGCCTCTGACAATCAAGACAACACTAAGAGGAAGATCATTTTTGATTGCTAGACACTCACATTGTAATATTAAGTCTTTCTAACAGTTATATAAAATTAATCGGTTCCAGGGTCACAATCATGTTACTCGAGGATGTCGTCTTCTCTTTTTTTAATTAATTTTTGAAAAACATGACCTAAACATCCATCTAATTGAATTATGTGTTTAGCTGAATGTTTGCAACTCTGATTAGAAAGTCAAGGTGAGAGGAGCACTAGGAAAACCCAAGAATCAAGCAAGCCTATATGACCCTGGCATTGTAGCATCACCTTTTTCTTTTTTTCTTAGTAACACCATTTTTTTTTTCATCTCTTTTTAGCCCAGCATGGCACTGGAAGAATTCAAGAAAACAATAAAAGAACAACTGAGTGTACAGGGTAGGATTTACTGGCATTTACTTTTAATTCTATGGTCCTTTGCTCTGTGGCTTATCAGCCCTATGTCAGCCCTTTTTCCTCCTTTATATTTCATGAGGGGACCCACATGCTGGTACTGAGAGACAGAGCCCAAGTGTCTGTAAGCTTTTTGTCAGGTAAAAAGAGAAGAAAAAGGAAAGGAACAAGAGGAAAAGCAAAGCTAAGAGGCATCTATTAGATGTCACTAGGCTTTTGTATTCATGTCAATGATTCAGGATTAGAGTATTTGAAATAATCTTATTGAGAGAACTCAAAAGCCCCACAGAGGGAAAGCCTGCTCGGTAGCATATGGCAGAGCAGCAGACAATATCTTATTAAGGATGTGTTAGCTAACACCATTACTTTTTATATTACATTACTGAACTCTGGTGCCTCAGCCCGTTAGCGAGATGCCGTAGTTGTGGAATGCCAGATTGGACGTGTTGTTACAAACCCAAAAAGATTTGGCAGGGTCTCCTGGCATGGCAGGAGGGGGGAAGGGGGGGTGACAGTGGGATGCTGCTCCCCCAGCCCTCCCCAGAGCCCTGGGAAGGGGAAATGTTGTCCCCAAAGGAAGGGGACAGCACTCAGTGCCCTCCCACCCTCCCCACCTCAAGTCTCTGGGAAAAACACAACGTACAGAGGCAGCTGCTGCTCCAGCCCCAACAAAAAATCCCGAACTATTTCCAGACTCTGCTTCTTGTCAGATGAAGGGGAATTTAATTTTGTTATAGTGAATGCTGTTAGTCGAAAAATCTTTCTTTGCTCTTGGACAAAAGCTTGTAATTGGAGAAATAGCTCTTTTTAAAGTTATCTTCATCTGCCTACACCTTTAGAAGCAGCAAGAACCCAAAGACAAAACAGCACTGTTCATAGCATTTCAATGATTGCTCTGAAAGGCTCTATATCTGGGTCACCTTACTACAGTCCAGTATATCATTTCAGTGACTTGATATAAAGCTTTTTAATAACTAATTTCATATCATTTACATAGTAACAGCAACAGAAAATTCGTATTCACATTTCCTATTTCCAGACGCCGTTTATAAAAAGGAGGTAGAAAATTATTCATTCCACTTTAAAAAGAAAAAAAACTCTAAAATACTGTCCTTAGCAAAAAAGTAAACACCCAGTTGATACAGTAATATATTCTGATCACAAACTACCTATGCAAAGTTGCTAATGTGACACACTGGGAACTTTGTATGGGTTTTCTGTACTTTTCCAGTACTGTTACAGAAAAAATATCACGAAGTTGCAGGGAAAGAGGAAAATTCATACCAACATTTCCCACTGCTACTGCAGAGACTTGCTGCCTTCTAAGGACAGTGTTAAAACCATTTCTAGAAACTTAGTAATGATATGCACACTAATCTACAAGTGTTTCTTACTCTCTTTTAACTTTATTAGTTAGATGTTGTATTAAAATTAAATACTTCCAACAGGCAGAAGTGCCTGTGAATTTAACATGGTTATTTTAATAAGTGTAGCCAGTTACTTATAAGAATATATTTTGGTGGCTGAAACATGAAAACATTTATGAAAACTCACATGAAGAAAACTACTCACACACCTCAGCTCCTGTAGAATAAAGCTTGGATTGTGTTTTTATCCAGTAAACACTGGGATAGAGCTGAGATACATTTTTCATGTTCAGAAGAATTTTAGCTAATCTGCATTAAAACTGAGGATGATCTTTGCAAATACATTTCCCCATTGCTCTTATTCATGTATGCATTCCCACTGCGACAGCAAATATGGAAATAAATCAGGTGTTAAGATGGAAGAGGAAATTTATCCACTCCAGAAACTATGTGTGTATATATATGCATATGAGAAAAAGACAGGGGGTTTTTCCTCCCCCAGAAAATCCCCACTCTTGAGAGAGAAGAGCTGGCACTGAGCTGCATGGAGCCAGAGAGCCCACTGTGCCCAGCACATCCTCCCTGCTGCAGGACATGCTTTGAAGAAGGAGCTCATATTAAGAAATCGATGGGTATGAAGAGCACATTTGAAGTTTTGTGACAAAAAGCAAAGGGATGGATCACCCTGCCAGGCCCTGGGCTCCTACTGGGGCCAGAGCACTCAGAGCTTTCCTGGTACTGCAGGAGGTCACTGCACCAAACTTTTTAAAGCACCTCCAATCTCAAATACCCAAATCCTGCCACTGGAACAGAGCAGCAGAGTAATCCATGAAGTCTCAGATTCCTTTGCACAAGAAGATCCACAGGGTATTCAGGATGGACTTTAGGGACTAAAACGAAGCAATTCAGTCTCCAAAAATTGTTAACCCTTGCTGATCAGATTTTCAGGAAGGGCCCAAGGGACTTACTGACATGGACAAGCTGACCTTGGGGCCCTGGGGCAGCAGGTCCAGCACATCTCATATGTGCACTCAAGTCACAGCTGGCCAGGCCCATGGCTGTTGGTGAGCACTAGCAGTCAAATGCCAAAAGTAGCAGTCTTGTCTTCAGTTCCCCTCATCCCCAGGACATTCAACACAAGCTTTTTAGTCTCCCTAGAAAAATCTCATTTTTTATTCTGCATCAGGAGAACCATTTCTCTTCAGGAATGGGATCATCTCCTTACTTAAAAATTACAGAGCATTCAGCACAGTGAGCCTGCTTTGCAATAGAAGCCTCTGCTACATCACCAATGATATTAAATAGTAATAATCAAGCATAAGATCACAGTAAACTAAAGCCCCAAACATCAGCTGTGGATTCAAAAGGCATCACTGGGAGAAGCAAGTAACTATTAGAGTAGCGTGAAATGTTTGCAGTGAAACCCAAAACCACATAAGACTTGCCTGGTTTGGGATTTAATAACAAACTGAAAAGTCAGAACAGGTTTGCTGAGAAACTCACAAACCTTCTGAGTGAAGCTCAGACCAAATTAAGGCTTTGCATAATACTTCTGAGATCATACAAAAATTCTTATAGTTGGAGGCAGAAAGAAGAGTAATCAAACAAACAATAAGCAGAAGCTGGTTTGACCCTGACCAAGTTAATTCAGCCCCAAGAGCAAAATAAAGGAATTTATAAGCAGAAGTGACATGTGCCAACCCCAACAGGCTGAAACCAAGAGATTTTTGCAAGAATCCTTGCAAAGTTACCCCCAGCTGTAGTGATTTCATCACCAGAAAGAACACGGACACCACATGCATGAGGAGCACTCGCAGAGGGGCAAGCATGCAAGGCTGAATCTCAGTGTGAGAAGTATCTACTGATCAGAGTCTCCCATTTATCTCACAACAGCTCAAAATGCCTTTGGTTGCCTAAGTCATGTGGGAAATGTTCTGGATAATGCTTCTCAGCTGCATCAATCACAACCAAATCCTGGAGGATGTGTGTTTGGGTCCCTCCCCTCCCAGAAATGTGTGGGTTCACAGGCTCCCGGAGCTCACATGGAGCGCTCGAGGCCAACTTCTGTCTCTGAACACCCTGCTCAGAGGCCCAGGGGGTTTAGGCAGCACAGCCTGAAAAGACAGCCTGGGAGACATCTCTGTGCAGTGCTGGGGGTAGCTCTGTCACCCAGCTTCTGCTCCTCTGACTCCTCCCTGATGGATCAGCAACTCCCATCTAGCTCTGGAAGGGGCACAGCAATGGAGGGGAAGGGGGCCTTTCCAGCAGAAAATTCCAGATTGCAGCCAAATATTCACACCCAGGGATATTTTTGCACCTAGGATGTGTATCAGAGTGCTCCATGCCCGCCCTCCTGCTCCCTCTCTGTGGAAAACCCAGTGATGGGACCCCCAGGATCCCACAGCCCCATCCCTGGTGTGAGCAAGGGGGGAGCAGGACACTGGCAGACACAGCTTCCCCTGAGTCCAGACAGCCAGGGTCTGGTACTGACATGGTCAGGGGGACAAGGATATGACCAGGACAGGGCAGGGATTGGCACTTCTGCTAAGGGGCCACTGCCAGAGCACCTGGCATCTCCTGCCACTTTGTTGTGACACCAGTGCTATGATGAACTCACGTCCCTGTGGGCTGGTGGGGATCAGCTGCAGCACTGACCCCATCCCCTGCAGCAAAGCACCCCTCAGCAGCTCCCTCTCAGCAAAAACCACCTTGTCCCCCTGCCAGAACCTCTCCTGGAGGGCAGATTCTGCCTGCATCTCCTTCCCTCTCTCTCCAGACATGGAAAGCTACTGCAAAATGCATTATTTGCCACATCTACCTAAGCAGTGTGTTTGTGGGGAGGATGCAGGGAGTGTGATGCAGTCCTCCAGTCACTTTTCCACCTGCCTGGTATTTAGGATGAAAATAAGATCAGGCCTGTAAAATACAATCCACTACCTGATGACTTGTAAAGCAGTAAAACAGAGGTAATGAGTTTTTCATGTCATTGCACAGTGAAATCCTACCCACAAACATAAAACTTTTCAGGTTACAGGCTGAAAGATTTCAAGCCCATCTGTAGGTGAGTCGGCTGGGTGTGCTGGGACAGGTTACAGAGAGCCCAGATGAGCATCCTGCACATATTGGAAGCACTGAGGCCTTTCACACACTGGCAGGAGGTCATGCATTAAAATGTACTTTGGTGTCATCTGATATCGAGGCATAGGAAATATTACAACCTCCAATCCATGAGTCCCCACCCCTGCTCCATGGACAAGAGCTGTGAAAGGCACAAACCTCCTCACTGCTCCCCAACTGCATCCAAAATGCCACATGAAGACCTGCAGTGTATTACCAGAGCAGGGCCAGAAGAAGCCCTGGCCATCCCCTGCCCCCAAAGGTCACACAGTCCCTCCCAGGGGAGCTCCAGCACGAAACCCCTTGACTTCTACCTCACCTAAAAATTATCAATCCAAAAGATAGACAGTGGCCACGTTCTCACTGCGGCTCCTGCCTCTGTTGGTAAATATTAGCAAAGCCAATCCCAGGTCACTGTCATCAGCCTGCTCAAGTACTCTGGGAAGATGCAAAATTTGGGATAAACCAGCAACTGCCTGCTTCCAGCCCTTTGTCCATGCAATGTCTCAAGCAGGATGTATGTGATACATGTGGTATATATATTTTCTGCCACTATATTTGGGATTGCAGTGGCTATTCCTATTTTATCAGTCAGTAGGACTCCTATTGACTGGATGCAGCCATAAAAGGTAAAGAAACCCCAGAAGGCACTGGTAACACCATTAAATATCGGTCCTGACAATGGTAAATTGGGTTTAAAAGTTTGGAACAGAGTGCCAAGAGAGGAGGCTTTTTCCTGAACCAAGGAATAACATAAAGCCCCACTTTCTCCCCTATGTGACTTTTGTCATTATCATCTTTTCTGATTCTTACAAAGCAAACCTAATTAGGAAGCTCTCTCATTAGTCTTCCAGAAAAATTAGCACAGCTTATGCTAATTACTCCTGTAAAATTTAATAAACTCGTTGAAATGGGAATAGTCTAATGAGGTTTTATTTATTGAACTAAGATAACTGTAAGGAAAAAGGTTAGGACACCAGCATATCCAGAGTGGTAATAAAACTACAACTTATTCAATTTCTTCACAGGAATTTTATTGTGAACCTTTTAAATTCAAATATGAGTTACAATTTGAAAGTTAAATCAATCCAGAATTTAATTTAATAACAGGAAGTGCTCTGTGTTTTCCTTAAGTGTGATTACAATACAGCCTTGCCACTGCACTCATAGGAGGAATTGTGCATTTGTATTGTGACAATAATACCTCTTTTAAAATGAGTTCCTGTTCATCAGATCTTCATCTCAACACATGTAACTGGATTAGTGATAAAATATACAGGCTATGCTAAGAAGATGATACAAACACACACACTGGTTTCCAAGAAACTTCCTTGGGATGGCTGCTATGTAATCATAATAGATTTATTTTGTTCTCCAGAGAAAATTTAAATCACTGTTTTATATGAGTATAAATTTCTTTAGGTCCCTTTCACTGCTGTATCTGCTCATAGTATAATAGAGCAAAGTATAAAACAATTTTATAAAGAATAAAGTCGTATCCTGTTTCAAACACAGCTACAGAGTTTCTTTCTTAAAACCCACATCTTCATTAGCAAAAAATACACTCTGATTTCACATATACCCAGGGTTTGAAGAAGAATACAACACATGTAACTTTGAAGTTGCCAAAGAGCCTTTTCTCCAAGTTCACCAAACCACCACAAAGCCAGAGCCCTCTCTATCCCATGTCTCTCCAGCCTCATCAAAGTGAATTAATCAATCCCAAATAGTATTCCAACTTGTCAGAAGAGGATAGCATTTCCATGTAAGTACATATGTAAAAAATCCCATGTATAGATTGTATGTTAAACTCTATGTTAGGTCAGAGTCTGTGGATTCACAAGATTTGATGCAAGAGTTAGATTAAATCCATAGGCAAAGACTTGATCAGAGCATCAGGCATGTGGGAGTGCTTTAGCCCAAATGGTAAATGAATTCTCTAAGCTCATTGCAAATAAAAATAACTAAATATGGCTTTGCACATCAATTGACATAATAGTTAAAAACTGTGTGCATGGAGAAGTGACAATGGAGCACAACCAAACACATGGCCTGACTTGTGCAGGCATTTTAATCACAGAACAATTTTAAAGGACTCGTTTTAAGGTAAAAAGGCTCTGTATAAATCACTTTATCCTTTCCAAACCAAAGGGGACAAGAAAAATGAATAGGATAAATGTCACAAGAAACATCACTAAAGCCACTAACTGTATAAAGCACATACTTGCTTGGCCTAAATTGTTTGAACTAGCCCCAGCCAAGAAAAGGTTTTAAGTACCCTACTGGGACAGATGCGAAGCGGCAACAATAGAAGCCACACTAATGCAATCCAGGTAACACAATCCTGTTTCAAAAACACAGGGAGGGCTAATTACAGTACTGCTGAGTCAAATTTCTTATGCCATTGCAACCCACAGGAACAGGTCAAAATCAAGTGTTATTCAAACCACAGTCATATCAACCTTCTGTATCAAAGTCACAATTTAAAACCAAGTGAAGAACCTAAAAGCTTAACCCATTCACAAGCCAAGTGTGATTCAGTGCGGGTGGCAAGGCAGGGTTTCTATTATCAGCTTAGAATTAGCTTGCATTTTGAGAAGAAACTTCAAAGTTGGTAACTATTACATCAATTCAGGTAAAGACTGAGGAATGGATCACTACTAGGAAGCTAAAGCTGTTTTGGTTTTTTTTTTCCCCTGTACCTGTTTTCCTCATTTTTCAGGAAGCATGTAACAGACAGCATCTCCGGCTTTCAAAATTTAAAATGATTTACAACTGGCAGTTTTGCATACTAGATAGTTAAACAAAATATTTCTGTAAACCTGCCATTAGCATCTTAACATCTCACTTTCCAGTACAATGAAAAATTCATGTGAATTTTGTAGCTTTCATGTTGCTCAAAATGCCACTCTAACACCATGTTTATAGTGTTCAGCTCTGCAGCATGCTTATAAAACACAGCTCTGTACAGGTTTCACTGGGGGGCTTTCCCCCACACACACTTCCTCTGGTGCTACCTGATGCTCAGGAAAGATGAAAATATGCCTAGTTAAAGTAGATAGGGATATCTTCAGAAATTTAAACATTCTCAGGATTATTTAGTACAGCTAATCAAAACATCTGCTATAAGCATCCGATAAAAGCACTTTCCTACCCAGCCCATCCAAGAACTGGGAGCTGGGATGAGCACAAGCACATCAAACCCCCCTCACCTCCTTTCATAAAATGGGTGCTCTGGCATGGAAGATACTACAAACTTCACACAGCAAACATAGCTCAGACAGCAATGCAAGGAGAGGCAGGTGCTCTGTGCCCTCCCCCTGTGTGTTTGGGTAGGCCCCTTTGGGGTCCCTCTATTCACAGCTCAGTGCAGGGTATTGCTGTCCCCAGCCAGCCCTGACAGACACTTTTGGTGCTTGGTGGCCATTTAACTCCTCTAGAGTAACACTGCACAATACCCTGGCTATCCCACATGGCTTCGGACAACACATTTGGACAATTAAAATGTAAAAATGGCTCTTTGGCTACCATTTTGCATAATTGGCAAGCAACAGAAACTACACATGGCTCAGAACAACAGGAATAGATGTATTGTACTACAGTGATTTACTCAGTGATGTCAGATTAGCAATATGGATCTGTTTAAAAACACAATAATTAAGACAGGCAAAAATGAATTAATCAACTGACAATACAGTCAAAATAGTATTCCAACCAAAGAAAATAAGAGGAGGGGAAAAAACCTTACATTGCAGATCTATTTTCTTAACTGTTTATATGCATAAATAAAAGCCTTAAAATGTAGATGGATTGCATCCAACAGAACTACAGTAGCTAAGTGATAATGATTCAAACATTTTTCAAATAAAAGTTAAATATTTATAAGCACCCAACCACATTTCATAAATCACAAACTATTATTATTTTATTCCTGAAGCTTCCCTGGCATAGCATGTGAATTGAGTCACAGAAAGAAAGAAAAATCTCCTCTTTATGCACATGAATCAGTTACAAGAGCTGGAGCCCTCCACAGAGCAGGGCACTCCAGTATTCCTACATTATCCCACATATGGCCCTTCCAAGGCAATCACAACTGCAAAGCACAACTAATTCTGTATCAAAAAACAACAAAATTTCATCCACATATCCTCCTAATTCTTCCCCATTAGCAACACAGGGCAGGTGTTTCATTATAATGAGGAGAGGGAGGAAGGAAAAAAAAAAAAAAAAGGAAGGAAACAATAGCAGTCCTTACCTGTCAATTATCACTGGATCTGATGGAGTCTCATTTCTGTTGCCACAGCTTTTCTTGTCACAACAGCGGCTACAGAGCAAAAGCGAAAGGATTTAGTGCGACCATTACACTGTAAAATCATCATTACGAACATGTTGGGTTCAAATTGCCAGCTCGAGTTACCCTGCCGGCCCTGCCTGCAAATCAGTCAAATGTACTGGGTCACATATGGGTTAATTACGATGTTTAACTTCTTGCACAGCTGGTTAGCAACGGAAAATATAAAAAGAGAGGGGTTTTGCCCCTTTCACAAATAATAATTCAAGGATCGCCCAAAACAGGGAGAGCTGCCTATTTGTAGCCTCTTTTCCGCGGGGTTTAACAGTTGTCCCGCAGACGCTGGCACACAAAATAAGGCAGATTTTTCCCTGCTGAGCCTGGTTTTTACATTTGCTTAACGCTTGTGTTACACATCCACAAGATATTCCTGCTTCCACACAATCCCCAGCTACTGGCAAACCTCCCCCCAAACTCCGAAAGCACAATTATTCTCCCTCTAAGAAACACTGGTGTTAATGGGGGAGCTAAAATGCAAGCAGCAGCAGCAGCTTTTTATGCTCGAGCGCGCCTGTTTCCCCAAGTTTTCCGAGCATGTTAATGATCACTAATGCCACGGAGAGCTCTGCTCTGGAGGCTGGTGCCCTGCATCAGGTCAGATACAAAGCAGGCATGTGAAATATAAGCTCTGTCTCCCAAAGCACTGCTCCATGGCTGACCTCGAGGCTGGGATTCTTTTTGAGCTAAGGTGGCTCGTTGTTTCCTAAGAGAAGTTAAATTGTTGGATTTTTTTGATGATACCTTGTGAAGGGTTGTTTTCTGTAAGGAGGCATAAATGTATTGCAGGTGAGTTCGTAGGTGAGCTACACGTTCCTGCTCCAGGTGGGAATTCCTCCTGGTGCCCCTGGAGCTGTGGCTGGGAGCTGCCCTGCTCTTCCCACCAGCCCATCTAAACCCACGAGACCAAATCACAGCCACAAAGGTCAGAAAAGCCTTAAGGTTTCACCCACCCACTCACCCCAGGGAGGAAACCCCCATATCACAAGGAAAGATACTGTTTGTTGTTGTCCCCTTAGCAGAAAATCCTTCACTGAAGTCAACGCTTCAAGAAATAAATAAATCAAGAAGCTCCTGACTTTCCCAAGTCCTTCTTAGTCCCCAAGGAGTTGCTGGACAAAGCCTGGGCAGCTGCAGGGACCCCATCCCATGATAGCACCAAGTGTCAGGCAGTGAGGACCACCCCAGCTGCTCTCCCTGGCCAGACCTGAGCACATCCCCCTGTTCAATAAACTTTCTGGTCAACCTCAACCACACACAACCGAATCTTTGGAAACCACTAAGTTTGTTCCCAGTGGCATTCCAGGGATCTGCATCTCGCCTGTATTTCAGCAGCTGTCAGGAAGGACCACTGCTCACTCTCCCTCTCAGATGAACTATTTTCCTTCCCCCAGAAGGTGGAAGAACATCAGGGCAGGAAGAAGCCCTCAGAAGTGCCACGCTATATAAATAGCCTTGTTGGGAGTATGACAAAGGTTCTCTTGTGTTTCTGAACAATAGAGTGAATAATATACAGTTACCCACCAAGATTAGCAATAAAGCAACTAACCACACTAAAGATAACAAAAAAGGGGCCTTTTACAAAAACAGCCTGTTTAAACATGGCTTAAAAAAAAATAATAATTTTGTTTTCAAAGAGAGGAAAATACATAATTCTTTTCACCGCAAAAATCTTCAAGGCAACTATTCAGGGCTGAAACTTTTCACAGTTAACACATGTGCGGTATCTTCATTTCGGTGGAAGTTACATTGTTTGGCATTGCCAAAAAAACCTGCTTAATTTTACAGCACAATACCACAATTGATCCACCAGAAAATGCCAGAGCCTTGGCACCCTGAAAGTATTAAAATTTAGGAAGGAATAAAATATGCTGTAGGTAAATAGTCATGGGGACGTTCGGGGGCTTTTTTGCCTATAAAAGGACTTGTCATTGGAGTGCAGCTAGAATGTGTGGGGTGAGAAAATTTACCCACAAACAAGGCAATAAAAACTGCTAATCATTTTTAAATGATTAAAATGTAATTAGAAACAGAGTTGGCACAAGTTAAGACAATGCAGTTCTTGTGACTGAAGCGAATCAGGGCTAGTCCTGACATTCTCCCAGCAGACTGGAGGGACAGAAATTGCCACACTTACTCAGGCAAGCAAAGGTTCCCAGGCTCCCAGCACAAGATGGGCAAATATCAGCATCCAGGCTCAGAGGTTGGCACCTTCCTGGGCCATTAACCCAGAGGGAGAGGCAGCCACGGGGGCCTGGGGACAGGGACACCTTGCCTTGGTCTCATCTCCTGCCACAAGTGGGATGGAGTCAGGCACTGAGCAATGGGGACAGCCCAGCTTTGAGAGCAGGGGAAACACTTCACTGCTCCTCAGGTGGCCCCTTAATTGGGGTACCTTCCCAAAAGTGCACCCCAATAGTCCCAAGTGATAGTAGAGACCTCACTCCTTGACCACAATCTGAGAGTGATGTGGAGAGGCTGCATGGGTGGCACATCCCACCATCGAGTGGCTCTCTGGCATGAAAGGAGGCCCTGAATGTTCCTTCATGACCTAGAGAATGATATTTTAAAATTCAGTTTGCCTTTTGTGTTTTATCCTCCCCGCAACAGCAGAATTGGAGGCCTCTTCACTCCAGCCTTTCTATGCAGAGAATTAAAACATCATGTAGACCTTGAGTTTCAGACCTGGTTAAAAGTGCTTTTAATTCAATTTCCCTCAAAAGCTTTGGCTTTTAGTGCCTACTTAGCACTTGGAAATAAGTTCCTAAATATTCAGCACCCTTTCTCCTTTCCATGAAAGAATTTTAAAATTCCCAGGAGCTTCTCCAAACCACTCAGAAAACCTCCAGCTCCCAGCAAGGCTCTGTGCAAGAGCAGGGAATGCCAGTTCCTTAGCAGGAAGGAGGACAAGGATTTGTCTTTGCTGTTCTTCCATGACACCTCTCCCCAGCTGGGGCTCAGACACAATGCCACAGGAAAAGCCTACAAAAATTGATTTTTTGGTAGGGTTTGCTTGTTTATAAAACACGTAGTCCTTGGTAGTAATGCAGCCTGCGAGCATTTCCAGCTCCTGCATCCCATTGTTGTTGTATCCTCACGGCTCATTCCCAAGCCCCTCACCAGGCCACCACCATCCCCAGCTTTTATTATCAGCTTTTTACACCTTTCCCCTCACCCCAACCCTCCGAGGGCCTGCTGCTCCCCTGTCTTCATCATCCTCCTCCCCTTCCCTCGGGTGTTCCTGAGGATCTCTGTCCAGGCCCACAGGACGAGGCCTCCTCACACCAGGCCTGGCTCCCCAAACCCTCCCTGGCCGGAGCGTCCCCCGTGCTCTGCGTGTCCCGGGACAATGAACAATGAGGAATTAGGGACCCGTGGCCAGCGCCAAGGACACTTTGGCTGTCAGGCCCCAACAAGACACTGGTGAGGCCGAGTGGGAGATTTTGCACGAGGTGCCACCGGTGATGCCATCAGGACAAACCCTGTCCCAAACGGGATCCTCACCCTGGAGCATGGAGGTGCACGACCCCCCTGCTAAAACAGCTGTAAGGTCTTATTTTACACTGACAAAACCCATATTTTACTCCAACCTCATTCTCAGAAATCACTGAACCATTTTAGCTGAAACTTTCCAAAGAAAGTCAGCCTGAGGCTGACACCCTGCAAAGGATATTTCAGCCAGAACAGTTTAAGTTTGGCAAAGCTGTAAGCCACTGAAGGTTTCATAATGGAAATTGTTGAGGCAATATTAACTATAGATGTCCCTCCCCATGCTGCCTACAATACTAATAAATTCCACTGAGGTTGTGAATTCTCCTCAGCTATTAACATTTTCACCAACAGTGTAGATTTTTATATCTGACAAAACACAATGAAATCCTTTGAAATAAACAGCTACCTGAAGCAAACCTCAGCTTCACTCCCCTACCACAGCCAGGACTCTCTTATACATTTGAATTCTTTGTCTCCTCCGTGCCGTAGCTGTAGTACACTATAAATACCCAGCTTTGTCACATAAATGCAAAGTTTTATTGTGCAGTTAGCCTTGATAGAAAGCACTGCTGAAAGTTGTTTAGAAATTAAATATCTAAAACAAGCTATTTTAAAATACAGAGCCCTCACTATTTCATGTCTGAAATGAAGAAATTTCATCTTAGGGAGAGCAAGCTGTCTTTCACACCATATGGCTAATGGTAGTGCATAGCAATTAGCTGGGCTGATTAATGGGGAACAGACTCTAATTTTATGCTTATAATTGAGGCTGCATTTGCACCCCTGGTGCAAATTCAGCACATCCCAACTTCCACTTACAACAGGCAAGAAATCAAGAGAAACAGAATGGTGTGGAGAGAGAATTTTTTCCCCTTCTAGACCCCTAAAGAGCATCAGATTTGCAATTTAAAAGCGTGTTAGCAGCACAATAGATGACAGATTTGTGCAATAGGGTCAAGCGGCCTGGTAAACAAACAGCACCCTCTTACACACGTATGGGCAGCAAGGGAAATGGGGAATATCTAACATGAGCTGTAAGAAATTTGAATATGTCTCCCCCACCCCGTCAGGAACATAACATTTGCCTCCTACAGTCAGTTTGGGCTTTTTCTACCCCTCCACCTTATGGCCATGGAACACAAAGCAAGGACTAGCAGTAAATAAATAGGAGAAGAAGAATAAAGCTTCTGAGCCAGTGAATTTTAAGAACAAAGAAAGTGCAAAGCACTTTAATAAAGGGAGTGACTGCACATATTTCCACATTCCCAGAACAGAAATAATTTTGTCAAAGTATATTGAATGGCTGTAAATCTGTGATGTGGATATTTGGTCTTCTGGTTAAAACTCAGCCCACTATATAAAGTTTTAATTTACTTCTTACACTTTATGTTTCTGAAGTATCTATAAGGAAATTAATTCATTAAAGTAGTTGATTCTGGCTCAGTGAGTTATTCCTACCACCAAACCTTGCTGGTTAAGGATCAGGAGGACACAGCACCCAGGACTAATGGCAGACTCAGACCTTGACACTGCAGGCACTTGAACATGTGCTTAATTTTTCTCATGTGCCCAGTCCCAGGGTTTTACTGGTCTGTTACAGGAGAAAAGTAAAAGGCACTTGAGTCTTATCAGGTCAGGGGCCTCCTTTAATATTTCCATGAATTGTTCCTAGCTAGGTATCCAGTGTGAAAGTTGTGCTAATTTGGCCAATGAATTTTAGGACAATTACAAGTTGTCAGCATGACTGGGATTCCATTTGGAAAGGCAGAAGTGGCCTGGAGTCCTCAGCAAAGCAAGGAGGCTCCCAATGGCAGCAGAGGCTCAGGCTCCTCTTGGAGATGCTGATTGTTCTGGAGCTGCAAACCAATGTCTTTGGTTTCCTGGAAGAAGCCAAACCCCCTGAAGGAAGCAGCCCAGAAAAGCATGATATAAAAACCAAAATCCAGCTGCAAGGAAGAATTTGAGGGGGGGCTGTGCAGGGTTTCACCCAAGCTGACAGAGCAAGGAGAGCAACTCCTTCTCTGCCTTCATCACAGGGTGCTATCCTCCAGCAGGGTTTTAGCAGGAGGAGCTGTCAGTGGAGGACAAAACATGAAGATCCCAGGAATTTAAAAAAATAATTAAAAAAAAAAAAATCAACCAACAGAGAAGTTTCCATCTGAATATTTTGTCAAAGACTCTCCCCTGCCAGGAAACCCTCATCCAAGTTTATTCTTTTAGAAGTGGGTACTAGTTTTTACCCTCAAGTTACTCCTTTTTAGTAAATGTGTTTTGTAAAAGTTACAACGCATGCAATGGCATTTTTACAGTCTTAAAACAACTGATTGTAACAATGAGCTTATGCAAGAACGCCTCGTCTTCCACCAGGGAATTATTTTCTGCCATCGAATAACATGTAACAAATGATTTTTTCAGACATGCAAAAAACACCCACTAACTTTAATGAGACTGAGAGGTCAAGCTCTGTGAGGTGGCGAAGGGGTCTGTGGTAAAAAGGAAGTAGAGGAGGCTTCACCTACTTCAACCAGCCAGAGCAGAAAAGGAAGCAGCTGCAGAAGTTTGGGGGAGAAGATATTTGACTGAATTAAAGTCACCAACCCCAGGCAGGGCAAGAGAGCACTAGGCAGAGCCAAATCTGCATGGGGAAGTTTAAAGAAAATCAAGAAGACGACATCTTTTGCACAGAGAAGATTCAGCTGCTCCACTCCAGGGAGTGGGGACCCTGCATGAGCAGCAACCAGGAAAAAAGAACCTCCTGACCTCACTCCTTAATGTACATACAGAAAAAAAATAAAATAAAATAAAATTAAAGAAGTACTATTTGTCATTTTGCTGAGGAGTTTTTGTTGGGAATTGGGGCAGAGACGTTTATGGCTACAAGACTATAATAGACTGTTAATTTCAGTGAGGAGACCTTTTGTGGGCTACAGTGTCTAAATGAAAACCAGCAGCATTCTGTTAAGAATAACTCTTTATAAATAATTGAAAACTAGTGTGGCAACTGAGACCTTGCTGCTAATTACACACACCGAACTGTGTTATTTTGGGATTGTTTAATGCAAGAAAGATAAATTTAAGTCCGAAAATAGCTGTAGGTTCAACCTAGATTTTGGGAGACAGATTCATCTTCTCATCACTAATTAACTGGAAGAGAGGTATTTCTTACCTGCACATTATTTCATGCGTGAGCAGAACTCGGCACATTTCTGGGTTCTTGTCTTGGCCTTCATATACTATCGCCTAGAAATAAAACACATTTTTAGTTGTACATAAAGTTGAGTTTGGAGAAAATCAAAACACATCATCACGGTAAGCAAAGGCTCAGCGAGTTGTAAACCACAGCTCGGGCTAAAGACACCTGGCATCTCCACCAAACCTGCTCCAAGACCTGCAGTTGTAAAACAACACAAGCTGAGTACAGCTAAATTCCCTCCTCTCTGTTGCACATCTCTCCAGCGGTGTGTAGGATGGGTTTTTTTAGTAGTCAAGACAACCACAATTTTCTTTTCAATTCAGAATAAAATATAAACCTAATAGCATTAAAAGGAATGGGGAAAAAAAAAGAAAGAAAGAAAGAAAAAAATCAGCAAGGCTTGGTATACTTTGGGTCCTATTCATTAAAAAAAAAAAAAAAAAAAGAAAAGAGAGAGCTCATACATTTTTAATTACAAAAGCTGCACAGCCCAGGCATTTTCCTGGTAGCTCCTGAGAAAGCGCCTGGGCCTGATTCTTCCCTTGAACCTCCTGATCCAGCGCTTTCCAGAGAGCACCTCCGGAGTTACAGGGATATAAATAAGTGAGGAGAAGGCCCTACCAGAGCAGAGGAGACCAAAACAAACAGAGGATCAACCGGCTTGAGAAATTTGACTCTGAGACAGCACAGGGAGAATCCTTTAAGCTAAAACTGTGGAAAGGCAGAGCGTTCACATTTCAAGAGGAATCTGCCTTTGCTCCCACCAGCAGTGAGGGATCAGCATCACACACAAACTGGGTTAGTGCTCCAGCCCCTGTGGGACAGGATTCCCATCTCAGCCCCACAGAGTCATGTTTTCCAGCCCCCCAGCAGCAAAGCAAGAGTGGAGTTTCCTTTGCAACAGCATCTTTTACTGGCCCTGAGGTTTCTAAATCTTTTAGGGTGGCACTCCAGAGCGGGGATCAGAGCCCCAGCCTTGGAGGGATGACCACCCCTGCATCTGAGCATCAGCGCTACCCTTGAGCTTCGTGTGACCTTTTCAGCCTCTAAAACACAGAACTTAAAACAAGAAATTGGGGGGGGGGGGGGGGGTAAAACACAGCCGGTAAAATGACATCTGAGATGGGTCTCCCTAGAGCTAAGGATAAAATAGAGACTGAAATTTAAGACGTGTGCTCTATGGATGAAACACATTTTAAGAAGAATGAGATCAATTTGAAATGGAAGCGTGGAAAATACTGACAGAAAAGTAAGTTACCTTAAGATAGAAAGAACTGCTTTTCTGGTCCTTACAAATGTAACCCATGAAGGATAAGAGGTGTGGTACTTCCAGAAGGGGCACAAATGTCAAAACACACAAATCTGAAGAAGCATGCATTGACTTTTACACAATTGAAATGGTAACATGCAATATTAATATTATGCATTAAAAAATTACTTAACAATTCAATAAATAATATCAGGAATGGGCCTGTGTTACCTTTGGTTTTCCTTTAATTTTTTAGCTTCAGTTTTGCTATAGACCTTTCCCTAAAACCTGAGCTGGGGTTTTATAGCTGATAAAACAGAGGCTGCCACTAATTGCCACTAATGGGCCCAGAGTCTCACCTGGTTTCTGCTCCCTCACTTCCACCAGTGAGGCACAACAGCTGTGAACCCAGCACTGGGATAGAGGGAATGCACACAAAGTCCCCCCAGCACAGACACCAGCAATCCCCTGACCCCACCTGGGACCCCCACCTTGAGCTCTTTCCACACCAGCCCAAGAGAGATACAGATGGTTTGCAAGAAGCCTTGGAAAATGGAATTGTGTGTATTACAGCAGGAGGTGGGGAAAATTCAGAAGAGCCTCATTCCCAGCATTAAAAGGGAAGATGGGGAGAAGCTTCTTCCAGGCAAAGCCAGAGAACTGAAGTAACTGGCTGACACCTGGTGGGGTCAGTCAGTGGGGACATTGCAAAGACTCCAGAAAACCCCAGCTCAGGTTCCACCTGGCAGTGGGACAGGCCAGGGAAGGAGGAAGCTCATGGCACTTCTTGGACTCCATCAACAGTTAAAAAATCATCTCCCTCTGAGAATGCAGAGCGGGAGGGGAAAGAGCAGATCTACTTCTGAGGCCTTCAGTGGGGACACCTCCATCCCCCTGTTACCTCAATGTGACATGGGAGGAGAGGGCTGCTGGACTCAGCTCATTCTTCTCATATTTCCAAAAATTAAAATGAATTTACCCAGGATGGGTTAGCTTGTTGCCAGCGGAGCCAAGGAAGTTCTAGAAACGACAAACCAAACGCAAAATTTACTTTCTTTTTTCCCCCTGACATTTCTCCTCCTCTCCCCTTCCTGCTGCTGTGCTTACTTAACCTCCAGGTAGCTGCTTAAATAACTCAACTAAATAGCAATAATGAACGGGCAGAGTCAACACTGTGGTACATAATCACCTTGTCTGTTGTGTTTAGCATCAGTGATCCCTCCTTTGCGTGCATGACATTCTTCTGCCTCCCTCCACACTAAGGATTTGCTTCTCACTTTATTTGCATTCAATTATCGAAGTTGCACCCGTGCACATTTTGTTTTCTCCGCGTCAAACGCAGCTCCTCTTGCCTACCCTATTCCTGCAGGAATTTCTAGGAAATTCTGGGAAGCAGGAGGAAGAGCTGGGCTCGTTTCTAAGCAGCTCATCCCCATCTCCCCACTCCTGTGTCCCAATTTACTTGTGCAAAGCCCCAACTGTTTGCCCCCATGAATGGCTGCCCGAGAGCCCGGCAGATACTCGACCACCTCGCAAAACGCGCCGCGCTGAAGCATTAATTCTACAATTGGTTTCAAAAAGGAAACAGGAACTGCTAAAGTTTCAGATCGTTAGAGCTGCCAGAAGTATTTTTACAGGAAGGGTCTACTACGTTACTGTTGTGAAAATGTTTAACTCTCGGATTTGTAAAGCTACTGTTTTTAACAAAAAAAAATCTTGATTTTTTTTTTTTTTTTAATAAATTATGCGGATTTTAAGTCCAGCATTTGAAACGGGGAGATTGCGTCGGGGTTCCCTGTCACACGAACGTCGTCGTGATTTTGTCAAATAGGGATCACATTAATGAGAGACAAAGTGAAAGTTACAGTGCATAAACTTAGACCACAGCAGAGCTAAAAATAAGCCTGCAGATACACATCAGAGTTGCACAACAAAACACCGGCAAAGGAAATGCAAAATTATAGATTTTGGGTTTTTTTCTTTTTGTTTACTTCATGTCGTTTTAACTCGGTGGTTTTTCATAAGCATTTGAAAATAGCGTTTCTTCTCCTGAACAACTTAAACATTTCCCTACAAAATTTATCTTCCATTTTGCCAGCTGTTACTCACCCAAGTAACCTTCCTGTGAGAAGTCCCAATGAGTAACAATCACTCATGCACAGACTTCAAAATCAGGCCTCGAAAAATTAGTGTCAAAAATATAATACTTCCTCACATCTATTTAAATAAAGCTGCATAAAAAGTTAAATCAAATTCAATTCACTGCTTAACAGCAAATAAAAATTACTACAGTGAGCACATCACAGTCAAGTACGTCCAAAAATTCACCTAAACTTTTCAGCGACAGACTTCATTATTAAAAATAAAATAAAATAAAAAATAAAAAATAAACAGGAAGGGAGGTGATACAAAAGTCAAGGCTACAGTTCTCATTTAATCTACTTTTTCCCCAATAGATGCAGTAGGATAAAGCAATAAAAGAATTGACAAACAAGCTGGAAAAATACAGAGACAGATTTTGTCCGTAACCATTCCTGAATAAATCCAGATTTATGCTGGTACAAGTGAGGGCAGAATCGTCTCGTGGTGTCAGTTTGCCAGTCAAGCAATCCTGCTTTCAGAACTGGACGAAAAACAATCTTGAAGGAATGAGATCATGGTCATTATATTACTCAGTTATGTCATGGCCTTGATTTTAAAAGAGTAAGAGAAGGAGAGAAATCACCAACATGCATCTAAATTCACTTGCTTTCAGATTCCATCTGCCTCACAAAACAAAGTATCTCCTTTACAGAAATAAAAGAGAAGGGAAAACTCATTAAAATTAGGGTCTTTTCCAAAACAGAACTAAAATGATTTGGAATGACGTTTACAGCTGTACACACAGGGAGAAAATAAAATCCTGGCCCCACCGAATTCAATAGGCGCTTTGCAATTGACTTCAGATGGGCCAGAATTTCACCCAGAGAGGATTAGGCTTGTATCCACTATATATCTACAGAGAAAATACTGCGAATTACATTTATTTGGCTTTGAATCCTTAACCCTCAATTACCCGAGGTTTTACCCCTTCCCCAGGCAAAACCTCAACTCGTCCCAGGGAGGTTTATCCCGGACACGCAGCGCGGAGCTGGTCCCGGGGCGAGGACAGGGAGTTCTTGCTCTGCCTCTCCACGCACAATTCAGAAGCATCTAATTATTTTATCCAGTCGCCCTCTGCCTTTGATTCACAGCCTGCTTATCGACGTATTCACACAAATTAAATAAATTTATCTCTCCTAATATGTTCATTTTTAATGGTTTTCAAACATTCACATGGAAACAGCTCTAGCGTAAATATCCCAGAACAAATGGCTGTATATTATACAGGAGGGAGCAGTTGGGCTGCCAGACTGGGAATGCACCAGGCCATCTGGCTCAGGCAGTCTCTCCAAAATCCTCAGCTTTGTTTTCACCCTCAGACTCCAAACAACACATTTTCCACTGTGATGAGTTTACATTTTCCCAAACACAGGTCCTGATCATGCATGCAAATTCCAAACTTCTCCATTCCTCTCTGTACAAGAAAATTAAAATCACCTGCGCTTCTGACATCTCACCAAAGGCACAAGAAAGCTGCTAAAATCTGGCGCAATGTAAACTTTCCCCGTCACAGGGGTTAGGTTTTGTTTCATGTTTGTGTGAAATTTCTCTGAGTCTGCTGAGGCTCCTCTGAACTTATTGATAACATTTTTTTTTCCCATGCGTGTAGCTGCCAGAGAAGGGCCATGCCATGCACAGAATGGAGCTGATCAAATATCTGCAGACATCAGAGAATGACAGACAAGTCAACAGAAAAACCATTTTCATCCAGAGTTATAGCTCTGAAAAAAAAAATTCCAAATATAAACAGGATTTAAGTCTGAAGGAAGGATTTTTGACTCATGAGGGCTCTCAGCAATAGACAATAGCCATCGAGCAAAACTTATGATTGTTAAGATGCCTGAGCCGTATTAGCATCCGTTATATCTTATGGATGAGAATGGCTGAAGGAAAAATGGGTGGGGAACAAGTATTTCAGATTTATTTCCTCCATATTTCCTAATAGTGAAATATCTCAACTTTATGAAAATACCAAAGAAATAGAAGGCATCTCTTCTCCATAAACATATTAAAATCCTTTGACTTGCCTAAAAACTCCAGTTTTATTAGAGCAGACATATTTCATGTTTTTGCAGGCAATTTCCAAATGCATCATTGTTAGAGGCAGATCTTCTGCGGGAGGAGCTGCTGCTTTACAGAAAGCAACAGCTATAAAGTTTGGGGTCCTACAGGGTTTTGAGCGCATTAGGAATGTGATCCTGACATAAAATGAGGTGCCAATATAACATTAAAAAAAATTTAATTAAGCCCGCATTGACACCGAATGTTGTTGCCTGAGCTGGAAAGAACTTCTTTGCCACGGGAATGATTTGTGTGTGGCATTTACAATTTTTAAGTGACGGGGACACATTTCAGAAACTTAGCGAGACCCCCGAAAGCCTCGTAATTCCCATTTCACCCCGCGCTTCTCCGGGGCCACCACCAAAGGCCAAGCACGATACCCAAACACAGCCCAAAATGAGGCACTCTGAGACCAATCCTGGCTGGGTTTCCCGTTTGGAACCCCACAGCCCCGTTCCCAGCGCGTGCAGCCCGAGCTCCAGTTTGGGGCACAGCTCATCCCACAGCTCTGCCCTGGGATGCAGCTCCCCACACAACTCTTGGCTGCCCCAGTAGTGCCACTCTCCAGCCCCACTTCCCATCCTGCTCCACAGCTGACACACAAACACACACGCACCAGGACACGGAGATCCCTCTTTTCCACCCTGGACACGGCTCTTGCCACGAGTTTCTTAGCTGGGCACAGCCACACAAACAAATCCCTGACTTAGGCAGAGCAGGAAGGCTCAGGAGCAGGAACATCTCCTCTTTAGTACATACACAGCCCCCAGCATAGCCAAGCCCTGCCTACCTACTGGTATAACACATGCTGCTAATGGGACATTCACATTAAATCTCTGAGCAGCACAGAAATCCAGGTCTGATTTGCAGAAGGGCTTTTATTTTATCTTACCTAACTTAATAATCCTCAACCGTACAAAACCTTGCAATTTGTAACTGTGACACAAAGAGAATATATTTAAATCTGATGTGTCCATATTAAAAAATAATAATAATAAAATTAATATTAAAAAAAAAAGCCACAGATACTTTCCTGTATGATCTGGGGAACCTAACTCATTCAAGCTTTGCTTCTGTGGGATTTTTAATTTGCCACCAGAAACCTCAGAGTAGCTGTAATTTCAGTCTGGGAATTCACAATTATCGAGTGTGTGAATGTGCGTGTGTGAGGACTGAGCAGATACTTGCCAGCTGAAACGTGTACGCTTCTGCAACAGTTTCATTTAAAAGTAATCATTTCATTATCCAATTTGTTCTGAGCGTCATGCATTAAAATACTACACCTTCAAGTAGACTGACAATATATATTTAACTTTCATTAAAAATTAAAGAATTTTCAGACAGTCTTTGCAATATTTAATTACAGTTTGATGATTTGAAAGTTACTTGAGAATCTTCTATATAATTCACTGTCATAAAATATAAATGATATATTCAACATTTGGGTGAGCTTCTGTCATGTGTTGCACTTCACTTCCTAATAAGCATTCAGTAACCGACGCGATCCCAACTCTGAAATAATTTCACTTTTGAAAAGAAAAAATTAAAAAAGGAGAAGAAGAAGAAGAATTTAGCGTCTGGCCCCCGAAAAAATACAGAGCGGCACATGCCACAGTTTTTACATGACAATGCCCTAATTTTTCATAAGCAATGATAGTCATGCCTAAAGAAACTACAGACATGAAATTAATATGTAAGCAAACATGTTTGCGTCTAAAAGAGCCTTTTGCTCCGTTTTCTAATCTAAGCTCAGAGAGCTTTTGTTCTAAAATCCTTGCTTCTCGACCCCACTGCACTTTTCCCAAAATCTGTAATTTTGCACTAACTTTGTTTTTCTAAGACTTCCTGAAATCAGACAGATTTTTTTTTCCCTCCTCCTTCTTCATTGTGAATGTGCTTTTAAGCTGCACGGTAGGTTTTACAAATAAACTGTATCTCGGGGGGTTTTTTTCCCCTTTTTCTCCAAAGACCCTCTGATGACTTGATAATAATGAGAGACCAAGAGGTCAAACAGTGCCTTAGGATGAACTCTTTATATGCAAGATGCCTTTGTTAAGAAAATTATTTTGAATCCACTGCTCTCCATGAGTTCAGGGCTCTGTTTTCAACAGGATTATGACCAGAGGCTTCTGCATTTCCGTAACGATAGGAAAGCTATTTAAAGATAATATTTATTGATAGTCTCTCTCACACGATCTACACTGAAATACACAAGCTCCAAAAGGACTAAAAAGAGTTCATATATCAGGAAATTTTTTTTTACTTTTAACACAAACTAACCAATTTGTGCCTGAAAACCAGGGAATGGCAGCAAACGCTTTCCAGGATTTCTTATGAAGAAGGGTATGTTGCTGCTGTTTTAATTCCTACAGGGAATGGGCTCTGTTTGGAAGTGTACAGTACAACAGAGTTCAGATGCACTGTGGATTGTAGAGTAAAATTCACCCAAGTCCCTTTTTTCTTTTTTTTCCCCCTTTTTTTTTTTCTTTTTTCTTTTTTTTTTTTTTTTGGTCGTTGAAAGACAGTCTTCAATAGCAGGAAAAGATGTTTTGGGACCATCAAAGAGAGTTTTGTAAAACAAACTCAGCCCTTAGAGCTTTATGTTTTGCTGTAGAAGAAACCCAAATACAAGCCAAGAGTTTTGTCCCTGCAGACAACATACAAGGACTGACGTTTCCTAGCGGTACAAAAAAAAAAAAAAAAAACCAAAAAAAAAACAAACCCTTAATGTTTTTCTTAAATAAAATTTAAGAATTTTCTTTAACAAGTAAAACAGATTAGGAGGGCAAGAAACATATTTTAAGGATGAGAAGGCTCAAAAGCGATCCCAACTATTTAAAAGAAACATATTCTAAGAGAAAAATATTCTGACAGGAGAAGGAAAAAAAAAAAGCCAGAGTAACAATTTAAAAAGAGGAAGAAAAAGAAAAGGAAGGAGAGAGAATCGATTGGTTCAAATAGACCCTTTGTAAAAATACTGGTTTTAAACAGAAAAGGATTTTTTACAGGTAAGCACGCACGTTTTTACTCTGTTTGGGAGGCTAAAGAACAGGCTTAAAATAAGGATTAATCCACTGACAAGCCCTGCTGCCCTCCCCGAGTCCGACACCGAGCTCGCCGCTGCCCGCGCCGCGATTCTGGGGTGTGTTCCGACATGCAAACGTGTCGCGATAGAACCGCTCCTCCTTCAGCCAGCGGGGCCGGCGGCAGCGCCGGCAGCGGACGGACCGACAGAGCCCCGCGCCGGGGCAGCGCCTTGTGCTGGCGGCGCCCGGGGGCTGCCGGAGGCCGGAGGTTAATTCTTATTAATTAAGCGGCAAAACCATCCGCAGCCCTGGCTGGGACGGCTGGAGGGCCGCCGGTGTTTTTTCTCGCGCAGCCCAGCAGCAGGCAGGGTCCCGCGGGGACCCGCTCGCCTCCTCAGCCCCATCGGTGGCCGGAGAGGGAGGCGGTGGCTCCGTCCCTTCCCCGCCGGGCAGAGCGGCCCCGCCGCGGGGGCGGGATTCGCCTCCCGGGGCCGCCCCGACGGCTGCCACCCCCTGCTCGGCGGCCGCCCCGCAGCACCCACCTGCTTGGTCATGGAGTCGATGAGCCGCACGTAGAAATCCTGCTCCGTCCTGATCCCTGAAACAAGGCACAGGCGTGAGGAGCGGAGCGGGGCCGGCCGGCGGCAGCGCGCCGGGGCTCGCCCGAGGGCTCGGGCCTGCCGGGCTCACCCGTGTCCCGGCAGGGAGCGAAGGGGAACCGGGGCAGCCCGGGCGCTGCTGGGCTCTGCAGCCGCGGAGGCGACGGGGCCGACCCCGGGGGCTCCCAGCCCTTACCATTGCTGTAGAGCAGCTGCAGGCGGTAGTGGATCCCGTTGTTGGTCTTTTCGCTGTTGGCTTCCTGAAGTCAAAGGCGACACGGGAGGCCGGAGGGAAAAGGAAAACAGTATCAATGAAGCTTCTCCATCACTCGCACGCCGGGTGTCCCCGGGGCTGGATGGGGCAGTTCTCAGCCCTCTCTCCTGCCCCGAGCATAGCGAGGGATCAGGGGGCAACCCCTCCTCGTCTGCCCTCCGGGACAGGGGAAGGCTGCCGTGGCTCCCGGGACGAGCCGGTGTCGTTGGCCCCGGGGGAGCGGAGCGGGGAGGGCCCCGGAGAGGCGGCCGAGCCCCCACGGGGCTCCAGGGTACTCACCTTCTCCTTCTCCACGAAGCCCACGAAGGCGGTGCGCTCGATCTCCACGGGCTGCCCCTGCCGGTCGTACAGAGCCAGGACGAAGTGGAAAAAGTTGGACTTCCTCAGGTTGGAAGGCGGCTGCTTCTCGAAGTGAGCCCGGGCCAGACCCACTCCGCTGGGACCAGAGACACGCGGGTTAGCGGCAGCTCCAACGAGGCGGCCTCACGTCCCCCCCAGCCGCCTCCCCGGCCCGTGCCTTCCCCCGCCGGGACCCGGCTGGGCCCCCCCGGGGCAGAGCATCCCTCCCTCCCCCGAGCCGCCCCGGGGCTTTTCCCTCTGGGCACGGAGAAACACTCAAACTCCAAACCCCGCGGAACCCCGACTCCATCCAGTCCTGCGGCGAGCCCGCAGCCCCCAGCAGCCCCCCCAGCCCGGCCCCGGTACCCACCAGCCCTCCCCGGGGGCCGTGCCCGCTCGCAGCCGGCCCTGCATGGCGGGGGAGCCGCGCTCAGAGCCGCCGGCGCGTTGCCCCGCGGAGCAGCATCGGTCCTGCCACTTCTCAAACTCGGCTCGGAGCTGTCACACCAGCGCCCATGTGCCTTATCTTGCGAGCCTTTCCTCCCGCGCCGGAGCGGTGGGTAAACACCGAGCCCAGGAGACAACTTCAAATATTTCAGGGCTGTCCCTGCAGAAACTTTCCTTTCCTTAGAGGGCTCCAAAGGGAGGGGTGCGGGGCGAGGTGGGAGACACCGGGAGATGTCAACATTAAACTGATGCCGGATGATTCCGGCTCCAGGGCTCAAGCTGCGAATCCAGCATCAGGCTTTGGTTCGTGTTTGGGTTTGTTTTTGGTTTTTTCCCGGGGAAGAGGACGGGAAGAAGGAGAAATAAGAGAGAAAACGAGGCTGGGCGCAGCTTCGCCAAACGCATCTTATATTTGGAGGGATTTCTTTTTTAAAATCTGAGACAAGTGGCAGTGGCTTTACAAAAGGACTTCAAATTAAATTTCTCCTGGAGTACGCTTTGCAAACTCCCTACTTATCGGAGGAGAAGAAGGGGAGCTGCTGATTCTGACGAGAATAGGAAAGCGAGGTAGAGAAATATATTTTGGATACATCCGTGCACAACTCGCTGCTTTCCGGAGGAGGAAAGTGTCATTTGAAGATCTTAAGACTAAAGCAGCAGTAAACATAGTTTTGAAAACTCCTTCCTCCGAGCGAACGCAAGGAACCAGAGAGATGAAACCTACCTATCCGTACCTAGCGAAACTCGCCACTTCCTTTATTGTTGTTATCATTATTTAATAAAAACTCATTCCTACGGGACAATAGGGATAAATATTTAACTGGCGACATCTACGCGAAACTCACTGCTGGTAGCAGAGCTGCAGAGCCGGGTTTTTGTTGGCGCGGGGGGAAAGGCGCTGCGGGCGGGGAGCGCCCCGGGGCGCGGAGCGGGGCGCGGGCGCGGAGCGGGCGCGGAGCCTGCCTACCTCTGAGCGGCCGTGCTGGCGTCCAGGACGCCGGCTCCCTGCATCCACGTCCGCACCGCGTTCATCCCCGCGCCGAGGGGCTCTTCCTTCATGCTGCTCCCACTCCGCTGGATGCTTTCCTGAATCCCAAACATGAATCAGAAACAACAGCGCAAATCTTCCTTCTTTATTCAAAATTTTTTAAAAGTGATAAAATCGCCAGGCGGACTGTTATATGTGAGGGTTTTTTTTTCTTTCTTTCGCTCTTTTTTTCTCTCTCTCTGCAGCTGATCGCTGGAATCAAAGCAAGTCGGAAAAAGCAAACACAGGCACGCACATTAAAAAAAAAAAAAAATCCAGAGGCAATCAGAGCCCGGTTTTGTTGCTGCTGTTTGCTGCGTGTGCAGTTTGTTTGGGTGCTTGGAGGGGCTAGCGGGGTGCTGGGGGCCGGTTGCAGCGCTCACAAGCCGGAGGAGTACTTGAAGTCCCTTTTGTATGAAGACACCCCTCGGATGGCAGCAGGCAAAAAAAAAAAAAAAAAAAAAAATTCAGATGGCAGTTTAAGAAACAATAGGACGAACGGGAGCTGCGGCAGGCTCTGCTACATCAAGTGTCATTTTCCAGTGACAAGAGAGGCAAGTCCCCCCCCTTCTCCCCTCTCTCTTTTCTTTCTTTCTTTTCTCCCTCTTTCTTCTCTCCTCTCCCAGCCGAAGCGCTCTCCGCTCCTCTCCTCTCTCCTCCCTCCTCCAGCCGCGCAGGAAGCGAGTTGCCGGAGCCGGGCGCACGCCGGGAAGGGAGCGAGAGGGGCGCACCCGCGGCGGCGGCGCGGACGGACGGCCGGAGGGAGACCCTGGGGCTCCCCGTGCCCCCTCCCTCTCCCGCAGCGCCGGGCGGACTCGCCGTCTCTCCCTATGGGAGCCACTTTGACTATCCCCGCCGCCGAACACGAGCCCCGCAGCCCCGGCGGGCGGGGGGCGGGGCCGGCAAGGACACGCCCCCTCATTTGCATCGCGTCACCGCCCCGCCCCCGCGCCGCCGCCGCCAATGGGCGCCAGCAAAGCTCCGCCGAGGGGGCGGGGCCACGCCTCCATCATTAGCATAGCCCCGCCCCCGGCGCTGCCGGCCCGGGGGAAAGTTGCCCCGGAGCGCCGGGGGCGGGCCCGGCACAGCGCGGCCGCGCCTTTGTTCGCCGGCGCTGCTCGGGAGCGCCGCGGGCCACACGGGCACCGACCCCGCGGGGGCTCCCCCGATCCCCGCACCGACCCCCCGGCGCCCCGGGCCGGCCCTCGGCAGGAGGGCGCCGCGCTCCCGCACAGCCCGCACCGCTGAGTGCGGGGATGGCCGAGCCCTCCCCGCCGCCCCCGGGATCCGCCGGCAGCGCCAGGCTGCCCACGCCGACTACCCAAAGCTGGGGATGCCCCGAGCCCGCCCGCTGTGCCCGGTGCCCGAGCCCGGGATTGCCGCCCGTGCGTGGGGCAGCTCGCCCGCCGCTCGCCCCGCTGCATCCCCGCCGCTCGCCCCGGCTCCTGCCCCGCTCCCGGCAGCGTGCGCTGTTTTGCCGCACAAGTACGCGATTTCCGAACAGGACAGTTCGCGGTGAAAGTTTTTTTTCTTTTTTTTTTTTTTTCCCTAGGAAGTCCGATTTTTGTTTTCTCAGGGAAAATAATTATAATAAAACCAGTTCTTGTCCTCGCTAGGGAAGAGCCGGACCGGTTGCGGCGCAGTCCCGCATCTCTCCGCGGGCTCCCCGAGCTGCCGCTGTCCCCGCATCACCCTCCATCCTTCCCCAGCCCGAGTCGCTCCGTGACCGAGACGCTCCCGTCTCGTCTCTCGCACGGGCTCTTGCCGCAGAAGGAGCTCTCTGTGCCGGCGGCCTGGGTTCTGCCTCCCCAAACACAGGCTTGCCCATCTTTGCACATATAATGGAACAAAACCCTGCGCATCCCGGCACGCCGGGCTCCTCGCCCTCTCCACGGCGATGTCACACCGCGGAGGCTGCGGGGAGGGCAAGCTCTGAAGAGTCTGGGCTATCTCTGAATCGCTGCCGTGTCCCTCTATGCCCCTGCTCCCCGATCTGAGGTGCGGGAGATGCTGCCCCGGGAGATGGAGGGGCGGGCGGCTGCTGCCCGCTCCTTCCAGGGGGGCAGAGCCCCGCAAAGGGCAGCGGAGCCCACCGGGCTGCATCCCCCAGCCGGGAGCCAGCTGAGGGCCCGGAGAGCAGCCAGTCCAGTCTGTCAGCACCACTCTACAGCTCCAGAGGCACCCCACGGCAGCCCGACAGCTATACAGGACCCTCTCACAACCACCTGTATATCACTTTGTGTGGCACAGCCCGCTGAACGCACAGCTAAGCCTCGGGAAGGGAGCTCAGACTCCAAAACAGGCACAGAGTCCGCTGCCAGCACTGAGAAACTGCCCCCGATCCTTGGCTTTAGGCGAGTCCACACACAAAACATCCACATCCCCAGCATTCTGCATGCTCACATAGGAACTGTCACAGACAGCAAGTTTTCACATTCCCTGAAGATGCCATTTGAATCTTGACACGATGCTGCTGTGTCATTTCTCAGGGAGATGTGGAAGAACACGGACACACAGCCACACATGAATATTTACGCCATAGGTATGGCACAGGAGCAGTTTGGCTCCGGCAGAGCTCCGAATTATTGGGCTTCCTCCGGCTGCTGCTGTATCAGTTGTATCATATCCAGCCTAAATGCCTCCATGGTGAGATACATTCTGCAATTAAAAGCTATTTGCACCTGCACTGATTGCTCCTTTCCCAGGGCAGGGATCTGCCCAGGGAGGAATAATGCATTTGAATCAATATACTGAGCAGTTGGCAGATTTCGCCCTTCAAATCTGTTCAGGGGATCAGGGGACCATTTCCCTGCCTTTTCCAGGATGCTAAAGGGAAAAGCATCCCAGCTGCAGTGTGAGGGCACCTCCACCGGGCAGGGACAGCCAGCCACGACAGAAACAGTGACAAGTTCTCCACTGGTTTCCTCCTTGTGCAAGACTCGTGCCACTGTGCCCGACCCACAGGGAGCTCCGGCTGAAGGCTGGGCAGGAGATGCCCCACCTGGGGCTTAGGGTTAGTGTCAAAACCACTAAATAATTGCTATCAGGACGAAAGAGTTAAGCACTGGCTCGACCCCCACAGAAGGAGTGTGAAAGAAAAGCAGAAGGGAAACAGGGAGGGGGTGAGAAAGTCAGGACTTTGCAAAAAAAAAAAAAAAAAAAAAAAAAAAAAAGCAAGAGAGCTGGCATCAGGCAAGGAGATTTTTGTTCTCCATCCACCCTGCAGAGGCAAGCCCTGGAGCACTGAGGCTTTGATTGTAAAGAATTCCCAGTTGCCTTTAGCACTCCCTTTCCCTTTCTGCCCCCTGCCTGGGTCTGCTCTCTGGACCAGCACCACTGCACTCTGACTGCAGCAGCACACAGATCACTGCCAGGCCTGCTATGAGGCTGGAGCATACTCCGATGGAAAACTGTGTCCATCCTTTCCTCAGCATGGCAAACAGAGCTGGAGGACACTGCACAAATCAGAGCCTGCCACAGGGAAACCCTCAGTGCTGGGACTCGGTGCTTCTCTCTTCTGCTGCAGAAGCAAACTGAGGGTCACAGTAGTGAGGGCTCCCTGCAAGTCCGAGTTAATTCTCTCTATGTTCAACACAGAATAAAACACACACAGAGACTTGCAGGCTGTGATTTGCTCCCAGGGGTGAGGGAGCTCCCAAAGCGAGCAAGAGCTGTAGGGTTGAGCCGTGGATTTTGCCCAGCAGCACAAAGCCAGGAGCTGAGACTTTGAAGCACAGACAGCACTGGGACATGGTCACTGTCCCTGGTCATGACAGACAGCAGAGATGGAAGCAGAGGAGGAAAAGGCTGGCCCTGGCTTGCTCATCCTACATAGGGGAAAAAAAAACGGTTTCTGGGGAACAAGGGGTTTTGAGGCCTTAGAACAAGGGGGCCATGGAAGGAGACCTCTCTCTGGAGGATAAAGGTAACTTCTGTGAGGCAGGAGACAGAGGTCTCAGAGCACAGGAATCTCTCTTACACAGGGAAAGGCCTCTCCCCTGCCTTGACACCATTTCCAAGTGGGCCCAAGGCCCCTCTCGCCTCTGACCTGGAGTTTATCCAGGACAACTCCCTCCTCCTGCCTCCAGTCCCTCCTCTCCTGCCCTGGGGCTCCCAGTACTGCGGGGACAGTCAGGCCTTGCTTCCCCTGCCCAGACCCCAAGGGAGGGAAGAAGTAGTTGGAAGTGGGAATTCCTGAGAGAAAAGCCTTCTTGTCCCTCGTCCCTGACCTTTGCAGCTGGATGAGGTCGCCCCAAAGGGACCACGCTCCTTCCTGCCCTTCAACAACAGACCCGTGACAATGGGGGAAAGGGAAAAGCAGCCTCTCCTCTCAAGGTGGGGCTGAAAGCAGAGCACTCAGGTGTTGAGCATGTGCCTGCACTTTTCCAAGGGCTTGGAAAGAGTTCACTCATGCCATCCCCAATGAAAATGCTTTTCATAAGTATTTTCCTTACAGGCTCCTGTGTTGATCCAAAGACTTTCCATCCACAGATAAATCCAATGTCTGTCTTGGCAGGTGATGACACTATTCAGCTGCTTGGATGCTTTATTCTTCCTACCTGGCTAGCTCCTGGGGAGAAGGAGAAGAGGAGAAAAAGGTCAGAGAACTGGGAATTGGAATAAAATACTCTGACTGAATAGAAAGTCCTGTTCACAAGAGAGCCTGGATGCCTCTGGGACCAGCAGAGGACCTGCCCACAACGTGATGGTGACAGCACCCCACTTTCACCCCTGCTACAAAGAAGAAGCAGGAGCAGGTGACCCAGATGGAAAGGTTTCATGCAGGAACTTTCCTCCTCCTGCCTCCCTTGGGGGACTCCCGGGTTACCCCTGGCTAGGATGGGGTGTGGGGGCTCCCCCGCAGGTCGGGATTCAGTCGTGCGGGTGGGAAGCAGCGAGTGCTGAGCGGAGCAATTGCTTCAGGGGCCGGGGAAAGGCAGAATGAACCCCAGCTGCGCTGCCAGGGCCCGGGGATCGGGATCGGGGCGGGTCCCCCCCGGGTCCCCCCGGTGGAACCGAGACCGGGATTGGGGGGGGCGGCCGGGCCGCGTGCCCACAGCGCCACCTGGCGGCCGCGCCGGGAATGGGAACGGGAACGGGAATGGGAATGGGAATGGGAATGGGAACGGGAACGGGAGTGGGAACGGGAATGGGAACGGGAACGGGAGTGGGAACGGGAATGGGATCGGGAATGGGAATAGAAATGGGAACGGGAACGGGAATGGGAACGGGAACGGGAACGGGAGTGGGAACGGAAACGGGAATAGGAACGGGAATGGGAACGGGAACGGGAGTGGGAGTGGGAACGGGAATGGGGGAGAGCCCGGGGAGGGGACCAGGGAGGGGATCCTATGGAGGGAAATCCCAGGAATGGGGATCCCATGGAGAAGGGGGTCCCAGGAGAGAGTGATGCCTGGGGGGCGATCCCAGGGGAGAGGAATCCCGGGGGACGGGGATCCCATTAGAAGGTCGTTCCCGGGGGTGGGAGATCCCAGGGAAGGGGGATCCCGGGGGGTGCCTCGTGGAGAAGGTGATCACGGGTGGGCGATCCCCGGGATGGGAAGGAGGCGCGATCCCAAGGGGGCACCGACTATCCCGAGGTGGAGCATCCCTCCCACATCCCCGGAGGACGGCGGTCCGGGGGAGCCGTCCCGAGGGGGAGCAATCCCGGGGGGAACAATCCCTGGGGGATCATCCCCGGGGAGAAAAGCGGCTCCCACAGCCCCCGGTACCGGGAGAGCCCCGTTCCCCTCCCCAGCTCTGACACTTCTGAGCTCCTGCAGCCCCCAGGTTACCCAGGGAAGTTGTGGATTTGTGGACGCCCAGTCCCTGGGAGTGGATGGGGCCCTGAACATGATTTTGGTTCCCTTCCCTCACACAAGCTTGTCATCCATTTAAGTCCCGCCTGTATTTATTTGTTTATGCTGGCAGCCACTGGACAGATTATGGTTATTTTATCACACAAAACCTTGCTATGATTTTTACATTGTGAGTTCAGCAAAGCATTAAACATCTCATCAACTGCTCTTGGCTTCAGGGAGAGGTAAGTACTTGTCTCCCATTGAAGAGTGAAGGCAGAAATCCAGAGGCAGGCACTCCCTCCCTCTGAGAGGATGAGTTTAAGCATATTACATGGAATGGATTTAAATACCTACTAAAGTTGTCACACGCTTTGCTGAATCAAGACTGAATATTATCAGAAGTATTTAAGTAGCTCTGGATTCTATATCTCCTTTTAAATACTTTCATAAACCCTGAGGACTTTGCATCTTGGGATTTTGACTTAAAGGTGCACAAGCTCTTTTGAAGGGTGCCTTCCAAATTCCCAGGCAATTTCCCAGTTGGGAAATTGGACATTCAATACTTACTGGGTTGCAAGCATGAGGATTTCCACGTCTAGGACTGGATTGTTCGGGATTTTGCTGTTCTTTTTGTGCTGACCATTTGGAAATCTGTTTCCACTGGTATTCCTATAAACATCAGAAGATCCTATGCCTTCAGCAGAAGCAGAACAAAGTTCATCATCTGGCTCAGAATTCTGCCTGGAGCCACAGGCACACCTTTGAGCAGTGAGATTTTACCAGAACACAGCACAGGAATGCTTTGGTTGCAATGACGTTTAAGATACAGAGAGACACTCACATTTATATTGACTTTCCAGAGCTTTGGACAGCTTGAACTTCAAGTCCTGGTTTTATTGATCCAGATCAGGGGATTTCTTTGTTTTCTTCTTTGTCCAGGATCTCTGTCACTCGAGGAAAACCAAAGACACCCACCTGGCTTTTCCTCATGTCCCTTCTCAGGGCCTTTTTTTAACAATATCCAACCTGTGTGAAAAAGAAAAGTTCTGGTAAAGGGACAACTGGACAGTGCTGGTTACACAGGAAGGAAGGGAACTCGTTGGGAACTCTGGGTTATTTTGTGTTAGTTAGAAAGTTTGTACCTGTTTTTAAATCTGCATTTTAGCAGAGGTAAAGCATTTTTAAACATTCTTACCCAGGGAAGTTTTTTGGGAGCTGCTGTTCACTAACTAACCCTCGTGTGGGGAGTGAGACATTGTGGTCCTCAGTGAAGCTCAGCTCCTGCTGAGCTTGCCCAGGAAAGGAGCAGCCTCTCTGAGCAGGCATCTGTGTGCTGTGTTTGTTCCATATGCACACACATCCATTATGGATGACACACAAATGCTGCTCCTGCTTCCCGAGCAGGCTCTTATGGCAAGGCTCACATCCCACTGATCCCACTGCTTCGGAAGTGAAGCATTCAGAAGCCTCCCAAAATGTGTTACAAACGATGTATGGAGAAACAACTTCCTCCAGCACTGAAACAGAGTCATTGTCATGGCATGATGGAGGAACTGTTAAACAGACACAGCAGCAACACTGGAGCTGGATTCAAGCCAGGGTATTTCAAGCAACTTGTAAAAAGTTCACTTATTCTTTAATGACTCCACCTGGCCAGAGCAGGACCTCTGGTTTCTGTGCCTTCCAGAAGATATGCTGCAGGAGGAGTGTGTCTGAGCTGATATGAATCAAACCGGTTCCTCTAACACTGCCTTGGTCTGGAATAGCTGTTGACCTGATGGAGTGTTAATGGGAACATTTATTTGTTTCTTTATCACTACAAAGATGTCATATATACTTACCCTGCTGCTGCCACTGTTCCCAAAGGGCTGTCAGCACCAGAGCCATTATAACACGACTGCCAGAGGTAATTTTTTTTCCCCCCTCACACATTATTTCTTCAAATGATTCTGCGAAGAGAGAAAGAACTCGGATACAAAAATTGCTGGTAAAAGAACTGTACAGTGTGATGTGAGCCAGAGAAGCTTTCCTAAATGCCTGTCAGTCTCTGCCTTTGTTGCTTACAGAGAGCAGCACAGGCACAGCCTGGATCTGTCTTGGCACAGGGGTTGTGTGCTGGCCCTGGAAGGATGGGATTTGCCACTGGAGCTCTCCAGTTCATGGGGACAGGTGACAATTGCATGGACTTTGGGACCAGGCAGCTGTCCCGTGCACAGGGCACCCCACCCCTTCTTCATATTTCTCCAAATTTCTCATGTGACAGCACAAAGGCTCCACCAGAGTGTTTGGGGGACACAGTCATCAGTAAATAAAAGTTAGGCAGGAGCCCACTGCCTTTACCTGTGGAAGAAAACCGATCCCATCGCATTTCATTTGTGTCACGCCGTGACTTGACAGTTTAAGGAAATTGCTAATGGGACCTTTTACTGCGGGGTCACGAGTTCAAACCTGGCTCTGTCGGTAATGACCAGCAGTATCTGATGAATGTTTGATGACGTGAGATGAAAATATGGGTCTCAATCCATTTATCAGTAGGAAAACCCTTCAACAGCTCGAGCCCCTTAAAGCTAATCCCGACAGAAAAGCCAGAGAGGCTGGAGCATGAACGAGCCCCTCCACAGCCCCACAGTAGATCAAGGTCAGGATGGGGCCATGCAGATGGAAAAGCTTAGAGCAGAGAGGGCTGGGCAGCACCTTTCTGTGCATAAACAAATCTACTGCTTAATGCACTGAAATACTCCCACAGCAGCTCGGAATGAGAGAGCCAGATCCGGGATTGTTCTCAGAGGGACAATGATCCTGGCATGAGGGGGGAGATGCAAACACCGGGAAATCCGGGATCAAGAGCTGGCTGAAACCAGTGCCAAAATGCAGGAATTCACAATTTTGCAAGCTGAGAAGTCTTATTTTAATTTCTCGATATTATAACACCGCCATAAATTTGAAACTCAAATATCAAGGTAACGGGTGAGGAGTTAGTAAAAGCCCTTTTAAAATATCCTTTTTTCTTTTTCTTTCCCGAGATCAACAGAAAAAGAAATTATTGCCTGATTCAGTACTCCCCGAGCTGTCCCTTGCTCTCAAAAAGTGTAAAAGCATCGCTGGGGGAATTTGGCAATTTGCTGAGAGGCAAAGGCTGATGTGTGAGCAGGACACGGGCGGTGCCCTGCAGAGCCCAGGTGCAGATTTGGGACGAGTGTGGAACACACGTGTGCAAGCTCCAGCTCAGCACCACTTCCAGGAGCGGCTCTGCACCCTCCAGGGCTTCTCCTTCAGGATCCAGCCGGGAGATGCAGGAAAGGAGGGACTCAGGATTCGGGGGAGTCTGTCCCGGCAGCATCCCGCAGCCCAGAGGTGCTGCCTGGCCCGGGATGGAGCCACGGGAAAGATTCGCATCCTTTGCGTTTGCCGGCGCTTTGCAGGGAAATGAAAAAGCGTGGGGGCCATCTGGTGGGAGCGGGGAGGGGATTCCGCTCCGCCTCATTGTTCTCCGCAGTTCTGCCAAGGGCTAATTCCAGCTGCAGGGAGCGCCGGGCGGATTCTGAGAAATTGGGGGATGCTGGAGGGGCCGCGGTGGCGTCATTTACATCAGTAGCACGGCTGGCACCTAAAAACACCCTTTTAAAGGGAATTACACCCCTGGAGAGTGACCAGGAAACACAAGACACTCTGCCAAGTGTAAGTGGAGGACGAGGCTGCTGGGGCAGGGCAGGTGTGCGGTACCTGCAAAAACACGGGAGCAGCGGCTGCAGAACAAACACCTGGCAGGGATGGGAAGGGTGGAGCCACTGGGGGAAAAAAGGTTCCTCAGCACCATTTCCAGGGTCAGAGCAGGAGTGGTTTTCTGCCCACTAAAGCTCAGCACTGACTCGCCGAAATCAGCAGCCTCCAAACCTTTGTAGCTGCAAGTATAGAAATAATTCTCTAATTTTAGTGTTTTCCCCCGTCTGTAGGACATTTCTACCTACGACTCTATTCCTGTTCATCTTTACACTTCCTGGGATTTGATCCATATTGATCCACATGTGCTTTCTTCCAGGATTTTTTAAGGCTGCAGAAATGACAATTTCCACACTAGTTACAAAATAATTACCCATAATAATTTAATAATGAGCTTTCCCTTTAAATTATTAACATAGGTAGCCAAGAAAATTGTCAATTTTAACAAGTTTAAATTCAAATGATAAATACCAAATCTGTGTTAAATGAGACCAGCAAATTAACAATTAAAATATTTATGCAAGAAGGCAAAAGATATTGTATTCAAAGAGCTGCAGAGCAGGCTCCCATCAGAGTATGTGACAGTGGCCTGTGTTTGCACATCCCAGTTTTAAAATCTTCTGCACAGGGAAGAGGGGAAAATATCTGACCCCATAATTGCAGCTGGACAGTGTTGACTGGCATCCAGTGGGATTTCTCCAGAATCGAAGCAGTTCCCAGAACATCCCTGGGTTATACTGAGCAGAAATCCTGACGAAAATGAAATTATTTCTATCATACAAATCGTTATGTGTGGAAATCTCCAAAGGAAGGAATTGCCTTCGTGACCCCTCGGAGCTTTGTCACCAAGAACAGAGTCAACTGTGCTGGTTTTTAAGAAATGGGAGAAAAACTGCCCGTCTAGCTGAACGAAAAGTACCAGTGTCAAAGCAGATTTCTGATGCCCTGTGAATGTAAATCCCAATTTTCCAGCAAACTCAGCAGCGGATCAGCACCGTGGAATGTGCCAGGGCGGCTCTGCTCGCGATTTTGGTGGTGAAGAATAACTATAATAGGAAAAATAGGAATAATAGGAATAATAATAGGAATAATAATAGGAATAATAATAGGAATAATAATAGGAATAATAATGATGGTGATGATAATAATAATAGGAATAATAATAGTAATAACAATAATATTAGGAATGATAGTAATAATAATAATAGTTAGAATAGTAATAATAGTTATAGTGATAGCAGTAGTAGTAGTAGTAATAGTAACAGTAGTAGCAGTAATAGCAATAATAGTAATAATAATAGCAATACCCTGTTCTGCACCCTGTCCCACTCCCGACGCCGCTGGAATCGGCCGAACCGCAGCTCCCGGTGCCGGTCCCGCACTGCCCCGCCGTGGCAGCCGCCGGCACCGGCTCCCAGCCCGCTCCTCTGCCGGCTCCTGCCTCCTCCTCCTGCTCCCCTCTGTCACCGCAGAGAGGATCCAGCCCTCGGGAAAGCGACCCCGGGCTCCCAGGAAAGCGAGAGCTCCGCTGCCCGGGCCGTGAGTTCATCCAGATGTGCAAAGATCTCCAGGGCAGGTGTTGGAGAGCTGGGACTGCAGAAGAGATGCCCGGAGGAAAGTTTGATCTCAGACTGAGAGAGAACATCAGAGGATCAAAAACCCACCTCAGCCAGCACTGCCCAATCCCCCAAAGCACAGCTGGATACGGAGAACACTTGTGCCCAAAACCAGAGGGAGCAATTCCAGACCCATCAGTGCACAGACAGACCCCGCTGATAAAACCCCGGGAGAATTAACTTGTGTTTTCTGTTGAGAACAAGGCTGGGGAGAAGAGGCTCATTTTTTGGTGACACTGTCTCTGAGAGCATCAGTGGAGCCTCCCTGCCACGTGTGAGAGCAGGGACAGGCACAGCCCAGAGCCCCCAGCTGCACCCCCCGAGCTCAACAAGGAGCTGACACACTCCAAATCGGTATTTAAGCACATCAAAGCAAAATGAAGAAATGCAGTAACACTCCACCCTTGTGTTTGAGGTTGTTCCCCACAGTTTCCTTCCACCTGTGCCAGTGGAGATCATCCCCAGCCTTTGACCAGATCAGCTACACCCCAAACTCAACCAGGTCCATGCAAAGATTTTTATCTCCAAAACAAGTTGTATTTTAGCAGGTTACAATTTTTCATTTTTCTTTACCTATCAACACATACTTTCTAACACGGAGGGCCTTTGAGAAATTAATTTCCATCTGAAAACAAACAAGGGCTGAAACAGTTTACAAAGGAACCCATCTTTCAAGGACATTTCCTTTTAAATTGCACAATGTGGCTCTTAGCAAGGAAAATAAATAAAACTTAATCTCTCTGCATTCCAGCTGACATTTTTTCCCCAAGCTAGAAGTGAACAATCAATTTAAAGAAAACTCAGACTATGGTCAATTAAGAAACTGTATATAATTTCATTTATAAATACCAGATACTTATTAAATTGATTATTTTAATCCAATTAAGTCTGTTTTACATTTTAAAATTCCTAGGAATGAAGTAATTTATCCACATCGCAGACCTGGGCTTTTCACATCTGTTGCTGCAAAATTCTGCAGCTCGTCTGGTCTTTGGCTGTGCTATTAGCTGAGAGTGTTTCAGCTACCAGATTTATTTAAGGATGTGGATTGTAAGCCTCCAGGAAATGGCAACTACTGGGGAAATTTGTGTCTAACTACTTGTAACACAAAGAATTTTTTTTATTATTATTTGGGTTGGTTATGTATTTAAATTATTTTTCTTCTATGAGTTGTCTCTTTAACCAGGATGGTCTCCTTTAGGTTTGTGTTTGTGAGGATGTTCTCTGAGTGCTGTTTAATGAGCTGCCAGCACCCAGCCCTTGCTTCTCCTCTTCCCAACCTCCCTTTTCCTCCTGACTCTGTCATCTTCATCCTGCTCATCTCTGTCAGGGAAAAAGAGAAGGAAAAACCCTCTGGAAAACAACCTGTGGGCTTCTAGGGAAGTGGTAGAGAGCTCACCAAGTTTAGCAGGCAAGCTTTTTCTCTAAAAGTTTTCAAGAGAATAACCAATACCTGAGAGCCACAGAGTGCATTTGCTGTGTGGTTTATCAGCTGGATCTTAACTCCCTTCATGAAAAGAAAAGGGATGGAATTTCCCTGGCCAGGATCTCCACACTGGGCATTCCCAGGCACAGCAGAACTGCACCAAGGAGAGAAGCCACCACAGCTGGGTCTCTAGCAGGATCCAGTGAGTAAAAGAGCCATAATTAAGAGAAATAGGCACAGCCAAAAAGAAAATTGGTGTCTTTGGGGTGAGGGGCTGTGATCTTTAATGTGGCTGCACATGCATATCCCAAAAATGGGGATCAGCAATACTGCCACACTCAGCATTGTAACACTAAGAAAAATGAAGTTTGAGGTTGCATTTACTGACAATTTTATGCCAGTAAAGCCAAAGAGATTAGTGGGGAAATGTATTTGTCAATCCTTCCCACAAATGTTTTTGCAGGGCGACATCACAGGCAAAATGAACAATGAATGAACAATCCACACACAACAGCTCCAGGCACTGCAGAGACTGAAAAGCTGAAAAATTAAAGGTCTCTTCATACAAATTTAACATGCAGGAGGGAAAAAGCCAGCACCAATGCCTGGCCACCTTCACAGCCCTCCTGGGAGCAGCACAAACCTGCAGAGGGCCATGGATTGTCCCTCCTGGAGACCTTCCAGCCCTGCACTCCACACCATCCTGCTGCCTCCAAAACAGGGAGGCATCCTGCCCTGACCCAAGCAAAATCCAGTGACACCAGACCCACCCCCAATAGGCTCCTTTCATTCTGAATTCTTCCCAACAACAGAAAATGCTTCAAGTGGCCAGTTCTCCCCAAAAGTGTGGGGGGGGATGGAGGGCTTACACACTGATATAATTATTCTTGCATTTATATCATATTTGCCAGAGAAAATCTGAATTTTGAACCAAATGAATTCAAACTCCTTGCCTGTCCCTGCCAGTTGGGAAAAACTTACAAGTCTGTTCTCAAACATTCAGACAGTTTAAGCCCAATTATTTTTGTTTATATTAGAAAATGATTGAGGCAACTTAGAAATTTAATTTAATCAGGAAAAAGGGGGACTCCAAAAGAATAGATTTTCCCATGCTGGAAAACTTCGTGCATTTCAAGAACTCTCAGCCTTGGCATAAAATGAAGTGTTTCACTAGGAACAAGGAAGGAAATAGATTCCTCTGCTGCAAAACTGCCAAAACCCAAAGGAGCTGAGAGTAATGCAGCTCAAAGAGAGGCTTTCAAATCAAACCCCTCACCACAAACTTGTTTCTCTCCTCATGGAGTCATCCCACCTTGTGTAAATCCATTTATTTCCCTGAGCCCAGAGCTGGGACACCCGATAGGACTGACTAGACACACACCACCACACCATGTGATCAGAGCTCCTATTTCCAACAAAAAACCAACCAGCCATAAAATTCCCAACTGTTCCCATTATATCACCTAGCTGGAAGCATCTCTTTGAGTCCAAATGTTCATCAATCACACCACCATCATGAGCCCACATGAAAACCATTTCAAGCCTCAGCCTACAGTTACACCCTGATCATAAACACTCCAAAAGCATTTTTTTCCCATTTACTCATGCACAGCTGCAGAGAAATAGAAAATCGACTCAAAGCAGTGTCCAAGAGGGAGTTCTGCACCAGACAGAGCACAGAGGTCAGGAGTGTTGGCCCAGATGCTCTACAGAGCACTGAGACAGACGGTTCATTTCATTCCTAACCTCCCTGCTCCTCCAGAGCAGCCTTCCCTCTTTTCCTCCTGTTCAAGTTTATTTCTTCTGCAAGATCTTAGCTGGCCTCAGTTTTGGCAGTTCTCACTTCATCCCTGAACTTCCTGACCTGCAAGATACAGCCTGCTTGGCTTATCAGTATTTATTTCCCACCCACCCCCATTCCTTGCAGGCGTATTTTTAAGTTCCTCCTAGAGCTAGTTGTCCCTAGTTTTCAGAAAATTGTATCCTGCCAGCATTTCTGAGCTGCCAAAAACCAAAAATGAAGCAAAAAAAAAAAAATGAACACACTCGCCACATCCCTTAAGTTTCCTAGTCTAGATTTTACCAACTACTTTGCTGTGCCTCTTCCACCCTGCAGCACTGGACAGGCTCCACCTCACTTTGCTCTTACAACTCTTTATAAAAAGTGTTGGCACCTCATGGAGGTAATTTCCATCTTTCAAGTCCTGTTCCTATGAACTCTGCAAGCCTCTCTTTGCTCCCCTTCCTCCCCTTTCCCTCTTTAAGGTATTTTTTCAGTAGGAAGTGCATTAGAGCTGTTTCCATCCCATCACATCCCTCTTTGCAGGACTCCCGGAGCCTTCACGTCTTGGAGCTCCTTCTCCAGCACAGAGCAGTCAACTTTGGGGTCACTCCAGTGAGAATACTGCAGCATCATTTTTCCTGAAAGATCACAAACCTTCCTGCTCTGGCAGGCTCCCTTCCAGCACCACATCCACGTTTCCATCCTGTAATCCTGGCAGGCAGTTGTTTGCTGTATCTGCTGCTGGCCTCTTGATTCCCAACGAGTCTCCAGGTGCACTCACCCACATTGCTGTAAATCCAGTCCTTTCCTACAGCTTTGGCATTACCAATTACCTATGAATAATTCAGGTTATAAATTTAGAAGTCCATGGCCAAGAGATCAGTCAGGCTGAGAAATGGCTCCTTGGCATCAGCAGTGAAAGCAAACCTTAGGGGGTTGTTACATTTTTTTATACTGCATTTATGAAAATGATGTGACAGTGTGGGACAGGAATGACCCCCGTGGTTCCTTCCTGCCCTGCTGCCCCCAGGTGATCCCACAGGTGAGTTCCTCTCCCTCCCTTCCCTGGGGCCACCTGAGGTACCTGTGTGGCCCAGAGTCCTCCAGTCCCCCTTGCCAAGGCTGACCAAGCCTGGCTCTTCCCAGCTCTTCCCACTTGGGGAACACTTGCTCCCCACCACAGATGTGAGGTGACCCCATCCCAAGTTTCCCATTACTCATTTCACAAATTTATGGGATTATTTTTCCACGTGCAGGGACAGCAAGCAGAGTTCAGGAGAGTATCCTTCAAACACATTCTGTGAATTGAGGGAAAGCCTTTTTCCCACCATACCAAGGAGCATCCTGTAACAGCCCTATCCAGAAAATCCCCATTTCCTGACTCCACAGACTTATAAAGTGTGGCAAGAATGGAAACAGCCTAAATTATGTAGATGGAAAGCTTGGGCATGGACAAAACACCCTTTTGAGAAAGTTTCAATTCCACAGAAATGCAGTCATGCAAGAGCAGGACCCAGACCATGGATTGACAGGAGAGAAGAGTTCAAGAAAATATTCTCAACTTTTTTTTTTCCCCTTCCCCAAATACACCAAGCTGCTAATAAAAGTTTTAGGATGATCAGTGAAAGCACATGATGAATCCAAATTTCTGATTAATAGACAAGAAAACAAAATTGAGATGCAGAATCAGAAGGTGGTGTGACTGATGCTCCCATCCTGTCAAGGGGAAGGAAATAGATTTGGAGTTTGTTTGGGGCTCAGCAGCAGGAGGCACAGCCTCCAGGAGCAAACGTGCCTTTGAGTTCTGCATTGGCCATGATCTGGTGCCAGGAACAGGGGAGGGCAGGAGGTACCACCAGGACACAGAGCACTGAAATGGAAATGGGGAGAACACAAGCATGGGGAGTTTCACTCATCAGAGGGAACAGAGGGGCTATTACTCGAGCCTCTCAACATGTTATTTGTGGAATTTCAGTGCAATAATCACATAACCAGGTGTAAAAATCTTCAAATGTAATTTATTAAGACATTCAGCTATGTCTGTCAGTCTACATCCAAATTTACTACTAAAAATAAAATAGTATCACATTTCACATTAGGAATACCGACTTTGAAAAACACTTGAGTCAAGCCTATCGTATAAATAAGTGACTAATTTCTCTTCATATCAAAATTCACATAAAAAAATTGCCTGCCCCCTACTCCCACCTATTTCCCCACCCCAGTCCCCAGTCCCTTGTTCTACTTGAAGCCATGATGAATGTAAAAATTTAAGTATGGACATGTCCTTGTCAAAGAAAAAAAGGTGCAAACCTATTAACAGCTTTTAAAAGTGGCATTTGCGGAGTCTGATCATACACAATAATGTACTCATTCCCAAAGTGCAAATATCGCCAGAGTTTAATACTGTTTTAATTCAGCTGCAAGGGTTAAACATTACACAGCACAGTCCTGCAAGGCCTCTATCCGTGCCCTAAAACTCATCCCACTTTCCTCCTGCAGAGGCAAAGTGTTCATGAGAGCTTTAGTTTACTTCATGCAGCCCACACTGTGCCCATTATGAGCAAAAGTTTCATATACATCAAAATATTGACGACTCTGTCATAAAAGTCAAGAGTCACTATAGATTACATGAATTCAAATGCAACTGCCCCAAGAACACCCAAAGCATACACACAACGTATTAAAGAGTGCTTCCATCTCCTGGTACAATCACTGCTGTTACATCTTTGATTTTTGCTTACGTGCCATAAAAAATGTCAGCAACCAAAGCTGCCCATCCGCCAGAGACCGGCAACTCGCGGCCTGTAGCGCCCCTCAGGGCCTGGGACATGGCTCTGTGCAGCTCCCCTCCCTGACCAAAACCAAGGCAGCCTCCTGTCCCTCTGGCCACAACATCCCACAGACCTCTCCCTCCTCTCACCCCTCACCTACATCTTGAAAACACTCTTGCACTGCTATTGATTCCCAGACATCCTTCCTATGCCCGCAGTTCAGAGAGCTTCTGGAGTCATTTCTACTACATCTCACTGGAGTTACCACTACCAAGCAGCCCATAAAAATCAGCATGGGAGATTACATTTTGACCAGCATTAATAGCTACACTTCTTTCACAGCTGTGGAAGGATTGGTTTCCTTCTGAGTCAAACGTGGATCTCTGAAATGTGTTTGTTCCCGCGTCATCCTCTGTAGCCTCAGAGCTGGACACAAACCCCCAGATCTCGAGCAGGGCCCCCCTCTGGGGCTGCAATGAGTTCAGCAGCACAGGCTGCTCCCTGGCTGGCCTCACAGGGGCTCGTGTCACTGTCCATGCTGTGAGACCCCCCCGGCTGGGCAGAGGCCTCGGGGCTGTCGTGTCCATCGTGGCCCCTGCTCGGGCTGTCCTGCACACTTGGCCTGTGGTCACATTCAGCACCAGGCTCGGCTGCCTCTCCAGGCCTGGTGTTTTGCTCTGCACTAGGATTTGGCTGCTGCACTGGCTCTGGTCCCAGTCCTGGGAGCTGTGAAGGGCTCTTCAGTTGGCAGTGGCACAGAGGGCAGGTTTCTTGCACGTACAGCCATTTCTTAAGACAACCCGCATGAAAAAAATGGCTACATGGTGTGATTACAGCAGTTTTCATATCCTGAAAGACATAAAAAAAACAAACAAAAAGGAAAGATATTATTATTTGTAATCCCATTCCTCTCCTCTCACCTCACACACCTAATGGGTTCACCAGGCACAGAAGAGACAGAGCAGTCCACAGACAAGGAAGAGAATGTGCTTTCCTTCACATCTACCATGTTTCATAGGAGGAGCAGCTGAAGGAACTGGGGGGGCTCAGTCTGGAGAAAAGGAGGCTCAGGGGGCACCTTCTGGCTCTGCACAACTCCCTGACAGGAGGGGCAGCCAGGTGGGGCTGAGTCCCCTCTCTCAGTGATCAAGCGACAGGACAAGAGGAAATAGCCTTAGGATGTGGCAGGGGAGATTTGTTTTGGGAATTAGTGAGAATTTGTTCACAGAAGAGGCTGTCAGGTATTGGAATGGAGGTGGTGGAGTCACTGGAGGTGTCCAAGGAAGGCCTGGATGTGGCACTCAGTGCCATGGGGATCAGTCACAGGCTGGACTCAATCTTGGAGTTTTTTCCAACCTTAATGATCCTCTGATACACCATTCAAACACAGGCCAGGTCTTGCTTTCTTTATTATAGGCATTAAAAATGAGGCAAAAACTCTCTGTTTGTAAGACATTATTAAACATGACCTTTTCAGGACGAGAATCACAGGACTGGTTGGCTCAAGAAACAATTGTGCAAGTCAAAACAGCACAATGACAGTTACAACATGTAACAGCACCAGAAATGAAGTGACACCATGAACTCTGCCAGCTGAGACCCACATAATCCTAGTCTGGTGTTTTGAACACTGTCATTCAATCTGGCAGTTTTACTCTTCAAAGAATTTCTATCAAGTTTGGAGCCAATCCAATCCCACTCTTAACTGCACACTACTAATGTTAGGGTGATTCTTTCACTGTCACACATAACTACAATTTCTATTCAAGAGTAAGAGACTTTGGAGCTAGAAATGTGATAAAGATATTACTTTCTGCATTAATGTCTAAGGTTCTTACATCTGCTGGCTTATGTTAGCAAGACCCTTAACCTTTGGATAATTAGGTTTCTGCTACAAAACTGACACTGCACATGGAGCAGAAATGTCTGTAGAGACTGAGCTGCTTCTACAGAATAGTAACAAATCAGCCACTGAGAACATGTTGTCTTTCACTAACAAAATCCTCCAGTAATGAAGCAAGGAGCACGTTTGCTGCTGCTGCTGTGACCAGCTCAACCCAAACATGAGAGGTGTCAAAGCAGCTTGAGGACAGACTTTGATGTGTAACTGAAGAAAAAAAAAAATAAAAACAGTTTAAGCACTTCCAATCTCTTCATTCCTGAGAATTATCTTAGTGACAGCACTCCAAATCAATTTGCACAAAGCAGAAAACTGGGTGATTCCAGTAACTTACTGAGGGCAGTATTAATCATTACACATAATTCAAGTCACTTATTTTATCAGCTGAAGACTGAACTTGGTCTGGGGGTATTTCAATCCTTTGACACTTCCATTCCTACCTGGTAGCAGATGGCACAGATGTCATTGTGCTGCTCCAGCTGCTCCTTGGTGGCCACGGGCAGAGATTTTATCTTATTGACAGCGTCTCTGCGAAGGAGGAAACTCTTCCAGCCCAGCTGGGCCCGCAGCCACACGTTGTAGTAGGAGTGGATGAAGATGATGACAGAGCCCATGACAGTCCACTCCCCAAAGATGGTTTCTGAGACACCATAGGCCACCACACACAGAGCCACCAGGAACTCCAGCAGCCGGTACGTGCCGTTCACGTAGTAAATCACATCATCCATGTTCTCCACTGGCTCCTTCCTGAACTCCTCCACCATGAACAGAACATAAATGAAGAGTGTCCCAAGCACCTGTAACACAGTGCAACACCATGAGCTCAGCTTTAGCTCTGAATTGGAGCTTGAGCCAGTGCTGGCCATGGAGCTTTGTCCACACAATGCTGCCGAGCTGGACAGAGGGCAAGGCCCAAAGTAGCTGAACTTCAACACAAATAAAAGTTGCTCTTTCTTGCAAAGCATTTAAGCTTGTTCCCAAGTACTGCCCCTTCTGTACCTTCCTGAGTCCAGAACAAATACTTACAGTATAAAATATTTCCTCTATTTACATTATTGTGTTTCGAACATCAAATTACTTTCGAAGAGTTATAGCTAAGTAATGACACATAAATGAGTGCTCTGAGAAAAAGCCTTTTTACTATGATAGTTCCACACCCTCAAAAGCATTTTGGCTTTACAATTTGAAGTAGACTTCCATTCACCTTTGTTCTCAGCCCACCTAGGAGCTCCTCAGCCTCAGATACAGAACACACAGAGATAATTTTTATCACCCCTTGTAATTCTGCCTTCTCTCATCCCTGTTCTTTCCTCATCATTTTCCCCCTTAGAATAACAGGAACACAGTTAATGCAAGGCTACACAGGGCTGATGTTCTTACCTGAAGAGAGGTTAGAATACTGCTGGAGATAATGATCAACAGCCAGAAATCCATGTGGAAAAACTGACAGATCATGTAGGCCATGTATGCAGGGAACACGAGTAGGAACAGACAGAGGCTGACTGCTCGGAAGTGCTTCCACAGACTCCTGCAAAACAACACAATAGGTTTTTATTTTTCAAGTCAGATTCGAGTGTCACAATAAGAATAGAATGACTGCTGGATGTAGGCACGTTACATGTTTGCTCAAGGCTTTAGAGCTTGTTGAAAGGAGTTTCTATTTTTCTTGGGCACAGTCTCATTCCCAGCTCGCACACATGCCTACAACTGTGGAAAGTTCCCTCTCATCTGACCTTTGCTGTTTTCAATAGAAAGACAAAAATTATGGTCAAAATAAGTACTTGAGATACTGAATGTTACACATGGAAGTCCATTAAAATAAATTATTAAACGTGTAACTGTTTGGACACTTTTCTAAACAAACAAGAGGTCTCCAAACTAATTCTTGCAACTCTTCTTCATCTTTTTGCTAATATGTGTGGGGCAAAGCTACTTCCTTTCATCACCAGATTTAACCCTGCTGCCTTTAAAAGTATATTCCCCAATTCAGAGATCACAAACGAAGTGTAGCAGGACCTGAACATTTATCTCAGCCAGTCCTTACTCTGTTCCTATCATCTACTTCTTCCTAATCTCGCCCCCAGCCTAAACACACCATCAATCTTTTTACAGCCACCCATTTGTGAAGGCTTTCAAACTATCTCCAGTAATTTACTGTACTACCTCTACTTGTTCCTCAGGTTGTATTTTAACCTCACTTAGCTCTGGAGATGAGGTACAGAAAAAGTCAAAGCATTTGGGGGCACAGGACAGCAGCACAAGCTGATTAATTCAATACAGTCTGAAGAAACATCAGAGTGACTTTGAGGTCTGCAGTTCTGTGTCTGTGGGTGAGGGAGGAAAGGAGAGCTGAAGTGGAAATTATCCTGTTTCTTGCTGATTTAGAACTCCCTGGGAGATTTGGCAGAAGAGTTAAACCTCTCTGTCCCCACAGTCTGCTTGTTTAAGCTGGGCAGATGCTCCTATCCTGGCTCTACTCCCTTTCCCTCTGTTTCTACCCTGGAAGTTAACTTGCTCCACGCAGAACACCTCTAAGCTAAACAAACTCTAAACATGAACAAACCTCTGCTCATTTCTTCCCTCACAGGTTAAAGAAAGGGAAAAGACAAATGCAACTGACAAAGATAAGAACAGATTAATATGAGAGCACCACATAGCACCAATACAGCTCTTCAAAACACAAATGAAACTGAACAATCCCACACAATCCAAACATGTGGGACACTAAGGCAAACCTTCCACCTCTGATTTTGTGCCAGTGAACCTTATCATTTTGGGATCATGAAAAAAATAGGTTTTACAATATCTAACACAAGGTCACTCCTAGAAACTTCCCACCCTCAATAGCTGTGTGAGATGACGGCTTTAGAGGGAAACCCACCCAACTGCAGAGGAGGTTAAGAAAAACCATTCTGCTAATCCACACAATGGAGTGTGGGTGGGGACAGCACAGTCCTGGATTTGCTTAACTGGAACCACAAAAGTAGAGAACTTGGACTAGAAAAGAAATCTGCACTCAGAAAAAAAACCAAGGCAACTTTACAAGTACTAAAAGCCATCAATTACTAGTTTATCACCTCCTAAAAGAGCATTGAGTAACTCTCAGTTTAGGAAACCAGTCTCTTACTTGTCCCTTGAGGCTCCCAATGCCAAGACAATGGGATCAGCGATTTCCAGCATGGACTGCAGGATGGATGCCACCACAATGAAAAGAATAATACTGAGCAGGAACGCCCGATGCACAACTTGGAGCTCAATCAAACCTGTCTGCACGGCCAGGATCAGGAGTGTGACTCCTTCAGTCATCCCCCTGCAGATCAACACAGTGAAAAAAAAAACAAAAAATCACATCTGTGTCAATGCTGGTTCAAAAGCACATCTAGAAACACCAGGAAATAAACTGTCAGCTTCTGTCACAACCTTTCATATGTCACTGGTTTTAGGTTTCATTGGTGTCCCTGGAAGACTTTAACCAGGGAGGGATGTTTTCAGAAGTGCTGGGCTTAGGAACCATCAGATTTTGCTCCTGACAAGCAGTGTTTGGGCTACATCCAGCTCAGACACCACCCAGCAAAAAGCATTTTAAGGACCCAGTTTAGGGAAATTACCAATTTTGCCGTTTTTCAGTTTATTCCCCCTGTACCTAAATAAATACAGCTGTCCACTTCTTTCTGTCTTGGAAGCTCAGAGTGACTTTAATCCCTGTGAGGATCACCACAACTATTTGATGCAATAAAGTACATGCTTCACCAAGCAATGTTTCTATACAGATTACTCTTATACAGCCCCAATATATACCCTTTTTGCTTCCACATCTCGGAATCCAAAATGTAAAACGTTCTTTTGCAAATGGTCTCAACTCTCTATAGAGTTATGGGCTGGAGTAACAGGAAAGGTAGTGTCAGGATCCCAACTTCATATTAGACAAGTCGAGACAAGCCTGAGAAAAAGCATTTTGGCTATTTCCCATAACAATTTACAAGCAATCTATACAATGCTGTGTTTTAAACCTCACAGATTAGTAATGTTTCATACATGATCAGAGGGGAGATGAGGAAATGAAAATATGAATTGTTTACGTTATACAAGCATGTGAAAATTTTTCAGTGACTCATGAAAATAAAAACAATTGTAAATCCCAAGTAAGAGCCCTGAATTTGTGCAGAAATGAACCACTTCCCAAGAAGTCTGTGACAAGTATTTTCACCTCAGATCTTTTCAATGCACACACAGACTGGCATACAAAAAACTTGTCAAAAGGTCAAGAGTCAAAAAACAGCAATGCCACCCCTCTATTTTTATATAAATCCCCTTTAAATCTGTTTCTTTTCAGACTCTATGCACAACGAGACACTTACCTGTTCATAGCAGGATCGTTCATGAACGCTCGGTAACCCTGCAAGTAAAACTTGCAGAGAGTCAGAACTCCCAAAGCCACAAAGGAGACTGTGAAGACCAATCCCAGCAGTGAGTATGGAGTGCTACAGCATTCGGCAATACTGCCAGGAGAGACAGGAAAAGAAACAAAAACAAAAGGTTGATCAGTTACAAGCAATGTGATGAGCTCTCTCCTTGTCCTGTCAACTGTGCAAGTTGGTTTTACAGCAAAATTGGACTGATTTAATGAAAATGTTAGAAGTTCTACACTGCCATTAAGTCTTCCAATAAAAGAAAAAGATGAGATAGGTTTTATTACTTCTTTCCAAGATATAAGTTCATTGCAGCTGCCCTTGGAGGCAGGGCTGTGCTGTGACATCCCTGCAGTCCCCTCGGCACAGGGCCACGTGGTGGCAGTGTCCTGCTGCCGCTGGATTGGAGCCACAGGCCAGCCCAGAGCCTCCACACACTGAAGTCACTGCTGGAATTTCACCCAGCACCACAAAGACCCAGTTAAAGCAGATGGAGTCACTAAGGCATGTTCTCCTATTCATAATAATGCACACCAACATCAAACCAATAAATCTTGGGAGAGTGGGGCTTTTTGTCAGCATTCTCACCAGGGTCAGGTGGGCAAAACCTTTCTCTGGAATGGCTGAGCCTGAAGCAGCAGAAGAAGACAGCAGAGAAGGCTCTCCTTCAGCTGGTTTCTTCCTGTCTTGCTACAGCAAAGTCCCAGAGATCGAGACCCCAGACTTTATCTGGCAGCTCCATCATCCCCTTTCAGGCTGCTCTGCTACTGACCCTGCACTGTGGTATTTGAAGCAGCCCAAGCCCCAGAATGTGCTTCAGGTTCAGAAACACAGCACTGCCAATGCCAGGTAAAGATAAAGAAGCAGCTGTCAGCTGGGGTTACACATCTGGAAATACTCATATGCATAATCCAAGGTAATACACTGACACATTCATTAAAAAAAAATAAATCTTCATTTGCTCCTCAGGACAGTAGTCTTGAGAGAGAAATTGCCATGGTCAAAACCATGTCCTGCTAATTAACTGAGTGATGAGTGAAGCAGTCCAGTGCTCTGACAAAAAGTTTTGAGGAAGCACATGCTTAAAAAATAAACAAAGCTCATCCAAGAGACATTTACTTTGTCACTTTTAGTGACTACTTAAACCTGAAATATCCTTTGAAAGCAATTCACTCCAGAAAATGTTGATGTGTTTACATATACTATTTACAGTACTTCTGGTAGGCCTTCAAATTCTTTCTGTTTACCATGCCAAGGGGGGATAAAAAAGCCTTTAGATGTTCCTGCTGATCAAGATAGTGAGAAACTGTATTTAAAGCAGTTATTTATGCAGGGTATTTGAGGGACTTCGAATTTTTGCTTCAAAATAAATTATCAGTAATCAAGAATCCTGGTTTTTCTGCTTTTTTGTCAGAGTAATGTTAGGATTCTTCTTAAACTTGATCTGCTATGAAGAGTCCCAGAGGAGCTTATGAGCTCAAGAGATGCCTGGGGAGCTTCACTATGTTTGTGTGTCAAGCACAAGCTTATAAATTGTCCCAAAGAGCTGAACTCTTTATGGCTTCTCAAAAATCACAGCAGTTAGAAACCCATGGAAAAGATTTTGAGAGGAACAAGAACAATGAAAGGTACAAAATAGTTTTAAACAGCAAATATCAAATAAGAGCTTCCCAGTGAGAAAGGAACAGACTTAGGCTACTCTCAGTTTTCAAGAAAATAACTTGATATCCATGTCTCCCCTCTCCAACATATGAACTGAGGGGCACTGAATGAAATTATATGGACACAATCAAAATGGATTTTTCATTATAGAGATGAGGCTGAAAACACCTTGCCTCAGGATCTTCCAAGTGATACAAGTGTACATGGGTTCAAGGGCAGAAAACACAAAGTGATGGAAGAGTTTTCTGAGGGCTACTGAAATACTTATCAGCCACATGCAGCTAATGCAGCCTGACTTAAGAAGCTGGGTGCAGGATTGGATGAGTCCTAGGAAGCATCCTGTCTGTCATATCATGGGTGGGGGTCCTTCCAGGAACTCATCTGCAGCCACTGCTGGGAACTGGATCTCAGGCTCCATCAGGATCTGGTCTGATCCAGCACAGCCACTCCAACCTCCTCATGGAGTCAGACACAGCTGCTGTGTACACCCCAACTGCTCCCACCTGAATTCCAGCCCCACTGCTTTAAGCAATCGTTCACTTCAAGGGCATAGATGCAGAATTCACTTGCTTTCATGGAAGAGCACATCTTTTCTTCCACTTTGTTGAATAGCCAGCACAACATTATTTCCTGACCTGCTATTTCAGCTCCCTCCTAGGGGTCAGAAGCTGTTAGTGGTACCATTAGAGTTTTGTGTTTTTAAGATGAATCAGTGCTTTGTCCCTGTTGTACCACAAATAGGAGAAGTATAACAATTTGGTGTAGGAATAAACTCAACTTCAAGGAAAAGGATTGCTTCTCCTTTATTGTAACAAAACTAAAATTGCAGAAGAAATGAGCAGGAAGAAAAATTTCAGACCCCAGTGGTTTAGTTAACAAGCAGGTAACACAGTGAGTGCTTCTGCATAATGCAGGGTGACACCATAAGCAATTTTAATGCTATATGCAGTAAAAAATCCTTGGCATTTCTCCTTAATGATAATTAATCTTGACAGCTTACAGGATGGCACCACAGACAGATACAGCAAGGCAAGAAAAAGCCCAGCAACTGGAAAGTCTGATTGGAAAACTGTAGTGATGAGGAAGTTACTAATCAAACAGCAGAACTAATGATGTATGATCCCTAAAGACTCTGTCCTGTGCTTGCTGGCTGTGTTTAGGCAACTATTACCCCTCTTTTCCCCATCCCACTAAGGCACTGTACCTAATCTGCCTAACCCAGATTCTGCAGCACCCCCAGCTCCTCTCAGTCCTGCATTCCTAGTCCCTCTGTATGCACAAACAGCTGAAAAAGGCACACAGGTTCCAGCCAGGAGAATCCCTCAAATGCTGCCTTTCAGCAACAGCACCAACACAGACCTCTATCCTTTATCTTACAACTTTTAAACTTCATAAAATTTTATGGCCTATAAAACTTTTTCTCTTTTTAGAAAGCTTTTACAAATCTGGTATCTTTCTGATCTTTACACCTCTGCTACATTAACCACTGGGCTCAAAAGTTGCTTTGGAGTTGGGTGCTTTGGCTGCTTGGATGAACTCAAGAATGTGTCCCACACTAAAGTGATGAAGCAAGACATCCAAGGCTCAGAAAGTAACACAATCATGAATAAGATATCAGATGGACTGAACTTCAGCTGAAATATCTCAGACTTAAAGCCAATTTATATACTGAAAACAACTTCTGGACAGAAGCTCTAATTATGGCAACTCCTGCCTCAAAGGAATATTTTGCTTTCTTTGGGAGCTCTCCCACAGTTCTATTAATGTCTGCTCTGAATGGGAGCCATGTCTTTGCAGGACAAGCTTAACAGGGTTTATATGCATGGTCGCTGCAATAAGAACAAATATTTATTGGCTATCCAAGTGCAATAAAGCCAATATCCACGTATCATCTCTAAAAGAGCACAGACACTCATTTCAGAAGACAGTTCAAACAGAAAACCAACTATCTGCAGGCTCCTGAATTACCTGGTCAAGAAGAGGAAGAGGAGCCTCTCTCTGGAGGCAGGCTGGTCCCGTGTACTGAAATAGGAATAGATCTGAAGAGCAAATAAGACGAGCCAAAACACCATGAAAAGCACTGGGACCACCAGCTGGTTCCACAGAGACATTCCCAGTGCCAGGAGCCCATACACCTCCACCACCTGGGAAGACACAAAAAGTTAATTTATTATTGAGTCACAGCACCTGGGATTTGATAACAAAAGGAAAGTCAACAATACAGTCCCAAGGAGAGCAAGGATACTCCACATGACATCAGCCATCCCACAGGAAGACAGGAGGTACATCAAAGTCCAGTTTGACAAAGGCAGAGCTCAGGTTCAGCACTGACAGATTTCCAGTCTGTCTGGCAGGAGGCAGAAGCACCTGACTCCAGCAGCAAAACCTCAATGTCCCTTCCTCCAAACACCCGGCTTGGAGCTGCTCCCTGCAGCCCACCCAGAGCTGAGGGGTGGCTCTGGGTCATGCCACCCCTCAGATCCTCTTGCCCAGTTTAAGTCACAGCAATGTTGTTTTCTCTGTAGCTACTGCCAACTCACTGCACACATTAGACACTGAAATGAGTCATGTTATTAAAAAAAAGTAGTAAATGTACTTTGCTGATGTGTTTTTAAGGAAAAACTTAAAACCCTCCACACATTTTATACTTAAATATCTCAAAAGGATCACATACATAATCCACCACATGTTTTGAAATTCATGCTTAAAACTTATATTGGAAGACCCTGAAGCTCAAAGTACTTCCTTTGCACTGTAAAGGCTAAGTTAAATCATTCCAGTTTCCAAGAAGCTGGAACTTCATACAGCTGGACTTAGGTCAAAAGGAAACTGCTCATAACTACTAATTCCTCATCACCTGCTTCCCACAATGACATAGAAGCCATGGCAAGGAAATTTTCAGAAATGCTAAAAGAGCTGACAAGCATGAGGGATATGACACTCACGGGACCTGCTGCAGCACTGGGGCTGATGGACAAGCAATATGCTGCTGGCAGGGACACACAATCAAGCTCCTGCTTTTTTGACTTGCTTCTCAAGCAAGTGTATCTGCCCTGAGGAGACTCCCCTGGCCTGGGAGCAAGGCAAGCAATCCTGTGCAGCTCCTGGCACACTGCTCCACCACACTGGAAAAGGGTCATGCAACACTTATAATGCACATTCATAATGTGAGACATTTCTGGCATCTTCTGCTGCAAGAAGGCAGCCAAGGTTCTGGGCCTGCTTTTATATTATACCACTGGGCACAGCCTAACATGCACACAAACACAAAAAGCTGAGCTGGGTCACCTGTTAGGGCTCTCAGGAAACACTCCTGGTGTTTAACATCCCAATATTCACCAAGTTTTGACACTGATATCAAACCTGCAATCAAATCCAGCCCGAAATAGCTGGATTTGTGTGTAAACTCACAAACACTAGAACAGCACTGAAAACCAACAATTGCTCCGAGTTACAGCAATGGAAATATAAACACAAAAATATTCCAGTTGGAATGGCAATAGCTTCCTCTGGAATACACATCCAGGCTTGATTTGTAGCAGAGTTGCAATCAGTTACATGAACACACAATGAGTTTGTTTTCTTTTCTGCTGTTTCAGGAACACAAGAAAAGAGCAGCAAGTTCTTAAAAACCAAAATCCTGGGTTTTGCCAGTACAATGTGAAAACCACTCACAACTATTCACTGCAACTCTATTACATGTATTTAGAAAAGCAGCATCCAACATTCTTATAAACCCAGTGCCACATTACAAATTTTCTGCCATTTTTTTTCTGTATTCCCAAGGGAACAACACTTTATTCTCTCTGCATAAAAAGCCAGGAGAAAGAGTATGATCAGTGCCCAAAGGCCAGGAATACTTCCTCATGGTTGCTGTAATAAAGTCTGGCATGGAAAGACTTGAAATACTGGGATGGGGCACGGGGGGGAGACAAGCAATTCTAGAGATGAGGAGATTTGGGTAACAGCAATATTTAGAACTCAATTCTGACAAATAAACAAAAAAATCATCAAGAAACAACTATTTTTCCCCTTTAACCTGGAATGTATTTGCAATTAAAACACTTGTAAGATGTTGAAGTGTTTTAAACGTGTCTAATAAAAAATAGATACAGGTTTCAAATCCACATCTAATCTGAATTTGACTTCAGGGAGCCCAACTGCATCCACTCATGTACATGGAAAATGAAAATGCTGGTTCCAACCTTTTGCAAGGCTTTGAGCTGTACAGACATGCAACTGTTTTACCCCAAATGTTGCCACTCCTGCACAGTAAGCATATTTCTATTCTCACTGGAAAACAGGATACTGAAGCTTTGCCAGTCAGCTCCCAAATTCACTTTTAAATCGGAAAATCTACAAGCCAGGGGAGGCTTTGACTGGGTATCAGGAAAAATTTCTTCACTGAGAGGGTGGTCAGGCATGGGAAGAGGCTGCCCAGGGCAGTGGTGGAGTCACCATCCCTGGAGGGATTTAAAAGATATATAAATGTGGCACTAAGGGACATGTTTAAGTGGTTGGACTTGATGATCTCAGTTTTTTTCCAACCCAAACAAATCTGTGATTTCATGGACGAGGTCAGACCAATGGTAGGTGCTGTACAAACACAGAAGCATAATCCTGCTCTAAAGACCAACTACATACAAAATAAATAACCAGACACCAATGATCAACATGACAGGCTGAGACCTTGGCACAGCACACATCTCCTGCTGCCAAGTTTTTGTTTGTGTATGACAGATATGACAGCAAACAAGAGCTTTAAAGAAGGTTTTGAAAGAGCTTAACAAGTTAGCTTTCAGGCTGCTTCTGGATTGAGGAGCAGAAGGCAAAAAAATCCAGGCAGTGGTGAAAGCTGAAACAGTGTCTCAGTCAAAAGCCAAGCAAGCACCAATCTTTTTATATTGAAATATACAGAAGGATATATATACATATATATATTATATAAAAAAAACCAAGAAATGTGATGTTTCTGTACCACTGAGAAAGTGTCTTTTGTACTAAACATGTATCAGATGTCAAAACATTAAGAAAATGGACATGTCAGATCAGCCTTCTTGTTTGAGGTCTCAGTAAGGTTGCTGCTCTAAAGAAAATACTACAGACTTTTCAAATCACTGTGCAAGTTGTAAATCACTAAGTTATTAGAGTGAAAACCAGCTTCAGTGTCACTCTCAATTTAACACTTCATAATTACAAACAATTTTCATACAGAAAGTGTTTCTTGAAATGAACAGCTACTACAATGAATGCCCAGGGATTACTCTCCTCGCTTAATACGCTGCAAATAAATTCCAGTCTAACACAATCTTGTCTTTTAGACTGGATTATTTGGGAAGGAATAAGCAAAATACAAGCAAAGTGGTCATGCTCAGCTGGCCAGCAGCGTAATTCAGGCTCATGTCTTAACTGCTCACCCATCCAAAGCTATCATAAATTAAGGAAAGAAGATGCTCTGGACAGGAGCTTATTCGGTTGGCTAAAAAAGGATGAGCTAGAACACAAACAGAGGTGCATAGAAGACAGCTAAAGTGGGGTTTTTTTTTCAGTTCTTTCCTGCATAAAAGACTCAGAAAACAGAATGTTTACATCCACCATCCTACCTGGACAAGCTCTCTGTACGCAGACTTCGCCAAGTTATAGGGCACCAGAAGATTCGACGCCAGGAAGTAGAGAACTTCCAATCCGGTGAAAATCATGGCGAATTTATTGATGATGACGATGGTCTCGAGCGGGACGAGGCAGAGGCGAGCCAGCAGAGGGAGCATGTGCGCGGAGAAGAGCCAGATCTGCTTGGTCTTCATGACGCAGGAGCAGAGCGTGCACACCACCAGCTGCCCTGGAAACGCGACACAGCAGTTCAGAATCAAGCTGATTATCCCCTTCAGGAAAAAGCGTATTTTTAATACGTTATCTTTCCACAACACCGTTATCAACATCCAGCATATTATGACGGTTCTAACTAGGACATCTCTGTTACGAAACCAGGCTCCTCTCCGTGTCTTTTGCTGGGTCACCAAAGTTACCCTTTCCAAAGTGTGCACAGTGAATGCTTTCACTTCTCAGATTAGCGAGCTGTAAACCCAAAACACATGCAGAATCAGATTAGTAAAGCCCAGGAATAAATTATACAGAGGATAACCCAACAAGCGAGCCCTCTTTTTCCTCACCACCTCCATCTCAGCTGAAATCCCACCAGTTATCTGTACACACAGCAGCTTTTCTGAAGCCCAGCTACACTATTTCATCCTGACCTACACAAAAAAAGCAATCAGAGGTCCCAAATGGCTTTTAGAGCAACAATATTTACACTGTCAAGAGGAATTACTGGCCAAGAACAGCAACAGGAGAACAGCCAGGTCAGCAGCTGAGACTTCAATAATTTCATAACGCCCTGAGGCAGTTGCTCAGAATGATCACTGAAGCTTGCAAGTGATAGATAATTAACAACTAAATTCTCTGTAATAGCTGGTGGGGACACAAACACGAGCACATCTCCCCCACACACCCACAGATCTGGAGGGTGGTATTTCTAAAGCACTAAGAGCACTTCAGTATAACTGCTCCCATCACAGACACTGAAGTTGTACCCTTGATCCCAGAGGAAACTGAACGGGACAAAATGCACATTGCCCGGATAAGAACAATCCTCACTCATCATTTTACAGTAAGAAAGACATTTATGGCATATTATTTGAAAACAGACCCTTGTTCACAATCTATGTTAATTTATATCCAAATGCCACAATACGTGGTACTAAATTCAAGTGCAAATATCCTGGTTTGGAATCACCTCCATAATGTTTGTATTTCCCAACTGCCCCTGAAACCAGGAGCTGACCTTAGGAAAAGAGAATAACCAGACCAAGGCCAGTAACGTCTCTAGGTCAGTACGAACTCCATGTGCTCACATAAGCTCTCTGACCTTGTAAGCCCTTCTGGATGGGCTGGGGATGGAAGCTGCAAGAGGAGAAACAGCAGTAGCAGGGTTTTGCTTTCATTCTGCCAAGCTTCCCTACCTAGGGAAGGACTTCTGCTTTCAAAATAACTGCAACAGAGCTGAAAGCAATCTCTAATCTCTACTACTTAAGCATACAAAGTTCTCCCTTCCTTCACGCTGTCCCCTTTCAAGCTAAATTCCTACTGTCAATTTGACAGATGTATTTCTGAATTAACAGATGTCTCTGCAGAAAAAGCACCCTTGCTCTCAGCAAGGCACTATCAGCACACTGGGTCTTCTGAGCCTCAGAGAAAGTTACTCTACTCATCTCTTCAGACGTTCAGCAGACTCCAGCTCTGAAGCATTCTCCCTCTGCTTTGTTGTTCTCTGCCTACACACACGTTGCTACAACCCTATTTAAGACACCACCAGCACACTGCTGTGCTGTCATATTCAGGAGCCTGGCAGGCAGCTTGCGAGGATTTCTGCGACTCATGGTAACTACGGCAACTCAGCTTCACACACAAAGGGACGCAAACACCAGCATCCAATGTGTGCTTCAGCATTTAATGAGAGTCCTCATCTGAAATCAAATACTGCAACAGTATCGTATTAAACAATCCAGTGCTCTCTGGGATGACTGGAGCTCTTGGATCACAAATTAGAGCTGCTGAGTTCAGTCTCAGTAAACAGCAGAACTGGCTTTCCTCCACCAGCCATGTGTGGAGTGTGCTGCTCATCTCTGCTCAACTCTGGCTCTCCCACCCTTTTAATTTAAACATTGATCAAAAGTTACTTGTCATGGGAAGAACTGTACACACCATCAAAGGAAATACATGGAGCACTTTCTCTGGAGGCTCCAATCTCCTCCCTGAAGTGTGCACCTTGTCAATTCTCAACCCCTGCAGGAAAGGCATGAATGTCTCCAATGGTGCTTTGAGTGATGGCACTTCCCATTTTAAACAGAGGTAGCAGCACCTTGGCTCAGGACAGCCAATCTCTCTCTGCAGTAAATTTATCTGCAGGTAGGGCTGCACAGCAAGGGTCACCAACATCACACAGCAAGATCAGCCACAGAAAGTAACCTCACATCAAACACAGATTTTAACACTCGAGGTATCTGCTGTGACTATCAAATCCAGGTGTTTGAACCCTGTAAACTGAAATGCTGCGGTCTGAAAACTGACAGACACAGCTAATGAACCAACAGCTGCAACACCTCTGGAAGACACCATCCAGAGTCTTCTGCTAGGGAATGAAGCAGTAAGGAAGAAATCCATTGTGTGAACTTTCTGCCCATTCCTTTCCCTTCCCCAAACCTCCACAGATACATTAAACATTGCTGACAGGTATCCAGAGCCTCTCAGCTCATAAACTAATGGAAAATGTTCAACAAGAAAGCTGACATGGCACAGCCACTGTAACAAGCCCCTTGGTGTAGAGAAGCATCTTTATTTCATTCACAGTTTTAGAAAGCTGATGTTAACAAACTCCCTGGCTACATCAGCAACTTACTCAAAAACAAGGTATCCTAAAGTTAATATAAAACCCCAATACTGTGCTATAAGAATAAGCAAGTCTTCATGGTAGCATCACTTGCAAAACCACGCAGCAGCTTTGGAAAGTTCACAGGTGATGTGCTCCTGAAGTGGCTCACTCATCCAAGGGGCTATCTCCAAAGACATTTATTTCCACATTATTATCCCTAGACAACAGTCATCAGACTGAGTTAAATGTAGGGCAAGAAATGACTGTGAGATCCCATTCAGAAAGTACTAATGAATAAAACAAAGGTTACATTTGTGAACCAAGTGATACTGTACATCATTCCCTTAATTCTGACCAGAATTTAAGGAACCAGAGCTGTAGCAGTAGCACCGTTATTCCATTCCCTCATGCACCTGCTTTGGTGCCTGTCAGCAGTGCTGCAGCACAACACCCTGTCAGAATGTGTGAGAAAAAGATGGAGCAAAGCACCTGTACATTCATTCTGCTGTGAAGATGACACCACTCAGTGCTGTGCACTCCTGAGACTCCACAGAATAAACACCCTTGTATACAACAAATCTGAGAAAACATTTCATATTTATACAAAACACTGTCAAGCCTCACAGACCACTGTCACAAGTCTTCCCCAAAGATGACTGCTTGTCATCAAGACCAAAATTACATTTTCAAGTTAACTTTGAAAGAATAAGGAAAATTAAGAATGGGGATATTAAGTATGTTGACATATAGACATTTGCTAGTACAGCCACAAGTACCTAATTCTGAAACACAATTACAATAAAGGGACACTTTAGTCTGATACTCACAATAACCCAAAACTATATTGAATAAATCCATTATTTTTTTCTCACTTGTTTTGAGTCCCTATTAAAACCTAGATGCAGCACGCTGGGTTTAGCTCTCGGTTGAGTTTTGAAGTGTTACTGAATGACACAATTCCTCCTGATCTCCTCCTGCCCAGGCCTGCATGATGCTTTGTGAAGCTCTCTGAGGGATTCTGCTTTACCATGGGAGAGATTCACTGGACTAATTACAAACATTTTTCTCATGAAAAACATGCCAAAGCTTTAGCTCTACTTTGGTGTCATTTGATGAGACAGGAAAATATATCTAGACATTCAGAAGAGTGAGGAAATGATATCTAAATCATCTCTCCTTGAAAACAACCAGTGTTACTTCTATTAAAAATATTAAAATCAAAGACAAATGCCACATTTGAAAGTAAGAATGTTAGCAAACAGGAGATGGGTAAGTTCTGTCAGAACTAACATACTGTAAAGTAGTAAACCCATTTTTATCTGCCAGTAGCAGCTGCAAGTAAACAGAAAGCAGCTGAATTTTGCCAACAGTAGTACATGGCTGACTAAATCTGTCAATAATCTGATGAAAACCATAGATCTTAGTGAAAGGACTTAAGAAGATTTTTCTTCCAAGCTTGTCTGAGGCTTCATTTTAAAACACACACGGTGTGTGTGTGTGTGTTCCAGTATCCTCTCAGGAAAACATATGTTTTGGTGTAGCAACCTTAACACTGAATTTATTCTCTTCCAGTCAAAGTTCAAAGGGTAAGGAAACACTCTGGGAAGTCCAATTCTTCATGATTTATTTGGGATTTTTAGGTAGGGAAATCATCTCTGCCATTAATCAAACAATTTAAATGTGTTTGACTTGTTATTCCTTAACTCTTTAATTAGGCATATCCTCAGGACTCTGTAAAAAAAACAGCAGCCTGTAGTCCCATGCACACACCCACCAATGTATTTCACCAGATTTTGTAAGAGAATGACAGTGTTTAGCTATAAAGCCAGTAGAGAATTAATGTGTACAACACCTGAATTGACAAAAACACTACAAATGCACGTTACTATTGAAATTTCTACAGTACTTTCTCCATAAAGGTTATTATAAACACTCCAGTTGTTCTCAATCAGACTGTATTGTCTGAGAATAACAGAGGAGAGCATAACAGACCTGGAAAATATTTCAGAGCTGCAGGTATGGGGTACTGGTAAATCAGCGGCACAGAAAAAGCCAGGCAGGACACAGCTATCCTCCCATGCCTCTTGCATATTAATAAGAATCACAACAAGTTAAAGTAATAAAGGAGATTTGAAACCAAGAGGTAAAACATGCATAGGTTCCAATGAAGAGAATGAGAGCTCTCTCAATTATGAAAGCACTTACCTACTAAAGCAGTCATGAAACGGTTCATGGAGAGAGGCTCCAAGTACATTGGTCCTTCATAGCCTGATTCCAATTCGCTCCTCACATAATCCCTAAAAAAAACAAACCCACAAACTATTATGATCCATCTGATTCAGACAGGAAACAATTTATTCATTCCACATATATGTAACTTCAGTGTACGTTACAGCCAATTAACTAAATAGCAAAAAGCAATATTACTACTGTTCCAGCAGCCATCTGATGGAAGGATCCAACTGAGGCATGACTTAAGCAAGAGCAGAATTATCTGTAATTAGACTCACTGGTAGAGCTGCAAAAATCCTTTGGGACATCTAAGCTGTTCTTCAGAGCGTGGCCTCAAAACTGCTTATTGACAAAGCCTCTTAAGCACCATTCCATTTTTAAGTATCCTTATCAAGTATTTTTCTTCCTAACAATAATTTCTTTTCCCACTAGCAACGTGGGAAAAAAAATTGAGAGCTTGACTGAGAGACCTTCCAATTTAATGTTTATAGTATATTTTGCACTGAAGAAGTTCTTTACATTCAATTAAAAATAAGTATGAAGGAAAAGTAATAGTTGTGGACTAGAGTCAGGAAGAGAGTTGCTACATCGCCTGTTTGTCCAACATGATTTAAAAGTTTAGTTCTATCCTACCAGATACAGACAAACTGATAAAACACTACTGACAGACATAGCAAGACAGCCTGAAAATCTGTAACTCCCCTCAGAAAAGGTGGGCTGGGAGGGTGGGCTCTGGCAACCAAAGTGAAAGGTAAGAACCTGAGGGCCCTGGGCAGTTTTCTGCTGTTGCTGGTCATCCATTGGCTCTGCCCTCGAGTAGGTTAACACATCAACAGAACTCAAATATAAACCTCACACTAAGAGCAGGCATTTCACACCTTCAGAAGCTGATCCTGGACCAGCACAGCAGGAATTGTGCAGTGGCTCCTTAATCCCCTGCCATCAGACACCAGGCAATCGTCCTGACCTTCCACATCCAGATCCCCAGCCTGTTTTTTTGCCATGCCTGTGACCCTTCCTGCTCCACTGCAGGGCACCCCCAGCTCTGCAATCAGCAGCACAAAAACCCAGTGTTTGTTTCTGGCTGATCCTGCCCAGGATTCACATCTACCTGCATCACAACCCGGGAATGCCAGACAGACTTGGTCTGACCCTGCATGGAGCTCACAGAGTCTGTTTGCTCCAGGGGCAATTCAGTTATTCCGTGTTTATTTTTATCAGTGAGGCGAGCCACACTTCCTGGGAACAGATGCAGACAAAGCACATCAAAACAGGACTGGAAACCACAGCCAGTAGAAGAATTGCTCTTTTTATTTCAGTGCAGAAACAGATGCAACTTAGTGCTACCGGGACCATTCACTTCTCCCCAGAAATGTGGGAATATACCCTGCTCCTAGGATTAGCTTGCTACACCAAGCAAAGGTATTCTCATTTTCACTTGCAAAAAAATCTCTGGAATTCAAGATATAAATCTCAAAGTACTAAAACAAACACTTCAAAGCCTGTTCTTCATAGCTGACAACGCTGCCTACTCAGAGCAGCTTTTCAAGTGTCACAGTGTATGTGAGGTATGTTGAAATGAGTTCTTTAGACTGCAACCTCCAATTAAAAACACATGAGGACCGAAAAGGCATCTAAAATGACAATTCTAGACAGAAATCTTCCCCCCTGTTCTCTGGGTATAGCTAAGCACAAGTGCTTTTTTTCCGCCTTCCAAAATCCATAAGGTTGTAATCCTTTGGGCAAAGAGGTTTTTTTTTTTAGTTTTTTTACATTATATGGACCAGCAGAAAGTACTTTCTGAAAGCATCAAACAGGATAATCCATCAGTTACAGAAGAGAGAAAAAAATAACAGCACTTTCAAGATGCTGGAGATGGCTTTTTGTCTTAGCAAATCATGGTCCATCCTCAAATTTTGGGGGAAATACTGGCTACTTCTAAAATGCTGGAAGGAAAGCAGTGAAGACATCAAGTTTCTTCTCTATTTGTCAGGAAACAGGTTAGAAAATCACCCAGGATACAAGTGCAGCAAGATGACCTTACACAACTTAGCCAAGAGACACAAACAAAGCTGCACTTACAGTTGCTTCTTCAACACCAGAATGTGCTTGGAGGTGACCTAAATTTCTTGGAGCTACATTTCTTGCTGTTGTCTGATTCAGTCATCTGCACAGAGTTCTGCACTTGCCTGAATTCTCTAAGTAACTCTCAATTAACTGAGTTTCAGGCCCACCAGTTTGGAGAAGCAATGTTTTAAGATCGCCTAAATTTTTTAAACAGTATTTGTAGCCGATGTCTGAATGAGGAAAGTGAAAGCAATGATTCTCCCATTACCAGTACAAACACAAGGATCTTTTGGCACAGACACCAATCAGAAGATGCCTCGAACAGCTGCAGTGCCATACAAGATGCTGAAAAAAGCAAGTGCCTGCACTCAATTTTGATCAATTAAAGCTGTATTAATCTCCAGCTTTTACATTTGAGGATTGTTCACTTTACTGCAGCAGTGTAAGAAAACAAGAATGCTAAAATCATTATTTACTATTAATGAAATGACTGAAACTACATTACTTTGGAAAATTAGGATGTAAGACTAAAACTTAGATCAGAGTGCCTGCTGTTCATTCTCTAGATGCATTCCCAGCCTCATTTAATCCAACTGCTGGCCTGTGAACAGGTACTCATGGACAGCCGTGACTAAACTGCTCCAAAGGTGATCATTTTTCACACGTGATCATTTTTTTATTACTGAACTACAAAAAGGTCTTCCATTACTAAAAATATGCTTTATAATTGACTGGCATAAGGTACAGTGGTTATTTGACCTGACCCATATTGCTGACATTTACTTTGGCTGCTTAATCTCCACTGTCAACATCAAACACACTCTCATAGGTTTCTAATGTCTACAGACAACCTTAAAATTAAGTGCACTTTAAGTTTATCCATAAGAAACAATTTAGTCTCTTGCTCCTGCCCTTCTCATTTTAAGCTCTGTGAGGCTCAACACACTTGGGATACAATCATAATAAAACTGCAAAACATGAAATAAGATAATGATGTGAACTCCAGTTTAAGCATTAACAGTGTGTTTAATCCCATCACTTCTATTCTGCATAACTGCACCACTTATTTTCCCAAGCTGCTTGTTGCTGGAAATGGGTAAAATAAACATGATTCTTTTAAGCAAGACATTTGTGCTACTACATATAAAATAAAACCATCACCCACCTTCCTTGTCAGGAGTGGCAGGACTGTGGTAAATTAATTTAATTCACTGAATTCTTTGAAACTGCATTCTTTTGTCTGAGTAGTTTTTCTTAGCATGAGTAGCTGAAGTTGCAGGAGTCTTCAGGCACAAGCTGCAAGCTCCCACCTAGGAAAGCTGAATTTATCTTGAACTTCTGCTCAGTTACATAAGGGGAGACCCCGAGACCAGTGTGAACTCTGGGTCACAGCAGAAGCTCCAACCCAGATAAAAGCAGCCAACACTCACCTGGAGACAGAGAAAGAATTCAACAGGGAACAAGAAGCTCCCAGAGCAAAACCCACCACTGGGCCAGGGGGGTGTGTGCAAAGCACAAGAAGAGTGGATGCAGGATGGGGCATTGACTGGAAGGGTACAAAAGCTCAGTGATTTCTGTGTTCTGGGTCCCTGCCTGCAGGCACCCAGCTCGAGCTCTTCCTTGACTGTGCCACTCCATTATCAAACTAATTCTTCTTGGATTTGGAAGCTGCTGCAGGAAACCAGATGGTATCTCAGACCACTTTCTCAACTTCTTGTCTCCAAACACCCAAGTGCTAGCACTGAGTGAGTTCACCAGGTACCTCTGGAGCAGGAGGCATTGAAGGGTGAGTTTTCAAACGCCCAAGGCAGATTTGGAGAAGGTCCTGCAGTGGGCTTGAGTCCCTCTCAGTATCAGGTGTGTTTGAGTCCCTCCCCTACTGCAGCTCACTCACAGCTGCCCAGCCTGATCAGACATAATGTGCACACAGAGAGGGGATTCAATTCCACATGCAAAAATGGGAAATATAATCCTTTAGATATAAACTGCTGGCCAAATCTGAGACTAAGACTGGATCCAGCTGCACCTACACTCCCCTCTGAACCTCGTGACTCCACAGTAGAGTCTCCCTGACAATCTTTTTTGCTGCTTTTTCTTTATTCCTCCCGGTAATAGGGAGCAAATGAAGCATAGAAAAGGGGATGCCCTTGGCCAAGGTATTGCAAAATTGGGAGAAGATTTATGGTACAGCTCAATTATCTAAAGAGCACACAGTGGCCTTGTGCCAGGAGGAATGGCCATATATTACTGGGACAGCTGGTGGGGGCCCCAGGAAATTTGGCCACTACATGGAACTTTCAATCAATTAAGACTCACTTATTTACGACTCCGCTTAGAGGATAAAAGCCCTGGACAAATGCATTGCTGCTTCAGGAAAAGAAAATTGGATACACCAGTCTCATGTCAAACGAGGGGTGAGTAACCAGCCAGCTAATGAATGATGGCACTATGAAGAATTGATACTCTGAAGAGATGAAGTGGGACAGCTCACTCACCACTCTGGGTGCTGTTAACCCAGATGAGCACAGTTCCATGGCTAAGTACATAATCAATGTACAATTCGGTGTGGTATAAAGTTAACAAGACTGAAGAGGAGTTAATTCACAGATTGTTAGGGGCTGGGTGACCAAAGCTCTGTAAAACCCAAAGAAGCAGCTCTCATTTTTTGTTGTGAATCCAATACAGCTCATGATCCAACTTGAACAGAGAGAACCAGCAAGATCAAAGTTGATTGCCCCAGTGCTACTGTTGTTTACCATTCAATTCCAGCTGCTATGTGTGGTTGGACACTGGATTTGAAATAAACAGAATATTTGTTAATGTGACCTGTGAAAAGTTAATACCAATCACTGCCTCACTGCCCAGCACAATGAGCTTAGCCACCATCTCTCCACAGGTTAGGGAGGAGTTGATCCCACAAATTTCTGAAATCAGCACTGGCTCTTAGCTGTATCCAAGCACAATTGTAGATACAATCTATGGTAACCACAACCAGAAGAAAAGGGGAAGGGTGTATCTTACACACTGACATTTTAAAAAATTGAGAAAATGAGACTGATTTAGAGAGAGAATTCCAACTGTGGTGGTATCCACCCAATTTCCATATAGACCCAAGTAATAATGGCACAGCTTTTGTCTCAACAATATACACCACATCAGAATACAACACAGACCCAATCCCTGTATTAGGAATGAATCATGATGGAACTGCTCTCTACCCCTGGAGCCAAGTATGGGCCCAAAAAAACAAGTGGCAGAGTGTCAATGTTAATGTGTGTGGTGCTGGAGAACAAGAGGGATTTATTTGTGAAAGTAAAACTACTGAAGCTCAAGACATTTGTTTTGACACTGAACAAAATGTCTGTCACTTGAGATACATCCCAAAGAAACCCCTGAAACTGTACTTGCCTATGTTGGAAAAGGATATGTTTGTGTAAGAACTCTTTGTAATCTTATGTTTGTAAATAACATTACTGTAGAGATAAATAATCACTCAATTACTTCTAACTGTAGAAACACTGGGGGATGCAATTTTAATTATTCAGCTCCTATTATATCCAATCAATGGTTACAGTCCAATTATACTTAAGCTAAAATTTACTACCTATCCCCATCAGAATGAATCCTGCACTGGTGAGGAAGCCATTAAAACCTGATGACCTGTATCAGCTGCTGGAACCTGTCCAAAACAATGGACAAAAAATTCCAGTCACCATTCAGTGCAGAAGAGATGCATCATGTAATGGAAAGAGTGAAGGAGGCACAACACTGATGGTGGAAAACTCTCTTTGATTCTGTGAACAAAATCTTGTGATGACAAGAGTGATCTTGTTCACTCTGTTTATCTTGTACCTGTTGCTTGTAATAACATTGTATGGGAGACTAAGGGTCACATTTAAAGACTTTGTGAGTTCCTTCCTTCTTACTGGAAGACTTCATTAGTTCCTTCTGACATCTTAGCAGGAATGCTTAATAAAAAAAGCAGGATTGTTGTAACTCAGGTTTAGTTAGCTGTGTTCTTTTAATTGTATTCTTTTGTCTGAGTGGCTTTGCTTAGCAAAAGAGCAAAAGCTGCTGGAGTTTTAGGCCACAAGCTCCAAACTCTCACCAGCTCCAAGCTCCCACCTAAAAAAGTCAAACTTATCTTGAACTTCTGCTCAGTTACATGAAGGAAGACCAGTGTGAACTGGAAGATAAGAAGGCCACAACTCAGCAGAAGCTGCAACTCAGACAGATAAAAGCAGCCAACACCCACTTGAAGACAGAGAAAGAATCCAACAGGGGACAAGAACCAAAACCCACCAATGGACCAAGGGCTGTGTGCAAAGCAGATGAAGAGTGGATGCAGGATGGCTGCAATGACTGGAAGGGTACAAAGGCCCAGGGATTTGTGTTCTGGGTCCCTGGCTGAAAGCACCCAGCTCAAACTGTTCCTATTTCTGTGCCACTCACTTACTAAACTAATTTTTCCTGAAACTGGAGACTGCTGCAGGAAACCTAAGGCAAAGAGATTTCATTAAATTGGATTTTGGGTTTTTAAAGCTGACTTCTCTTTTTTCCATAAACAGATGGTATGTTATTTCCACCCAAATTACCAGGTTAGCATGCTACATACAAATGTAGCATCTTCTGGGATGTTCCAAGTACTCACAGATTTTATCTAAACCATCTCTACAAATTAAGGTAATTCTCAGTTCAGCCGGCAAAGAAACAAAACATTTAAAAAATTAAGTGACTTGTCAAGGTCACATAAACCTGGAAGTCTGAAGTCAGAGCTTAACTATAAAATTCAGATGATCTTATTCCCAGACTTGCAGATGAAGTGCAAGCTATTTCTGGGGTGGAAAAAAAGCACTGAAAGCTGAAGTCTTTCAACAGCTCAGAATTTCCAGGACACTGCAGAGTCACAAGTGCCAGATGATTCTGGTCTTGTTCTATAATTTGCACTAACCAAACTGGCCTCAATGTAAGAACTCTTCATTGGTCTTAAATAACATCCCAACTGGTACTGCATGCAAGCAAGTCCCTGGAAGTTTTCAGCTCTGAGCAGAATTACTAACAAAAAACACTGAAAAACAGTTTGCACATGTGACTACTGTATGTCTTGTTATGATCAGGCTGCTAAATAGAAACACAAGTTGGAAGTGGACAGCTCTGGCAATAAGAGGAATGGCTCTGCCAACAGATATGTCTGTCACATTTTACTATTTTCAATATGAAAACTAATGGGATTCAAAAATTCTTTTGTAAGGCTAATTCAAGTGTCACTCCTCACATCTGATTCCCTGATTGTACAAAGGCTTCAGCTGAGAGCACCTTGCACTGTGCTTCCTTCCAAACCAAATAAGCCTCATGCCTAGGGAATGGGTAAGCTCACTCACAAGTGTCAGCAGCTACATTTGCCTTGCAAAATACCTCGGGAATACTGCTGGACTATTTGAATCCATTACATCTTTTAATTAAATATATTTTTGTGCTACTTGATGCAAGATTTAATTAAAGTCTTTATTAACTCACTCCAGAAGCACCAAATAGAGAAAGCCTAGTAGGAACACAGAGAACAGTCCAAGCAATAGTTACTAAACATGATACAATAAAGCCTATAAAGTCTCAAACTTCACGAAGCAACAGAAGTCAGAATGCCTATTACACAGAAAAACAAACAAGGTATTAAAAGCAAACACACTGCTATCCCTTAATGTATCAACCAAATACATAACATCTCCTTTTCTTCTAAAAAATTTAAAGACCTGGAGCGGCATAAACACCTCCAGCTGTAAATGTTCTGGAAGCTCTGTGTCTGATGGGCATTAGTTACTAGATTTATTATTTCAACACTTAAATAATGTTTAGGTTGCTTTTTCAAATAAATAAAGTCTTTAATCCTATAAGAAAAACCCACCAACTACATCTGGAACAACTCAGGACTCTCTTGAAGATGACAAATAAACCCTTTTTTCCTTCCTACTGAGGCAATAAGAGGCTGTAACTCTTTTCTTGTACACTCATCCTTTTCAGGAAATCACTAACTGCAACTCTGACAGCCACAACAGTGACATGTCAAACCATCACAAAACCTTCATTAACACTCCCCTGAACTGCAACATATCAAGAAAGACATTCCAGCAAATGCTCTGGAACAACAATTTTGATGCAGAAATAACAAATCTATCACTTCCATTAAATCAACTGAAAGCACATTTTTAAGTGTTTCCCATCAGCAGGGCATCAAAATAAGTCAGGCTCAAATCCATATTTTCAAAACTTCCCATGCAAAACCTTTAATGTGATGGCAGTGTCTTTATTCCAATTAAACATCATGTCAGTATGAAAGTTTACACTGGTTTTCAACAGGTTTAGCTGGGGCCAAACAAAGATGGTTGATTTTGTCTTGTTTGACTCAGAGTTCTCAAGCCTCCCTCTCTGCCTTTTAGATCCAAAACACTTGCTTCCATTGTCAATTCAAATTTGTGTAATACATTTTAAGAATAAATTCCACTACTACTTTGCTTTTACTGGATTCTAGATCTCTATTTGCTCTCTCTCCCAGGCTGCCAGGAAACTAAAAGTAACATCCTGTCTGCTGTGTAAAATACTCCAGTGCTGAAAGCATTTTAGCTGAGCCACTGAGTAACTTAGATTACTGCATCAGAGGCCACATTTAGGCTTGCACTAAGTGCTTTCTCTTCTTAGGTTGGTGGGCATTACACTCCCCAGACAAGCAGCTCAAAATTCCTGCTGTATTTTCAATGACTTCAAAGAACTACTTGACTGCATATTTAATTCTGTAAACTTTTCCAAAGACAAAGAAAAGCAAGATATATTTAGGTGTCTGGCATAAAAAAAGGCCTCCACAAAACCATTTATAGAAAATATTAACAAAGTAACTTATTTTTCTAATTCTCCAACCAAGCTAACAAAATTAATCCATGTATTCTTACCTGGAAATTTGGTGCCCAGCATAAAGCAGCAGTGCAGTCAAAAAGTACAGGTAAAGCTGAACCAGGTGTTGCCTTGGTAAAGTTAGGAGCACAACACTTAAGATGTAACCTGAAACAAAAAGCAGAAGTTGATATTTAAAAAAAATACTAACACCAAATTTAAGTAACATTCAGCATGTTCACAATTTAGGATGGGGACACATAGGCTTTTCTCTGTATTAGTCATATTAAAGCCCACTCCAGCTATCAGGGTTGCATAAATCAAGGACAAGATCTGCCACAGCCTAGGATTTGTAGCTTTTTATCCCAGCAGTTCCTGCACTTCTCATTAGCATTTAGTGAGGCTGTTGAAAATGACCCAATGCAGATCCAGCTTTACTCTGTAAGACCACAGCCTGACTGCTCAGCAGCCTCTCCAACAAGCAGAACCCTGATCCTTATTTGCACAAGGATGTCACTCAGACCCAAAAGAAGCAGTACTTTGAAGTCCACTCCATATCTGGGTGGTGCATGTCCACACTCCTCCTTTCCAGACAGGCTGTGGGTCAAAAACCCAGCCCATGGTGCCCTTTCCAGGATTTATTTCCAAGCTCTCTCTCCATCACTGCAGTGCACTTGGGCTCTTTCTGAAGGTCAGCTCAAGTGCCTGGCATTGAAATCCATTTAGGAAAAGAACCCAACAACAGCCAACAACTCCCCTGAAGCTAAGAACAAAATGCTAGAGAAGAATATATCCTCACCCTCACAGCCACACCAATCATGTCACATTTGAAGTTTCATACATTTATTCAGCAAAATCAGGCACAGTCTTTTTAGCTGAGTTAATTTATATTTTCAGATTTTTAAATATATTTAATAATATGACTCTAGATGAAGCACTCATAAGCAGTGACACAACCAGGTACTATAAAACAGCTGGGGAACACAGCATGTTCCAGTATTTGAAAAAGATACTATTTCAGAGTCAGCATTTATGAAGAAGGATTTCAAGGCTGTGTAGTATCTGCCATATTCAATAAGCCACCTCTGTAAAATTCTACCAACAGTTTGGTCTTCAAAAAAGTATCTTGCAAGATGTTCCTAGAAAAGGCAACAGACCCACAGGATGCCAAGCAGAGAGAGATCAATTCAGGTAAGACAGATGACAGGATCAATGACAGACAGACAAAGCCTACTTATTTGCCTTTTTAAAATACCAGTAAATCATTTGTGTATTTAACATTAAAGATAATTTTTCAATCATCTTCATGAAGTGGATGTGACAAGTTGCACATTTGTCTCAGGATGTGCTTTTTAAAAAGCTGAAATAATTGATAGTTTCTTTTACTAAAATCAAGTGTCATACAAGTCACTAATTGTGTACAATATCACTTTGACCAGAGGGCTGGAGCACCTCTCCCGTGAGGACAGGCTGGGGGAGTGGAGGCTGTTCAGCCTGGAGAACAGAATCATTTTCGAGTTTATTTTAAAGGGGCCTGAATCACAGCACTCCATCAGCTTCCTTCCAGCAACTGTTTTATACAGAATAACTTGCTTCTACTTACAGCACATCAGATGTTCTACACCATCAGTTTTCTTCACAAACACCTGCATTTTCTGGAATTCCTGTTCTCTGTTCACCACCTTCCTTCTACCAAACACACAGATGACAAGAGCAGGAACTCCTCAGCTGTCTCCATGAGGACATTTAACTACCTTGCACCACACCACAGCCTCATGAGCCAGCTCCAGAGCTCTCAAACCATCTGCAGACATTCCTACATCTCATCTCTGCTGCATTCCCCCCTTTCCCTGGATTCCTTTGTGAGGGACAACCCACAGCCATTTATCATTCCAGCATGTGAGTAAAATCTCTCTAAAACTTTCCTTCTCACTGTAGCCTGTGACTCACCTTCAGGTGGAAAACTAAATGGAGTTTATTATGCACTCCTTTATTCCTCTATTACTCTATAAATAGTTTTAGAATACCTGTTTACTGTATCTGTATTTAAGCTCTGTCATCTTTACCTTATTCTATCACAAGAAAGTCTGCTCCTTGGCCATGTGATGATGTACCTGAGCAACGGCAGGATCATTTCTGTAAAAGTAACACTTTTTAGAGGGCAGTAACAAAGACATGATACATGGAAGGATTTTAGATATCACTGAAGTTCATTCTTCTCTACATTATCACAACTTTAATCAAAATACTTAGGATCCTTGAGGATACAATGAAGGAGTGGAAAAAAAAAAAAAGGCTAAATTAAAAGATGAAGGAAGTACTGTCACAGTGCCTTCTAACCAGCAGGCTTCCACACTGCACAGATGCTCAGATCTGTGCAGGGAAGCAGCAGGAGACAGCCAAGGTTACTGCAGAAGCTTCAGCAATGAACTCCATTGCTCAGGAGTTTGGGCTGGAATGTAAATGTTCACTTTGAAGCAGCCATTTGGTTTAATTGTTAGACTTTGAAGAGGGGGAGAGCAACAGACGTTTAAAGCAGTTCCCATTCAATCTTATTTACAATTTCCTCTTGTGACTTGGTAAGAGGGAGATTTCAGCACACTTCACACTGCAATATTTGCATTTTTGCTGCAGAGGTCCTATTCCCAAAGTGGTACCAACCTCAATTTTATCAACAAAGCTTCTGCCAAAATAAAAAAAAGGTAAATAATTCTTTACCAACTCATCCGATTGCAGAAGAAAAGGAAGCTCTAATTCAGACACACTTGCAATAATATTGCTCCCTTTGTTCTCATGCAGACAAATGAAGTAGTGTATGGTGTAAGTAAGACTGTACTTAAAAATTAAAAATAAAAAGGGACCAGGAAATGAAATTTCTCACAGTAGCTTTCTCATCTAAATCATTACATTCTGTTTTCATTTGCACCTCCTCTGCCAGAAGAAAACACGATGCTGAGAACATGTATCCCTTTGGAGAGAGTCCCCACACACAAGGACTTAGAGTTTGAGAAATAGTCATCTTCCTGGGTAACCTTTGAGCAGGGGCTAAGAGTAACTAACACTCCCATCCAAATGGAGTTTTTGAGCTCTGTGGCAGCAGTGAACACTCCCCTCCCTTGATTTTAGGCTGTGCTATTTTTGCTCTTGGGACTTGGTGCATTGTCCCTATTGACTCACCAAAGATATTTCTGCATAAAGCAAGAAGCAGGCTCAGGAAAGCCCAATTCCTGCCCCAGTAAAGTAACGGCTCTAAAACACGTTAGAAACAATAAATAAACAAAAAAAAGATTAAAAAAAGACAGAATAATCTTCCCTGAATACAGTTAGAGTGCCCTAATGCCACAATACCAAGAAAGAGACTTTCACCTTTATGCTTCCAGCTGTAAGAGTCATTACAGAAGACACATTCTGACAACCTTAAAAACACACAAATCCCCCACTCAGCTCCTATTCAGGAGCACAAAGAAGCAGAGAACTTCTACTGCCTCTCATGCAAGATGGTTCAGATTTAGGCTCTAGCTGAGAAGATAAACTGTGAAAATCATCCTAAACAGAAACACTGCTAGACAAGAATACACACATCAACCAGTTCATGACCTCATTTACAACCTGTTGATTCAGCTCGATGAAAACCTCTGGCTGTGCAATGCTCATTGTCCAGTGAGCAGCAGCTCACAGCTCACAGACTGCCTTTCAGCAATCTCTCTCCATTTATGCACCACCAAGGTGTTCCCAGCCTCTCTCACCAGAATTACCTCTTTGCCGACTCAGGTGTCTGAGGTTTATTGACTGCACGCAATGGAGGCTTCTGGAACACGATCAAAGTCACAACTCATCCTCTTTATGGAGCACTTTAGTGCTCATTTGCATGATTACAGATCCCTTGTGTCCATTTCATATTATCACTCACAGTTTCCTGCACATTTAATCTAAAAATGAGAACTTTGCACATCAAAGAGTTCGTAACATTTCTTAATAAGACCACACCAACTCTTGGAGTGCCAGAAAGTAGGAGCACAATTGCTTGGATTTTACCAGGAAATTAATTTAGGGGGCCCTACTTTTCCATTTTCCCATATCCTGTGAGGGTAAAGAGTCCATGATTTGCAAAGCAGCAAATCATGTGCCACAGACTCATCCCACCACCCAGCTCTCCTGCCTCAAAGAGGGATCAGTGCACTCTGAGTTAGTCACTGCACTTCAGCCAAATCCTTGACTGTCCTCATTTCAGTTTATTCACACAAATATCTGGCCACAATGTTCAAGTACCAAGAGAACAGGACATACTTCTGAAAGCCTGCATTTGAGATGGCAGAAGTACTGCAGAAACAACTGGCACCTTTATTTTCTGTGTGTTTAATTCTCAGGACAACCAATCACCAGACTGTAATTTAAACAGAGATTTAATAAATTGTCAATGTCTAAGTCATCTATCTCAAGAGTGGATAATTTTTAAAGGATATACTTTTATATAGCTGTCCTCCAGAAAATGCTGGAAAATTAGTTCAAAACTGAGAAAGCACACATGTAAACATACTTGCACACAAGGAAATTGGTATTTATTCAGTCATGGCTCAGAACAACTGTAAACAGAGATCAGAAATCCTGTTATGAACATCTGCACATCTCAGTGAAAATAATGCCTACAAAATAATTTATTTATTACTGGGGTACTGCCATCAACAGCTGTTTCTTCAATTTTTAAATGCATAACAGATTGGGTACTCTTAAGTATAAATAATCCAAGAAACTGAGTTCTTTACAGAGATTTGCAGTATCATCTGATCAAATAAAATGGACTTTTGATTCTAGTTCTGCCGTATGATTCAGAGGCTCTTTATAAATCACTAAGACAAGCTGCAATGCTGTCATGAGACTGGTACTCAGAATCAAAAATTTTAAGCACCTCCTTTCAAAAAGGCTGCCAGTGGCTCCTATTTTAAAAAAAGAGCATAGTGATGTGGGTTGCCAAAAAGAGACACCAGCTTTACACAGAAAAGTTACCTGAAAGGATCCATATGCTGAGAAAGCTGCTTAGGAAAAGCCTACAACACTTAGGGAGCAGTAAAGTAATCTTCAGTCTTGAGTCAGAAAATAAAAAAGGCTGTGCTGGATTTTGAGCATGGCACACTCTCTACCTCCTCCTGTGTCCTACCAACTGCAGCACACACTGCATTTTATCCAAAAAGAGAATGAGAGGACGTAAAAAGTAATTATTTTAAGAAATAAAGACCAAGTCCATGTCATCAAATTGCACTTGATTAAAAATAGCTACAGTTTAAAATTAAATAGTAACTTTCAGAAAATGGTTCTACTGCCCATCTAAGTGCTGCTGGCAGGAGAGAGAGCAGACATGGGGCAGCAAAGCCAGAGATGTTGATTCTAAGCAGGACCTCCTCTTTGTATGCATTCACACATTTAAGTCATGCATCCTCTTCTTGCAATTTTAGTAAATTTGTTTCTGTAATGAAACAACTCATTTCTTTTCACACTGAAGTTTCACTTGGCATTTCTTACAATGTTTGTACCAGAGTAGAGTATCTTTCCCCTTAAAAGGCAACACAAAAAAAGAAATCTAAATAAACGATTTTCTACATAAAGCACAAGAGCTTAAAGAAAAGTGGGCAGACCAGAGAGAGCAATGAGCACACAAGGGCAGGAAGTCCAGCAGGTTTCTCCTCTCTCAAGCCCCCCTCATAAAAGCAGCATTCATAACAAGCAGATCACACCTAGCAAGTGATGTGACCAAAGATTAAAGTATTAACCACGAAGTTGAAGGAACTGTCATTACAAACAGGGTTGTGAAAGATGACACACCTTCCAGCTATTCCAAATATTTAAACACTTTTCTTTTTTTCTCTGAGAATTTCTTTTTATTTTTTGTAATGACAAAGAATACAGTTTAAGATAGAAAACTGCTCTATTTTTACTCGAGTAAGAAAACCCTGTACTTAGTGCAACTCTGTGCCTCACTCGTGACAGTGACTTAAATTCTAAGCCTGACTCTGATTATAGGTTAAGCTCAAGACTCTTCTTTTTCCATCTAGCTCAGAGTATTTACCAGCTGGCACAAACACCATTGCTCTGCCTTTCTTCACAGGAGGAAATTACGTGGTTTCAACTGTTTCTCCACCAAAAGAACACAAAAAGAAGTGTCTGTTTCCTCACAGCTACTCTACAGTGCAGAAGAAAATGGCAATAAGTGCTAATCTACCCTACACAGAGGTTTTACCCATTCTAACCAGAAATTTATCTCTGCTGTTTGCACTGCTCTGTACATATTTATTTAAATTTCATACAGGTGAACTTGTGGTTGAATGGTTATCAAGACTGAGTATTTTCCTTTGCTCAAGCAGATAAGGGCTGTTTTATGGAAAGATATGAAAAGGAAAAGTTGTTTCAAAGAACAAAGTACATTTCAGAAGCTTTACTATCCTCCCAGGACTGCTAACTGGAATGGGAATCACACTGGAACAGACATCATTTCACTTGTTACATCTAAACAGAAAAGACACTCCTGGTAACCCCCAGTTCTGAGCAAATTTCCAATTCTGTCTCCTCAGTTCCAGGAAAAGGTTCACTATATAAAGATTGGTAGAGTTTATTAATTTTTAGGGCTCTCTAATCAAATGGTTCCTTGAGCATCTGCCTGAGATAGATGCCCCCAATTTCCTCAGCTGCTGGAAGCACTTATATAGCACTATATATAGCACTACAAGATACTGGCTTGTAGAAGAAATTCAGTGACTGTTTGATATTGCAAAGCTGCCACTGCATTTGCTGATAGTGTTTCCTAGCTGCAAATATGAACAGCAGACTTTTTTTTTTCCTAAATAAAGCAGATTAGCATGTTGAAACACATCCATGGTGAATTATTGTTTAAATTATATGCTAGAAGTTAATTTCCCCCAATGTACCTTCAAAGAAGCTTAAGTCTCCAAACTAGTGAAAAACTATTTTGTTTTCCCTACAATCCAATTTATATATTTTGATACATCATCTTAATTAATGTTATACTCTAAAGTGATGCAACTAATTCTATATAAAATGCCATGAAGGCATGTAACTTGATTTAGCCCAGCTTCACCCTGACACAACTTAAAAAACCCCCAACAACCAAGGAAATGAAACATAGTAACTTTATTTGAAAAGTACTAGCAAAGTTTTGTCACAAAAAATTGGCTGGAAATCTTTTAAAACTAGCACTTTGTTTGACAATTTAGAAGCTCTTATTGCTCAGCAATCACCAGCTGGAGAAATAAAAGAGCATACAGTCAATGTCATAAAAGCAAGAAGTAAAAGAACAGCTGAGTGATTGTGCACCAGCACAAAAGCACCCCTTGTACAAGGAGCACAAAGTCAGATTCCACTGCTTTAGTATCAAAATAGCAACCAGGTGGGAAATGCTTTGGTAACAATACCCAACCCCTCCGTAGTGTTTTTACTGGTATATCTCAACAAGATTATCAAATGCCTATAAAGAAGGGCGGGAAATTGCCCATTGCCATCTTGAAAACCTACTGCACAACTGTTAGTCCTGCATTAGAACCTGATGTGATAAAGTATTCCTAAAAGCTTTGTGGGTGCACAGAAATGCAGGAGAAAGCCAGCTGTAGGTACAGGACACCATGGTCCTGTGTCACATTCACCAGCTCCCACAGACAAAGCAAAGGAACTGTGACACCAACGTTCTGTACTGCAAGCACATTGCCATCCCAGCACGAGTAGAGTGGAGCCATAACAAAAAAAGCTGCACACATTTCTAGTGCAGTCAATGATTTCCAGACAACAGACATCAAAAAAAAGGGAGCCTCAAGCCAGCACTTATGCAGACAGGATAAAAGTCAGGACCTGCTCCTTCAAAAGCCCACAGTTTTCTAACTACTTAAGTGTGTTTCCTTTAGCTGACTGCAGCGCATCTTTATCTTCCAAAACCATCTATAAGGAAGAGACACTCCAGAGTGGTTAAATTCTGTGCTGCCCCTTTCTCTCCAAGCCAGGCACTGCTCAGGCAGATGCTTGCCAGAGATCAACCTCAACAGCCCAAATCCAATCCCTAATTTACCCCATCTGCAGATGAATCACATTCTCACCTGGAGAGCAGGTCCCAGAACACCAATCCTTTCATCTCCTAAGAAGACATCTGGCATTCCAGAGTTAGACTTGCAGGCCAAGGTTCACACCTCAGCTGCCTGAGTTGAGTTAGTAATTTTGTGCATTTATCTGCACCACAAGGACTGATTACTACCTGCTCGAATCCACTCACAGCACAGAGATGGCTCATAAGGGTGTAAACTGAAGAGCCAAACGTGGATAGTAGAGAAAACGAAACTTCCAGTGCTGTGGTTAGTCCAGGTCACCTCTTCCCTAGCCTCTTGTTTCATGTTAAGTTTTTATACTTCTTGTCTGCACAGCATTTCCCTCATCAGTCAGACACAGGCCAGAGTCACTGTGCTCTTCTTCCAGGACACCAATTTTGTTTCCAAACACCAGATTTATTTGTAAAGGCTAAATAACAACCAGTAAAAACCCTAGGCAGGATTTCTTTGCTGCTAACATAAACTGTCCCTTAGGCAGAACTGTAATGAATGCATTGTCGTGCTATTCTTTGTAATCAATATATTAACATGCTATTATTAAATTCTTAAAATTCTTGTAGCAAGCTAAAGGTATTTAGTAGAGTAGTATTTTCTCTTTAAGAGATCTATACTTACCCACATAATGCATATTAAGGGCCAAGTACTTGTACTGGAAGAGAGGGTTGTTGTGCAGGCTACTTCTTTGGATCTGCTGGAAGAATGAGCTGACATCCCATCTGTACAAGACATCCAACAGCATGATGCTGGGGACCCTTAGGGCCACGTTTAATACTGCCTCCAACTTCTCCTTTGCAGCCATTCTCTTCCCTTTCTGTGAATTGGCAGCAGACTGTAAATAGCACAAGAGAGAGAAGAGTAATCAGATCAATCCCACTGTACAAACAGCCATTAGGCTTTGTGATTGCATGAATGGGGCTTCCTGTGTGGCCACAAACGACTGAATGAATCAACTGAGTTAAACTCAAATCCAGACAGGACAGCTTCTATTTTGGCTATATAAAGGTCAATTTGCTCGCAGTTTTTTCCATGGTGACACTGTAAAATGGGGGGAGGGCAGGTTAATGACATAAAAATGGCCCAAGGGGGTGTGCACCGTTCTTATTTACACTCATTTAGCATCTGAGATCTCAGCCAAAAGACCCCAGTGTAGTAGGTACTACATAAACACTCACATTATCAGCATTAGAATTAAATACACTTTACACTTTAGAAACCAAACACCAACAAATTTCAGACACTGCATCCATCTAGCTTAGCACTATTTCTATGTCTCTCAAACTAAATAATCACCAATTAAGGCAGTTCTTTAAATATTTTGAATTCACTTCCTCAATGCAAATTGCAATAAATAATTTTCAAATACCTAAGCTTTAAAAAAATCATTTACAGCCTTCATTAACTTCTACAAATTTATCCATCTATAGAATTTGAGGGCTGTGTGTTTTGAAGATTAGGACCAATAATGCAACTGTTCTACTCATTTCTGTGTAATTCACCACAAAGAATTATACAAACAAAAGACCATATCCTCACTCCCGAAGGCAATTTAAATTTAGAGTTTGCCATCAGGTAGGTTGGATGATGCTCAATAAAGGGTATTAAAAAAAAAAAAAAAAAACAGAAAACCAGCTGGTCCACAACAGCATTTCAAAAATCAGCAACAAAATCATTTTAAAGAGCAAAAGGATCAGTTTGACATCCTGTCAGCTAAGAACGACAGTTGTTCCTAAATGATATGTGCTGGTTTTACCATCCACCACCTGCCCATCCCTTCAACAAGATTCACTGCAGGCTGCATGAGAGAAATGCAGCTGAAGATGAGGATGATCCAGCAAGTTTTTATCCACAAGAAGCCACTCAAAGTAAAATCACCTGCAGCACAATCAGCCCCCCGATGAGGTCAGACTAACGAAAAAGTTCCCAGTTATTAGGGGGACAATTTAAAGAACTGCAACCTAAGCACAGAAATGGAAAAAACTGCACTTGAACTACACTTTTAAATTAAGTTTTACAGGACTTTATTCATATTGTCCTTGTGGAAGTTAAAAAAAAAGTTTTTGCAGTTGTGCAAGTTCTATACCTCAAGCCAGCACGGAAGTCCAGCATGAAGTGAAACCACACGAACATACATTAAGAAAAAAAACCCAACCCAAATAAGCAACAAGACCTCTCACTTACACACAAGCCTCGTGTGAGGTTTTATTTGTGTTGCCGTGGCCTAGATGACACTGCAAACTGTTCATGTCACATCTTCAGCCACGCTCACACTTCCTGAGTGACACAAAATTAATTCAGCTCAAGAAGTCAGGACAGATCAAAACTGAGATGTGGCTCAATAAGCCACAGGTTGCAGGGCTGTTGCTAGCCATTGTCTAGCCCACAGCCTGATTTTTCATGTTATGTAAATGCTGGCACTTTTTTTTCAGAGCTCTTGCAGCAGTTCTACAAACCCCAAGGGGAGCACATCCTTCCCCTTGCACATAAATTGCCCTTCCAACCACATCGGGCACCCCACCAGCATTTCACAGAGCTGCCCAACACAAACTGAAAGGTCAGCCAGAAGACTACAAATATTTAGAATGAACAACCAAAACTACCACCCAAGCAGCTACTGCAGAATCAGAGCATTCAAATTTTGTGTGAATAAAAGACTGAGTTTAAAAGGATGACATCGTACAAACACAAGCTGGGAGTTACAAAGATTGTATACGAAGAGTTAAAGAAAAAAAAAAAAACAAGCTTAAATAATTCATATCAAAATATTTTAAATGTCTCAGAATTTTCAAAAATCTACAGGTTTGTCAAGTTCATAACTTTAATCAAAACTCTGAAATTAGGCTGCCTCCTGGTTTTTTACTAGGGTCCTTTTCCAAGCAGATCAGGGATAGGGATGAGCAGGGACTGACAGGTTTTCATTCTGTCATAAAAAACCCACGTATTGCAACAACAAGTGCCTGATATCAAATTACGTTATCAAAACTGTCAAACCTTTTTCAGTCATCAACAACAACCAAACATGTATGACAACAAGGTAACTTTCACTTGAGCTTTCACTTTCCTTAATTACTCCAAGAAGAGAATTACATGGAAAACTTCTCTTAATGATGAAATTTAACTTGAGGGTGAGCACATCCAAATTAAGCCAAAAAATTCTGCCTCCCAAACTCATGCACACATACTTGAGATATAGCAAACTAAACACTGCAGCATTTCGATTTTCTAAGAGAATAATTAAATTTCAAATGCTGCTAAAACACAAAAGCAACACAAACTTTGAAAACCACATCATGTCACAATGGAAGTGCTGTGAGGAGCAGCCACTGGAGCAGAGCATCTTCTGTCCCTGACTGGCAAAAACACCCAATACTAAGATGAAATCCTTTAAAATTAACTCCACTAAAAATGTGGATATGTTAAATAAAGCCTCAGTTGTAATGGCTGCCAAGTTCTAACAGAACGAAATAGAAGCAAGCAAAGTCCATTGCTCTAAGCTCATTATATTGTAAAGAGCTCTCACAATACATTATTTTGATTGGTGTAAAAACAAACAAAAAAACAACCACAACATTAAACCTCTAAAACCTTTAGATAAATGATGATGACAGGAGTTGCTGGATGCTCAGGCGTTAGAAAAAAAATAGGTCACTTGTCATACAAAGCCAAAAGATGGACTGGGGAGCCACTTATTTGTGTTTCAAAAATTTTCTTCCCATGATTTCAAATATCTCTCTGTTCCAAATTAGAATAAGAAAAGGAACGGTCTCAGGAAAACTGTCACAGTTTAACCCTTGCTGGGAGTTAATATCACACAGCCACTTGCTCACCATCACTGCTCTCAGTAGGATGGAGAGGAGAACTGAAAAAAAAGGTTAAAACCTTGGGTTGAGATAAGAACACTCTAATAAATAAAATAAAATACTGATGATAACTGTGGTGAAAGGCAGATAACAACAACAATAACAAAAAAGAGAGGACTAAAACCCAAGAGAAACCAGTGCCACAATGCAGTTGCTCACCACCCACTGACTGATGCCCATCCAGTCTCTGAGCAGCAGTGTCTCCCAGCCAATTCTCCCCTGTTTAAACACTGGGCATGAGGTTCAGGGCTGTGGAATATCCCTTTGCCCAGCTCTCCCAGCTCCTTGTGCACCTGCTCACTGTCAGAGCACAGGAAACTGAAAAGGCCTTGATTTAGAGTAAGCACTGCTTGGCACCAGATAAACCATTGGTGTGCCATCGACATTATTCTTGTACTAAATCCAAAACAGCACTGCACCAGCTACTAAAATAAACTCAATTCCAGCAAAAGCCAAGACCAAGAACTTCAGATTTCACATCTTAAGCTGTGCTATTTGGCCAAAACAACCTTTCAAAAAATTCCCATTTTATGTGATTGTTCATGGAACATGGATTGTACATTTTTGTTTTAGAACAACTGTGTTTCAAAAATCCCTCCCTTCCCTGGCACACCCATTTTGTCAAATATTCCTAGTTGGCCTTAAAGAAAACCGTAGAGTTGGCAAAAATCAATTTAAAAAGAAGAGAAAAAACTCCTTCAAGTTTGTCCCAGCTCATTCCATCAGCAGCACAGACCATCTTGAGTGTGATCACACAGCACGTACCCTCTCCAAGATAACACACATTTTCCCTTTCACAGAATTTTCTTTCTGAAGTTTTGTCACAACATGAAATTTTGCCATTTCAGCTGAAGCTGTGAATTCTGCCACTTAAACCAGTGTAACTGTTGCTTCTGCACCAACATAAATATAAATCCATGACATCACAGGCAAAAAATATGCCCTGGCAAAGCAGCACAAGGGGCAGCAAAAATCTGCGCCCATTTATCAAACAGGTGTAAAATTACATTAAGAGAGACAAGTTTGTACATTTAGGAAAGAATTAATGATAAAGTTACTCAAGAGTTACAAAAATAAACTGGGATATTTGCAAATGTACGTTATTCCAAGACTACTGCCACCAAAAATCACCACAGAAAGAAATTCCAGTCAAGATCAGAACCTCAAAACCAGACTTGATCCTGCAATATTCAGCCTCACATCTGTGAACAAAATGCTCATTCTGCTACAGTATCACAACCTAAAATACTCAGCAAGATTGACAAAAATCCAAAAGAGAGAATTGCAACTTCTGTTTCTCACATCTCAGAAATTCTAGTTACTCTGGATACATCCGTTAACAAGTGGATTCTGCTCTGTAGTTTAGTTTCCAAGTTAAATTATTTCTCAGTAATAGATTCTGAAACTAAAAATATCACCAGGAAAAACCTTTTGTTTCCCTGTGACGTAAACTCTGCTAGACAGACTTTGAAGAAGAAAAAAAATTCAAAAATAAACCCAAACAAAATACAAAATATACAACTCCTATCTGTAGAAAAGTTCAGTGTCACAGTTCAACAACTAAAATTAGACACATCAGCTGGGTTGTACACACTCACTCCCTTCTTTATACCTGTCCTGGTCTGGAGAGCAAAAAGAATTTGGATTACAGAAGCCCATTCTTCAAAGACTTAGATCTTTCTATCATCAGTCTGAGGGGGAAGAGAACAAAGGGAAGCAAAGGGAAGGAACAGGACGGAAAGGTTTATCAAATATGCACTTAGAAAAGAATCTCCCTGTGTGATTCTGTAGAGAAAAACAAAAACAACAAAACAAAACAAACAAACCAACCTAGAATTCAGAGTATGTGAGTCACCAATCCATCAAAAGGGCTCTCTCCCTCGAAGACAGTGGCAAGGAAAGGAAAAGGCTCCTTGCTCCCATACAATTTAAATTGGCTAACAAGGACAGCAATCAAAGATTTCTGCTGAGAAGGGCAGATCCAGCGAGATAGCAAGAGCAGGAATAAAGCCCTGGAACACTGCAGACGTGCACAGCAACACCGGCACTGGCACCCAGGCACTGCTCCCGTAATGCTCAGTCCTACATCACTGGAGTAGTTCAGAAATTTCAAATAATGACCAGACAGTATTTAGCCTTCCATTTAAAGGTTTAGAGAGAGTCAGTCAGCAAACAGACATCGATCTTGCTGTGTAAGCAGTTAACAAGAACACACAATATTTTTTTCCCTTTTTTTTACCTCCTTATTTTTTCCCCTTTTTTCCCATCTGGTCTAACAATATGGACAGCTATACAGCTGCTGCAGTGGTGTGCCTGAAGAACTGGTATTTCTACCCAGAAAACACAGTAATTCCAACATTCCTACTTATCTAAGACTCATTCACTTGTGAACTGAGGCACAGCTAAGGTTAACCATTCCAAACAAATACAGCACGTGTGTTGCAAAAGCAAATGTTACTGCAAAATAAACTAGGTCAAACTCTTTTCTCTGTTCACAAGGACTTCAGTGAACATGAATTCACATTAAAGGCATATAAAAAATGGACAAAAGCAACGAAGGTTAATTGCAGAGAATAAAAAAATAATCTACATTTCCAACTTTCATTAATTCTAGCAAATTTTATATGACGGGAAAGAAAACCAATCCATGAAATGAAGATACATATCACAGATCTGTGAAGATAAAGTTTTCTTTAAAGATTTATTTCTCAAGTACATTTATACACTATGAACAGTTTCAGCCCACTCTCAATTATATAGCAAGTGCATTACATTATTTATAGGCGGCCTGTAAAACACCCTGTAGCTTTTATTTTTCATAATGAGCAGGTAAGACAAAGGAACTGAACTCAGGTATTAACATGTGTTCATAAAGGTTAACAAATCCACCAGGTATGCAGCAAAATCCTTCCTTCTGTGGATTCCTATGGGATCTGCACTCTGCCTGCACACCATCAGTTCAAACCCAGTCACACTACAAGGGGCTGCTTGGTTTTGAGATGGAGGCTTAGTTGGGCACCTGAAAGACAGTAAGCTAATTCATTAAACTTGAAATATAATTAATAATACCTTTAATTAAAATCTTCAGAAGAAAATCTAGATTGACTCAACAAACTAAACAGCTCCGAGGTCCTTTCTGGCTCCCCGGTTTCTCGTCAGTTCAAGGTTTAGTTTATTAACTAGTTATTCAGCAGGGTTTTTTTTTTTGCCATCGCAGCTGTGTTTGCAAGCCCACACCTACAAGCCTGCCTAACCACATTTGTATCAGCACATTCTGAGAAAAATCTGGGCAGCAATCCCAAAGCGCCTCTGCAGAGGAGAGAATACCCAGAGGAGCTGCACATCGAGCATTAATGAGAGCCCGAGATGATGCAGTGACATCCCACCCCAGAGAGCTGGATCCCAGGGACACCAGACACACAGGCAAAGCTCACAAAAAACCCTGCAACCCAAACGTGCTACCAGGATGAAGCCACACCACGGGATGAAATATATTTCATCCTCCACAGCTGCTCAGACAGTTCTTAGCCATTTCAGACACAGCCTATGTTTAGAACCTGCAACAACAATAACTAGTTACCAGACTGGTAGAAAGTTAAAATAGAAAATAAGACTTTCAAGATTTCTCTAGGTCAGCACTGATAAAGTTTCCATCCCCACTGCTGCCTTATCTGTTTTCTGAATCATGTAAATAAAGCTTCGAGGCCTGTCAAATAGACAGCTCAGCTTCCTGCAGCACCAGACTCGCCTGACAGAAATATCAAACGCATGGTGGAAATACCCAGAAAAGTTCCCTTTAAAACATGCTCAAACTCAAGATAGGCAACCAAAGAATTCTTCCAGAAAAGTTCCTCAAGATGAAGTACCCACTTCTGAGTGCTCCTCCCAAGTATGAGACTAATTACAGAGCAGCAGGGCCTCTCTGAAATGAGAGAAGCTGGAAGGGCAGGGAAACAGGCACAGATGCCTGAATCACAATGAAGGATTGGACTTGAATATACACTTAAAAAGCAAAACGATGGTGAACTGTCCACTGTAACTACATCAAACACTGCCAGGTGTATTTGGAGCTAAAAATGGATTCAGAGGACTAAATCACCACATGGGTTCCAGAGGAGGGGAAGAGGAGCCATCTGCACTGTTTGAAGAGGAGGAAACCGACCCAAGTTTAGCAAACAGCTCGGAGAAGGTTTGTGCAAGTGCAACACCAAACACCAGGCAGGCTCGCAGAGTTTTCCAGGACACACCCACGGTTCAGGGCTCACCGGCATGATGCACCTTTCTGCATCTGCACCAAGGGCTCCAGCTGCCGAACTGCACGGAGATACTGATCTCTGCCCGTCCTCTCCCAAAGGAAGGAATTCCCCAGTATTTCTTCCAACGAATGTTGCTCAGTTCACCTCTCCGTCAGAATCAAGTGGCTCTAACATCAGTTAGAGCATCAAGACTGATGTAAACAAAATGAATCCTTATTTTGGATGAGCAGCAGTTCTATATTGCTCTGTAAGATTTCTGATCAATCTTCTATGCAATGGTGGTCTCAAAGACAACCATTTTCTAATGCTAATGAGTTTAGCAATTAAATAAAACCTTCAGTTATATTATAACTCAAAAAACAGAGCTGATTATCAATTATTAAAGCTAACTAGAAACAAAAAAGATACCGCTCCTCTTGCACAGGCCCCCTCCTATCTAAGATAACCAGAAAAAAAAGCCAAGGTTACAGATAAGCCGAAGTCACGGGGTGCAATAACTTAGAGCGCCCACCTAAATATTTTTCCATCTTTAAATCCAGCTTCATTAATTCTACAAGAGTGATCCAAAAGTAATTAATAATTATTTCCTTCTTCTGTCAAGTTTTTTTGGACACATTAAAAACACAGACAAATCCGAACTGAAATATATGTAAAAGTATCCAAGTCTGAAACACAAGTTAACTAAAACTCTTGTACTAAAAAACTGCATAAGAAATGAATACCGCAACACCTACAGATTTAAAAAAAAAAGTATTCTGAATGAGATCACAAATGGCTAATATTTATGAGTCAAGCATATTACACAAATCTCACTTTTCTTTGGTATATTTTGTCCGCACTTTCTAATATTCTCCTTCATTCGTTGATACTTGCGGCATTACATATTAAAAAAAATTTCACATTTTTTTCACTTTATTCCCCCGATCACATTATTTATGCACCAGGTCCCACACACACCCCCCCAAAAAGGCAGCACAACCAGAAGGTAAGAATCCCTTTAAGAGCTCCATCTGTCACAAGTATACTTGGTACGCAGAACTACTCAAGAGCACAGAAGCAAAATGAAAAATCTCACCGCAAACCTTATTTTAAAAGGCTACAGAAGGTCTCATAAAACCGACTGGCATGACATAAGTAGGGAAGATGGAAAGAGCCCCGTTCTCCACGCCACGGGCAGGCTGCTCCTTACATAAGCATGACCATATGCTCCAGGGCCCGTCTCCAGGAGAGGTGCCCGGCTCCGCTCCGTGTCTCAGCCGCGGGCCGGGGGATGCTCAGCCGGCTGCGGGCACCGGAGGGCACAGCCCGAGCCCAGCCAGGGCGGGCAGCACCGCAGCCCAGCCAGCGGCTGTGTCAGGGCTGCAGCAGCCCGCAGCTCATCCCCGGGGCCAGCCCGGACAAGCGCGGGGCGTGCGAACCGCGATCCCCGTTACCTCCGTCCCCAACAGGACACCAATTCCCTCTGCCCGGGCGCAACTCACCGCCGGCAGCCCCGCGCATCCTGCCCGGCCCCGCTGAACTCCAGTAACCCCGGCGGCTCCCGGCGCCGGCGGAGGAGGGGAGCGGGGAGGGGAAGGGGGGCGGAGGGCGGGGAGGAGCGGGGAGGGGGGAGCTGAGCGCAGGGAAGGCCGGGGAGCCCCGGCACCGGCGGGAGCGGCGGGGGCGCGGAGGGGCGCGCGCGCGCGTGCTGAGGCGGCGCGTGTGGGAATCACCTAAACCCGCGGGGTCGCCGCCGCCTCCTCCACCTCCTCCTCCTCCACCTCCTCCTCTCGCTCCCCGGTGGCGCGGCGGTGGCTCCGCGCTTCTCACGCCGACGGCGGCGGCGGTTCGGTGCCCGGCGGCAGAGCGGCTCCTCGAGGCACCATGGCCGCGCCGCGCCGCCTCAGGGCGCCGCCGACACCCCGCGGCCCCGCGGACGGGCGGCCATGGCCCCGCTGCCTGCGCGCGCGCGCCGCCCCTCTCCGCGCATGCGCGCGCCCCGCCCGCGGAGCCGCTCCTCCGCTCCCCCCCCCCCCCCCCCTCCGGGCAGGTTCGGGGCGGGGGCGGAGGGAGCGGAGCGAGAATTTGGGTGGAAAAAGCCGGAATTTGGGTTGGAGGGCGCTCCCCGCCGCTAACGGGTTCTGTGCATAGCTCTGGGGCCCTTTGGCCCACCCACAGCCCTGAAAAGGCAGAGGTTGGGGTTTAAATCCCGGTGGGAGCGCAGGGGTTTGGGTCCTCTCGGGACGTGCGGACTCGCCAGGGCAGCTGCGAGTCTGGAAGATGACTCAGAAAACTCAGTCAGCAAAATTTGAGGTAGTGTCTGAGCAGATGTTTAAAATGCAGCCCTGCTATTTTAATAATACTCCTTCCTGGCCTTGTGGAACACAAAGTACTGTATTACCTTCAAATACTAAGGTTAATACTCTGTTTTTTCCAGTGTTGTACTGCAGAGTGTCCAGTCACCTTCCTTGTGAGTTCAACCAGAAAAGCACCAGATTTTCTCTATTATTGTACTGTCATTTTTTCACCTGGAGACTTGACCCAAGGGCTGCTCCCTCACAGCCCAGCCCAGTATGGTTTCATACCTTGCAGCTCACAGACCCTGCATGGAAAGTTTCACCAATATTTACTCATCCTGTCAGATTTGTATGGCCAAGCCCTAGAATACATTCTTAAATGCTGTGGAAAAACTTATTGCACAAAACGAGTAATGTTTTTTACCTTGGTATTTAAAAAAAAAAATACAAAGCCACATTGTCTGGAACATGAGGAAAAAAAAACAACTTTGTTGCGGTGAGGAATGAGGGAATACACTGAACTGGAAAATCCTGTAGTTCACAAGGGTTGGGCTGGCCAACTTAATAATTGCTTTTTTCCTTCCATCTCTAATGAGAACTAGAGCATTCACAGACACAGGTATTAACAATACCTCAGCACAGCGTCTTTAACTCTGTGAAGCAGAGATATTAAAAGGTTTGGGTGTCTTCCTGCATTGTGCTTTGCAAAATTACTTTGAGTAACTGAAGGTTTTCAAAACACCAGAAGAAAGTAGTTTGAACATGTCCATCCTCACATGGTGCATTTGGAGTTCACCCTGGGCCAATCTTCTCCTCAACTCCAGTCACTCCAGAATGCAGCAGGCAGGAGATCAAGTGGCACAACTGACAGGAGTCTCCCAAACATTTGCAGGTACTGTAGAACAGCTCAGCACCATTTTTTACAAGCTTCAGATTTTAATACAATTTAAATAAAAACAGCAGGTTTTGTACTGAAAAGTGTTTACTTTAAATCTATCAGTTTATGCAAGATTTCCTAAATTTAATTTAGAAAGAACAAAGCTGCAGACCCAGCCAAACAAAGGACACCCACACGTGATTATTATTCATAAGCACTCGGTGCTCTGGTCAGCTTAGGAGGTTCACTGAGCCCCTTCTGCACAGGGTTTCTCTGACCTGCTCACAGTCTCCTCTTAGCAGTTGCTTTCCTCCTTTGTCATTTAACAGGTCTCTGCATCACGAGTGTCTGCAGCTCTTGTTTTATATATCTGCTTATTAATCATGCCACTGTCACCTAATCCTTTTCTTGCACCTGGGGTAAATGCTGCTCCAAGCCCTGGGTTTCTGCAGAGAACATGGGAAAACAGCTTCACCAGTCTGCAGCCACCCCATTCTTCTGGCTCAGCCCACTCACAACTGGTTCCTCTCCAGTACCCCACTTCTTATCACAGGGAATATAAACCAGCTGTCATATAAGGCATAAGAATTTCAACTCCATTTGTAGGGGCTGCTTGTCTACTCATGCCATACATGGAAAAAAAAAAAAATCACGAGTCACTGCTTGTCTATTCTTTGTGGGCTTGGTTCAGTGCTGAGTGAGGTTGGGGTGATCTCTGAGTCTTACCTCTCTGCAGTGCTGCTTGAGAAAGAAGACAGAAAGCAGCAGAGAGAGACAAACAGATATTCACAGCTGTAAAGAGCAACAAGTATTTACAGGAGTTGGAAGTTAGAAGTAATTATATAATCTAAGTATTGTAAAGTTCTCACTTCAGTTTGCAAGCAAACTATAGGAACCGAACCCCACTTTCATTCAATCTTCTCTCAGCATTTAATTCTGAAAATGTGTTACTTCACAAAAGCAAAGGTTTTCTAATGAGCAGATTAGGTATGTGGCATTACTACTGTCTTGTCAGGCATGGCTTTTTAAAACCACCTCAACTTTCTGCTTCATTTCTCCAGAATTTTCAAAGTCTTTCCTGCATCTGACACTGGGTGGCTGAGAATTCTGAACTCAATGATTATTCATCTCTCATTATCAACAAAGGCCTTTGGATTCCAGAATTTCAGTGATCAGCAACTGAGGACTGAAGGGCACCACTGTGGTGACATCTCATTAAAACTTTGAAAAGACTTTCTCAGAGTTCAGATAATGTGGAAGCTTGATTTGTCCATGCAGATGGACACATGCCAGCACCCCAAACTGCTTACAAAGAAAATTCCTCATAAGAATTCTCAAAGAGCAGCAAAATATGCTGACATAGAAGGACACTGCATGCATAAGGTGGATAATAACATGGGCAGTTTTATTTGAAGCTTTTTATAAACCATTGTTTCAAAAAATATTCATACATACATATGCAAAAGCAAAAGAATGTCTTAATAAGTTATTGGACAAAAAGTTAACTAATGCAAAAATTAACATTGCCTGTGAAACCTAATTTGGTACCTCGTGTATAATACTGGTGGCAGCCAGCCCTCAAAGCCTTTGTGTTCCCTACTTGCAATTTTATCCCATTCATTAAACAAAAAGGAACAAATAAACTGTAATTAAACTTTTAATTCCTCCAGAAACCCATACCCAGAAATAGAAATTGGAAGCATTACTGGGAAATGGCAACAGAGTCAGTACATCTATCTCTGATTTAACTACTCCCATTCTATAATCCCATCTCAAAAATTCCTGTTTTTCACTGTGACCCTATTTTCTAAATTTCTTGCCATCACTTAGCTTCTCATCATCTCCTAATTTTTCCTATCATTCTTGCTACTTTTCAGAGCCCTTTCTAGAATTCAGCTGGTTTCTCAATTTCCTATTTGTTTTCACTCTTTTCAGTATGCAGTATCACTGATAATTAAATCTCTCATTTGATTGCATGTATCTTTATCCCTCTCATAACGCTGGACATTGCTGACTCCAAACACACCAACAGCTGCTGTGATTCTCAACGTACCTAAAGGAAAGCCAGAGCAATCTCTGCATCGGGAAGCTGGAGAGCTGCGTGGTGATGTAAGGAAAGGGATGAATCAGGTTTTGTTTGGTGAACAAAAGCATCACAGTTCTTTCCCAAGATCCCTTGCCAGTGGGGCATAATCTAGAATACAAAGAATCGAAGTAAATAAAATAAAAATCATTGGGCTGAATAGTGGCAGAAGAATAACAGTTGCATTCAGGAGGTGGAAAATCATATGGTACATGGGAACAAGCCTCTAGTAATTACAGCATCTCACAGTGCCAACACTCACTAAATAATCCTGAAAAAACTCCTGGAGGGAAACTATATAAATAATATTCTAACCTCCCCTTTACTGATAAAGCAGCTGAGCCAGAGACTGTATTAGTGATAACCTGAAAATGTGCTTCACTTCAAACTGGAGACATTTCCGAGTCTCCAAGCGAGCTGGCAGCTCCCGAAGCATTCCTGAACTCTGGGAATGCGGCGCTCAGAGTTGTGCCCGGAGTCACAGTGACTCAGAATCACAGGGAACACTCAAATGCTGCATTTCTGGGGCACAGGGATGGCAGTGTCCAGCACACCCCGCTGGCTGCTCTGCTGCAGTCACTGGTGATGAGCAGGGCTGCACACATCGGGCTGCAAACACAATCCATTGTATCGGAACTGCAGAGTTTGACATTGTCAGACATCGCTGCCTTCACCACCTGCTTAGAACAAATTATAAATCTGAGAAAGAGGACTGGGAAAAAGCAATAAAGTATCATAGGATATCATAAAAAGAGGCATTAGGGGAAAGCAAAAAGCATAAAACAGACTGAGAGTAAAATACACTGGTGCCAAAATGTATTTTAAGGATTATTCTAGTCTTAGTGGAGAATATGGGCCCTGCTCTAGATTTTTTCCAAACACGGGTTCAGTTTAGAAGTGGGGTAGAAAGGCTGGTGCATATTCAAGTGAGTTTTCTGAATCAAAAATAAATTTAGAAAAAAAAAAGAAAAGAAAACTTTTAAGATTTTGAAATCTGTGCTGTTGGCCCCTTCGGAAACTGCAGCACATTAACATCTGCACGGACTCTCCCCCATTATAGTCACTGAATAAACAAATATTTAGCACCTCTCAGCCCTGCAAAGTCATCCCCTTTTGCTTTCCAACTCCTTCTATCACAGAGATGTGATCAAATATCTTAATTCTCAAAGCAACCTTTTGAGGTTCCCACAGAGTTTTCAGCTTTAAATGATGATTTCAAAGGACTCTTATCCAGCATCTCCCAGAGCTGCTAGTGGGAATTTTGCTCTCTTATATGCAGCATGAACAGCAATTTAGGAGATGAGCTCCTGGGCTTCAGTAGTTATGCACAGGAACATATTGCACAAAAGGATCAGAAATGCGTGATGTGAACATGAGGCACGGGAAGGGAGCCAGCAGGCATCAATCTGACATGCAGCCATTTCTTTTATTTCACCCGGGAGCATCCCAGGATGTAGCAGTGCACATCAAGGTGAAAGGGAACGTGCATTTGCTTTCAAATTTTCCCACTGCTCTTCCTTCCTCCATGCCCTGCTAATTTACCACAGTGCAAACCCAGAGAGTCCCACCATGAAACACTTTCCTCAGTATAAAGATTGTGCTGTTTGGGCTTTGAATTGTAATTACATGGTTTTAGTCAAATTGCTTTGCCACTTTGCATTTAGTAACATTAGGATTGAGCACCACCATGTGTTTCACAGCTAAATAAAATTATTTATTTATCTGCACCACGTGAATCTTGTCAGGATCAGAGCATCTTTCAAGGATACCAAAACACCAGCATCAGACCAGAAATTAAATATGCATTCTTACAATTTTTTCATATCCCTCCTCAAATAAAAAATAAAACCAAACCCGAAACCCTACTGCCTCGTTTTCAAGAGAGCTTCCTAAAGCCAACCAGAAAGGAACAAAAGAAGTATTTTTAACAAAATTGCAAATACAGAGGTGATCACATTGGATCTCAATTTTGTAGCCTGAATTTTAAGCAGGTCTGGAGGGTGCATATTTTCATGACAGGGTGTGACTTTAATTAGCAGTTGCAGCTTTGGAAGCCTTCCAGCACTATTGTAACATGCTGCCTCTGTGCAGAGGACAAGTGTGTGTCATTCAAGCAAAAAGCAAACCTTTGGTGACTAAGATAAAGCAGAGTGACTGGTTTTATGTGGATTTAGGTGCAGTCAGAAACTAAACTTGACAAGAACAGTCATTACAATGGTCTCCCATTTGTACCACTCTTCTAGAAACCAAAGTGGCGTCTTTACACTAAAACCTGAATACAGAACAAACTGAAAGTACATATCCAGGCAGGAAATACACTAAATTATTATCCTCTCAGGAAAGAGATCAGACTTCTACAATTTTTGCTTATCCACTGAGATTCCCTTCCAGCAGGAATGACTCTTGCAAGTTCCAGCAGCCTGAAAAAACTTCTACTAAGTGTATAGTTCTCGCTGCTCTTTTGTTCCCTTCCCTACTTATTATCAAATTAAGCAGGGAAAATTTATCTAACCTCTCAGCACTGCAAGACATAAAGTAATGGAGGACTGAAACCTTCACTTCCTTCCTCTAGTTTAACACCACCTCTACCGACACCAAGCAGAACCAGTCTCTGTCACCTCCACGTGATTTCAGGAAAGGAACTCCACTTTACCACACAATAATGTTCTTCCCTTTATTCTGCAACGCAGAACCACTGAGTGAAAAAAAGGCCATTTTGTTGCAAAGTCTATTTTTTCCTTCTACATCTCTTGCCTAAGCACAGAACCACTGCAGCTAAGGCAGTTCCCAAGAATCCCAACAGTAGTTGAGAAGTGTCAGCAGACACAGCATGTGCCTGTAAAAAGTCAGCTTTAGTAGCAAAGGGAGTTTTGAGTCATAGAATCACAGAATGATTTGGGTTGGAAGGGACCTTAGGAGTCATTTCCTTCCAAACCCCCAGATGTGGGAAGACGCCTTCCCCTGGACCAGGTTTCTCAGAGCTCTATCCAGCCTGGCCCTGGACACTTCCAGAGATGGGACACACACAGCTTCTCTGGGCAACCTGTTCCACCCTCAAAGAAAATAATTTCTTCCTAATATCCTATCTAAAGCCACTCTATTTCAGCTTGAAACGAATCCCCCTTGTCCTGTCACTCTAGGCCACCAGAGAGTCTCTCTCCAGCTTTCTTGTCATCTGTGTTCAGGTACTGGAAGGCTGCAATTAGGTGGCCCTGAGACCTTCCCTTCTCCAGGCTGAACAATCCCAGGTCTCCCAGCCTTTCCTGACAGTAGAGCTGCTCCATCCAGGATCATCCTGGTGCCTCCTCTGCACTCGCTCCAGCAGCTCCACGTCCTTTCTGTGCCGGGACCCAGAACTGGAGGCAGCGGGGATCCCCGGGCACAGAACAACCTCTTTTCACAGTTGACAGTGGAAAAGACACACTCATGGCAGAAGCCGCCCGTGGAAGTCGCCTCTCAGGCCTCCCCGGGGCCGCGGCGCAGCTCGGCCTCAGGCCGGCGCTGAGGGGACGGGGGCTCCGCGGTGCGGCAGCGTTCCCTCCCGGTTTGCTGCATGACCCCAGCCCCGCGGAGCTCCTGTTCCCCGGAGCACAGCCCGCAGCCTCCCTGGCCCTCACTCGGTACTGCCCGGGCCCCGCTCGGGGCCGGCGGTTCCCGGGGCCCGGCCCCGCGCACATCCGGGCTCCTCCCGCTTCCGCCGAGCGCCACTTCCGCTTCCTGCGCGGCGGAGCCGGGACGGAGCCGGTCCCGCTGCCGGGGTGAGCGCCCGCTCCGCGCTGCCAGGGCGGGGGCGGATCGGCGGCCCCGCACAGCCCGGTGGGTGCGGCGGGGGCCGGGGGGAGGCCGGGCTGGGCCGGGCCGGGCCGGGCCGGGTCGTGGTGCCGGGGGCGGGCGGTTGTCGCGGCCGGGCCGGTGCCCCCGCGGAACGGGAGCGGCTCCGCAGCCCCGCGGCCGCCGCAGCACCGAGCGGCCGCTCCCGGTCGGGCCGCGCCGCTGCCAGGGCAGGAGATCCCCGCTGGCACCGAGCAGCTGCCGGCACCAAACCCCGTCCCACACCTGTTACGGTGCTGTGCAAAAGTGCGGCCCGTGCGCTCAGCCGGCATTGGCGTGTTTTAGGGGGGTTGTGTTTATATTGTTTAGTGGAACTTAAATACGTGGATGCCTGTCTTCTGAATCGTCCCGGGAAAGTGGTGTAGTGCTGCAGTTTAACATCAGAACTTGAATGCTTTCTCTGATCCTTGGCCTTCCAACCCATTGGGTCTTCGTGGCCCAAGGGTCGTGTAAAGGCTTTGGAGATGAAATTAAGCAAAGGAAGCTGTATTAGCTTCAGTTCTGCACAGCACCCAGCCCCTTGGAAATCCCTGTGTCTTTTTCTGCTCCCAAACCATTTCCCCAATTTCCTTGATTCAGACCCCTGAGTGTTTTGGCAGGGAATAAAAGTGTCTTGTTTCCTATAGCGGTTGTTGTGACAGAGCTGCAGATCTGTAAGGATTGAGGCTTGGTCAAGTGCTCAGTCTGGAGGGATGATCTTTTCAATTTAGCACTGGACAGAGATTGCAGAAGTTTTCTTACAGTTCTTGCCCTGTCCATGTCCTTGCAGAATGATTTGAGGTGTATGGTACAGGTAAGGAAACAGACAGTAAACTCTTCTTTCTGACTTAGTCTAAGGATTATGGACAGGAACAATTTATGATAATGACACTGTTTATCAACAGTGCTCTACACCATGCAGACTTAGTCAAATTTCTTAGACCTTCTAAGACCCCGTTTTCATGAGTCTTTTTCAGCATGTCATACCAGGTCCCAAGCTGATTTGACAATATTTGGGAATAAAATAAATTCATTTCCCAGTGATACAAGGTTTCCTCTTCCACTGTCTTTTAGAGGCAGTAGTGTGGAGGTGAGGCCTGTAGTGCATGGAGGTTGTCCCTAGACTAATTCTCATCTGCTCTGAGCTTGGTGGCTGTGCCTGAGCAATTACAGCTTTGTTCCCCATAGCCCTTACTGTGTAAAAGAGAAATATTTTTTTTGAGTGTAGCCTCTGAGAATACAAAGCTAGAGAGGAAGAAGGATCAGAGTTTTGACTGTTGAGATTTTTTAAAATTGCCAGAACTGCATTTCTTGAAGGTTGATATCCCTAGATATTTCACAGATCTGCTCTCTCTTTGAATATCAGTCACTTGAGGACAATTTCACCATCAGTGGTGCAGAGGCCTTCTCTGCATCTCCTGTCTATAGCAGCCTTTTCATACGTTTATAGCTTCTTGATTCTATGCTAAGCCCTAACAGACAAAAAACATGTTCTTCCTTTTGCATTAAGCTAAAAATCCTGTTTTTCTGCTGTGTTTCATGTAGGACTAAACTGTTAAATACAATTTGTATAAACGATGCTGTGTAAATTAAAGATAGTACAATTATGGTTATTTTGTCAGCACTGCAATGAAAGTGCAGTTCTTCGGGTGTAATTGCATTGTGTGGGTGTGTGTTTTGGCTTTGTTTTCAAATTCCTGCTTTGATATTGCTACAATGAGATGTGACCTGGGGTGTGCATTACTGCAGGTATTGCACAGTGGAAGGGATTAGAGAGATCCAGTGCCAAAAACAGACTGTTGGGCTTAGAACTGTTTTTATGGGCTTATATATGTTAGGGATTTCATCTTTGCTGTCCTGTTATTGCATTTGTAAAGACACCCATGGCTGGTTTGGTTGCATAAGTGTTGCAGAGGACATTTCTGAGCTTTGCAATGGCTTTTGTGGTGCTGCAGTGCTCTGCTCGAGTGAGCAGTGCACAGGCTGTACCTGCACAGAACACACAGCAGATGTGAATGTGACATTGCTAAAAACATCAAAGTGGAACTCGGAGCCCCAGTTTTAACACGGTTCTTTCTCCCTTTGTTTCATTTATCATCTGCTCAGGGCAAACAAACAGCTCTTTGATGTCCAGTATAAAAAAGAACCAAGAATGCTTTAAGTAGATGTGGTTTGTCTTCTGAAAAGAGTAGTTCTCCTCTTTCTTCCTTACATGATCTTTGTGTTTCCCTCCTGCAGCAGATTTTTCAGACAGGAATACTGAACATATGCTTCAAGGATGTCTCTCTCTCTCATAATAAAATGGGGTGGACAGGAGTACACGATAACCTCGCTGTCAGAGGAAGACACAGTGCTGGACCTGAAACAGTCTCTGAAAGGCCTCACTGGAGTGTTACCAGAGCGTCAGAAACTGCTCGGGCTTAAAATGAAGGGTAACTGTCCTTATTTACTGTTTGCTGAGGATGTTTCCCCTAATCCTAGGCAGGATGTGTGCACTAACAGGGCATCCACTTCCCAGTTGTAGCTCTGGAATGAGCATGAATCAGACACTTTATACTGGATATTGTCTATTATCAATACATCTACTTGGTTATTTTTTAGTGGTTGACACTGCCCTGTCCTGATGGGGAGGAGAATTGAGGGGAAAAAAGTAAACCTTGTGGGTTGAGATAAGAAGGATTCAGTGACTGAAAGATAATAAAATATAATGCTAATTATTATAGTAATAGTCATGAAAAGAAGGAGAGAGAGACATAAAACCCAAGAGAAACCAGTGCCACAATGCAGTTGCTCACCACCCACTGACTGATGCCCATCCAGTCTCTGAGCAGCAGTGTCTCCCAGCCAATTCTCCCCTGTTTAAACACTGGGCATGAGGTTCAGGGCTGTGGAATATCCCTTTGCCCAGCTCTCCCAGCTCCTTGTGCACCTGCTCACTGTCAGAGCACAGGAAACTGAAAAGGCCTTGATTTAGAGTAAGCACTGCTTGGCACCAGCTAAACCATTGGTGTGCCATCGACATTATTCTCGTATTAAACCCAAACCACAGCACTGCACCAGTTACCAAGAAGAAAATTAACTCAATCCCATCCAAAACCAGGACACTGTATATGATGATAACACAGCTTGGCATAGCTGGTATTTTACAGGGAGCTTATTTCAATTAAGCGTGGAATGTATTGACGTTTTTCTAAAATCTCTACCGCAATTAAAAGAAAAAATCTGCATTACAGGCAAACCTGCAGATGATGATGTTAAGCTTGGAGCCCTCAAGTTGAAACCAAATACTAAGATAATGATGATGGGCACTCGTGAAGAGAGTTTGGTAAATAATTTGCTTTTATTAGCTTAAACAGGAAAAAATCCTTCATGTCTCCTAATTGTGATTTTAAATTTTGAGTATTCCAGTCATCATTTTAAAATATGATAGTACAACAGATTTTTGTTGGCATTTTTTTAGGCAAAGTAAACTTTGCTCTAGAACTTTCAGAGCAATGTACTCATGAAACTCCTGTGCTGTTCTGCACTTGAAGTACAAACCTATTATTGTGATACTCACTGAGTTTTTAAATCTGAACAATCATCAGTATACTTTAGTAATTCTTTCCACTACTAAAGTGAAACAATTTTGGTTAAATACTATTCCTGCCCTATAATGTGCAGTAACAGAAACTTGATATCTGTTGTTATTTTCCCTCCCTGATCCTCGTTATCTTTTATTACTTTTATTCCTCTAGGAAGATGTCCTTGGGCCGCCTCCAGATAACGATGATGTGGTCAATGACTTTGATATTGAAGAGGAAGTTGTGGAAGTAGAAAATAGGTTAGGAGTTCGAGCTATTAAAATAGTTTGCTATTGACATTAGAGTGTGCATTTTAATTAACTGTAACTTTTTGCACTGTTGCATCAGGGAAGAAAATCTACTGAAAATTTCCCGTAGAGTTAAAGAATACAAAGTGGAAATTCTGAATCCTCCTAGAGAAGGGAAAAAGCTGCTGGTGCTAGATGTTGATTATACACTATTTGGTGAGTTTTTATGCAATTTGTGGGTGTTTGTTTAAGAGCCAGATTTATTTGCCAGATCAGATTTCTTGATTTTTGCTTTGCTGTGTTGTACAACATAACTTCTGCTTTGTATGATTTTGTGGTCTTCTGCTCACATTTTAAAAAGTTGCATGTTGTTGATTTTAGTGCAGCAACTATTTAATTGCTGCAAAAAGACAAAAAAAGCAGCAATTTAGATAGTCTTTCCCTTGACAACTTATAGCTTGACATTCACAGTAGCAGAGGGCAAGATATTGTAAAATAATTATCCCATTCTGTTCCTGATTGACTCTATTCTTGGGGGATGTGGGAGAACAGCTTCAAATTTTATATACATATCATTATTAAACATTCACAAAAACATGTTTTACTTGAAAATTCTGTCAAGCTGGGTTTTTTTAAAAGCCAGAATTTTCCTTCTGACTTAACTTTCTGGTTTGTAGGTGTGCCATGGTAGCATGACTGTGAGCAGTAAATAATACCTTCCCTTATACATTTTCCTTAGCTTTGCTTTTTGATGACATTTGTTTCCAATCAAAATTCAACCTATTTCTAAGTTTAAAATTTTTATTGAGAGGTCTTCTGCTGGCATATTTTACAACAGCTTTGCAGTTGGAACAGGGAATGTTTGTATCTCTGAAATGAGCTTGATATATGTTCACAAAATTAACTGGACTAGGTTTGAAGGAATTATTTAATATCTGGCCAGTTACTGATTTGCTAAGTGCACAGATGGTTTGCCCTGACTCTTCAAAGATATTCATACTCAGAGATCTCTTGAATTAATTATTGCTAAGCCCTCAAGTAGCTGTGAGACCAACAGATAAATATTCCCTCTGCTTTGTGTTTCCACCTTTAAAATGGGAATGGGAGTTTGATATCAAACCATTCATGATCTTAAAATGCTTCAGTGCTCCCCTCATAAAACTCTTAGAGTCTGGATAGCAAGGAAAATCAGACTGGACTTTAATGGCTAATACTTTAATACTCAATTGCTTATCTCTTATTCTTTTTAGACCACAGGTCATGTGCTGAAACTGGGGTAGAACTGATGAGGCCATACCTCCATGAATTCCTGACTTCTGCATATGAGGACTATGATATTGTAATTTGGTGTAAGTATTATACTCTGTGCCTAAGAATTTATTATAAATTGTCATCCAGAGCAGAGACTCCAGGTAGGAGGTTTTTATATTGCTTTTTAGTCTGAGTCACAAGATCTGAAATGATACAGAAATATTTGGCTGTGATTCACACAACTAGTAGAGGTATTTTAGAAAAACACCAATTCTTATGTGAAAAAGCACCACATATTGCTCACAAGAATGGGTCAGCATCACTTAACTGAGTGTTACTTTGTACAAAGAAGTGCTTGAAATAACAGAACTGTATAATCAACATTAGAACAGTGTTTGATAGTGATTTTACAAATAATCTCAATCCAGACAACACATAGTGAACTGCCAAATGCACCAAACTCTCCTGTCTGCAGGGCTGGCTGGTCCATTGCCTTTGCATTCCAGTTCAATTCCTGTGCAACAGCTGGAGAACAGACTTTAGCCAGTGCAGGGTTGAAACCATATTAAACTTGTGTTACAAAATTGCATTTTTGTCATCTTGAACAATGTTTCTATATATTTTTAGATCAGTAGGCAACGTTGACACTTTGTCCTTTCCATATTTTATGTATTCCTATCATTGCTTCCAGGAGGAAATCCTGCACAGGCAGTGAGGTTCCTCAAGCCAGGTGTATCCCACTTTTATGGTCTTGCAGGCTGCAGTTCATTAGTAGCTGATCTAGAAAATGGTTTAAATATTTGCAGTGCTTCATCGAGTTGTTCATTTGGAAAGTAAGTTCTTCCAAACAAAAACAGACTTCCATGAAGGAAAACTGACTTTAAGGCAGTGGCCCTAAAAGCTGCAACAAAGGTTGATCTTTCTAAAATTAAATTTTGTGTAAAAATTTGACATATTAAGTGAAAAAGTTCTTGGCTTCTTTCTTTTATTTTTTTTTGCCTGCCAATGATTTATTTTGATAAAGTATTCTTTCTGTTTTCTTCCTTTTGTTTCAGCTGCTACTAATATGAAGTGGATTGAAGCCAAAATGAAAGTAAGTTGTTCTGAAAACATGATTTATTTCTGGTCTTGGTAACTCTTCGTGCAATTTGGCTCATGCTCAGCATTGTAGAGCAGGTTAGAAACAGGGGAGGTTGTATGAATCATAACCTGAGTTGTTTCAATTTCCATAGTCACTTGAAATGATCTCTATCACAAAACTAGATTAAATCTAATTTTAGAATTCCACACAAACTATCAGCAGGAGGTGCTAAATTTAGCAGAACTAAACAGAAGTCAGTACCTGCTGAAACTTGGATTCGTCACGCAGCCCTGCACTGTTGCTTTCATCTTACCTCTAATTATAGAGCTCCAGTCTTTAAATGTGATTTTTTTAAAGGAACAGACAGTTGTGACATGCTGGAGTCAGTTATCAAGAGGAAACTCTTTTCATATTTATCTTTACCTCTTGCAGCTGGGGGTTCTGTTATTCCTCTGCCTTACTAAACATCCCATAAGAGCTCTTTCATTTTCTGGTTTCTTTCCTACTGGAATCAGGCAGGAAGCCAGTTTTGAACAGCTGACCTCGTGGTAAACATATTTACAGTCAGGTTGAGCTGTAAATCTAATGAGCTTACTAAGAATTGCTGTGTGTCTGTTTGGTGGGTTGGGGGTTTTTATGTTTATAAATCAAAAGTTATTTCTATTCTAAGAAAAACCTTTCCAAATGTAAGCTTTTATTATCCACTATTTTTTCAAGGTTTCACAGAGCAAAGCACATTTTTCCAGTTTTCTCTTCCTCAGAATAATTAACTGCTACAATTTTTTTCCTAAACAAAAATGCCTCTCAGAAATGAGAATCTTTAATCAGAACTATGGAGTTAGTGCAAGTAAAATCAGTGCTGAGCCTTGCAAACATTGCATTCTTGTGGCAGTGTCACATGATTATATTGTGTTGTCACAGGGAATCAATCTTGTGGAAAACCATTGTTCAAAATTGGGCTTTTTCCCCTGCACTGGTCAGCCTTCTGCATTTCCAGGTTGCTTTTCCAGGATCCTCCTGGATCCTGATCCATTGAGATTCCTGCCACTAGATGCCACTTTCTATGGCATCAGGGGTGCTTCCCTCCAAGAGTGTCACTTTTGGTCAGGGAGCTGTGATTCCAGCAATAGTTGGCATTAAAGTTTATGTTTTAAAGTACAAAGCAGGAACAGCATTAAAAAGAAGGGAGTATCAGACAAACAAATGTTATCTCTCAGTTACCACCCCTTTATCCCTGAAATTCAAGCATTCTAGAACAGCTGGTTCTGTCAGTGTAACAGGATACTGACCCAGGTAGGTAGAACATTTCATTTGCAAGATTCCATTTTTAAATAAAAGCAAATCAGTTAAGTGTGGCTGGATAGTTGCAAGAGATCTGCTGCAGTGGGTAATTTCTCCCTGTAATGCATATTTTTGCATATTGCTGCTGTTTCACACACCAGAAATTGTTAGCAGTATCTGTCTTATACCACATCAGCAGATTTTACTGGTACTTTTAGCTTTGGAAAGGATTAGAAATTGAAATGATGCTCCCTCATCTAGTCGAAGTTTTTTATTTCTAAAAAGGTTGTATTACTTAGAGTATTTCAGGAGTCACCAAATCTTAAAAGTGCAGATTGGCACTAACATCGGTGCAGGAGGGAACAGTGACAGTGAGCTGTTCCTGGATATTCCATCTTGGGTTGGGCTGTGATTTGTGCAAATCCCTGTCAGGAACAAAGAGCAGCCAGAACACAATTGCTGTAAAGTTAAGCTGAGGTGTGTGACTTGTGAGAGGTTAGGCACGAAGATATGAGCAAAACCTCTCTGTATTTTCCCTTCTCTGCAAAGTTACTTTGATTTTCTGCTGGCATCAGCTGTTAAGTTCCTGATACTAAACACTAAAAATAAATCCCTCTGTGCACTTTTATGATCCTCATTGTGTAACAGATCTGAATTTCCCCAGGTATCTATTTTTAGTGTGTTTCTGGTAAACCTCCACAGCTCACCCCGTGACAAACAATGTACTATAATTGTGGTTCCAGTTGTTGAGCAATAAAACTGTCATAATTAAAAGCTTTAATCATAAATCTTTGTGATGCAGGAGCTTGGGGTGAGTACCAATGCAAACTACAAGATAACTTTCATGCTGGACAGTGCTGCCATGATAACAGTGCACACTCCTCGGAGAGGACTAATAGATGTAAGTACCATTTTTTCTCTTAATCTTTTTCTATATTCAGCTGGCATTTTATCACACCCCTTTAAAATATTCAACAAAAAAACTTGTTTGGGAGTTTTTATGCAAAAAAAAACCTGCAAGAATCTTGGAACCACAAATTTTTTTCTACTGCAAGTTTCTATTAATGTTTTGAGTGGTATATTTAGATGTCACAGCTTTCAAATCAAGCAGTAGGTAACTGCTGCAAGAAAATCTAGTACCAACAGAAAAGTTTTCCTTAGTGTGGGGGGTTTTTATGTTATATTATTTCAATAATATTATATATATTACATCTTCCTTTGGTAAAGCCAAACTACCTGCTAATGGTAAAGCAAAAGAATACAAGTGTTCATTCAAGTTAGGACTCCTGTGGATGGCATTTTCATCTACTGCATGTGACCTGATTTACCTTGTGTTGTGTTTGCAGGTGAAGCCTCTTGGTGTTATCTGGGGAAAGTTTTCAGAATATTACAGCAAAAAAAATACTATTATGTTTGATGATATTGGCCGAAACTTCCTGATGAACCCACAGAATGGACTCAAGGTAATGTAAACTGGAATTTTCATTTACTGCTACCTTTTCTTGATACTTGTCTTGGTTTAATTAGTCAGCCTATCACAATACTTCAAGAAGTACTTTCTCCTTTGCTGTAGCATAAAGAAAGACTATTCTTATCTAGCAAGGATGCATGTTTTGTTGAACCTTTTAATTTACAGTGCCATTTGTCTGGCTTAGTATTTCCTTAATAGTAGTATTAAATAAACCTTGAGTCACTATTAAGTGAGTGTTTAAGAGATAACAAAAATCAATGAAATTGTTATTTCTGCATAAATTATACCTGCAAGCTGTAATTAAGCTGGGCATTGCTGCCAGGCACCATTGAAAACGTGATGTTCAATCTCCAGAGTGGTCATATTCAAAGTGAAATAACAAGTGGCTGTAATTCATGATTGTATGACAGGATAATCACAAGTATTCTATATGAGAAGTAATTAGTACCTTGAGCCATTTTGACTATAGAACAGCAAATATTTCATTCTATACAACTGTCAACCAGTGTGTGCTCTGTTATTACTGATGGTTCTGAATGATAAGACTGCAACTTAAATTTTTCTGTAACTTAAATTTCTTCATGTGATGGTGGAGCAGTGTTGTACTAAAACAGCTTGCATAAATCTCTCTAAAAAAGAAAAAGATGTTTTCTTATGCAAAAGTTCAAGATGGTGTCTCTTTGAAAGTATCCATGATGTGAAAAGGAGAGCAGTTGATGAGGTCTAACAAGATGATCTTAACTGGAAGGAGAATCAGGAATAGCAAAGATCTTGCTGGGAGGGGATTATCCAGAGGGGTCCCTCTAGCTCAGATTGGAAAGATGTTTGTCAAAGTGTTAACAGCTGTAGACAACAGCACTGAGTCACTAACACAAGGCCTAGGTATAATGTATCCTGAGCTTAAAACAATTGTCAGATGAGCTTTACTTCTGAAATCTCTTTTTGCAACAGCTCTGGCTGAAGTCAAAGGGTTTTTTTGCTGAAAAAAGGCATCTGGTTCCAATGATGCCACACAACTCAGAATACAGAGATGAAAAACCCTCCTGCAAAAAAATCACATTAGAAAATGTGCCAGTCCATTCCAGATCATTTTATCAGTCTGTCTGTGAGGGGAAGACTTGAAGAAGTGCAAGAGAAAAGAATTTTTTTCTGGTTGGTGCAAGATAAAAACCCTCAGTCCAGTTTGCATGAATGGGGCAAATTGGATCTGACCACTACTGGAAAAGGTTTTTCTTTCTCTTACCTGTGAAAAGTTGTAACTTTTCATAGTACTAAAAATATATTTTAGTCAGGTGGTAGATGATAGAGAATCTAAAGCATTTTTTCTTTCTGTGAGCAAATGGTTATACCTGGTTTATTTCTTTTGTATAGATAAGGCCGTTTATGAAAGCACATTTAAATCGTGATAAAGACAAGGAGCTTCTAAAGCTCACCCAATACCTCAAAGAAATAGCAAAATTAGATGACTTTTTGGAGCTGAATCACAAACATTGGGAAAGGTAAGAACAAAGTCAAAATTCTTGCTTCCTTTTGTCCCTGACCTCTGTTTTGTTTGAGATTGTCTCTACAAACATCAGAAACAACGGAACTGATGAACTTTGTAACTTAGAGTTATAAAGGTCCTTTAGTTTGAGGAGAATTTTAATAGGGCTGTAGTGTTGGGGCAGCTTCCCTGAAATGATAAAATTTTGACAGAATGCATCTGTGTTTTCCTACTTCTCTAATATTCACCATTGCCAATTATGCATCCTGAAAGGAAAAGCATTTTGGAGGAACATGGTCCTTGGAAACCTCTTTCTTTTCACCTCAGCCAAGTTAGACTGTGGGTTCAGATCCCAAATCCTTTGTTTTCAGGCAGCTTTTCTAGAAGTTACTTGAAAGCTTCGTGGTGTTAGTGTAGTTCTCAGGCACCATCCAGGGTTGGGTGGTATTGCAGGATTCATCAGCTCCAAGTTACTGTCTTATGAACAAGAGTTTTCCAAGTGCTCAGGGCACCAGTTAGTATCCTAATTCTTGCTAGAAAATTATTAACTGAAGGGCTTGAGCAAAACTATTATTGGTTTTATGCAACAGCCAGAGACTTCAGTGCATGTGAAGAAAAACTGTTGGAAAACCACTCCTGCAGTGTTTAAAAAAGAAGCCTTACAATCTTGATACAATTTCTCTTTTCTGATCAGAACAGAAAGTAAAATGTTAAACCTTAAAAGCTGTGAAATTCACTGGATATTTCACACTGTCGGTGAAATTGGTTGGATTCTTTCTCCTAGAGTATTTGCAGAGCCTTCACTGTCACACCACGTAGGCAGATTGCTCCACTGTGGTGCTAAGAGAGCTGTGAGATCAGAATACAAGAGCAGTTCAGAGTCACTCAGATTCTCCAGAGAAGCCGCTGGAGGGCTGTTCTTTTCAGGTTGTGCTGGATCAGTTCATTAAAGCCCTGAATTTATTTGAAGGAGTGCCATTACTAATGGGCCTTTTTATCTTAAAGGATATAAAAGCCACTTCTCCAACTGATGTAATTTTCCATCCTCTTAGAATGAAACAGGTTTCCATTTCCTTCCTCCCTTTTGTTTAAAAAGCCTGATAGAGTCTAACTAAAACATGACTTTGAATTACCGCAAGATAACCTATCGTGGAAATGAAATCAAGTCAAAATCAAAAGTGCTATTGATTGCATTTCTAATTTTTCATTATAAGTAGGAGGATTGTTGATGAGAAAAGGAAGCAGAGTCATACTTTGATCTTAAGATCCCAGGTATATTTGTGGCCACCTCTTACTTGGTGAAAAACTCTACTTTTGTTTCTTTCAGGTATCTTTCAAAGAAGCAAGGACAATAACACTAATAAAACTGTGTGGCACTGAATTGAAGGGAACATCACTAAGATCATTGGACTTTTCCTTGCTTTTGTGCTAGAGTATAATAGTGCTGGACACTGGACCCAATGCCAGAACGACTGCTAAACTTGGTCTTCCAGTTGGTTGGTTGTGGGTTTTTTAAAAGATCACAGCAATAAGCTCAAAGTGGGAGAAACAAGTCAGTTGCTTTTTCTTGCATTCAGTTCTGGTGTTACTTCTCAAAATACTTTCCTCTCCTTTGCTGCTGAAGTACAACCATAACCATCAAAGACCAAAACCATTCTGAGACTAGAAAAAAAAAAAAATTTAGACCAAAAAAGTTGATTGAAAAGCCAGCCTTGGCAGTGTATGAATTGTATAAGTCCTCTATTCCCTCCATCTTTAGAAACAGTCTCCCTCTCCCATTCCAGTATTTAAGTCTATAAATTACAAGTTGTCTAAGTTTGGTATGTATTAGTATGTCAGTGTTTCTCTGTGCAAGACAGTAAGATGGGAAAGTACCACCTCTGTGGCCAGTTTACCCCGGTGTGAACTTGTACTATAAAGCAGTGTTTACTGGAAAACAAAAGACTGAAGTTTGAGGGAGAGAAACCCACTGTTGTTTGGTCAGTGAGAAGCAGTCTGCCTGAAAAATCCTCGTATGTCAGGTGAAGGGTTTAAACCTCAGATGGGAAAGTCACATTCCTAACAAAGCATGAACAAAACCCTTGTTCTCTTCTAGCTAAATCTTGTCAAAGTGCAAACACTGTGTTTAAATACAATATTCAGCCATACTGTTCTTAAAATATCATTTACTTGCGCTGCTTATGCCTGCACTATAGAAGTGTGATGTGACTGCTGTTTGGCATTTCCAACACTTGTGCATTATGCAGTTCATGGATTTGAAAGAAGACTGACCCTTTCAAATAAAAAATGGTATATATTGTTCTTAAGGAACTATAGCAGTTGTGTAAATAATAAATACCTTTTTCATACTTGGTGTCCTGTGCTGCCTTCAATGTTTAGCTTGCAAAAAAGGAACCATGAATAATATTAATTTGAGGGGAGTAGAGAATTTGTTTGGATTCCATAGACACCAGATTTGTGTCAGGAGTTGAGTAAGAGCCTGGGATGTGCCTGTGTGGATTAGGGAAGTGGTGCAGCACCAGGCTGGCAGCAAAGGAGCCCTGACAGCACATGTCAGGCTGTCAGGACAGCAGGCACAAATGAGCACACCAGGCTCCGGCTCAGTGACCTGTCAGAAAATATCCTGGTCCTTGTGCAGGGCTCTGTGTGCTTTAGTGCCAACCCAAGCTGCCTTTGAAACGAGCTAACAAAAAACCTGACACATAAAAATGGTGCTTTAGGTAAATATGGAGGGTGAAGATCTGCAGTTTTGTCTCCTAGAGCTGATTTCTGATCCAGGAGATGCCTGATCCCTGTACAGACAGCACAGGGAGAATTCTTGAGCTTACAGCAGTGAGCTTTCCTGGAAAAGCTGCAGCAGCAGCAGAGATCATGGAGTGTAGAATTGCAGTATGTGCACTGGAATTCCTCTGACCTTGAACAGTGGAAAGAAGTCGAGGCATTGCAATTAAATCAGCTGTGGAGTTTGTGAGAAAACCAAACCAAGGGAATGTATTTAAACATGCCTGTATTTTTTTTCTCAAAGTTGGCCTACAAACAGAAGGTTACAGTGAATGAGCAATACTCATGTCTTCTGCTTGACACAAAGAAATTTTAAAAAATTAATCTTGATATTATTTCAGGTGGTTTTGTCCCAGAATTTGAGAGTATTCACTGATCTGAAGGAGATGTGCACTCCCCTCTCAAATATTTTATAAGCTGAGCTGGAACATGTGAATGTGATCTCTATGTGGGGAACACAGAGCTGTTGCTTACAAGTTGTTATGTCTTTTATGACTAATATAATTTCCCTTACTGTATTTTCTATTTGAAAACTAGTCTTGCAGATTGTTTTGGTTATCTTCTAGAAATGCTTCTGGGATTTACTTGGCTGAGACATGGCTGAGATTCTTAAAACCACGAAGCTGTGGGTAAGGCAAGCACAAGCCTGATGTTCAAATGACTAGAAGAATCAGGGGTCACTGATGGGAGTGTGGGTTAAAAATGGTGAAAGCAGCAGGAAGAAATCTGGATTTTTTGGAGGCAGGTGGCATCAGCAGGTTCAGAAAAGAGTTCAGCACCTTCATAGAAAAGTCCACAGGGAGAAGCTAAAGGGAATAGCAGTAAAGGGAATAGGAAGGCCTAACAGCCTGCAAGAAAAAGAATTGGAGGTGCTCAGGAAGATGGGAGTGAGTCACACAGAGCAGCTCCTCACTGCACTGCAGGGCTGCTCTGGGCTGTACCTACAATGTGACTGTGCCGAACTACCACAGTAACTGCAAGGATAAATGGGTAGTTTTCTCTTTAGCCCCATAACAATGTGTTTGTTGCTCATAAATACAGAGGAAAACACCTGTGCTGATTTTTCTTTCTCCAGTAGGAAATGCAGTTTTGACCTACTTTATTTCCAAAATGTCATTAAGCCTGGAGAATAACTATGGACAGCAAAGTTTAAAGGTTTATTCCCTGCTAACATTTACTTTCCTTTTAGATTATATTGAGGTGCCTGAGAAGTATTTGATTAATAGCTTTCACTATCTCTATTAAAAGAAACAGTATTAAAGTATAATTAAAGAGAGGGAGCGTACAGCTTAATTACAGAGCTCATAATTTACCATTCTGCAGAACTCTGGAGAAGCATTAAATGAAGTCTGAACTATTCCAAATATTTTCATGTGTCAGAGACTGTCTCAGGCTCCCAGTACATGTCAAACATTTTGTATGTTGTTCTGTCTGATTATTCAGACCAGAAGAGACAGTCCATTTCAAAATGAAGTTATTTCAGTAAGCCCTGGATATCTGACAACTCCAATGCCTCGCTGTGGAATGAATGCTCATCACTGGAGCTACATGGAGTGACAAGTGAAGCCAGGAACTGAACTGCAAATTCAGCCCCACAAATCCTGCTGCATGACTGTGAAATCTACAGCTAGTTGCCAATTTTTATTCCTGACTTGACATTCAACTGACAGCAAGTGGATGCCAAAGGGTTTAAGACAATTTTCCACTCTGTCTGTTCGGGATGTATTTAAGACTGATGTGAGAAGTGCTGAATACTTGCTCTCAGTAAGACAAAGGCCAGGTAAAAAAGTATTTCAGAGGGTAAAGAAAAGTACACAGTTTTCCTGATTCATTAAAGCTGCTTAAAACAAGAAATGCTGGATGAAGAGGCAGAATCCTTGGGCACTTCACTGTTGTCACCACAGCAGTTGTGGCAGGTACTAATGAATATCAGCAACTGCTGCCCACACTGAAGGATGCCTGATGTGCTTTGGCTGAGGGGGATTCACAGAGAAAAATTTCAGTGAAAAGAAAATGTTGAGGAAGAGAATAACAGAAGTAGATGATAAAAATACTGCTCTGTCCTGGAGAAGACAAGGGTCATCTTGCAGGCAATACAAGATTCTTGTGTGAGCAATATTGGCAATATCTTGCTACCAGGGAGTGTTGCTGACATCTGTGCTTTGATTGGGCTCTGCACCAGCAAGGACAAGGTTTAGATACAAAGAGCCCCAAAGACTGAACAATCTGCTGATGGCAGGTGAGCAGCTCTGGTCAGGTTTTCCTAAAAATGCTGAAAACCAGCTCTGAGGGCTCACAGTGCCAAGTTTGACTCTCCTGGCTTTATCTGCTGCACCACACCACTCTAGACCTGTTTTTCCCAGGCCATCTCTATCATCCCCCATTATCCTTTAGATCACTGATAATCACACGAGGCCTCAACCTCATTCATGCATCAGCCTTTTCCTGATGGTGTTTTATAATAGAGAACTTCAAAATGAACTATTTATATACTGATGAGCTTTCTCATACAGCCCTGAGCTTCATTATTTATGCTTATTTAGGAAGTTTGCTCATCTCTGGAGATCCTTTGATGCTGCTTTGAGCACTTGGATGCTCATTTAGCTCTCAGGAGTCCCAGCCTAGCTTGGCTTGTGTCCTTGCCACACACAGTCACATACAATACCATGCCATTAATTTCTGTGTCTCTCCTGGCAAATAGTTTCTCCACCAATTCATTTTCTGTTAAGAATGGGTACAAGTCAAAGGGAGCTTGTTCTCAAATTGCATAATGCTCAGAGCACTAGGCTGGGGTGCTGGGCACAGTGAAAAGTACATCATTAACACCCCTTGAAAGTTTTGTTGTGTTTTTTTTCTTCTTTAAACTGCCTAGTTGGAATTGCACACCCACTCTGCTCACACCCCACCATTTGTCAAGGTGTTCATACATCAGAAAAGAGCAGCTTTTATCATTTATCACAGCAGGGGCCAGGTTTGGCTGCAGCTCCTGTGTGGAAGGGGACTGGGTGACCTGGAGCAGAGCCTGCAAGGTCACTGCTGCTGAGTGATGCCCCCTCCTCCCCCTGCAACACCCCAGAAAACTTTGACCTTGGTGTTTTGAAACACTAAAATTGCATCAGATTTTTAGTACTAAATATCTGTGATGTTAAAGCATTTGATATTCAACAGCGGGAGCCTTTTCTTCATGATTTGTGCTGCTCTTGAGAGAAAAGCAACTCGAACTCAGTACCAGGGCATCAAAGAAGTCATAGTTCACTATAAATTCCTGAGTCAATTCTCTCAACCTTCAGATCTGGTTGGGTTTTTCATTTCCAGCCTGTTCTGGTTGCTGCAAGATCAACCCCTGGATTTTGAGTTGGATCTGTCACGCTCCTTCTGGAGCACTGAGTGCAGGGCCAGACAGCTGGGCATGAATGATGGTTCACAGGCTGGTCAATAAACTTGTTTAAATTGTTTCACATTGGAGGAAAGTGTTCACAGATGAGTAAGAAAAATGGGTGTCAGTGCTCAGCTGGTTCAACAGTTCTGCTTCTGAGCATGTTCTTATAGTAAAACTGTGGGTAAAAACCTTCCCAGCTTTGTTTTTTTCAGTACTCTATGATTTTTTTTCCCCTCACTTCTTAAAAGTTTCTTGGTGTGGGTGTGTGGTATCTTTCAATCTCTGTTTCATTGGCCCAGTGGGCTCGTGGTCCATGGCAGGCACTGTGCTGTAGCATGGGAATGGGGGAGCTTTGTACATGATTGATCAGCTTCAAGCCAAGAGCTCCACTGGTGAACATCCAATTTTATCCCTCAGGTTAAAGTTTCAGCCTTTTCCCCCCCCAGTTTGGGTCATACTTGAAAAACAAATGGTGGCACAGTAAGACTATTGTTAATTTAACAAATTCTAGTAAAACTTTCTAAGACACTCTGGTTCCTAGGGCAAAACGAGGTGGTTCTAGAATTGTATTTTGCAAAACTTGCAATTGTTTATCCAATTTTCTATATTCAGTTCACATTTCCTGACATACAGGGGTGTGTGTCACATTTGTGAGCAGTAAAAGCTGCATCAGTTTAGTGGGGAAACACGAGCAGAATTTCAAGCAGACACTTAAACTGCAACTGATGCACTTTTGGGTCCCTCTGCTGTCCTAATGATGGATATTTCTTGAATCGGGACCAAAATGAGCACATTTTTGGAAAAGTTAAGTGCATTAAACTGCCTCAGAGATGAAAATGATAAAGTGATGTGGGATTTTTTTTAATTTGATTAATCCCTTACAGATGTGACTAGACAGAACAGGTACACTGCAAAATCTTTTTCTATAATTAATGGTACTAAATTAAAACCAAAATTATTTGTGTCTAACACTTAAAGGAAATTCTGAGCTTCAGACACAGAGGGTTTGTAATTACACCTAGGCAATATCCCCATTCCCACAAATAGTAAATTAGCTGAGATAAACACATTCAGAAGCTGTTAAGCTTCTTTGGTTTGGATTTAGTGAGTAGCTGCTGCTGGAAGAAAGCAGGCAAATAATTGAAATTTCTGATTTCTTTAAACAGAAACAAAATACTGTGCTTTGTGTATGCATTTCCACTTTCAAAAAATTTAGGTACATATAGTTCAGCAACTAGTAAACCACATAACATTCAGTTTTATGGAATTGAGATGACAGTGTTGTCACTGATGAGTTCATAGCTTGTCCTTCACTCAGCCCAGCAACCCCTGACCAAGTTTATGACAGTTTGCCTGGTTTTAAACTGAGAGATGCTGCAAAAAAAGTGTCTATTTAAACTTCGATCACTGATGCAGAGATATTCATTGCCCTCTGATGCTTGGAAAGGTGTGTTGAGAGCCCCATATCTCCCTGCTAGTCCAGGAGTCTCAGCTGGGTGCTGGGATCAGGGATAAGGGTGAATTAGGGAGAAATTCCTGCCTGCATCTCTGCTGGCCCTGCAGTTAACCCAGCACTTCACATTAAGAGGTTATGGGCAGCCAGCAAGATGAAAACCCCAAAATGAGCACTAAATCTTGTGAGATTAACATATAAAATCCCTTAATGGAAATGTAGGCACCACAGATAATTACAGATCCACTGACTCAGTCAAGTACAGGGCACAATTCCAGAAAGTGGAAAAGGAAAGTAAGTCACAGTATTTTCTCCAGAGAAACTTGGATCAAGCCAGAGAGCAGTAACAACAATTCCCAAGTTATCAGACTATTCAGGCAGTAAGGAGGGCAAATGGAGACTCAAGGGCAGAGTTTCCAGCACTGGTCCATCTTGCACAAGAATCAGATGAATTTTACACCCCCCTCCTGCATTGCCTTTCCAGAAGGGTGAGCAGAAGCCTCGAGACAGGCATGGGACAAGCACTGTTCTAAAGTCTGGAAGGAAACCAGACAGGAGCTTTCCAGCTCAAGCTCCTGCCAGAACCAATTAGGAGGTGGCAGCTGGATTGCAGCAGCTTTAGAGGGGCAGGAGACAGCACAGAGTGACCTGATCTCACCTGGCGGGGACAGCACGGGCAGGGTGCTCCTGCAGCCAGTGCCAAACGCTCTCCAGCCCTACAAGGACCTAGCAGCAGGTCCTACTGCTCACCCAAACCACTCCTCAACCCCTGGATCAGTGCTGTTCCCCTATTCCTAAGTCACCATGGAACACTGGTACAAAAGGGTTTTCTCAAGACAGCACAGATGTGCCCCAAAAACAACAGGGCAAGGCTGGAGGGGAATCTGCAGGTGCCGATTCCCTGCTTCCCCCAAACCCCTGGCCCACACTCGTGTCCCACAGCAGAGTGCCCTGCACACCCAGCTGCCCACAGCCACCCTCTCTGCTTCCATCCCCACTCCTGCTGTCAGGGACCACCTATTGCTGGAGAAAAGCCACAGCTACAGAACCACTCAGGCTGATCTTAAGGAAAATGCGGCTCATTTTGATTCCCAGGCTCAGTGCTGAGTGTGCTCACCTTGGCTAACTCACAACACAGAGAATTCAATAACCCCCTTTGGGGTCAGGAGTGCCCCTGAGGGCATAAAGAGCCTCCCACTGCCCCAAGAGCCCAGATTTCCTGCTTGCTGGCACGGCTTTTCCATGAGGCTGTTCCTTTACCCCATACCAGTCCCTGAACCGCACATTCTCTCATTTTAAACATGAATCTCCACAGGGAAAGCGTGGCTCTCATATTCCCATCACCTCGCCAGCATCCACAGAGCAGCAAAGCCATGGCACAGCCGGGAAGCTCGAGTGCTCTTCACTCCATTCTCACGGACAAAGCACCACCAGCCAAGGACTGTCCATCTGCCAAGGGCAGGGGTTAAGGCTCATCTCTGATCACACCTTGTCCTCCCTCCTGTCCCAGCAGCATGGAGCTGATTTTTGGGGGGAGACGAGGTTTGACTGGTCAAAACTGAGTGTTTGAGCAGCACACTCTGGCACAACCGGAGTAGCTGGAGGAGAAGAGCCCTGTGAAAGCAGAAATTAGGGCTAAAACAGCAGAAATAAGGGCTGTTATCTAAGCTTGGCAAGGAGGTTCACAGAGCTGTCTTAATATCTGACATTTGCCAGACTCCAGGAGCTACCAGGGCAGCATTTGCAGGACGTGTCCCAGGGCTGATCAGAGCTGCAAACAAAACAGGGCCTGGGGTTTAGTCCACTGGAATTGTTTGCCCTCTCCCATACAACATCATGCTGATTTTTCAAACAAGTTTTCTTTTCTGAGTTTTCTCAGCCTACTTCCATGATTTGACCTCGAATTAGAAGGGTTTAAACTATATAAATGCATAACAGATATATACCTATTTCAGCAAGCAGAAGCTTAGGTCTCACCTAATCACCATTGCCCAGGAGCTGGGACTTTATGAGAAAAAAAAAAAAAAAACAACAAAACCAACATTTCATGGATCACAGCCTGGTGCCAGAACTGCACTGAAGAGACACGATAAAAGCACCCAGTCTGTGGCAGCATCCAGTGTCCATCGGCAGTACTGCACCCTGCTCAAGCCAGCCTGGACCATTCCAAGGGATCAGCAGGACCTGGAAATGCCACTGAGACAGGACAGCAAACAGCAGCATCCCTGAGCAGCCGAAGGTCCCCTGAGACCCTCTGGGGGTGCAGGGGTCACATGGATGCTGCAGTTCTGCTGTCCCAGGAGCAGGAACTCCTGTGTCCCTTTTCTCAGGGGGGAAATCCTTCAGCGAGGCAGAGTCCAAGCCTCAGATGAGTTCAGTGAAAAGTGCAGCAAACGTGTCATGCTCAGAGTCTCAGCGCTGATGCTAAATCTCAGTATTTGCACCTGGCAGCGTAACCAAAAAGCATTCCCCAAATCACAGAGGTACAAAGCCAACTCACCCCAGCTGCATTTTCCTGTCCCCAAACTTCTTCCTCCAGAGTCTGCAGCAGAGGTGATCCATGTCCTGTGGGAAGAGAGGGGACTGAGCACTTTCAAACCAAGAAAGTCATCACCTTCTACCCCTTACATGGAGACTGTGCCTGAGCTTCGTGATGGGAGATGATGGATCCTGCCCCAGCAGAACCTTAGGACCACTAAAATTGCATTTTGCTCATTTTCACAGGGCTGACCTTCTCCCAAAGGTCGGCACAAATCGAGGATTTGGGGGCTCCTCTCCAGCAGGACCAGAGCCCGTTCCCAGCTGCCGGTGGTCACCAGAGGGAGCCCAATGCCCGGGAACGGCGCATCCTGGAGGACAGGAAAGTCTGGGAAGACTTGAAAGTCTTTTATCTTCTGCCTTCTCTCAGTCAGGATTGAATGCTCGAGACACGGATTTCTTGTTTGGACTTGGTTGTTTATTAAATCTTAGTTAAAGTACAGGGAGTTCTTCAGCACCTCTAGCTATCAAGCCAAAACTGAGAAAATGGAGGTGAATCTAGCTAGTTACAAGGTCTTTTAAAGGTTAACTATCCAATTTGGAGCTGGCATCCATATTATTTATACTTTTGGCCCATTGACCAAACACCTGTGACCTGCACTGCAGTACTTTCTGTCCAACCAAAAATTACCACCTGAAATCATGAAGAAGAAGGAACAAGAAGGAAGAAACAACACCCAAGAACTTATATCTTGTCCCATACCTGTTACCATATCATAAAAATCCAAAATTCAAAACCCTTCAGCATGTGCAATCACACACTTCTACTCTAACTACACACCAGTGATTTTGACTCCATCACTCAAATTTGGAGCTTTCTCCAAGGCCTCGGGTCACAAGCAGTGTTCTGCTGGGGGTCAGTATCAGAAAGCTCAAAACTCCCAGGCTTCAGGGTTCCAACAGGGAAGGGCACAGGTGACCTCTCCTGGCTCCTTTCTGATGGGTCATCACCACAATCAGGCAAAATCAGAGCCCCTGCTGGCCTGGTGTAACTGTGCTTCAGGATTTAGGGCATGTCTAGAAACAGAGGATGTGTTTCCATCAGGCAGTGATGGCTTTATCACAGGTGACTCCTTAAAATCACCCTGCCAAAGAAAGGCACAACGTTCCTTGGCAAGGCCAGAAAAGTCAGAGCCAGCCCCTGCCATCATAGCAACATTTCTGTTCCCTCCAATTAACTGAGCAATTTTAGCTTCAAAGGGTGAAGAGCACCCCTCTGCCCCAGCAAAGCTCAGTTTTGAGCTTATCCTTCAACTCCTGATTGAAGCTCTGCCAAAGCCCTGCTGTCTCCAGAGTTCTGAGGAATTGCCCTTCTTCTTGAAGTGCTTGTCCCTCATTGCCCCATGAGTGACAAAGCCAAAGAGGTGCCTTGGAGGTTTGAGACAAGCAGCTCTTCCTGTGATGCCAGCATTTCTATAGGGGGAAAATCTTATTCCTCCCCCATTCTTCCTTTCTCTATTGGGGTAATCCTTGTCTTCCACATTTTCTAAGCCTTCCCCAGCATTTTTAGAGCTACCTTATAGGACACCAAGACCACACACAAATACTGCAGCAGCTCCTGTGAGAAGCTCCTAAACGACAGTTTATTTCAGGGGAAAAAAACAGAAACAACCCACCCACAAAAGCAAGCAACAAACCCACAAAACTCCCACAAGACGAACACCACCACTCACACCACTAAACAAACTCCTCACCTTCTCTTTCCTCTGCAGTCCATGAAAAAGACAAATCCCTCCCCTGGGCTCCTATTTAAGCCCTTCAGCTGTGATAGGGATGGAGGGAGCTGTTGGCTGATTCCCAACATCTGGCAGCCCTTTCACCCCAGGGCAGGCTCAGCTGTTCTCTAATCCATAAAGAGCCCAATATACTCTGACATCCTCCTGCTGCTCCCTGCAAATGTCACCATCCACATCCTTTCAGTGCCCTGAAACTCTCCTACACCTGCTCCCCGAGGAACAACCCTTCTCCCTGTCCCCATGGCTCAGAATCCCCTCTGCTATTCAGTTTTGGGTTCTGCCCCCAAAATAAGAAAGGCATTGGAAAACTGAAGTGAAAAACCACCAAGAGTGTTGGGGCTGGAGCATTTGCTTGGTGAGGGGAGGCAGAGGGGGGTGGGATCACCCAGCCTGGTGAGATTATTCCAGGGGATATAAAAGCAATGACCAGTAAAAAAAGCATGTTCCTGAGCAGGTGGATTCAGACTCTTCATGGTGATACCTGGTTTGGAGATGAGAGTTGAAAGAAAATATGTTGAAATTTGATACACAAGGAGAAAATTCTTTACCACAGTGACAGCCAAAAGGGATTGCACATCCACCTTTTGTGGCTCTCAGTGCTAAGCTGGGTAAAGCCCTGAGCAGCCTGATAAGATCTGAGCACTAACCCTGCCATGAGCAGGAGGTTGGACCCAAGTCCCTTCCCAGCTAATCCAGCCCTGCTTCTCTTCGGGAAAAGAGGGTGAACCGGAATGATAACCAAGGCCAGAGCTTCCTCCCCAGCCCGCCTGTGGGAACCCTGCAGTCAACACCACCACCCTTGGATCATCCCATGGCAGCTTGAAAAGCCTTGTCAAACGCTGTGAATGTCAAGGGAAAAAGTAGGACAAAGGATTCAACTGAGTTGTGACAGTGACACGTGCCTGTGCTGGGAGAGGAGGAGGAAGCAGTTGAGCTCACAAGTTAAATGGGCCAAGAGCCTGGACACAATAAAGGATCAGCTCCATCACCAGAGGAGTGGAGCTGTGAGAGGGAAATAACATCCTTCCCTTTGCCACGGGCATGGCCTGGTCACAGGAGAGTGCTCAGCTGTGAGCAGTGCCTTCCTCACAGTGAGACCAGGCACAGATTTCATTCTAATTGTATTTTAACTGGTGAGGAGACTGAGTGAGATGTGGGGAGAACCTGGCCCTCATTCCACTGCAAGGGGTGGCTCCCACCCCAGCCTCTGCCCCTTCCTCCCCTGGGAGAGAAAGAACTGTGAAGATGCTCATGTTATCTAAGAGAGATCTCAAATGTATTATGACTCACTCACCTTCCAAAGCTGTCAAAAAAAACCCCGAAAAACAACTCAACAAAACAACCCAAACCCAACACAACTTAAAAGATGCAGGAAGAAAACCAAGGAAAAAACAGTGGCCGAAGGTTTGATTTCTGTTTTGGTGTCTGTTTCTGGGGAGGCAGCCAGACACAGATGGGAGCTCAGGCTGGACATCCTGTGGCCACTGCTGCCCTGTCCCAGGCATCCATCAGCCCCACTGGGAAGGTGAATCCAGCTTTCCAAAACCAAGAGTGAACACACCTGGCACCAGCAAAGCATCCCTTCCATCCCAGTAAACTGGAGCCATGTGCCTGCTCAGCTGGAAGGATGGATCACAACACAAGTGGCTTTTGCTGGAACTCTGCCTCTCTTGGCCTCTCCTGGGAGCAACATTTTAGGAAGTGTCCCCAAGTGAGGGAAGTAATTTCCTCAAAGCAGATTACTCCCACTCTCCACTTCCCTGGCACAGGTGAAGGAGATGGTACCTGGATCTGTGAGGTACGGAGGTATTTTATTTGCTAGTTTCTCTGAAAAAACAAAGTACATGATAGTTATTAAACAGTGAACTGCTGCAATTTCTTTCCTTGTCCTTGTGATCTGTCCTTGGTATCTCAACCTCCAGATTTAAAAGGATTAGATATGGCAATATGCTGTGAGAATTTTGGAGTCATTTGAGGGCCATCTCAGGCTTAAAGATGCCCCATTTCCCTTCTCTCATTAAAATGTCACTTTCTGTCTTTAAAAAAAGAGTCTTTTTGCTCCTATCCTCTGAACATGGTGCTGGTGCAGTGCCACACAGTGTAAGGATCATCACAGGATAACTACAGTAGGAGAAGTTGTGGAGGTCATCCTGCTCCAAGCTGGAGGATTGATAAGGAAAGGCACTTCCCAATGTGTTCTTCATGATCACTTGTGCCTCTTGCTCCCCTCAATCCTGCCCATGCTCTGGATGTGCTGTCGAGTTTAGTGACATAACATCTGAATTGAAAACCAAACCAGGGCCCAGGCTGTACAAATGGGCCACAGAGAGGGTTGGTCTGCTTCAAAGAAGAGGTGGCAGATTTTGCAAGAATCCAGTAGGCTGGGATAGGAAAAACATCAGGATCAAAGGCAGCAGGTCCTTTGGAGAGAAGCTCCAAAGCTTTGCCTGTGCAGCTCAACCACTGGCTGGCTGCCTGGGAAGTTACCAAATGACAAAGGATTTGCCAGAATTGGGTTATGTGGATTACCAGAGGAGAAGCTGGTATTAGGTGTGCTGAGGCCTCTCTTTTTAGGCATTGTGCCCCAATTGAGTTCAAAGCTGGGATTGTGGCATGAGAGGCAAACGCTCAAGCTCTGTCCAAACAAGGTCCAGAGGTTTAGGTGCTCAGCATTTAGGTGGTTGCAAAAGATGTTGACCCCTGAGGCTCATGATAAATCTAAAGCTCCCTTTGAAAGTTAAGTGTTTAACATGAAGGAGCTGCTGTCCCATTGATCTGCTGCCAATGTTTTAACAAGAGGATGCCACAAGTATTTCCTGGTGAGAGTTTTGCACAGTGAAAGGGGAGAGACTGTGAAATTACTTTTCTTGTGTTTGCACAAAGAGGGATTTGTCAGCCAGAGTGAAGAAGAGAGAGGGCAGCAGTGTGAAAAGTGAAGAAAGGAATGAAGTCTATGTGTATTAAAAATTGTAAATAAATGCAAACATGTGTGCCTAGAAAATCAAGGTCTGTGTATGATTCAGAGAGAATTTATCCTGGAGAAGGGGAGAGTAGGCCCACATCTCTTCTGCTCCAGGGAATATATTTTTTTTTAAATTAATGACAATTTATACAATCTGGCGCTCTTCTAAATATAATTTTATTAGCATGAGAAACCACTTGGCAGCAGGAAAGTAATGCTGGTGAGTTCACAGTTTTCAAGACAAAGCGTTCTCTAAGAGAAAAGAAGGGGAGAAGATTTGGGAAGAAGAGCCTAGCAGCTTCTGCCTAAAACCAGCCTCCACTTGCCATCTTGTGGGTGCAGGCTTAAATGGAGCAATATCCCCTACCCTCAGCTTGCTTTCCAAAGGAGATGAGGCGGATGCAGTCACGCTGCTCATCAGCTCTCCCGTCACCCTCCCACAATAACCCCGAGAGGGAAGGAACAGGGCTATGGAGGCTGGGAAGGAACCAAGGCTCCTGCTGTCACCCACCCCCTGGGATGGGCAGAGTCGGGCAGGAGCCCACGAGCAGGAGCAGTTTTTGGCTGCCCAGCATGTGCCACTTTGCCAGGCAGGACGGGACAGAGGAGCTGGTAGGGGCAGGAGGACTCAGCTGCCTTTCATCTCTGGAGGAGAGTGATGCAACAGCACAGCAGAGCATCAGGCTCCAGCACGGCTGGATCAAAGCCTTGTTCTGGGTCTTATGGAAGAAAGAATCCAGCCAAGGAATCGTGCTGAGTTTTATTTTATTGAGCAGAGGGAGGACGGGCTGCTCCCGTGTTTGCTGCGACGGCGGCTTCAGCTCCTGCTGCTCGGTCCAGGGAGGACTCAGCATTTCCCCAGGTGCTTCAATCTTATTTTCCCTCCACTTCTCCTGTAAAAGGAGGGAGAGAGATTTAGACCAAGCAGCAAATGACAGACACAGCAGTGGGGGACAGAGCTCATCCATCCCAACAGGCCTGACTCGTGCCAGAGTACGTCCCTGGTACCTCACAAGGAACACCCAACCATTTTCTCCTCTCCTCTTTCTTCCCTGATTTGCCCTAGGACAAGGCAGCCTTGGCTGCACACTAAATGTAAAGCTTGCTAAGGCAAAAACATTTTGCAAGCACATTGCATCCATCAGGGATGGCTCTTATTGCATCTCCTTTAAAAGGTGACAGAGCTCAGGCAAAGGAGAGACATTCTGTTCTTCCTCTGAGATCTTGTGTCTTGTTCCACAAAGTTCATTCAGACTTTTCAGGAAAAACTTGGCATGGCTCAGCTCCCACATTCCTCCAGGCACTTCTCAGTACCCAGGAGTGTGGGCAGAGAGAGCTGCAGCCTGTGGCACATAGTGGGAATTGTGCATCAATTTAGTGCGTGCTGAAGGTACAGGCAGGATGCATTCGCTTCCCAGGCCCTGTGCTGCCTCTCAGCATGGCAACCAGCAGCCTGCAACGCCCAGAAATGAAGTAAAATTAACTCATAGTCACACAGCTCTGCTCCAAGGAGGAAACATTCCGCTTGGCACGGTTCAGAGGCTGGGCCATACAAGAGGAGCAGCCTGGATACAGGGCTTCCCCTCCATGAAGAACACGGCTGGATCCATGGAAATGAAGGCAAACCCTGCTATTTCAGCCCCCCCAGTGTCACTTACAGCACTGCCTTGCAGAAGGCACACTTGTTCCCATAGGTGACGCCATCCGTGCCGCAGTGAGGGTTGGACTCCCTCGTGCAGTACACGCTTCTGTTTACAAACTCTCTGCAAATCTGCACAAGGAATAATGATAATAATAAAAAAACCCGACCCTTTCAGGACCCCCATACTCTTTGTTTCACTTTTCAAGCTGGACCCAAGGTCATTAATGTAATGCTTTTTCTGACGAGTGCTGACACTGCCTATTTTCTGACACAAAAAGCCCTCTCAGAAATGAGCAGAAGTGGCGTTTGAGGGGAATTTTGGCTCCATGTTTGAGGAGGGAAATTGTAGTCACCTGGGAGAGGTCTCGATCTCTCAACAACAGGAGCAGATTAGCCCAGGCATGCATGAGAGGAGTCAGCACTGATGCTCTGTCAGGCACTTGGAGCTGAGCAACCTCCCTGCTGCATGACTTCAGGTGTCTTGCGAAACCCTGCACTCAGTTTGGTGCTTGCTGAGCTCCTGCTTTCCCAGGGGAAGGAGGGGGAAACCATGTGGAAATTCCCTGGGCAATAAAAAACTATGCCCAGGAAGTGTACAGGTATTTTGTCTCTCTACAAGTCCTACAGATGGACTAAATTTGAGGGAATAGAACACTCAATAATCTATTTGTTTCATGAGAAGATTGGAAAGTGATGCAACGTTATCAAAAGTGATGCAGCACATAAACATTTGCTAAATCAACCATTTATTTCCCTGCTCTACCTGCTAACGTGGCCACACAACATCCCCCAGGTAGCAGTGAACCCCCCAGCACTGGGAATCCTTGGAAGGACCCACCTGCTCCCAGCAGACATTAAAAACTGTTTACCCAGCACCAAGATTTTGGTTATAAAAGCATTCCTCCAAGGGGAAACGCCATGACTGGATGTGGCACTCAGTGCTATGCTTTAGTTGACAAAGTGGTGATCAGTCAAAGGTTGGATTCGATGATCTTGGAGGTCTTTTCCAACAGTAATGATTCCATGGTTCTATTAAATGCAGATTCAGCAAGCAGAAACAGCAGCACTAACCTCTTCAATCTCTTGACCTGCTACATCTGGAACTAAAAGAAAAAGAAAAAAAAAAAAAAAGCAAATAAAAACCAGACAGATTTTACACGTCAGCACTACTTTCTGATAAAGTCTGAGCCAAATTCACAAACCTTTTATGCAAACTATAGTGAAACATACTCCAGGTTTTTCCTACTCCGTCATCCCTCGCAGGGGAAGAGGGGGCAGGAAATACATTATCTGAATTGCTTTTCAGTATTTTCCTATTTTGAAAAATGCGACTAAAATACCATGTAATCATTCATTCAGCTGCTAACTACACCTCAGACACACAGCCCAATCTCCTGGAAGGCAGCCACTCCCGGGGAAGCGAGCTGCCACATCGGATGTGGAACTGTGCTCCCAGAGATTTCCAAGATTTTAAACCCATGTGGGCTTGGAGGCTCCTGCACCTCTGGACAATACAAGTGGCTGGTGCTGCTGACAGGAGGGGACCATGGAGGAGGAGATCCCGTGGTTGGGCTCAAGCCATGCTCAGCACAGCCCAGGCACCCTCCCAGGACAGGCTCAGCCCAGGTGAGAATCAGAGAGACGTCATGGGGTGACAGAGAGCAGAACAGGCAGCACCGGTCAGAACCAGCACAAAAATCCCCTCTGTAACCACAGGCTCTGGGCTTGGAGCTTATCAGTCCATGCTCTCGATGTTTCTTCCTGGCAAAGCCAGCAGGCAGGCGTGTGGGTTGAGTCAGAGCTGTGAAAAGGGGCGACCCTGTCATGTCTCTAAGGGGGAGCCTGACACTCCAGGGTGGGCTGAATGCAGATCTGCAGGATCTGGGTCACAGCAGAGTGGGACAAACACCCAGCATTTGGTGAGGCTGTACCTGCTGGTCAGAGGGGTCACTGCCAGCTGTGGTGCTGCTCAGGTGGCTCAGGGCAGGAGGTGGAAGGACCTTGTCCTACACTCATCCCTCCCCAGTGGAAATCCCACCCAACCCTCAGTCAGCTCAACCCTCATCCATCAACCCCTCCTACTTCTTTTGCTATTTCTGTTGTCCTTTGGTGTTTTTTTCCTGGTGCTGGCACATTTACCCTGTCCTCGGGTTTGGCTAGGCTGCCTTAATGTTGAAGGCACTGGTGTGGCTATTTGCATATTATTTACAAAACAGCTCATTAAATAGTTTTTATAAATATTACATGCAGCTACAGAAGAACTTGTGATGATGCCTCTTGACATCTGTTTATTTTTCAGGAGATCACAGGGTTTGCTGCTATTCTGCCCGGCCTTGGAAGGAAGCATCAGCTTTCTGATGGAACCCAGTCCCAATTAAGACTCAATTAGAGACAGATGAATATTTCATAATGAATAATATGTACAAAGCAATTCCCCTCTTCTCCATGCACAGTTTGCCATTTTCTCAAGTGACTTCTTTATTCAAATTATTCACAGAAAAACAAGTATAAATAATTATTGTTCCACATATTCTTCAATAACTGTTGCCACACACCTTGCAGAGCTGGGTCAGTTGGACTCAAGCAAGTGATGACACTGACATGATCTATAGATTCAGAAATCATCACTCAGCTTCCCCACATCATCACAGAGATGTGTAAATCTCCAGATAAATAGTTGCTGGATCCTTTTAATTTGCCCTCTTTGTTCTGACTCCTTGAGGACATTTGAATTTAATTTTCAAGCTTTTCTCTGCAACATCAACGAAAGCTGAAACTTTCATCTAATTACGTCTCCACATCTCCAAGGAAAACACCAAATACCAAGATGCTTAGGATCAAAACAAGAGCAGATGACCTGGAGGTGAGCGAGTTTCTTCTCTAACTGGTTCAGCAAAACTCTCCAGTAAACATTTGTACCAAAAATTCATAATTAAACTCTGCTTTGGTATATTTGCTGAAGAAATGCTCAGAATTTTCTCACTCTGTCTCCCAGTGACACCTCCAGTACATTATCCACTGCAGAGGCACACGAGGAGTGGAAATATGTCATATGAGTGAGCAAGTCCTGCAGATATTTTCTACTTGCTCAGCTTTATCTTCAAGCCTGTCAGCCGGTGATCAAGACTCTCCAGAATTTGTTGTCAGGAGAGGTTTTGGTGTTTGTTTTTCTTTTCTAGGCTAGGGAAAAGATGACTTACCCGAGAAGAAAGAGAGCAGCAGCAGGCTGAGAAGCACTAAGGCACCTGTAGCCCTCATGCTGCAGGGCTCTTTAGTCCAAGCCAAGGTCGGAGCAGGAGGTGTTGTCTCAGTCCCAGAGCCCACAGTGTGCACACAGAGCTGCCTTTCTGTGTATTTATGTGCGTGTCCATAGCTGTGCTCATTCCCCACCTTAATTGTGAGAACTTCTCCACTTGGTTTCTAAAGCCATTATTGGTCCTGGCCGGTTTATGGTGCTTTAAGGAATGCTGCCCTGTCCACATCAAACCTAGAAAGGGATAATTACATGAGTGATAGACATGCTTGTAATGTAATTATTTTTTTTTCCCAAATAGTCACAGGATTCTCACAAGGGTGAATTTTCAAAGCAGTGATTCATCAGGGAAGCTGGTAATTTTCATTCTCTGGGCCCTCTCTGAATGCCAGCACCGAGGCTCTGAGTGTGGCGTGATGACACTCACTAGACGTTACGAAATAAATCACAGCATGAGGATGTGTTGTCTGTGAAACCAATTATACGTTGTTCCCTGGCTATTTTTGAGGATGGTTCTAAATTTGTGGAGTTGGGGTGGAGGAGCTCTGGGCTGTGACATGCTCTCCTCGCTGTGTGCACAGTCCCAGATAGGACTGCTGACTCTCCTCCCTGAACTATTTAAACTCTAGCTGTCAATGTTTTCCCAGTTTTTCACATTCACAAACATATGTTAGGGCTCTGCTCCCACTGCAAGTGGCAGTGATGGGGATTTGATGAGGAATTGGCAGATCCAAGCTCTATTTCCAGCTGAGGCTGTGCAAGGATTTCTGTTCAGGCACACCATTCGCCAAACACCTCTTCAGACAAGAATAAGCCTAAATGTTAGTGTGTTTTCCTAAGGAGACAAGGCTTAGGAGGGGAATGTGTGTAGATATATCTGGGTTTTGGTTCCCCCAGTGAATTTTGAATACACAACTAGCTGCAGCCAAATTTTACACAGGAGCGAAAGAAAAAAAAATTAAAAATAACAAACACTTTTGTACATTTTTCTAGCAACAGAGGAGAGATGCTACCAGCACCCTCAGCCAGCAAGAGAGTTTCTGCAGGAGAGCCATGCTATGGGTGCCTTACATCTGGGGAAGCATTTCAGTTTGCAGCTTGCCAGACATCTTAAAAATCCACACAGTGGCAGAGAAACCGTGAGTGACAGGCGAGCCCTCAGCTGTCTCCTAAGGGTGATCTCACGCCGCAGCCTCTCGTGTAATTTAGTTATCAAACCCGTCAGCTGCAGCGCCGAACCAGCCACGCTCAGTTCTGCCACTCACAGCACTCCTTGCTTGCCTTCAGACGTCACCTCTCGCCACCACAGCCCCGATGCCTCAGTCCCTTATCTGCCCGAAAAATGTTTTGGTTGCTGCAGCACGACTGGGCTGGCTCCAGCCTCGGCAAACACACAGGGACCAGCCCCTTCTGGGCTGAGCAGAGGAAAAGGTGAAATCACCAGCCAGGTGATTGTTGCTATTGCCCATTTCCACTTCTTGGTGACACCTGAGCAGTGGATTTGGTGGCAAAGGTGGGGGAATTCCATCTCTCTGACAGTCAGGAGGAGAAGAAAGGCAGCTGGACCTTGTGCAGCCTAAGGGGTGGCTGGGCAGAGCTGGTGGCAAGCTGAGTCCTCACCTGTGCTGGCCTCTTTCTAGATTTAAACACTACAAATTTCCATCTTCTAGCCTGCTAGAGGCTTATGAGGCAGCTGAGACACAGCCATATATTCACCATTTGCCCCCTGTTTTGCTGCACATGAGCAGCTCTTTCTGGCTTCTCCAAAGCAGGTGTCTGACTTCCTCAGGCACAAACTACCTCTGAAGAGGAGGCTCAACATAGCACCTTGCCATTGAAGACAAATTCCTGCTATGGCCAGAACTCCACTACTCTGTGGCCACTCTGTAAACTTCTTGTCCAGCAAGGAATTATAGCCAAACAGATCCACTGGCTACTTTTACAGTTCCTTAACTATTTTCTCAGACACAAAAGCAGATAAATAGTGAGAACTCTCATGACTCTCCATTTTGTCTTTCCTTAGAACCAGGCACAAAGGTATAATGTGATTTATATTACTTGCAATACCAAAATAACCCCCTGAAAATAAGAATTTTCATTCCTATTCCTGCTCTCTGTGCTGGTTCTAGGGAAGGACAAGTCTCTTACACTCTGTGGGAAGCACCTACAAAATTCTTGGTCAAGAAATTATTTACTTCAGCAAACAAGACTGAAAGAAGTGTCTTGAAAGTCACAGATTTTATCCTAAATATCAGCCTTAGCAGCAGGTGTTCTTTTACATAACAAGAGAATGGGAGGTGGAGAAAGGATGAGGAAGGGAGTGTGTGAGCCATGGCACTTGTGACTTTTTTTGCTTGTGCTGTTTGCATATTAACTCCTTGACTCACCCAAAGAGATGGCACATCATCATGAGCAGTCATATATGTCATTTTTCCTGCAGTGCATGCTTCAGGCTCCCACAAAGATGTTATCTTCACACCTTTTTTCCCCAGATAGAAAACACAATTGAGCTTCCAGCACATCTTTGGGCCCTTCTTTCCTGGAGTTAGAAAACCCAAGACCATTTCCTGAAGTGTCCTCTGCCTCAAATACCACCGGTACAGCTTTTCAGATCTCTTCTCCAAGAAGCTGAAAGCCTGAGCCCAGCCTAATTTCTCCTCAGGTTCTCATTAGGCTCATTACAGCCTTACACAGCTTGCTGTAATTTTCTGCTGATGGGCACAGTCTCAATGGACACACCCTTCAAGGAAGCAGCAGTTCCTAATTTTCTTCCCCATGAGATACTTCCTCCCTTTGCCATAAGCCTCCTTTTTATAAGGCACCACCAGACCTGTCCCTTGCCCAGGTGTGCCCAGGTAAAGCTGATCACACCCCCTTTCACACTTCCTCAGGACCATCCCACCAGGACAAGGTCCCTAAAAGGAACAATTCCTCCAAGTTGCTGTGACAAAGACAAATCCATTTACACTCTGCAAAACTTCAAAATTAGATTTAAAGTTGTGCTATTTTATAGCATTTTCTGGTGGTTTGCTACAGAATGGCATTCTCTCATAAGGGCTTAGGCTGATGTTTTGCTCTTTATTGTGGTTTATTTCACCACTTCTCCTGCCTGGCAGAAAAGTACCCAAAAGCCTGAAGACCATAACTCTCCTTGAAAACAAAACCAAAATCAAAAACCAATCCATGGCAAAGATAGTGGCTGCATTTAATTTATTGATCAATCAAAGCAGAGACTGATGTGTAACAGTTGAGGGAGCAAGGAAGAGCATGTTTGATTGAAGAATTTGTGAGGGAAATGCCATGTTGAAGGGTCCAGCTCCACGCTTAGCATTGGCCGTGGTGCCTGAAGAACAGAGCTCCAGCACTGCGTCTGAAGAGAGAGAGGGAGACCAAAATTAGAGACATGGATCTCATTTTTACAGCCTAACTTTACCCAAATAAGCCAAATGCCCTTGTGCTCTTCAAGTCATAAAGTACTTCCCTTAATGTTCCACCTCTTTTGAGATTCCTCAAGTTGCACACTTTCGTATGTTGAGATTTGGGACAAACCCCATAATTTTGGACACCTCCTACGGTCACACTTTCAATCACCCTGACAGGGATTGCAATGCTATGAGCCTGCAAGCGGGGATCTGCTTTTAATTGCAAGGGGAGGAGGAGAAAACTCACTCAGGCTTAAGATCTGTGGCGCCTGGGGGGTGGCAGAGGAGCGAGCGCTGGGAGAGGAGCATGGGGCAGGGATGGGAGCTAACGGGAGCTCTGGGGCTTCCACCCCGGCTGCCACAGCTGCCTGTGAGCTCCAGCTGCTCTGGTTTCATGGCCACTTGGTGAGCTCTGTACTTACGAGACAGCGTTGCAGAACTGGCACTTGTTTCCGTAGGTTCTGCCATCAGAGCCGCAGATGGGATTGTACTCGGAGGTGCAGAAGACGTTGCTGCCCTTTTGCTGGGTGCAGTCGAAGTTTGTGTTCTGCTAATGGAAACAAAAACAGGGTTAAAAGCTTTTGTTCCCCTATATTTTCGTACATAAGTGCTTTATGTTTATTTAATACGTGTGATACGACAAAGCGTGAAAGCACTTTTCAGGAGCAGGGGTCTGCTGTTCCAGCAATTCTGCAGACTCAGAGAATGTGCTTGCCTGGAACAGCCTGAAGTAGGGAGATGGTGGAGGCAAAAAAATCTAATAAATATTATTATAAGTAGTGAAATGACCATGCTGGTATTTCCAGGCTGGCTCTCCCACTGGCTGCTCTGGCTCAGCAGGCAAGCAGAGGCAAGTGGACAGGAAGGGGGTGGTCACAAGCCCCAGTGCACTAAGTTCTCCCACCCAGGGAACCACTGCTGCTAAGAGTGCTCCTGCATCCATGATGCAGCATCTCTTGCTCATCCAGTTTCAGAGTAAATGAAAGTCTCAGCACCCTCTGCCTGCTGCTCCCAGGCTAGAGAGGGGACCAAAAATCTCAGCCACTAATTTGGTTCCATACATGTTGACCCTGGCATAACTATTTTCCTGAAACCCTATTTCCAAACCAAACGCTCTAGCAGAGTGGAGGAATTTCTATTATTTAGTCATGAATTTGTGTTGCAAAATGCAGTTAAGAGTGCAGACTTGTGGCTTTACCTGCTGGTAGCACTGTCCATAGTTCTGCAGGTCCACTTCCAGGCCGCTCCTTTGGGGGAAAAGCAAGAGGAGAATGAATGAGCACAGTGCAGCTGCTTGGTGAGCCAAACTACCCCTTTATGCTCCAAAAAAAAAGGAGCAATACTGATCCAGAGACCCACCCCTGACCCGGGCCCTTCACTTACGCCACAGCAGTACAGAACTGGCACTTGTTCCTGTAGGTGATGCCGTTGGTGCCGCAGATGGGGGAGTACTCCGTGGTGCAGGGGATGTTGTAACCACTACCAGGCCTCAGGAAACCGGTACAATCGACCTGAAACAGTCACAAAACAGCATTTGAATCTCTGCTGTGCAGTGCAAGAGTCTTCCCTCCTCTTCCCAGAGCTGCAAGATGAAAGGGGTTTCGAGCGTGGTGGGTTTGGGGGAGCGCAGATGAAATCCTGCCTCTGGGTACAGCATCAGTATCTGTTCTGAGGTTGGCTTCATCCCTGTCATCTTGGGGATTTTCCCCCTGAATGCCACCATGAAGGATCCTTGCCTGAAATACCTCACACAGCAGCAATTTCTGCTGTGAGGTGCCTGCACTTTTCAAAAATGGAGTTTACACTCAACTCGCTGCTCCTGCAATTACTCTGAGCATATTGAAATGGGAGGCGTTGTATTATGTGAAATTGCACAGCCTGAATGTTTCTTTAGTCTCTCTCTCTAAACTAAAAATAGACATTCTTTGCCACTTCATGGTAGCTCCACATATTGATACTGACTTTCACTTAACTTTGTGATAAACATTCTGATAGAATCTGTTTTTCTGTTACAAAATTACAGTTTAGGTGAAATCCAAACTTCTTCTGGGAATTTCTTAGCTACAACAAGCCTCTAAGTCTAAATAGAAGTGTTTTCATAACACTGAAAGAAACACCCTTCAAATCAAGTTTCCTTTCTAAACTTCTGTTATGCAGAAGATATTTTGCCTTTTAAAACTCACGAGCAAAACGCAAATTAAATTTCCTGCAAATCTGAAATTCTTCATTTTCACCCCATTTCTGAGAGCTAGCAATTGTGTGGGTTCAGTACAGAACAAATCCTAGCCTAGGCTGGGTCTGGGTATCACCCACCAGGGGAAGGAATCAATCTCTGACCGTACCCTAACGCATCTTCCATCGTGTTTCTTGTCAAGAGCGCGGTTGCGGCTGGAAGGAGAGAGGCAGAAGGAAAGCAGGGATTAATCTTTTCATGCCATGTACTCATCTCAATCATTAAATCTCTCCACCCGTAAAGCCCCAGTAATTAATCAGATTCTGGAGCTTTGACACGGAAGATCCTGGGCATTAGGGAAGACAGAAACTTCAGAAAAATCTAGTCCACCCCACGATTAGTCACCACCCCAAGGGCTTCTGCCTGCTGCCTGATCTGGCAGTGGAGGTGATCAGGGGACGTTCTACTCACAAGAAGTCTCTGCAGAGGGAGCACTCGTTGGGGTAGGTGCGACCATTGGTGCCACACACGGGGTTGTAGTTGCGGGGACAGGCGATGTTCATGGTTTTTCCAGACAGCATGTAGGCGCCACAGGAAGCCTGGGAAAGGGGACTCGGAATGTCTCCAAACTGATACAAGGGTGTTCTTGCCCTAATCGTGATTTTGCTGCATTGGGATGCTACTGTGAGGAATCTCTATGGCTCCTCCGTGGTGAAAAGGAATTAAATCGAGTTTCTTACAGCATTCAAAAGCACCTCTCTGCTGTTAAGACTTAAAGTAATTTTGGCAAGAATTATGGACAAAAATGATCATTCCTTGGGGAATCAAGACAGGGAAGATATTTAGGCAGATATTCAATAGTCATATAGATTTTCTGCTGGCACTCTGTGCTGTGCTGACTCAAATTCTACATTATTAATCACTGTCTTTTTAATCATCAACATGCTAAATTATCTCTCTCTGACAAAGGTGTTTTCTTATGTTGGGAAAAGAGGTGCACTTAGGGGCACTTCTTTCTTATTCATCCTCTCTTTTTTTCCCCTCAAACGTTCCCTGGCATATAATGTGAGTATGAATTATTCATCTAGACTTAGAAATCAAGACTAAATAACAAAGATCTAATACTCACCCGTCTTTGAGCAACAGCAAGATCTAGAATAAAAACAGAAATGTATAAATATATGTATGTATAACGTATGCATGCATACATTTATAAAATGTAAAAATGTATGTATTTACAAAATGTAAAAATTGTATGATGTTCTTCACTAAAATTCCTTTGGAATCATCAATTTCTCTACAGAATAAGCAAATACACCTTCTCATTACTGAGAAGTGATATCTTCCCAAATGTTTCATCTACTCCAAGTAAATGCAAAGTGATACACCGAGATTAAAATAAAAATCACTTATTTGCAAAACCAGAAATTTTGACTCGGGAAACAAGAAACAGCACCTAAAATTTTATCCTTCTTTAGCACCATAATCCCCACTAAGGCTCAAAAGCTTAAAGCATAGATCCCCTGTGTTTATCTGCACGAGGGTGAAGTTCATTGAGAAGAGAGGCCGCGTATCCCTAAACCATCGCGTCCCCAAGAGGCTGCGCTCTCCTTCGGGATGCACAGAGACAGGGAAAGCATCAGGAGGTCTAGACCAGCATAGAGTGTAACCAAAATGAATAAAAATGACTTACCAGAAAGGCAGCCGAGGAGGACCAGCCCCAGAAGGGCACTACATCTGGCCATTTTCATGTCGGCGGTGCTGGTGGTGGCTGTTCCGAGTGGGTCGGTTGCCGGAGAGTCCGTGGATGGTTCTCAGCCTTCTCCCTCCCCAGTATTTATATGCATCTCCCCGACCTTGTGAAGTCATCACCAGAAAGCAATTATTTGCTCTGTAAACTAAGAAAATTGTATCGATTACCGAGTTGAGCTCCAAAGAGTACTTGTTTTGTTAGAGAGATGCCCAGAAGAATTAAACAAAAATGTGAGCTACACCCAGCTTGTTAACAAAGGCGCCTTGCTGTACAATGAGTGATTTGTCCTTTCCAAACAGGAGCACTGTCTCAATAGCGGATGTTGTGAAATGGCACATGGAAGTTGGGGGAAGGCAGAAAAGAACCCATTTCTTGGAAGTGTTTGACATGTTCTCCCCATATCACACATGCTAGACAGGAGCCGGGCTCTGGGAGACTTTCATGGTGCAGCAGAGGAGGGTGACAGGAGCGAGGGACACTCTAAGTTTTTACTGACATCATACCTGGGGTCCAGCAAGCATCTGTGCACTTTAATGTTGAAGTCTCAGTGAAGCTCTCCACACTATCTCCTGTAATTTCCTGGAACACTGGATTTCTCACCAACAGAAAGTCATCACAAGAGAAAAGCATTACAAAAAAACCCCAGAAGTTTATTAGACATTTCTGTGTAGGAGCAAGAGTTATTCATCCGTTGGCAATGAGCATGAGTCTGATTAAGAAATTGTGAGAATAAGTAGCCTTAAATCTGTACTGGGATAATGTTTCCTATTAATGGCAAGCAACTGGTATTCTGTGCAGGTGAAATGGGCTTGTTAATACCAAAGGCATTCCAGAAAAAATTCCAGTAACTGCAAACAGGAGGAGAGCCGTTAGGCTTCCCCCTTCTCCCTCAATTATATGGCATTAAATTTAGAGTGTCAGCTGAAAGTCGTGTTTTAGGGAAGATAAGTGATAAATAATGTGCTAGGCTCTGCTAAGTGGCTCGACTCTATCGCAAGTGAATGGAAAAACAAATAAGGGATATTGCATAAAATAATAAATTTTTGATTTAACGTAGTGACGGAAGGAAGTGACGGATGGAATTTGTGCTTCAGAAGAAGCTTGATTCATACATGTGGCTTAAAGGCAGCCTGAGTTTTAAATAGAAAATCAGAATTGGTTTTCTTATTATCCTGGGAGATGTTCAACGCTTGGCATGAGCAGATAAATCATAAAAATGTAGCTGAAAGTGTAAGGGAACTGCAGTCACAGAATGGAGCTTGTGGAATTTGGCCTGTTTATATCAATGAAATCATTTTCCTGAAAAATAAATGAATAATGCTATTTGGATCTCTTTCACAAATATCACAAGTTGAAGGGTTCCTTTGAAAGTTGTTTCTGTCGCATTCTTAGCATCCTGAGTGAGTTGACTTTCAGATTCCTTGAACTGATTGTGAGCATATTTGGAAAGGAAGCGGTAGTCACGGAAGCATTAATATTGATTAATCTCCGGGGGCAGGAATGCCAAAGTCTGAAAACAAAGATTCCTCAGAACTTGCACCAGCCACTGGTGGAGGTGCTGCTTCGCCAGCCCTGTGGCTGGGGGGGCTCCAGGAGCAGAATCCGTGTCCTCTTCATCCCTGCAACCCAAACTCCCCCATCCCCACCTGCAGACCCGAGATCCCCATTAGCAGAAACTGTGCTGCTTCTCCTGTGGTGTTTCCTGGCAGGCTGAAGGCAGCAGGAGCTGTTGTGCCTGGCAGGTGTCTGCCAGGGAGCGGCATCACTCTCATGTTGGGCCAACACCTGCCCTTTCATTAGTTAGATCCGCTGGGAGATCCCCTCTGCCCCACCTGCTGCCCCTCAGGGTCTTGGTGGCCATCCAGGATTGCTCCAAAAGCAGCTCTTCTCCTCCAGCAGCCACGGCCACTTCCCAGGGCAGCAGAGAGGAAAAGAGAGACGAGGAAAGAGCCTTGCTACAGGGTCTGGGAGAAGGGATGGGAGACAAAGGGCAGAATCCAGGGCAGGGCACGAGAGCTGCTGGGACAGGTGTGACAGGGGATTGCACAAGGAGCCCCATTAATAGGAAACAGAGGGAATGGGACAGCAGTAATCACGGGAAAGCAGATGGACTGAAAACAGGCATTAGGAGCTGTGAAAAACAACAGTTCTCACAACAGTGAGCCTTGGGAAATATCATACACCTGTTGCAAATGGGAAGGGCAAAGTGAACCCACCTGCCCAAACCCCTCTGGGATGTGTGTGATGGCTCCAGACTCTTCTCAGTGGTGCCCAGTGACAGGACAAGGAGCAGTGGCCATAAACTAAAACACAACAAGTTCCACCCCAACATGAGGAGAAACTTCTTTCCATTGAGAGTTGCAGAGCACTGGGACAGCTGCCAGGGAGGTCGGGGAGTCTCCCTGTCTGGAGTCATTCCAAACCCACTTGGCCATGTTCCTGTGTCACCTGCTCCAGCTGTCCCTGCTTTGGCAGGGAGTTTGGACTGGACAATCTCCAGAGATTACTTCCAACCCAAACTATCCTGTGGTTCTGAGGTTCAGAAATATCATGATGGAGAGCTCAGTAAAGTGAGTTTGGGATTATTTTAATGTTTCTACAGATACGAGATCCATATAAAAGCTTAAATAAAAGTCCTAAAATGCTTCCTTCTATTTCAAACTCCTAGAGGGCAAACATTCAGGAATGGGATAAATGTTGGCCATCACAGGATGGGTCCTCTTGTATTAAGATAAATTTCCAATAACTCTGGAAATTCTAGTTTCTGGTTTCTAATCCATCACTATTTCTTCCCACAGCAGTGATAATTTCCTGGGAAGCTTTTCCCATGGTCTTGAGACTTCCTACCTCAAGTAAGTCCATAGCCTACCATAACCTAAAAAATTCTTCACTGATGCTCCCTGCTTTGGTTTAAAACTTACCAAAGGCTTCATTTGGCTACAAAGAGCAACAACAGGGATTTTTAAATTATTATTATTATCATCAAATAAGACAGTGGAAGTGTGCACTCAAGATATGTTGTCCTGCCAGCAGTGGTATCATTGTCCTTGCTCCAGTCTGCAAGAGCAGAACAAAGGGTTCAGGTCCAGCCCTTGCACTCCCCTGCACTTCCCTGGGGATGTGGAATCCTCTGGGGTCACTGGGGATGTGGAATCCTCTGCAGCTCACAGTGGATGTGGAATCCTCTCTGGTCACTGGGGATGTGGAACACCTGCAGGAGCTCCCGGCCAAGCTGCTGTTCCCAGACCTCTGCACACGGGGGCAGAGCTGGATCTTCTATGAGAGCGTAAATTCAATTTACAGCCGGCAAAGCCCCTGCTCTAAGCTGCACTCACCTATTATTTCTCCTTGTAGTTCAGCTATCTGATTGCTGCCTGAATATCTTCAGTCTTTTAAGCATAGATGATATCACAGGCAAGGGTGTCTGGAATGATTTGACTGTCTGGAAGCTGCATGTTAACCACATAAGGCTGAGGATCCCAATCCCTCAGTGAATCTCAGCTTTGCCTCGCTGCAATAGCTCTGACACAGCCAGCCCCACAAAACACCCGCAATTAATTCAGTTTTCAAATATAATTTTATTTTTCTCCACATCAAGAAAGAATGCAGTAACAAACCATGTCTCCTGAATGAAGCCATAGAGAGAAACTGCATTAACAGAAAGGTCTAGACTGGCCTGAGGTATATTTTGGCCAGCAACAAGTAGAACAATGCACAAAAATAGAAGGAAGGATATAAAATAAAGGAGAACAAAATAAATACATGCAATGTGTTAATCAGTTTGTGGGGTAGTTGAATGGCATTTCCTGAATCCAAAACATCAGATAATGACATAAAGTGCTGAGGTACTGCTCAAAGAATTGTACCATAAAATACCTTGGCAGGCAGACAATGTTTCCTGCCTTGAATTTCCTGGAGGGAGAGTTAGATTAGTAATGGTGAGAGGATTTGTGCTGTTGTGGCAGGATTTTATTGAGAAGCAATAAAAAAAATTATTTCCAACGAGGTGCTCATAAAGGAGAATTCTCTTCCTCTCCATCCTAAGGAGCATCCAGGATGAGGTGCTGGGGTGGGAGGGCAGGGGTTCTGCTGTGCCCTTGGTCACTCCTGAGCAATCCTGCTCACTCTGCATCACAGAGGATTTATCATTTCTACTCACATTTTCCCCTTAATTGCCTGCTGGATTTTCCTGTTTAGCAGACATGCCCCTGCAAGAGCATGATCCCTGAGCATCACAGGGATCCCCAGCACCACTGGGAGCTCTGCTTGTCTCCAAGGGCATCGTGATTCCTGAGCACCATCCTCATCCTCCCTGCTGCTGCCTAAGAAAAAAAAAAAATCACTTCTGGAGCTGGTGCTCTCTTACTCCCACGCTCAGCAAAGGGGGAGAAGGAGATTGAATGTGCCCCACACCCCCAGCACTACATCCCAGAGCCTCAATTTATCCTGGTCCCCAGAAATCGCATCTGACACTGAAATTCCTCCCTGCACACAGACCTCCCTCTCACAGGAGGGACATTCCAGCCCCAGAAAGGGACTTGGCACTTAATGGTTGCAGAGAGATGTGTCTTTTGGAAATAAATTGTCTCCTTTTAGAGAGCTGCTCTCTGCAGTCTCTGGGAAGTGACACATTGTCACTTAAGATCATTAACTATTTGACTGTGAGACTGCTGCCTCTACAGCACGCAGCACTGGCAGCGCCTCGCTGTTAATGAATAATAAATTAACACCATGACTCTGAGCCCTTCCTTTCATCAGCCGAGATTTCCAGAGGCCCGAGAATCTCAAAGGATCCTCTACAAGCCACAGCCAACGTAATTACCTTCAAGCAGCAGCTAAGGGATGGGTGAGGTGCCCAGATGGGCTGTGGCAGTGATTGCCAGCATCCCCTGGACATCAGGGCTGCTGGCACTGGTTTTCTGCAATGCCCATCAGCAATGAACCAACGTGGGCAGACAGGGATCTGCCTGCCCAAAGAAAAACACCCTGTGACATTGCTCTGGGAAGCAAAGCAGATTGCAAAAGGCCTTCTCAAACCTAGAGGTGGGTTTTCAATCCTGCTTGTTAGGATTGAATGTGACCTTCTTCACATATTCTCTTGTAGGTGTAAGAAATTGGTGATAACCTTGGAAACTGAAACAGAGATGAGCAGCTCATTGTGCCAGCAAGACCCTTTCTGTGTGCAGAACACTGCCAGAACACCCCAATTACATCAATCTTGGGAATGTCTCTAATTGTGTTAATGTTCAGGTTTGCCCAGGGCCTCTTCGTGCTGCCAGGATATGAAGAGTAAGGCTGGGTGAGGCTGCAGGTGTCTGACAGCAGAGCTGGGGAGGGAGGCAGCTCCTCTGCCCCAGAGAGTGTCTGACTGAGATCCCCCAGAGCAGAAAATGGACAGGAGCACCAGGATGCATCTCCAGCCCTGGTTTTCTTTTGAAAAGCCGGATGAAGGCAGATGCCCACAAAAGCTGCCCACTGACTTTGTGGTTGGGGTTGAACTTTTTGTAGATCAGAAGAACACCATTCTCCCTCTCCCTGCAATTCCCACACCCCAGGATGGTTGCAGTAATATATTCATGCAACATGTTAGGTGAAACAAGAATGAGACTAAAGCAAGACATAAATGCTGGGTCTTTTTTTTTTATTATTATTATTAGCAGAGGTTTCAGGATTGATAAGAGGTTTTCAAGGGTCAGGTCAAGGGTTTAGGAAGTCATCTGCCATGGGGAACATTGCCAGGGAGGGATGCTCTTTCTCAGCTGAATGCTGTTGATAACTTAACATGCACTAATAGACCTCAAGCCAAGACTTCGACGGCTTCTCCTGCAGAGAAAGAAATCAGAACCTCAGAGACAGAACATCTGAGCTTTTACTGTTGGTCTGTCCCTTTACACCACAGAGGAATTTCTGAACTCCATTCCACATATTTCCTTTTATTATTGACATATAAAGACAAAAAAAACCTTAATTTAAAAGACCAGATAGTCTGTAGGAAACAGACTTTGTTTGCTGAGAGAAAGCTCTTTTACAAATCACTTAAGAGGAGAATGGAGAACACTATGTTATATTTTTATATGTGAAAAAAAAGGAGTTCCCAGCAAACTCTCCCAATAAAAGAAAAATACCCTTGCTGCTGAGAGAACAAACAAACAAAATGAAAGAACTTTACTTCTCCAACCAGTCTCCAAGATTGATTAGCCAGTTTAAGCTAAGTTAATTCACCACTTGAAGAGATTTATTCCATACGTACAAGAATGCATTGCAGAACAAGCATTTGTTGGAGTATGTGACACCATCAGACCCGCAGTGGGGGACATACTCCATGGTACACACATTCCTGTAAGTCCTTTGGTTACTGCAGTAGTTGGGTGCAGACTGTATTCACAAGAGAAAAAAAAAAAAAAAAAAAAAAAGAGCTCTTAACCAAAACTGGGTGAGAAAGGTGACGTTAGGAGACCCCCCCCACACCCCTTGAGCTGCCCAGGAGCAGATGCTGAGGAAAAGCCTGGGGACAGGGCAGGATGCACTGCAGTGCTGCCTCCAGCCATGCAGAGCCTGTGCAACCACTGCAAATGAGCTGCAGTAACTTTGACAACAACTTGGACGTGAGCTGAATACTGCCCTAGTTGTTTAAATTATCACCAGATGAAAATGGCAGTTCCACCCGATAATATCTATGGCAAATATTGCTCAGGCAGCTGGGTGTCTCAGGATTTTGAAAGCCTCCATCATGATGTGATTAGTAAAGATTTATACAGAAACTGCTTTAAGGAAAGAAAGGCTGGAGAATAGAAAAATCTGTCCCTTACCAGCAGCCCAGGACTGGAACCTGCAGCTGGACCTAAAAATAAAGAAGTAAAAATGAAACATGTTACAAATGCAATTCATGGATTCTGTTAAAATCTGAGAATGCACTCCCTGAATACATATCTTCCAACTCCCTGTGTTAGCAAATTATTCTTAGACAAAATGAATTTCAGACAAAATGTTGTGCCATACTGTATGCTGATTCTGTAGCATTGTGTTAATAAGGGTTACAGTCAAAATAGAAAAAAGTGTGTAAAATAAGAGAAAGGCATTTTCTGTGGTTCAAAGAATGGAGCAGGACATGAACTCAAAGTGAAGCGAAATATTGAGGTAAACAGGGACATAAAGCTGACAAGTACACAGAGGCAGCATCTTATATGCATTGCCAATATTATTATTATTCTTAAACAAGACTAATATTTAGTGAGAGGTGAATTTATAAAGCTTTTACAGCAGCTCAGGCTCTCAAACTGTACTTCAGTTCAGGATGACTACCAGAAATGTTCACTTTCATTCAGTAAAATGATTTGTGTTTCTGTAACATTTCAGAGGTTAAATACTGGTTGTCTGAGTCCCCGGGTTGCACCACGTACATGTCACTTCTTTCATTATGCATAAACTAGCACTGAGAGTAGAGCTGTTCCCACAGTTGTTCTTACCCACTCAGTTCTGTTGCTAAAATATTACCCCATAAGTGATAGTCTCTGATGTCAAGTCTTTTCAACACTATCTTTCTAGGAGTAAATAAGTCCTTGCAGAATGGAGCTCTTTCCAGCCTGAGGATGGTTTTTTTGTGGTTTTTGAAGACAGCCAGCTCTTACTCCAAGGCAGAGCAGGAGGCAGTGGAGCCACTCACCTGAGATGCAGAAAAGGACCAGAGAGAACAGCAGCAGCAACCCCGTGGTCTTCATGGTGGCTGGATGAGCTGTGAGCAGCAGAGCTTGGCCTTTGCTCAGGAAACTCAACCTGGGTTCTGTCCTCAGGTGGCAACCACGCTTATAAGTACACCTGCACCACTGTGGGGGTGTGTGTGTGTTTGTGCATGTTCATATTTGCCTTATCCACCCTTATCCTGAAGCAACATTTGCAGCCTTTTGTCTCAGTGGTAATCGCAGCAGAGGTAAGCTGTGCTGTAAGCCAAGAAGGATGTTTCTTCATCAACAGGAGTCACGAGAAGTTTAGATGTGTGAGATACACCCTCTGCATCTTTATTTTAAGTGAAATACGTGAGAGTTTCCTTCTGAAGGACCACAGAAAATTCCTGCAGGCAAAAGAGCGACTGTACAAACTGCTGTCAGATTTTCTCTGTGTTCACCTATCAGTGCCTATTTTTGTGCAGTGCTTTTTCTCGAGAAAAACACTGAATGAAATGCTTCCGTAGCAGGAAGGCTCTCCTTTTATTTTTGTGCTTCACCCAAGTAAAACATCACTAAGTTACAGTGAAAGCAGGAAAACAATGAACCTGGAAGGCAAGCAAGAGGGCGTCCCAGACACTGAAAGGAGTCCTGGGAAATGACAAAGGATGGAGAAACTTTTATGGGACTATGCAAAAAAAAAAAATTTACAATTGTTATTTCCCCTAAAAGCCATTAGCTTTGCAGTAATAGACTTTTAGTATGATGATGACAGAATGATTTGAGACGCTAGCGTGGATCCTAAAAAAGTCGAACCCAATCTGGAAATCACTGCTTCAACCATCTGCCCATCTCTACATAAATCCTTTGTTTTACCACCAAAGCATTGCTTTTTGGGACAACCTCCATCAAGGAGAACAAGTACCCCTCTCCCTTTGATTCCCAGGAGAAATGCATGTGGGAGATATTACATTTTAGAAGGGATAAGCCAATTTTATTTATGCCTCTCTTGTGTGGATTTAAAAAAAAAATAAATCCAATTCAATACTCAAACAGAAGAGAAAAGCAAAATAAATTTCATGCACAATACGCCAATGACAGGTCACACTCTCAAGAAACAGAAGGATACTTTGTCCTTGGATTTTGAAACACTGCTGAAATACTCCTTGGGCTGGCAAAGAGCATTGTGTAATTGAAGACTGAGAGAAGACAAGTAGGCAGGAGTAGGCACCACACCTAGGAAGGCATTCATCTTAAAGCACTTCAAGGGTGTCAAAGGATGACTCCAAGATGAGAAAAATCTGGTAATAAATCAGTTGGAGGACTTAGACAAATAGACAGGGACAATGCACGTGTCTGAAAAAGATGGGCTTTGCCAGCAGAGTGCCCTTGAGAGAGCAACACTTGAGGTGAGGACAGAGCCAGGGATCAGCTCTGGGCACTGACACCAAGGTGCGACCAGGTTTTGCTGGTGGAAAATGCACCAGGAATACCTTTGGAGAGACCCTCCTGTGTCACCACTTCAGCCCTTTACGAAGTCAAACATCTAAAGGGTCTGAGCACTAATGCAGGGGCACTGTCATTTATGTGCAAAGACACACAGCTCTGGGGTTTGAGCATTTGTATTTAATTTTCTGCCTTTTATGAGAGGGAGGGGAGCAAGATGTTGTTCTTGTTCTATCCCAGAGCTTTGAGCACGTAACCTATTCTGCCTGGTATCATCATTCAACAAATCAAGAAAATGTTTCAAGAGACAACACATCAAAGAAGACAAGGAAATGTTGCTGATTTAGTTTATTGAGAAAGAAAATCAGGAGTGAGCTGAGTTCCCCAGAGGGTGAGATGAACTGAGGTGAGATCTTTAGCTGGGATTTGCCAGTGGGGATCTGTGGTGAATTCTCTTGGCACTGATACTCAGCATTTTCCAAAATGGCTTAAAGTGATAGTCCCATTGCTGTCCCTGAAAGCAAGAAGAGGAAAGAATGAATTAAACACAGAGTCCTTCCTGCTACGATCTTTTTGATGGCTCCTAGAGATGGTGACAGATGGGATCCTGCCCCAGAGCCAAGATGCAGACTCATCATCCCATTTGCTATTTGATTATTAAGAGATGAGTGAAAAAAATTTAACCCATTATTAAGATTGAAAATATCTGTGGGGAAACTACAGCAGAATTTCAAAAGAAAGGAATTTCATTTCCTTTGCAGCATGCAAGAAAAATTCCATTAAGGTTAAATGGTCTTTGAACCATTCACACTAACAAAGCAGCAGTAGCTTTTTTTTATGCTCTAATGAAAAAAATAAATGAATGCTTGACACGGTGGCTGGCATTCCCTCCTGCCCCGAATCCCTAATCAACTGTATCCAGCAAACAAAAAAAAGCAGTAACTGTGCAAACTTGTGCCCACAGGAGGCAACTGATAACACAAATGTCACTCATATTTGTACATACACGACTGCATTGCAGAAGTTGCATTTATTGTTGTATGTTGTGTTGTCAGAGCCACAGAGGGGCATGTAGTCAAGTGTGCAGACAGGTTTGGGGTAGTCACTGCAGTCAACCTGCAAAAAAATAAATAAAAATAAAAGAGTCTGATGTGAAGGAGTCAGTAGCACAAGGGCTTGAACCCTGAGCTAGAGCTGCAGTGCTAATGATACCAATCTTACCAAAAGTAATTAACTTCCTTGCACATCTGATATAAACTGAGGTGTAAGTTTCTCCTATGCCAGGAGAATTTAATAATGTAAAAATAGATCATAATTTCCTGTTTGAAGAGATCTGTATCATAATCTGATCATGGCACTTCCAAGCAGCAGTTCACTCGGTGAAGGTGCCGTGCTCTGTGTTCCCCAGCTGGCCAGGAAATTAAATGGAAAAACACTGGTCTTTGGAGGAATGGAGTGCTGATCCTCTATAAAGGTCATTATCCCTCCTAAAGTCTTAAAACTGGAAGTTAGCACATAGCTGGATACTGCAAGAGTGGGATTCTGTTTCTTGGAGCAATGGGTGCTGCACTTGCTGAGGAGCATTGTAGGGTTCAAAATGTGTCTGCTGCAGAAAAGGGCTGAGGAATTTCACAGAGAAGTCTATAAAGGGTCACTGACTGCACAGAAATCACACCTAGCTGAGGTCCTCCACCTGCAAACAGCTGGAGGTTGGAAGGGTAAAAATCCCTTCTCTACATTCTGCACTCTCACTCTGTCCCACACAATTCTCACAGCCCCTGCCAACAGCAGGCTCTGCACCAAGTTGCCACAGGCTAGATGGACCCTGGTCTGACCCCCAAAGCCATTCTCTGCTCTTATTCACAGTTCTGCCCTGATGGATTATTTCTACTACTCTTTTACTCATCTCTCCCTGAGCAGTCACCTGTTCCTTTCCTGGCATTCACACAAATAACGTTTATTACGTGCAGAGAAAGCAAAATCTCTCCTGTTCTGCAGCACAGCAGCTGCTTCACTTCTGCAGGACACTGCTGCTCTGGGGCTGCTGCTGACACTGGCAGTGCTTCCCCTGACAGCAGCAGGACCAAAACCCAACCCCTGATCACCCAATTCACTTACTGTGACAATTTCCTTCTTACATTCACCATCAGTCTTCTTGCCAACACTGGTTCCAGCCTCTCTGGGAAGGGAAGAGACCTGCATTAGAGAGCTCTACAAGCAACCTGTTCTGCTGAGCCCCATCACCCAGGAATGCTGAGCAGCCTCAGGCACAACATGTGGGATACAGGAGACATCCAGCTCAGGTTGTGTCCATGTGGCTCCAGGGACCAGCTCAGGTGGTGTCACTGCCTGATAGAGCTGGTTTATAGCAAGGTGTGAGGGACAGGGGTCAGAGTGGATGAGGAGACAGGCTGTGTGACAATGTCACTGTCCCTTGGGTTAGCTGTCCTTTGCAAGACAGCATCCTTTTAACTTAGTTAAAAGCTCTCCACCAATCCCTCTGCTTCTCTGTCTAGACCAAAGGCACAGCTTTCCTTCCAATCACAGAGGAAACAAGGTTTCGTCAGGAGGAGAAGAGGAGAGGAGGGTCAAAGTCCAAGCACCTCACAGAAAAGGCTTTGATAGAAGTCCTGCTATCCAAAGGAGCATCTCCAGGAGCAGCAGCCCTGGTCCCTGTGCTCAGTACTCACATGTTCCTGGCACAGAGCAGGCACTCGTTGTCGTAGGTGACCCAGTCGGTCCCACAGACGGGGCTGATGTCTTTGCTGCAGAGCACCACCACTTTGCCCTCCTCACTGGTTGTGTTGGGGTACCTGCTGCAATCCACCTGGTGAGGGAACAAACAAAGCCCTGCTCAAGGCCCTGCTTACAGCACACAGGTAGATCTAGTGAGTGTGCCTGCCTGGCTACACAGGTCAGCACCACAGCAGGAGAAAAGCTTTTCTGTGAGTCACCGTGGTGGCAGTTCACTTGGAGGTGACCAGTGCAAGATTCTGACAGCTCATCTGTTCTCTTGTTTAGGGTTTCGATTATTTCAATAAGCACCTTTGGCATCAGAAGCAGACACCCCTCGTTTTGCCCTTGGTTTAACTTACAGGGGCAACGTCCTTGCATTCTCCATCGTGATCTTTGCTAACATTGGTTCCATATTCTCTGCAGAAGGAAAGACAAATATTAGGAAATTCAACAAAGATGTCTTGCTACATCCCAGGTGTTAGAATTCATACAAGGGAAAACTGACTCTTTCTCAGTCAGGCTTTTTTATATCTATATTTGAGAGGTAGTGCCACACTCCCCAACCAGCTGAGTAGCTGGCAGGCATGTAAAACCCTGGGAAGCTTTAGGACCATTTTGGGCAGCTCTGAGCAGAGCATCTCCATCCTTTTGCTGTGATGTGATGTGCTCTTATCACCTGGCTGCTCCTTGAGATGGAGAAGTAAAAACCTGAATAAATTACACAAGCAAAAGAAAGACAGGGTGACTAAAGCTCTGCGTGAGCGCTGTGCCCTGATACCCAGGATCATTCTGAAGGAGTTGACACAGGTGACATGTGACAGAGCACTGATAGCTGAGCATGGTGCTGCCAGGAGCTCTGAGCTGTGCTGCCTGAGGTCCCCACGCTGTCCCCACGCTGTCCCCACGCTGTACATACGCATTGTAGGCACAGAGCAGGCACTCGTTGCCGTAGGTGACACCGTCAGAACCACAGATGGGGCTGACGGCCTCGCTGCAGACCAGCACCTCTTTGCCCTCCTCATTTGTGGTGTTGGGATATGTACTGCAGTCCACCTGCCACAGGAATCACAGCAACAGGGTGAGAAGACCTGTGACATCCACAACGCTCATTTTGTGTGGGACACTGACCTGGAACGAACCAGTTCTCACTGTCCCAGCACAAACTTCTGCTCTGGGTCCAGCAGGTAACTGGGAAATCCTTCCTGCAGAGATGACCCCACAGAGCAGGAGAAGAGGAGGAGGGAAGAGTTATAACCATGCAGCCCCTTGGATGGGATAAACCAGTGATGGTCTCTAATGCTCACTGGACATGATTTTAAAAAGGCTCTCCATTGGTGCCTGGTTCTTCTATTCTTGTGGCCCCTCCACTGCACTTCTGTTTTTATTTTTTCATTCGTAATACGCTGATCATGGTTTTTTTTCAGACAACCAAGACTAATGGTCTGTAAGGAAGCTGGACCACTTCAGAGTGTTTTAGTCTTTCAGCAGGTTGCCCTCAGGTAGGCTCTGATACCAGTCTATTGCTTCAGTTTAGAACCAGCTATGTATTTCCAGCTTAAAGCTTAGACTGGTCTAAAGTTGCTGGAAAACTAATTAATCCAAAAACATTGTATCATTACTACTAAAACATTATTAACATACAGCACAGATGTACAGCCAAGGGCAGTATAATTTAATGTTTTACATTGTAGAATCTGATTACAATGACCCAAGTGTCACATTTAGGTGAAAAACAGCTGAGCATCTACAGGCTGGATGTTTTTCCCATTCCTTTGGTCCTGTCTTTACCAGGCCACATACTTGAGAAAAGTGACAGAAAGAAATCTTCCACTTACCTCAATCCCAAAGGCAGTATCTGGAAAAGAAAAGAGAGGCAGAAAATATGAACCAAAACCAATATGATAAGTCTTCAATTAAAGCTGGAAATAAGGATATAAAATTCCTGTGCACAGGACCAAGCTGAGTGATTTCCAGTGATTGTTTTCTGAACTAAATAAACTATGAATGATTTTTTTTTCCTCTATGTTGATAAGTATAATAGCATGGCTTATTGCTGGCTGTGATGAAACACCTTTTGGAATAGCTTTGTTCTTTTTTTTGTTCTGAGATATGTAAACTTATTAACTGAAAACAGAAGAGCTTTTCCTTCCTTATCTTTTTACATATCCGTTTTGACCCTAAAGCACTGCTGTTACATATCTGAAAATACACCTGAATCAACACAGACAAATGCAAATAGTCACCCTACAGGATAAGCAAATACATACAGCATTTGTTGTCAGAAATATGAATTTGAAAGAAGGTGAGTGTGAAAAAAAAAATATTTGCCTTTGTAATTTTATCAGTTGTGAATATGCAGTGAGAACATCAGAGTCTGGCTTGTTTTCATCTCTTGTTGTTCCATTAGCAGAAAGAGCATTGCAGGAAATCTGCCAGGCTCTTGAAAAGAACTTGCTTGCGCCATTACAGTATTTCCTTTACTAGTTACTGGAGGTCTCACCCCTTCTTATGGCCTTATTTCAAGTATCCATCCATTTTCTGTAGCCGTACAAGTTTAAGCAGTGTAATGGTGTGCGAACATCAGTGTACAAAGTGTAACAGCACGAGTTGCCAGCACAGAACTCCACTTGCTGTTCCTTATATTTATGACAAACAACCAGCCCTGAAATACACTCCTGCAACCTGCACGATGCCAACCGAGGCAGCAGAGCCCTCTGAAGGAGGTTTTCTCTCTTTGAGCCCTCTGTCTTATCCTTTTAAGGACGGCCAGGACTCAGACACCTGCAGAGTCACTCACCTGGGACGCAGCAAAGGGCGAAGGAGAGGAGCACCAAAAGCCCTGCCGTGGTCATGGTGGAGGTGTCTGGAGTCTGCAGCTGCCTGCTCCCTCTCTGCTCACGAGATGCTCCCTCCAGGGCTGCCTGCAAATATATACAAATGCAATGTCTAAACTGTTCAACTGTAACATAAAACAACCTGCAGAATCTGTCACCTGCACAATGAGGCCGGTGATATTTATGGAGGTCTTGACTTTTCAGGTAATGGTCTGAGTCTGCCAGGCAATTGATTTTGGCTGGACACCTGGTTAATAGATCAAGACAAGTATCACAAGTTCGGAGTGGTCAAAAGCAAACAAGCAGGCTTTTGGACAAAAGAAACCTCTTTGGGATTCTAATGGAAATATAAGGAGCACAAAATATCGAGGAGAGTAAAGAGCAGGCCCCTAATTTGTCTCTTGAAGAGCAACATCTCCCATCAGAGACCAGCTAAGGCAGGATGCAGTACCACCCTGTCTGCAGACCAAACTGAGTCTCTGCTTTCCTTTTTGGTTTTGGGTGGGTTTTTTCTCCCCAAGTTCCCAGATAATCACCTCTAAGTACAAACACAGGTCAGGTGTGGCTTTGCCACCAGCAGCATCAGTTAAGCTTTGTCAGGCAAGTCTGGCAGGACTGGGTCCAACCTGTGAATCCAAAGGTATTTAGCACCAGTTTGAGCAAAGGCAAGGCTTCTTGACAGTTTCACTGCTTGGCTATAGAAAAGCTCAGTAGAAGACTTGAAAGCAGGTTAAAAATCTGTCAAATGCCACTAAAAATGTCACTTGAACCTTAGCAACAGGGAGCACTTATTTACAGACCTAGTCTCAGTTAAATACACGGATTCAGAGTGTTCAGCCAAGCCATCTGAAGAACAAAAGACACTGAAGGTTTAGGAGCCTATTTACATTGCACCAGCTAAGCCTGAGAGTACAGCAGGTCCTTTCCTCTTGCAGATATTTTAGAAAATGACACTTAAAATATAGAATCTGTCCCCATTTCCCTGTCTGTCTCACACCACCAGCCTTTGTGTCATCTCCAAATTGCTCCTGCCTAGGAGCAGGTCTGCACCTCTGCTGTTTCAGTAGCTGTAATTTTGCAGGCGTGGGTTCTGCCTGTAACCTGTTCCTCTTCCCTTTCACAGGTTCAAAATGGCAAGGATACTCGGGGTTTTTGGGGGCCATGGGAGCTAAGCATTGTGCTTAGGGTAGGAGTGAGAACTAAGGGAGGTGCAGAGCAAAAGGTGCTTCACAGGTGCTGCCTTTAACAAACCAGGCACCACCCATTAGACAAATTAAATTCATCTGAAATCATTGAAATTCACCCCGAGCAATTGTGTTGTTGTCTGATCCACCACGGTAGTCTAAAGGGTGTATTTTGATCCTTGAATGGATATATTGTGCAGTGCATGGAATCACCTCTCCTGGCACACCCAGAAGGCCACAGCATGGCTGTGTGGATATGCAGGTCACATTTTCACCTCCAAGAGATGAGATTCTTCACAGGCACAAGCATCGAAATAATTATGCTGCTGTGATTGTTTCTATAAATTACAGGGAGCATGCATGAATATTTCAGACAGATTTGGCACATCTTCAGGATATATTGCCCTGATGTGTCTTGTGAACAGCATCTCTTGGAAGACAAACACATTTTCCCTGAGCATGAGCAGGAGTTACTGAAGCTGCTCCCTACATGTCACAGTTGCTGCTTTTACCTGTGCAGGCTCTGCAGAGTTGGAGGGGGCTACACCTTTCTGGTTTAAATATGGATTTTGCCACTGCCTCCTCCTGCCAAGACCATCCTTCCTCATCAGGCTTCACAGACCCAACCTGGCAGCTTTTGAAGCTGCTCCCTGCCCTAGACAGTGCTGTCCTTTGGGCAAGACCAGCCTCTCCTGATGAGTGGAGAGCACCTTCCTGCCAAAGCCTGGCACGTATTACCCCAGAGAAAAATTTTCCACTTCAACTGCTGGACTCAGCACTAGGTCTGGCACTGGCCCCAGGCAACTCAGATTTTCTCTGACCACCACAGTGTCTGTCTGATGTCCAGCTGATCCTTTCCTTCTCTCTCTCACTTACAGACACTTCAAACTCAAGTCTGCAATAATTAAATGGTAACTGGGGAACACCTGAGCCACTCAGGTACCCCCCTGGGCAAGCCACAGAAGTGACACCCAGGAATCCTCATAAGGTGAAATAAGGTTTCAGACACTTGCACAGCCTGCAGCCATTCGGCATCCACAGCCTCCCCACCCAGGGTTACAGCTCTGGATTATCCTGCCTCTGATAGCAGTGTGGAAAAATCCCACAGCTGGCTGAGCTCATGCTGCAGGACAGGTCGCTCAGTCCTTAGCTACTCCTGGAAGAACAGTTAGAAAGAGGATTTGGTCTGCAATCCTGCCACTGATCTGCTGTAATCCACTTCATTATGGTCTTCTAATCCTCAAAGTCAGATGCAGCATATGGCTAATGACCATTTGGCTGAAGGAAAATCCTCTGTGAGCAGCAGCCAGCACGAGGGCAGAGATCCTACAAGGGAGCTGGAGATGGACTCTGGACAAGAGCATGGAGTGATAGTGGGAATGGCAAGGCTTTAGGCAGAAAGAGGATAGGTTTAGATTAAGTAGTAGGGAGAAATTCTTTAGTGGGAGGTCCTGGCACAGAGAAGCTGTGGCTGCTCCATCCCTGGAAGTGTCCAAGGCCAGGTTAGATGGGGATTGGAGCAACCTGGGACAGTGGAAGATGTCTCATCTTATGGCAGAGGGGTTAGACCAAAATTATCTTAAAGTCTCTTCCAAGCCAAAATATTCTATGATTCTGTAATGTGCAGGTAGGCAAAGGCAGTGCCACACCTCAGGGTGCTGCCTGTAATGGTCCTGAGCACCATAAGGCCTGTGTGCTGACACCAGGGCAGGATTTGGCCATTATACAACATCCTCTCCGACTTACTCATGGAATTTATTGTTTTACATTTCCCATTACAGTTTGGTTTTTTTTCAGTATCGATTTTGTATTCTCTGAAAGAATCAAAACTGAGGTTGGAGAATTTTCTTAGCAGATATGCAACTTCCCAGCATAAATAGCACATTAATAAATGAATGGCAAATCATTTAATACACTTTTTAAAGCACTCCTGGGGTTTGTTACATTATTTAATTAACAAATAACTGTTGTAAAAGTGGGAAATACCAATTACTTTTAGCTCTTTCATGAAAATGCTTCTAATCACTCCAAAATGCCTGCTAAACACAGTTCAGGCTGCAGTTTTCATCTCTGGCTTTCTTTTGGCCACAATGTGGCCAATAGCTGTTTTCACTGAGCCGCATGCCTGGAGAAACCAGCAGAGCACAAATTGAAGCTCTGCCTCTCACCCAGTGCTTGAAGGCCTCGTTTGAACTGAGCAATAAAGCAAACAAAGTCACTGATATGATTAAAACATCTCCCTATCAAAACATATCCATGTGTTTATGAACTTATTAAATAGAACTTGATCCAGGTAATGCCAGTGGATGTTTTCCTGAGCTAATAAGACCGTGTGCAGAACTTTGTACTCTGCAGCTGAAGGCTAACATGGTTTCACATTACTTATGCAATGATTTAAATGTATTTGGCCTCACTACAAGGGCAGATGTTGACACATGGGAACGAGTCCAGCAGAGGCAGGCAGGCTGCCCAGGGACAGGGCACAGGGCATTCCAGGAAAGCTGAAGGAGCTGGGCTTCTTCATCCTGGAGAATAGATGGCTGCTGGGATCACATTGCTGCCTGCAGCTCCCTGATGGGCTTAGAGATAAGGCAGAGCCAGAGTCTTCTCTAAGCTGTATGACAAAAGGATTAAATTCTGAATGAATGTGAGGAATCATTCCTTGCCATGAGGATGATCAAGCACAGAAAGCAGAGAGGCCATGCATGTCCTTCCTCAGTGCTGTTGAGAACCCAACTTAAAAAGGCCTTGGGCACCCTGACCCAACTTTGACTTTGGCCTTGCTTTGATCAGGGTTTGAGCCAGAGGCCTCTGGAGAGCTCTTACAACTTGACTTATTTTATTTATATTGTACTTATATAACTCTCTCTCTCCTATAAATAGTTGTTATTAATAAAAAACCACAATATTTCTCTGTGACCCAGGAGAGTGTTCTCAGAATTTTCCTACAGCTTTTACTAAAGGGTCACAGGTAAGCTTTACAAAGAGCTCCCATAATGTTTTTACATTCATTACAGGGGGTGACCAGTAACAGGTACAACAGAAAGAATGGACTGTAATCACTGTTAAAACCACACCAAATTTTAGGAAATTGTTTTAAACCATTCAAATTTTAGGTCATCATTAGCTCTCAATGATATCAAAGTCTCTCCACTTCTGCAGGAGCCCAGCACTTTGCCACCACAACCCTTCTCTGGAAGAGCATCAGCATTTGAATCTCCAGAAAAATTATCTGCACTACAGAATATCAGCTGCCAAAATATTATCTTATCACTTTTCATTTCCCTGCTGTGTTGCAGCCTGGACCAGGCATGGGTCTCAGCAGCAGCAGAGCTCTGAGGACACATCTCCATCCCTGCCCTCCCCAGCTCGTGCTGTGCTCCAGCTCTGAGAAGTTTCTGGATGATCAGGCCAGGGCTCCATTGCAGAAGGCAGGAGTAACTCATGAGGAAGCAGGAAAATGCTACAGTGAACATCAGAAAAAGGAGGCAGCACGATTTGGCTGGACACTGACCCAGGTTATTGCTCTTTGAAGTGAATACAGTACAGGGAAGGTGGGCTGGAGGTAACAGAGGTATTAACCTGCACTGATCAGAGGAACAGGAAATCATTGGTTTAATCAGTTTCCCTAACACTTCAGCGATCTCAGCTCTGCATCACTGAGCACTCATCTCATCTTTGCCACAGCCCAAGCAGGAGCAATGAGGAGGTGGTTGCAGGGAAGTGGCAGCTGACCTGGGATTGACACCATTCGTGGCTGCCTGGCAGGACAAAGTCAATCAGGCAACTTCACTGCTGGGGCTGGGAAAGTCTCCTTCAGGAGAAAATCTTCCAAAGGTAGAAAAAAATATTCAATAGATTCTTATCTGCAATGAGACATTATTTATAGCTCAATGCACAGTTAAAATAGAACGAATAAGCATGTTCAGCTATGAAAGCAAATTGCTTTGAGGTTATATAAACCAGGGGAATAGTTGAACACATTTTCAAACTACCAGTCACCTAGCAGCACTCACATCACCAGAATAGCACACAGCAGGGGGACTGTGGCTGTGTCCCTCAGATTTCAGCCAGTTCTGTGACCCACCAAGGAGTGTCACAGCAGAGAGAGACAGAGGTAGAAGTAAGATATTTTAACTGACTGACAGGCAGGGCTGGGAAAAGTGATCCAGGGTGGTTGGGATGGGCACCTGCTGCACGTTGAGCAGCAGAGAGGAAAGTGAAGGCCTCAAGGAAGATGGTTTGATCCCTGGACAGCTGCATTGCAGAGTTTGTTTACACAGGGATAACCATCCAGGATGTGAGTGCAGCACAAAATCTGGGGCCAGGCTGGCTGGGGAGCCAGGTTATTGTCTCACATGAAGCACAGGGATCATCTCTTCACTGTGAGCTGCCAAGTCTCATTAATTTATCATGGGGACATGCCTTCAGTGCTCACTCCCCTCAGTTCTGTTATGTAAGATTGACAGATATGTCTATAGATCACAAAGTGTTCTTGACAAGAGGGTAATTAACCTTCAATGTTTACATCTCCTTCCTCCCTGTAAGTAACACACAATTTGGGGCTTTGTGCAGGTCTGGCTGTAAATGAGTTACAGTTTCCTTTCACGCTCTTGATCCAAGTCCAGAAGGAGTGACTTTCCTAAGCTCCACATGGAGCAATAGGTGACCAAGGGAGAATTTCCCTGGCTAAATGACCAAAGCCTTGCACTCAGGGATTTGGACCAGCACCAGGTCTGCAATCATCCACAAGTCTGTAACTCCACAGCCCTTTGGGTCCAGGTCTGGGATTTGCTTCATGTGAGCTCAAACACGGTGAGCTGAGGCTCTGCCCAGCTTGGGGGAACCAAGGGTGAAGAAGTTTATGTACAGATAGTGACACGTAGCAGAGGAATTGTTGTAAAGGGGGGGTTAAGTTAGATAAATATTTCAAAGGTATGTCCCCCTGCACAAATCCCATATGGGAGGAAGCAACCAGGAATGTCACTGTTACCTGCAGGCATCACTCTGCCCCAAGGAAAATCAGGGATCACATCCCCATGCAAACCATTTTTTCCATGTGAAACCACAAGATGAGGTGATGGGAACAGAAGCAAACAGAACACCAAACAAAAACATGCTGCCAGGTCTCACCTTATCAACCAACAAACCAGCAAAAATGCATAAGAGGAACAATGCTGGGAAAAGACAAGTGAAGGTGCTTGCTTTCCTGTATTGGATTAAAAACCAGGAGCCCTTGGGATGTGGGATGAATGAGGGTTTAGTTTTTAAGAATGATCTTGTAAATAAAGCAGCAGCAAGAGAGAGGTGCAATAGGCTAAGAATGAAATTCACTGTTTTTCCTGGTGGGAACAGCAGGGAGGAGAGGGTGAGAGGCAGGATATATCATGGTGCTATAGCTTGAACACTTGGCTGGGAGAGGCTGAACTGGATGGAAAGAATTTCTATAGCTAAAAGACTATTAGCATCATAACCACTGAACACATCTTCATTATGAACATCAAAAGAAAGGGCAACAATTACATTTATTCTGCAGAGCTGAGCTTTAATGAGACCACTGGCTGATTCTTTGCATCTGGACATGGGTGAAGCACAGTTGGTGCTGACAGAAAGGCACATGATGCCAAATTACAGGATTTTACTGTTTTACAGTAAAACTGAGGTAGACAGCAGGAATTCTACCCTCTGAATTATTGCAGTAGCAAAATAACCCAGGTATTTACTCAGTAGGTTATACATGCGTGACAACTGCTATATTATAAATGATCACAGGACCCCCACATCCCCTGGTTTGGGCACTGCCCCCATTTGCAGTCTGGCAAAACATTCTTATCTCAGGAGAGCTGAATGCACTGATCTCTGCAAAGGCTTTGTGTGCCTCCTTTTCTGGTGTCTTGAAACGGGTTATTCTGCACTTTCCTGCTGCTTTCAGTGGAGGTTGTTTGTGAATGCTTCCATAGCAAAGAAATATTTCTCCTACTTGTCTCATATTTTGCATCATTTTGCCATCCTTCCCTTCCTACTTTGGAATGCAGCCTGTGGAGAACAGCAATATTAGAAAGCTTGTGTTAAATCACTGCCAAATAAAATGTCAACAGAAGGTATATGCATCACTCACGTCCAATCCTGTGCTGCCTGCTCAGCACCCGGCTGACACTGTTTGGGATGCTGCCACAGAGAGCAATGGGAGTTCAGGCTGCTTCTTCCTTTGCCTTCCTTCTTAGTCACTGGTTTGACTGCTGTTCCCAAGGCCCTGAGTGCCCCACGTTCTCTGAGGAAGGGAAAGTCTGCCATTAGAGACTCACTATGACCATTTTCCCAAAGGGACACAAGTGTTGGGAATGTACATAAAACTCCCGAGTGATGCAAGTGAAGGAGAGTTCATTCAAGTTAACCACCAACAATGAAGTGGTTTTACTGTCTCTGACTATTATAAACCTATCAGTCAACAAACCTCTGCCATCTGAATGTGCTGCATCATTTAAATTTCCACTCCGGATACTTTCTTCAGCTATTTTCTTTTCTCTGCTAAATAATCATGATTTACCCCCAAGCACAAACAGCAAGTGGAGAGGGAGAAAAGGAGGATAAATTGGAATAGCACAGGGAGAGGCCAGGGGCTAGGGAACTGTCACTCAGAAAGCATGCTCTTTCCATCAGAATGACACTTTATAGGCACAGATCCCACATTCACTGGTGTAAGTGGAACCATCTGTGCCACAGAGCTGCTCCAGCATTTGGTCAGGGGGCCCTGACTGGCCATCCCCAGCAATGGCCCTGGAGCCATTAAAGCCCAGCTTTAAAGGGAATGGTGAGAGAGAGCTCCAATCCATCCAGACATTCCTCATCCTTCATGGGGCTCGAGCAAAATTAACGTTTTACTTCTACGCATGAAAAATAGGCAGGAAGCAGCACACTGTATGAACACTCATTCTTTGCAGTTTCGTGTTATGTTTAAAATCATGGGGCCTCACCTCAGCTGGTGAAAATCTGGAAACCCCTCCTGGGTTGTGTGGATGTCTGCCAGCTGGAGACAGGCTCCTTGCACTGCTGCTCTCTGCTTTTTGCCTCTCTGCTCGTTGATCCGCGGAGAGCACGCAACCAGAGCCCAGGGCATGGCAAAGAATCAAATAAAACTGTATCAAATATTAAATTACAGCAAGAGAATGAACATGTCTGAGTGTGAACATATTGATGGATGAAATGGGTGCATACCAGGGCTATATATTTCTCTAAACACAGAGGTCCAAGGAAATTTTTTAACTTCCCCAACTATTTTCTTTGTCAACCATCAGATAAGTAGGATGGTGCAATTGATACAATGAGTGTGAATAATTATTTCTGGATTTCTTTTTTTTTTTTTTTTTGAAGAACATATGGTTATAAAAATGCTTTAAAAATAATTTAAATATTCTTCTGAAATGAATATTTAAAAATCAGTGGGATGAGCCTTGTCACTCTCCAGCATCCCTCAAGAGAGTGACAGAGTGTCTGAGCCCATCCACATGCCTCACTAACAAATGCAGCATATGAAAAAATAGCTAAACCAAGGCAAATTATCAGCAGACATAATTTTGAAAGGCACAGATTTCTAGATAACAGGTTTGAATGAAGTTTAGGTACAGCCACACTCAAGGAAAAGTTGTGAGGTTTGTTTTTTCAAGTTGCAGATGTGTGAGTGCTGATAAAAGGTGAAAAAAAATTCCCAGCTCAACATGAAAAGACTAAGTACTGTTTTCTACATTCCACTTATCAATCAAAATTTAAATGATTCGCCTCGTTCTTCCCCCTCTTTGTGTTGCAAGAAAAATGACTGTAGACTCAGAAAACATTGATAAGACTATAAGATAAGTCAGACAAACAAGGAAAGAGAGAGGACATTTATGTTTTTAAAGCACTGTGATATGTTCTGGTACATTTACAGGTCACAAATCCTGAGGCTGGATCGTCACTGGTGTGAAAGACGTCAAAGTTGGTCCAGCCTTGGCAGCTCCATCCCTGCTCCCCAGAGCCCAGGGCTGCAGCTGCCAGGCAGAGTCTGGGGTGGCACCAGCTGCATTTCAGCACTGTTTGAGATTCTCTCATGCTGCAGCCATAGCAGGCACTGCAAAGTCGTTTTTTTGCTTCACTTCGTCCTTGACTGAGGATATGAGGCTGCTTCTGTTCGTGGCAAGAGTGCAAAAATAAGAGTCCATCAAAGCAGGACTAAGTCCGTGCTTGCATCTGATCCTTTCAGTGCCTCTTTCCAGGTTACATGCCAAGCTTTCCCAGCATGACCGTGGAACAGTTTTTCAGACAAACCTGACTATTTTGAAGCCACTCAGGCAGCTCAAGGTGAGTAAGAAAGCCCCAGGGCTCTGCAGCATCATGCACCTGAGCAGGGATGGAGCAGCAGGCTGAGCAGCACTAAAGCATCTGCCACCCACACAGAGATCCTGCTGCTTGCAGTTTGGCAAGCACTGAGCTTATGAGGTGATTAGGGACTTCTTGACTGGGGAGGATGGACCAGATGTGTTCCAGTGGTCCCTTCCAACTTTATTCTGTCATCTCTTGCTGTTTCCCATGACAGTAACATCTATCCACCCATCCATCCCTCCAGACATTCCTCTGTCTGTGCCCAAGCAGGCACCCAGCTCAGCCCACTGTGCCATGAAACCACCTTTCAAGTCTCTTAGTGGCACCTGAAACCTGGTATTGTTCTACCTCTCTCCTAAGCCACAAAAATTCAATGCTCCCTCTGTGTTTGTCTTTGCCTGATTATTGCCTCGTCATCATGGAATTGTTTAGGTTGGAAAATACCTTTAGGATCATCAAATCCAAACATTACCACTGCCAAGGCCACCACTAAACCATGTCCTGAAGCACCACGTCTACACATCCTTTAAATCTCTCTAGCGTCAGTCACTCAACCACTTTCCTGAGCAGCCTCTTCCAGTGCTTGACAACCCTTTCCATGAATAAATTTTTCCTAACATCTGATCTAAACCTCCCCGGATGCAACTTGAGGCCGTTTCCAATACCAAGCACAAAGAAATCATCTGAGTAACACACAGTAAGTAACCGTGGAACAGCTGAAAAACAACTCCAAGGCACAGAAAACCATGCTGTCCCTGAGAAGGCTGCCCTATTTTTATAGCTATATTGCTTCATAAAAAAACCCCTGAGCCTGGGGGATATTTAAACTCCAATGTCAGGCTTTTCCATTTCCTAGCCCAGTTTTAGTGATTTATTCTATTATGCACTTCAACATGAAACCTACTGGTGAGTCCTGCATGGAAACTTCTGTCCTCTAACCCCTCTGGCTGCTTCCTTGGATGACTCTGACTTAATCTCAACTTTGTGCCTCCTTGAATTCTTGTTTGCCTTTGGTGTCACCAGACAATGAGCTCCACAGAGGAGGCTTTGGCTGTGCCAAGATAATGCCACTAAGTTGGCTCTTGACAGCTTTACTGCAAAGGCTTGCAAAAGCCAGCGGTCAGAGCACAGTCCAAGTGAAAGGCTGCCAAAGACCACAAGAAAAAAAAAAATTCAGGTCTTATCCCTAAGGAAAACCAAGTAGCACTTAAACAAGAGTAAAACAGCATGTTCTGCAAAAACACCTGAGCAGAAAATGGCAAAAAGGTTATATAAACCAAAAGAACATTTACTTTAGGACACAGACCCAAGAAAAGTACAATAAGCCATTGTTAGTTACAAATCATCCTGAAAATGGACACTAATGGCACAGAGGTACTGTGGCCTCATTCCCTGGTACAATACCCCAATACCTCCAAGTCAGGAACATTTGCCTTCAGCCTATTCTTCTAGCCTGACAATTCAAAGAGTGACTTTCCAAACTGATCCAAATAATTGTGTTATTCTCTGGTGAACTACAATGGGACATTGAATCAGGGAGGCTCTCACTGTAGTCCAGAAGAATCCCTGAAATATTAGACTTGCAATAGCTTTGGTGACCTCGTGTGGAGGCAGTGGCAGTGGTATAGCCAACAGATGAAAGGGCAGCCCCAAATTTCCCCTGCCTCCCCTGCCATCCATACAGACCACCAAAATTATAGTAATTATATCACCAGGTCCTGAGCAACTTGGCCTCAAAAAAGTAGGCAAAATGACTGTCAGGCAGAATTTTTTCCCTATGGCTTGTTATATATTTGGTTAAAACTGGTCACAAGTGAACCTCTGCATCTTTTTCCTCCCTGAATGAGTTTCGAAAGCAGCTCAGGGATGCACCAGGGCTGTCCCCCACCTCAGGGGTGACAAATTGCAGACAAATTCAGTGGAGGCAGGCTGGGATCCTCTTTCCTGGCAGCAGCTGCTGTCTGTGCCCTGGGACAGGCTCCACAGGCCATGGGAATGAGGACAGGGCACCTCTTGCCCAGGCAGCCAATTTCCCTTTCTAATCCAAGAAAAAAAGTGTTCTCCTTGAGAGCAGATCACCACCTGCATCCTTGGCATTTCCCCACGGAGGAGGTGGAGCATGCTCTGGAGGTAAATGTCTCCTTGCAGTGACTGCAAAGAGGGACTCTGTGGTCAGGTCATACAGAGATATCACGATTTGAGAAGATTTATACTGACAAGAAGACTCTAAGGAGTAAGGAAAGGACATGAGATCCTCATCAGAGCAGGGATGGCACTGACACACAGCCAGAAAATTTTATCCACATTAGTTGGTAGTGGAGAACATCAATAGAAAAATAGACATCCACCACTCAAAGTACCAGGACAGGGAAGAGATGGGGCAAAAGGGAAGAGATGTGACATTGAGACAGAGGAATGTTGCCAAGTCAGTTTATTGAACAAGTGTTTCAGGAGTTAAGGAAACAAGGCAGACTGAAGGGATGTTACTAGGGAAGGTCAGCCCATGGGAAGTCACATGGAAGGGAGTTTGTCTTCCTGGGCTGGAGTCCAGCAGACTTAGCATTCAGTCAAGCTCATGATGTTGAGAGTCGCCCTGCTTTCCCTGGTGAGAAAAGGAGAGAGGAGAGTTAGACATGGCTGACACCCCTTTCCTCATTTCAGTGGCCCAAGCATTGGCTTAGGGTTGACTGGAGATAAAGAACAGTCTCAAAAACCCAAATATCCCCTTTCATTATCCTCATTTCAGGAAAGATGAATGGTTTCATTCATTTGGTACAATCCAGTTGGTTCGGTGAAGTAATTTCCACACGCCCTTGTGAGCTTGTGGAACAGATTGAGTGCTGCTGAAAATCAATAAAATTCTTTGAAAGCTAACAAGCAGGAGACCAAGTACACATCACAGAAATAGGCCCTCCTCATTTTCCCTTACAATGCAAAAAAACTAGAGATGTCCAGTATATGCCACAAGCAGCTAGAAAAAAAGACACGATGAGACAGCCCTGCATTCACAGCAGGTACAGGAGTTGATCATAAAGGAAAGGTTTCACCCCTATACGTACAGGTAGGCGTTGCAGAAAGTACATCTGTTGCTGTAGGTTTGGCCATTGGAGGCACAGTGGGGCATGTACTCCATGGTGCAGATAGGAGAGACCTCCGTGAAGTCCTTGCAAAGGGCCTGCACACAGAAGGCAGATATTGAGTCCCTCTGCCTGAGAGCAAACTGTGACCCCCCCAGCACAAGGAATGACACCCCACTGAGAAATACAACTGTAACATCATCATAACCAACTCCTCCTGATGGCAGATGTGATCTCGTGCTGTTTCTGCTCACTGCCACGTCTCTTCCTGCTTTATTACAGAGCAGTGGGATGGATGCTGGCTGTTTTATGAGCAGTGTGAAATTCCCAAGGGATCTCCTCAGGTGTGCACACCACCACCTCCTGATTTGTAGCCAGAGCAGAAGATAGTCCCCCACGAGTGTAACAGACACTGAACTTCACTCTTTATCCCCATCCTCTCCCACTCACCCTTGTAATATCCTCCTCACAGGGTCCGTTCTTTCTCTTGCCAAGGTTGGTCCGATGCTCGCTGGAGGAAGGAGAGATTGTTTTATTAGCCACTGTTACAGCCAGAGAGCAAGAACAAGCCTCACTCCCATGGAGTCAGAGAAATTTCCAGATCACCCAGCTCAGCACTAACAAAATCATGCCCTTACAGAGCACACACCATCCCCAGCTGGTCCACCCCTCTGCGGGGCTGGTGTCAAACACCAAGCGAGGCAAGCAGGAGCACGGGCACAGACAGAATCCCTTCAGCACAGGGTTTCAGACAGATCCCCTGCAGATTCCTTGGCTCCCACAGAGCTGTGAACGCCCCAGGGAGGCCGGGCAGCACTCACATGTTGTGGGCACACAGGGTGCACTCGCTGGCGTAGGTGACGCCGTCGGTGCCGCACACGGGGTCGTAGATCATGGTGCAGGCCACCAGCTCCCTGCCATCCTTCAGCGTGGCCCTGCGGTACTGGCTGCAGTTCAGCTGGGAAAAACAAGGACAGCAAAGGCTCTGCCACGGGCTCTGCTCCCTGCAAGGGAGCCCCAACGCATCCCCCCTGCTTATCTGCCTAAATCTGCCTATGCCAGACCCTAAAAGGATCTGCCAGGTGACAAATTGTGGTTATATATTAACTCCTTCTTCATGGAAAAATAGTAATTTCCTCTCACAGCCTTCCCTGGAGAAGACTGGATCAAGGCTGGAAGGTAGACATTACTCACTGAGCTCTGTATTTATCACAATGCCCCTATACCGTGCTGAACCCACCAGGATATTACAAAAGGCAGCTCAGAAATAATCTGTAAATCAAAATGGCACGATTTATGCACTTCCTGCAAGGGGGCTGACTGTGACCAAGGTGTTTTTCATGGGCCACAAGAATGGAGGGGAGATGTGCTGACAGGTCCTTTGTTGCAATGGGACAGTTCCAAGTGTTGAGAGCTGCCAGCAGGACTGACAGCAGTGGAAGCTGATTTACGTCAGCTGAGGAGCTGGCCTTGTGTTTTAGCACTCCCAGCTTCTCCAGTGTGAACTCTTCTTTCCTGATTTATGTATCTCACCCGGCCTGAGCACAGAGCGTACTCAGGAAACAAAGGAATGACATTTCATAGTTTGTTTATATAGAAATGAAATATCTGACTCGGGATGTTGACTCTTTCAAACACATGCTAATGAGGTGGCTTTGTTCTTCCACTCCCCAGTGAGAGTAAATGGTTTAAAACTGGCCAAATATAGTTAATCTGGTATTTTTACATGATTCATGTTGGTATATATTACATTGCATTTACTCCCCCCAAAAAAACAACAAAAAAAGACACCCAAAAAACAGGGAACCAGAGGTGGATTTGAATCCCCTGATAGCTTAGGTATCAGCATTCAAAACACAGGCAATTTTCTAATCTTTGCAGAACATCCTTTTGTAAAACACAAGCATTGAGAAAGCATCGGGTTCCCTGGGCCCGCTGCCTCCCCTGCCCATATTGCCAAAACATTCTGCTAAGTTCCTGCAGCAGCTATGACAGAGTGCTGTGGGAAAAGGATTCTCTGTGTAAAGCCTTAAATCATTTATTATCTACCTGTCTCATAACTCAATCCTCACCTGTCCTCTCCTCTTTCTTTCCCTGACTGTGTGCAGGAAGTGCACAATGTTCCCGCTGATGGGAGGGTGATATTGACCCACAGAAGGAAGGGCAGCACAAGTGTGACCCCTGTGAAGGCTACACCACCCAAACCACCCAGAATTTGCTCAGGTTGTGCAGTTGGCACCTGCTCAAACCCTTCTTTTCCTTCAGGTGCCACTTACCTGGGTAACTTCTTCTACACACCTTCCGTCGTGCTTCTTGGCAACCTCGGTTCCATATTCACTGGAGGAGAAAGCAGAGTTAAAAATGTTCAACACACAGCTCTGGGGCTCTGGGGGGTGGGTTGGGGGGTGACCTGCAGGGCTCACATGTTGTGGGCACACAGGGCACAGTCGTTGCTGTAGGTGACACCGTCCGTGCCGCAGATCTCGCGCAGGATGAAGGGACAGGCTCCGATGGCCTCGCCGGATTTGGCACTGCTCAGGTACGTGCTGCAGTCAACCTGGGCAGATAAAACAGTGTCCCACCTGAGCCTCTAGATTTTAGAGGTCTTTGTCAGGGGAAAATCAGAGGGTTTTTAAAGTTTAGGTTTGCATTAGAAATTAATTATGTGATTGTAGTTCGGTATTTTCTGCTAGCAGAGGGAACAGCTGGTAAAAGAGATTATTTTCCTAGAGTAGAACATATACAGGTTTTAAATTCAGCATTCATAAAATCATAAAGATTGGAAAAGACCTCTAAAATCATTGAGCCCAACCATTAACCCAGAACCCCCGTGTTCACCACCAAGCCATATCCCAGGTGCCGCATCCACTTGCCCTTTGAACAACTCCAAGGAACAGAATTCCAACAATTCTCTGGTTAGCCTATTCCAATTACTGACAAGATTTTCACTGAAGATTTTTTTTTTGCTAATTTCTAAACTAAACATCCCCTAACTCAGCCTGAGGGATCTGATTTAAAGTGTTTGACATTGAGTGCAGCTTGATATAGTTTACTATATCCAAGATTTTGTTTCAGCATTTCCAAGCACAGCAAGAACTGTTTCACCAGCTTCTGTTGCAAAAACATGTACAATATATAGAATCTAATGGTTTAAATTTTTGAGGACCAGTAGATAAATGCCTATTGGAAATCACTCTACATTAGCTAAGCATCACTGACACTTCACTGTCATTTTGCACAGTCTCCCCAGTGCAGTGTCTGTTATTATCCATATTTCCCATGTGGTCCAGGAACAAATTAAAGCAAAGACCACATTTTAACAACGTGCCTTTTCTACAGAAAATATATTGCAGTCCCTCAGGATGCATGAAATTATTTTTGGTGCTTCAGAGCTGCTCTGCATAAGCAGAATAAATGTGTTGAGATATTATCAGCACATATTGTTACTGTGCAGGATAATAAAGCTATTTCTGTACAGATACCTGAGAGCAGATTTGTCCTGGTTGACCAGAGTACAAGGATTTTTTTAACCTGCCTGTCTAGTGCAATGGAAATCCTAGCACTGAATAAATACACAGATATCTAACACAGCTTTCTGTCTCCTCTCCTACTGTGCTAAAATGGGCTGCATGGTTCTTGGGCTGCCTCTGATGATTTCTGTGCAGAGATTGGCAGTACTGGGACATTTTGTTTCTGAAGTCCCAGCCTGTCCCTGTCCTCTCTTTCCCTTCTGTACAGCTGTGAGCAGCTGAGGAGAAGCACAGCATCAGCATGAGCCCTGTGCACCACCCTCCACCCATCCCTGAGTTCTGAGCCCAGCCAGGATCTTCCTGGAGACCACAGAGAGAGTAGATGGTGCTTATTTAACAGCTAAAAGAGCACTTACAGGAGTGCTTTCCTCCTTACATCTTCCATCGTGGCTCTTCTTAACGTCAGACCCGTGTTGTCTGAAAGGGAGAGGTTGGGGTCAGCTCACTCACCACCTGAGCCCTGGGACACCCAGGTGCCACAGAAAGCAAACCAAACCCATGACCAATATATATGATAAAGGAAGAATCTGATTGCCTGATGAACCAGCTCCTCCCTGTCATTAGAAAGTGTAATTCTAAGTGGTAACAGACCAGTCAGGTCTCATTGTGTGCTATGTAACAGCTCCATTCACTCTTTCTTCTGCCCAAATACCACAGTCCTATCCACTCTTTCCCCTGCCCAAATATCACAGCCCTCACAGAGTGCTCAGGTTGAGAGCTGGCTCTCCCACACCCACACCCCCTCAAGGAGCAAAAAGAGCATCAGGGAACAAAATCCAGGTGACGAGAGATTCAGGAGGTTGAAAGAGGAGCACAGATATGTTAGCACCAAAAGAAAATCCCTCTGGAGCACTAACCCTGGCTTGCCACTCCAAAAGAGAGTCCTGTGTACAACACTTACACGTTGTGGGCACAGATGCTGCAGTCGTTGTCATAGGTGAACCCATCTGTGCCACACACCGGGCGCAGGATCCTGGGGCACCTCACCAGGTCTTTCCCACCCTTCACCTTCCTGGTTGGGAACCGACTGCAGTCAAGCTACAAAAAAAAAGCAGCAGCATCAAACCTGAGGAAGACCTCACTCTCCAATAAAAAAAAAATTCCATCATAACCTCCAGCTATGTCTCTAATGCTGGGATGCTGAGACAACACCAGTGCTACGACTCAGTTCTTACTAAACCAGGCTGAGTCAGCTCTGCCTGAACCCTCTCACATGGGGGGAACTGCACAGCACTACACAGTGTGTGAGGTGACAAATCCCTGGCTTAAGCACCTTGGTCAGTCCCAACTACAAGATATTTCAGAAGAGAAAAAAAAATTAAAACATGGTCCCTTTTTTAATTGTGCAGTGAAAGAACTTGGACTTTGCATTTGAAGGGCATCATCAAAGGAAGATGAAAGCCCAAACGGAATGACTTCCACATTTGTGTCTATGTCCTACACAGCAGCTGATACATTCCAATCAAAACTTCAGGTGTGAATCTGCCCCCACCCCAAAGGCTGCTGTAGGTGTGAATTCATCATGAGAATTCTGTGCATAGCTCTCATCCAGCCCATCTGCCAGAGCTGTTGGGCAAGGAAAGGACACCTGTCTCAGGACAGGTGGGATTTGTCAGCATCCTTAACACAAAGGAGCTGACAAGACTTAATAGACAGGTGGAGAAAGCCAGGCTCCAGGCCAGCTCACTTCCAGAGTAGATGTCACCTCAGGGAACCCTTCAGCTGATGCCTTATATTGAACACTTACCTCAGCAGTCTTCTCTCTGCATTGCCCACCGTGCCTTTTCCCAACATGGGTCCTTCGCTCCCTGGAAGAGGGAAACAATAAAGTCAATGCTTAACCTCTTGGTCAAAGTCATGTGCAAAATGCAGCAAACCATGGCTTCAGACTCTTTAAAAAGTGTTCAGAATTACTGCTTTACTCATTACCAAGCTCATCCCATCTTCTCATAACGTCTAATTTAAAGCAATATTCTGAATTGTTCCCTCCTCTGCCCACCCCGCAGACTCATCCAAGGAGATGCCTCATGACTCTTCGTGAGCACACAGAAGGCAGCAGAAAGAAACTCAAGGCAAATCCAAACCCAGCCCGTTTCTTGACGAGACAGGCAGGGGCAGAGATGCAGCAGGACAGCAGTGCAGACTGAAGGGGCATCGGAAGGGGCGCCCCGGGCACGGCACTCACGCGTTCTGGGCGCAGATCGCGCACTCGTTGTCGTACGTGGTGCCGTCCGTGCCACAGACTGGATTCAGGTCCCTCGGGCAGGACACCAAGGTTTTCCCATCCTTGGTGGTTTGTGTTCGGTACCTGCTGCAGTCAACCTGGCAAAATAAGGACAGGTCGCTCTGGAGGAGACTGTGCTAGGCAAGAGAAGTTGGTTCAAAACCTTTCGTTCTGTGTCTCAGCCTCAAATGTTTCTGTTACAGGATAAAACCTTGTTACACTGAAGCTAAATTTCCAATCAGAAATGGTATTTCTGAATATTATCCTAGTTCTCCAGGAGTCAAGGAAAAGGACTATCTTGGAGAAGAGATCTTTAGGTCACAAGAACATGTACAAAATTTTTGACTTAGTCTCATTTTAAAAAAATACCTTGAATTTGGTAAGAAATATTTTTCAACAGCTATAAATCTGAATAATATTGTTTGGGGTTTTGTGTTGGTTTTCTCCAAGCTTTTCCAGCTTTGTGATTACTACTTACTTCAGATTCCCTGTAGTTCAGTACAGGATTTGAAAGGATAGGAAAGAATGGTTATCTATCTTCTGGAGAATGGACTTCCTACACCCCAGAATTTTAGTGCTGAAATACAGAAACTTCTGAGGCATCAGACTGCCAGCCTCAGACAAAGATACAATAAACTATGCTCAATAAATATTTATGGTTAGTGCTCTTATGAGTCTCACTACATCTGTGAATACAACCAGCATGGGAGTTTTAAATCCCTGCTGCTGAGGGTGGAATCGCTTGTGGCCTCCAGAGAGAAAACTGCCAACCTGCACAGCATGTTACAAGAGAAATTTTCTGCCTCTCCACCTTCTCCTAGGGACACAAGTCAGTTCCTCATCCCATATCCATCTCCTTCCTCCTTCCTCAGTTGGGTGTGGTGAGCATGGGGTGACCTTCTCTCTGGAGCAGGGAGGATGCCAAATCTACCCCCACCATGCAGAAAAGCGAATAATGGACTGGGACCCTTGAACACATCATCTTATGGACCTCTTGCAGCTTCCTAGCAAAATCTGTGAGGTCCTCAGGATTTTATTAGCAGCCCTAAGAGATGGATTTTTTACTTCTATTGCACTTACAGCAACAGATTCCTTGCAGGGCCCTTCATGTATTTTGGTAACGTTGGTGTCATGTTCTCTGAAAGGAAGAAAAGCTTTGGTTAGGGAGCACTGAGAATAACTTTCCCCATGACACTGCAGGCACTGGGTCAACAAAGCAGGGTCCCACTCTCCCCATGGGACATTACAACTGCCTGAATTCTCTGAATGTGCCCTGCAGATGGCAGCTGCTAATGTACAGTATTCCCATCTCCCGTGGGAATTAAGTGTTAGGAGTAATTAGGTGTTACAAGCAACACTTTGATCTGTTCATGTCTCTGCTCTGATTCTTTTTGTGGTTCCCTTCATTAGCACAGACAAAAAAAAATGAGAAAGAAAACTCAAGCTGGCTGAATAATCACGAGAAGCCAGCAGCAAGGAGACCTACAGAGACACCTGTCTTAAAACTGGTATTTTACAGAAGTGCTTCTGTGAGAGCCTCAGCTTGCTGATTATCCAGAAGGACATTCCATGCACAAGACTTACGCATTGTAGGCACAGATCCCACAGTCATTGTCGTAAGTGAAGCTGTCTGAGCCACAGACTGGTTTCATTATCCTTGGGCATGCTACAATGACGTGATTATCTACTACAGCTCTACGGTAATTACTGCAATCAACCTGTAAAAATAGCAGGAATAGAGGAAAAAAAGCACTTTTTTTTTTTATATAAAGATATAACATTCTTACATAATCTTCTCACTCTCCCTCAGCCTTTGGGTACAAATCCAGCATCAAACCAATTTCACTATCAAAAGTAGAAACCAGAAATTCTCTGAGAATTCTCTCCCAATGGAAAAAAAAAAAAAAAAGGACATTAAGGAGGACTGTGATTTGGGTTTTGTGAAGTCCTTCATAGGATCCTGCTGGAGGTATCCGGGTGGTGAGATCCAACCAACCAATCTATTATTTTTATTTTATTCCCAATTAGACAGGTTAGAAGTCTGAAGTAGAAAATAACAGAGCGCTGGTATCAGATAACCTATAAAAGCCCTATCAGATTTGGTGATCACCAGATTTTATCTTGGGCTGTGCAGACCAGCTGTGCACATTCTGTCCCACTTCTGCACGGTGTCTGAGTTGTCCCCATCACTGACTTTGTCTTACCACGATAGGTTTGGGGTCGCATTCTCCATCGTGCTCCTTCTCCACGCTGGCGCCGTGCTCCCTGGAGGAAAGCAGACCAGTGTCAGGGATCGAGGAACAGCATCACCTCAAGGCTGGTTTGTTGTCACCCAGCTGCAAAGGCACCTGCTCCTCATCCCTGGGGAACAAACCTGCCTGGCTCCCAGCAAGACTCACGTGTTGTAGAGGCAGATCCCACAGTCGTTGCTGTACGTGTTGCCATCGGTGCCACACACTGGTTTCAAGTCCCTTGGGCAAGCAACCCAGGACTTCCCATCCTTGGTAATGCCACTGGTGTACTGACTGCAATCAAGCTGTGGAAGCAACCAAGAATCAGCCCAAATTTTGGCTCCCTCATAGAATTGAACCCCCCAGCATCCTCCCAACCACCACCACGCCTGCAGCTGCTGCTGGGAGGCAAATCAGAGGCATTATTGGGAATCTGTTCAGGCAGTCAGGACGAGGGAATCTTCCCTACAGAAGTTTCTGATTATGCACTTCTGCCGGGGTCCAGGGAGGCAGGATGGCTGTGGGTGAGACAGTGCCTAATGAAGGCAGTGGTAATTGGGAGCCCCTCGGCTCTGCAGCAGATCCTTCCAGATCGTGCTGCACTCTGGAGAGTTGCAGGAGGCTCGTAGCTGCGTGGGAGGAACCTGCAGACAAATCCGTGGCTCAGGCCCTGCTGGTTTTCTCTCTGCAATATAGGTACAGGAATTTCTGCAAGCAATTCTCTGCCCCTTGCTGTATGGAAGCAATTACCAGGGTCACAGTGTTTGATGTTTTCGAGCGTGTCATCCTAAGACAGTTTTCCTCACAAGGAGACAAACTACTGCCTTTGGCTGGGAGTAACTAAATTATGTCTAAGAGTTAATATAATAAGAGTGTACAATTACTTCTTGTTTTTTCATTTTATTTAATGAACCGAAAATTTTGCAAAAAATGGGGATCTTTTACTTTCTCGTGAAATTGGAAATGTCGTTCAACCGTGTACTGAGAAATATTATTTTAACAGCAAAGATTTCATTAGATTTAACCCATGAGCTCATTGGGTAGCTACATACAGTTTCTACTTTACCAGAAGCCTGAACAGAACATAATAAATAGATCTGTAGCTCACCTGACCTCCAAAGGCAGTACCTGAAAGAAAAAAAATTGAGACAGAAAAAAACCTCCAAATTATTAACATGAAGAGAACACATATGTAAATATTTTCATGAAATTATTTAATTCAGTGATTAGTCAATACTAACTTATATTGTTTAGGAAAATGTGGAGTTTTACATTATTCCAGTAAACAGCCATAGGATGTATTTTAAAAGTTACTAAAGTTTCATTGCATTTCTGAGGGGAGATAAACCTTGTGAGAGCACATATATTTACCCACCCCTAAAATGTTACAGGTAAGCGATACAGGTACTTTCAATTTTACACTCTTGGATTTTAACCTCTTCTAAGAGACTTTTATGTTTGACTTTCAAAAGTTTGGACATGCATGTTTAAGATAATTACTGCACCAGCACTGTCCATCTCCAAATACATCATTCTCAGTTACTAGGAGTAGCACAGTAAACTCCCAGTGCAATCCTAGAGGTTAAAGTTTGCATTTATACTGCTCACATGGGTAATAATGCCATTTTTTAGTTTTATTTTGCCTTTATACACAGGACTGCCACGTGCAAGCCCCTGCTCCTACAAACCAAGGAGATAACAGCTGTATGATGTTTGCTGAAACCTCAATCTTGAAACCTAATTTCTTTGCTGTGCTCTCTCAGGAAGGCTATTTCTTCATGGAACAAGGCTCTCCTCCATGTTGCAAGACCCAAAGGATTTGCCTGAAATGAAAACTCAACCTTGACTCAGCCAGATCGATCTTTGCAGTACCCCAGTGAATACTCACCCAAGCAGCAGCAAAGGGCAAGAGCTGCCCTCACCAGAACTCCTGTCACCTTCATGGCAGCCAGGGACACCCCTCCAGTGCAGCCTGCCTGCTCTCTGTGCTGGAGAGGAAGACTGCAGGGAGGAGCAGGAATATATAGCACACCATGCTATCAAGCTGTCCCACCTCATTAGGTAATGCTCCCAGCCTGTCATCACCATTCAAAGCCAAAAACGTGTTTACCCAGCTCTGGATGTCTGGCTAATGATTGATACGAGTGTGTGTGCCAGGAAGGGGATTTCGTGTGGTTTGAGGTGAGTGGGGACCGTGCCAGGACCCCTCTCCTCCTGCAAGCTCTGCCCAGCCCTGGGCTGCCCCTGGCAGCCCCATCACAGGCTCACGTCCCCCCTGTGCCTACCTAAATGCAATTAGGACTTTCTCCTCATCTGTAATTTTCAACTGAGATGCCAACTGATAGCCAAACCCCCCGTTATTTAACCCCAGAGCATGGTTTTGTACTCTTCACCACTGTATTTCAGCCCAGAAGGTCACCCTGTGCTCTGCAGGAGAAATCCTGCTCTTCTCCTGTTTAAAAAACTCAGCAGTGCTCTGCTGCATGTGCCAACTTTTCCTGTAATACAGCAAGGAGCAAAAATACTAAGTTTGGTCCTAAAAATCCATCTTTTTTGGCTGCTCACTGAAAACTCCCATGGCACCTTCTGCTCATCTGCTACCACCTCCCCCATGGCCAGTCCCTGACCCACCTCACTGAGCCTAAGTGACACCAAACCCAGGGCAGCAGGCCAAATGCCTTTAATGTCTGCACAGACTAGATGTACTGTACTTCCTTTACCTAGGAAGTCAGCCAACTTTGCAAAGATTGGTATTAGCCCACGCATGATTTGCTTCCTGAAAATTCACTGTGTACGTTATCTCTTTACTCTTTATCTCTTTAGTTTTCTTCAAATATCTCCTTAAGGTTTGCCCACTATTCAGGTAATAGAACTCAGATTGGCCCTGAACATTTTTTTTGTCCTTTATATAAGGAGATTTTTGGCAATTCTTTGGATTAATCTCAATTGGAGACTTCTTAGTTAGGATCCTAAATTCTCCAAATCTATCACTAACTTTTCAGTTTTCAAATTCTGTACTTGGTAATCAAAATCCTTGCTTGGAGATCTATTTTTGACATAATTTAAACAGAGCGAGCTTGTCTTGAATCATCACAGTTTTATTTTCTAAGGGAAGGACATTTCCAACATCTTTCTCACTTGAAAAGCAAATCCACAACAACACAATTTTAGGGATTACCTAGTGGAAAAATATTTGCTTTCATATCCAGGAGCTCTGCTAATATTAGTATTTTGCAGTGTGCATCTGCAAAACTAAAGCTTCTCCAAATGCCAATTTTGATGTTTCCTGCTACATGAGGAACACGAGGTGTCCCTGTTCATCCTCCTCATTTTCTTTCCTTTCCTTGCCCCTGATGTTCTGCCCTGCGTTTCCTGACCTTTCCCTTATCTCATTTCCACCAAGCGTCCAGGACTCCAGACCTTTGGATCAATGCAGACCTTGGCTACAAGGACCCCTTCTCATCCCGATTACAAGATCCATCTCCCAGGCCTTATTCCAGCCAAGGCCAGGATCCATTAATGCTTCCTGGCAGTAGAAAATGATTCCTGACAACTTAATTGCCAGGCTCTGTAAAAGCTGTCATGGTCAAGCAAATTCCTGCCAATGTCCACAGCAGTGACACCTGAACCCTATCGGAAAGGAGATGTTATTTGCAAACCAAATCTGCAGTTAAAGTGGATTGACTCAGCATGTTCTGTCAAGAGCAAAGTGATTCTCTTCCAACCAAGCTATTAAATTTGGGAAGTAGTTTGCAATAGAAGACAGAGTAAAGGGACAGAAGAGCAAACACCTGTCAAGGATCTAGAGAAGGAACTCCGATTTAGAAAACACTGCAGCTCAGCACATGTCTGTGTCAGCCAAGGCACACTGAGCTCAGCTTTGGGCTCCTGCCCTGTGCATGAGGATGATCCATGCTGTGACCCTACCAGCGAGCTGCCTGCCACATAGAGAGTGATTCAGCAAAGCTTTTTCCACCAGGAACTAGGAACTTTTCCCTCAGGACAGAGCCTTTCAGGAGCAGAGAGGCAGGTGCAGCAAATTCCACCCACACTGGATAGGGAGACCTTTGCTTGTGTTTACGCCTTGTGCTTGTGCAACTCCCACTTGCAGTGATGCTGTGTTGACATCTACCTGTTTATTTTCCTTTGCTGCAAATCCCACCTGGCTGAGCAGCCCAGGACAGGAGCACTCCACCCCTTTGTTCTCTTCCAGGTTACCTCTGGTCCCAGCTGTGAATCATCTGTCTCCATCTCTGCAGAATCTCACTGACACAGGCCAAGAAAGGAAGCAGCCCCTTTGAGGCAAGAAGGCAACAAAGCCAACTCATCTGTTTTTCAGAAGTATATGCAGAAATTGTCCACGCTTCCTGCCCTCAAACCACAGGGGTGGTTGTTACTACAGCCAGCACGAAGCTGTTTCTTTTGAGACCTTCTACATGAAGGGTCTGAATTTCTAGTTTTCAAGCAGTTGCATCTTGCTTTTAGTGAGCAACTTGAGTGGAGTCACTTACCCTTCACGCAGAGGAAAGCATTGTAAGTTTTTGTGTTGCAGTTCCAGAGGAAGAGCTGGACAGCAGGAGATATCTTGAAGCAGAATAGAGCCGAGAGATCCCAAGGAAATTGCCTGCAGAAGAGCTCCCTGTAGTAGGGAGAGCCTTGAAGGGAAAGACAGATGTTCTAACATCTGCCAAACAGAAGCCCTAAAGAGAGGAAAGAGAGAGGCCCATTCATGAGTCCCCAGGGTGAAAGCAGATAGGCCATGGAGCAGAAATTGTGATAATCAAGACAAATAACACTGAAATCCCCAGGTACCCATAGCAGAAGTTGTGTGGTGGGACTGAGCATCACAGAGATGTAGGGAGAGCCAGAAAAGAGAGCTCTGCAGCAGAGCCACAGGGGCTTCCCTGCACAAAGAGCATCAAACTCTCCATGTCACAATTCACCAAGTTCTTAAAGGAACAAATGCACCTAAACTGCAAGATTTCCAGCACTGTCTGCTGTGGCAGCCTGCAAAAGGGCAGAGCACGCCATGGGGCCATGCCAGGACTCTCCCTTGGTGTGGCTGCAGAGCAGCAGGGGAGTTGCTGGGCAGAGCTCCCAGGCTCCAAATGGACAGAGGACTGAAAAACACCCCCAGGAGTTCAAAGTCTGCTGAGGCATCTGCCAGAATCAACAGGCCTCAGTCTCTACCAAGAGCAGCACTTGTATGCCCTGAAAAGTTGCATAAGCTCCGGACACCTTCTATGAAAAAAGGAAAAAAATACTAAGACACTTAAGGTCCCTGCAGAGGGCATTTTAGCTCAAGACCCAATGGCATGGAGAGGCTGGAGACCAAAGTGTCAGTTCATAATGCCAGTTCTGCAAAACCTCAGGAACTGCTGTGAACCACATGGGGTCAGTGGTTATTGGCAAGCAACACCCTTAATGAAGTGTAATTTACAGCAACCCAAAGAGTCCCCAGAGCTCTGGTACCTTTCCAGTTTCATAGAGGACTGGCTTGGCTTCATTACCATTTTAAAGGGCAACACAAAGGGCAACCAAGAGCAAACATAAAAGAAAAAGTGGCAAATCTCCTCATGAGACTTTGCCTCCTTCTCCCCAGGATTAACAGCACATGGCAGCCCTCCGGAGCTCTGCTGTGCCACCAGGGACATTCCTCACCAGGCAGCCCTCAGAACAACCTGCAAAAGGGGGGTTGAAAGCAAGAGCAGAGCCAGCAGGCAGGCTGCTGGGAGCAGGGTGGAGCCAGCCCTGCTGCTAACAGCAGCACAAGCAGCTTTAGCAAGTCCCTGTCCTGTGCCTCCTCAGCAGATGGGCTTGGAATCTGATTAACCATCCCTTCTCACCAGCTGCGATTTTTGTGGATGGTAATTTCTGCTGGCAGCAGGAGGAATTTAGAAGGTGCTCAAATACTGACAGAAGAGGCTACTGGGGCAGTCTTCATCAGTTTAGTGCTTTTCAAGCACGGTTAATGAAGGTTTTAGGGGTCATTATTTGAAAACTTAAATACCTGAAATCACTACAAATTCATAGTAGCTTTCAAGTGCACTGATTTTCATTTGCAAGGATTTATTTTAAGCCACAAATTGTGCACTGCTTTTATGAAATCATGTAGATGTCCCTGTATACGATGTTAGCTGGAATCAGTGAGTAGACATCATCAGAGAACATTTTTACTGTCTGACATTCATCACTCTCAGGCTGCATAAATAACATTCAAGAATGCACTTGTTTCACCTTGGCTCAAAGACAAAATCTGCATTCCCCAAAACAGCTAACCAACTCCAGACTAGTGACTCTCACCCTACATGACTCTACTTAGTATGGGGATTTTCCATGTAGAAAGAGGCAGTCATAATTTGTTTCTAAATCATAGTGTTTGCTCACGTTAAAGAACAAGCATATAGATTATTAACAACCACTTATGGCAGAGTCTGCTGATAATAAAATCAATTTTTATTATTACAAGCTGCTATAAAACATGATGCATACGTAAGCATTTTGAGAGTTTAAAATCAATTCTCATTAACTGCAGTAGAAACGGAGGATTTGATAACTTAATTGAAAGAATTCTACATCTTTGGTGGGAGTGAAATTAATTGTTATTAGGTAAAATCCTGTCAAAATCTGAAAGTCACTTCAACTTTATCTGCAAGAGAGAAGTGTTTACAGATCAGGTCACAGCTAAAATGGACTCAAACACTGCAAATGTTCATTCAAGGTCTTCTGGAAATGTCCTGCAATAAAGTTTATACAAATAAAGAACCTATTTGCTTTAAGTAACAGCTATAGAAGAGAGTACGGGAAGTACGTGCAAAGCACAGCAGATTTCTATTAACTCACCATCAGTGTCTCCTGTTCTGCAAACCTCACCAGCCCCAGATCCACTGACCCCAAAAAAAGCAGGGAGACCCTTGGCTCAGTGGCCTGGCTTCACTTGAGCACAGTTTCAGAATATAAATGAATCAGAACCATTTGTAGGTCAGTTACATCTCAAAACAACACTTCTCCTTACAAAGCCATTCCATACCATGGGACTCCTCACTTCTCCATCAGCAGAAGAGCCCCAGAGGGAGGATCCTTCTCTCCTTGCTCCTGAGACAGGCACTGACTTGAGCCAACAAGGAAGTTCAGGCCAAGGCAGAGGGTGACCCAGCAGTGATTAGTGTGAAAAACCTTTGAACAAATAAAGGAACTGCAAGATATGAAGCATTAAAAGACAAATGTGCTGGAAAGACCCACAATCAATTCATGCACGTGACACAGCAGCAGGTGGTCCATGGGCCACCAGAATGGCTGAGCTCCCTGCACTGCCTTGAGGGTGCCAGCAGTGCTTCTGCCCTCTCACAGCAAGAAATACTGGCCAAATGTACACCTCTAGATCCCAGAGACCTTTCTGGGCTCTGCACATCTCCTGACACGACCACTCAACATGTATCTACTTCCCAGCATTGCTCCAAACTGTGCTCTGGCTTTCCCAGCACCTCACATGAGAAGCCTGGAAGAGAACACTTAGCACATCATCTGAAATGCCAGCCCAAGACATGGGATGCCTTAAAATCAATTTTTCTCTCTAGGTTTCCAAATGTAAACCAAACAAATCTCAAACAACCCTCTGAGGTAGGTAAGTATCATTTAATGTTTGTTTTACAGGCAGGAGAAAAGGGCTGATAGGGCAGTGAAGTGATTTACCCAAGACCCCATAACGAGCCAGAGAGACCCTGACCCCTCCTCACAAAACCCCAGACCGTACTCTTCCTCCTTGGGTCCAACATCTTCGCCAGGTATCCACAGCAGCTGGTGCCCCTCAGGCTGCTCATTGCCTAAGGAGCCCATGGTGCAAAGCCAGAGCAGGGACTCGTGTGTCCCTCCCGCCCCTGAGGCTGAGTGAAGAAAAGTGACATGAAGCTGAGGAGTTATCTTTATTGGAGAAGCACGTTAAGACACAGTGAGGCAGCAGAGACTGCAGCACAGGGCAGACCTGGGAAGGCACCACTGAGTCCCCACAGCCTTTGGCCCTCCACCTGGGCAAGGACAGGGCCCCATGTGCTGCAGAAGGGGATGAAGGCAGCTCTGGCAGTCCTGGGGACTCGGCAGCTCCCCTGATGCTCGACATCGACTCTTCCTTTACTCGCTCTGCGGAGACAGAGGGCAGACAGTTTACTACTGTAGTCCCAGAAAGCAAAAGGACCTGAAAGGACCATGAGGAAACCTTAAATCTGTGATGCTCCCATGCTTTGCAGAGGCTCTGGGCCATTCCTGCCTCCCTGTGAGAGGGGTCTGCTCTGCCAGCATCCTCCCTGCTCTGCAGGAACAGCTTGGCTGAAAAAACAGAGCCAGGGGAAAGGTGTGGGCAGAGCCCACTGTTTCAAGTCCCCAGAGGCTCAGCCCCACCATCATAAGGCTTCAGTGAGAGAAATAAGTCTGCAGAACCCTGTCCTGGCCCTGCAGCTTTGTCTGGACAAGGTGGAACACAAGCCCCACAGGACAGGCTGGCCAAGCAGGGCTCAGTCACTGCCTCTCTCTGTCCATACCTTTGGTCACAGCTGATCCCTGGTGTTTGCTGGCATTCTGAACTCCATTACTCCTGGAAAGGAAGAGCAAAAAAAATAAGACCAGCCCCAAGCTTTAGCACTTCTGAGTGACACTGGTATCGGTGTGACAGCCCCTCAGGCCAGCTCAGTGCCACATAAAACAACTGCAGCAGAGCCTGGCACAAGGGCAGGCAGGTTGGGCCACTGCCAGCTGGGGAAAGCAAGACTAATTTCAGCCTCGAGATAGGTGCTTTCCACACCTATTTTCTAATCTGGGAAAGGTCCTGCTTTTCTTCTTTCCCTCCCTTTAAAAGTAGCGTGGCAAACAGAGAGCATTGTAAGGGAAGTGGGACTTGCCCATTGCAAACCTGGGAGTTATCTGTTGAGAAACAGCCTTAAAAAAGAAAAGGAGAAACTGGATAACCCCTTTTTTCCCCTGATCTATGGACCAGCGTGGGCAGGCTGGTGACTACTGCCCAGGTGATTAGTGTGAAAAACCTTTGAACAAGCAAAGGAACTGCAAGATATGAAGCATTAAAAGTCAGATGTGCTGGAAAGACCCACAATCAATTAATCCACGTGACATAGCCCTGCAGGACCTACCAGCCAGTTAACTTGCAAAAAAAAGATATCTAATCCCACGATGCCGACCTATATTTGTCATCAGTAGAGCAAAACAGGATCAAAGGAATTGAGTTATGGCAGAGAGCTCTCAGGGAAGCTGGCGAGACCCAGCTCTGGCCAGTGGGGATGGGCTCTCTCTGCAGCAAGGTTTTCCAGCCCAGCCATGCCCAGATACACCCTTTAGTGTCAGATGTCTCTCAAACCACACTGCTCCCAACCCTTCCCAGAAGCATCCTCCCCTGATGGTCACCAGAGCTGCCAGAAACACCCAGAGCTTTGCAGGCAGGAGTGGTTGCAGGCACTGAGTTGCAAAGGGATGAGGCAGCTCTCACACACCTTTTTCTCAGGCAACCCAGCACTCTTACATGGGTAATTTAAAAATACAACTCAAGGAAATACTACAATTTTTGGGTAACAATTTCTTATCTTCTTCCAAAGCATTTCACATTCTGCATATTGCAACTCTCTAAACCCATTTCTGATGCCAAAAGCACTGCTGGAGCTGCTTTCCTCCAGGTTTTAGTAGCATATATTGAGTGCCTGAATCTTCAGCAGAAAGAAAAATTCATTATACTGCAAGTGAGCATGAATTTTAGTGCTGAAAATAACATTGCCCTGTACATTGTTTATAAGCTCCCATAAATTTCCAGCCCAATTCTTCAGGTGACTTAATAAACATAAAGAATAAATCATTGTGCAGGGGGGCTTTAGCTTTTCTTGCCTCAAGAAAAAAGCTTGACTTTGACTTCTAATTGCATCCATCTCTCCTTGGAACACTTAACACAGCTGCAAGCTCTCAGACTTCCACAGTAAATGGCATCCTCCTCTTATTGCAAGGGCTTGAGAGATGTAATAGCTCAGTGAAACAGTAAGGAATTCCAGACCAAGCATAGTTTTTTGGGAATCCTCTCTATTTTTCAGCTGGCACAGTATATCCAGTCTCATACTGTCTTGGACATAGTCACTAACAGACTCGTGTAGTGCCTCATCTCCCTGTGCCCACAGGCCAACAGCAGCTCCATCTCCCTAAAAACTGAGACACAGAGGCCTCCAGTACTGTCACAGGAAAAAATGTTTCTCTGCACTGCAATTTCTTTGACTTTAAGTAAAGTTTAGAGCACTCTGATGCTTTAGAGAAGAGGGGGAAAGGAGTCAGGTTTACTGAGTTTGGGGGATCTGCTGGTGTCCTGGCATTGAGCAGAGGAAGGCATGGAATGACACTGTGGCATGATGGTTTTCTCATACCACACACCCCACTGTGCCTACAAACTCATGTATACCACACCCATACTCAGAAGCCAATGTTCCCACTCAGAACTTCCCAGGAATCTCTTTGGTAGGTTCAATATTTGGATTTGGATAAACTCTAGAGTGGGAACCAATCTATTTCCCTGGGGATGAAAATTCAGTTTCTCAAGAGTTCATGCCAACGAGGACAGTCCTCCCCAGGTGCTACAGGACATCCCGTGCACAGTCACAAACTGGGAGGCACTGGCTGCAAATCCAAGAGCTGGAGGCTGTCCAGCTTCCACTGGTAGAAAGACAAAGCACAGCTGAGAAATGTTTAACTCATCTGCTCTGTGGGATTGCACAAGATGTCAAGGCTCAAGACCTTTCCCAAAAGTGTGCCACCTAGTGAATAACCTTAATTTCCCAACCATCTCCCTGGATATTATTTAGGGAACAAGCCCTTTATGGTTTATACAGTTCTGGTCTTTCTAGCTCCATCAAAGTCCCAAGAAGAAAGTCAGTAGTTTTCTCAGACACATCACACTCCTACCACACAGCCTAGGCAAAACATGGAGACTATACCCAGGTTATGCATTAAATCCAAGTCTCAACCTGTATTTAAACATCTGGACCATGAACATCCATTCCTGGGGCTCTAATGATCCTGTCACAGGTGCAGAGGCCAGGCTGGCTCTCCAACAGGCACTTGGATTAAAGTGGAATGCTACACACTGCCAAGAGGTACTTTCTTTCCTTCACCTCTTGGCATCATTCCACTCCAGGAAGAAAATAAAATAGAAATAGAAGCTTCAAGACCTCTCTTCCTTCCCAGCCAATGTGGCTGAAGAGCAGCTGGAGAGCAGCTTTTAATGGCTTTTAAGGCTAATTAATGCCTTTAATTAGCCCACTGTTACCTGAAGGAACAAGCTAACTGTGTTGACCTGCCGGCGAGGTCACAGTGTGGACACCCAGCTCCTGCTGAAGAGCACAGGGGGCACTGGTGGGTGCCAGCCACTCCTCACTCCCTACTGTGGCTGCCTGGATCAGGTCACCACAGGCTGAGACGGTGCCAATGGGGAATTTCCACCAGGGGAAAGGCAGAGATTGATGTTTGGCAGCCCAGCTGTGGTTTGCTGCTTACCACTTGAGGGGCAGGCTCTCGGCACTCGCCTCGATAGTTTACTGTGATGAAGTTTGAAGCTCTTCTGCAAAGGGAGGACAAGACATTGCTTATTATTCACTTGCAGTGCCACAGCTCTCAGCCACAGGCATGACAGTTCTCTGTGGGCTCCTTAATGCTTTGATGCTACTTCCAATGTGATGGCATTTATTACTCCCCAAACAATCTCATGATTGGGCAGAGAGGGAATAGGGGGCCCTGGCAACTTGTGTATCTTAATTAGCTGTCATCAGATTAATCTCAGGCATTTTGATCTATGTTTGCTTAACAGCAAAGCACCAAGGACACACTTGATAGTGAGTCATGATGTATCAAAACAAACACTGTTCTGCAAAAGACACTCGGGAATGGTGGATGGCCCTGTATTACTGAAATCTCTCCACCTACTCACATGGCAGCTGAACAGAAGTCACATTCATTTTTGTATGTTTTCCCATCAGTGCCACAGACTGGTTGTGAGGATTCGCTGCACAAAATCCTTCCACCCTTTACCCCATGCAGAATTCGATCACAGTCCAGCTGAAGAGAGAAAGAAATCACATTTGGTGCCGGTTCACTTCCAAGACCCTGCTTTTCGTTGGGCTTTTCCTAGGGCTCACAAACCAAGCCTTGCACGGATCCTGTATCACATCCAGCCAGGCCACACTTGGAAAGACATCGTGTCTTTTGTTGGACCAGCCAAGCTTTGGAGGACAGAGCCTTCGTGTCCCTGCTCACTGACCCGCCCCCAACACTGCCATCCCGGGGCAAGGTTTATTTCTCTCAAAGCTCATCCCCAAGACAAAACCTTCTACCTGTACCTAGCCTTGCTTATCAGCATGCTGACACCATTTCACCTCCCAGCATTGAGATGAAACCCAAAAGGGAGGGAGAGCTCCGGGAGCGGCTGGCGCTGCCCGCGGGCGGTGCGGCACGCAGCGCTCCTGACGCCCACCGCGCTCCGAGACACGAGCGGCGATGACTAAAATGAGGGCTGCCCTCCTGCTTCCTCCCGAGCACGGCTACGGGAACGTTTAGGCACAGCTTTCCCTCCAAACCACACGTGGCACAGCCGGCACGCACGCTGACAGAGCGAGGAGTGACCTGCAGGGATCCCCAAAAAGCCTCTCGCACCCTGCGAGCGGAGCGGGTGTTTGCACAGTCATAGCGGATTTCCAACAGCAGAGGTCAGGGATAGCACAGCCTGTTCCCTGCCATGCACAGCCCCCTCCTCAGCCCCAGGAACCAAAAAAAAAAAAAAGACCGAAACGAAGAAGCGACTGGTGGGCTCCCAACCCCTTTCTCCAGTGCTACGAAATGCGCTGCAAACGCTGCAAAGGGTGTGAGAGAACATTCCGCTTCCCTCTCCACCTGGAGATGCAGCGTTTAGCACAAAAATGATGATTTATCAGCAGCAGGAAGCACCCCAGGGAAGGAGGATTTCACGCCGGGCAGCAGAGTTTTGGTGAGGTTGGGGCGCTGTGATAGCACCCGCTGGTTAAACGTCACTTGCTAATTTCCATAATGTGCTGCTTCCTCCCTCATCTGGGTAATTATCAGTGACGTGAGAGCAGACAATGCTGACCTCTGCAATCCTGTGCTGCATGCCTTCCTACGCACCAGACATTGCTGCCTGCACCACAGCCCAGGGCAGGAGGCCACCCCACCAGCAGCCCCACACCTCACAGGTGCCTGCAGCCAGTGCCACCACTCCTTTGGCTCTGGGAATTGTCCGTGCCAAAACCCACAGATGGCCCTGGAAAGAGGAGAGGAGCAGATGTGCTCCCTGAATCACCTCTGGTCTGTCAGGCTCATCAGCATCCACTCCCCCTCCGGTGCTACCAGGAAATACCACTGAGCTCTGAAGCAGACCGGCCTCATTACACCTAATGCTTCCTCTGGAATGCATCAAAACTGCAGTACCTGAACTATCCATTGTTTTTTAACTCAAATACTTCTTTTCTCAAAGCAATCAGCTGCAGAGGCTTCAGAGAGAGTTAAGGCAGTTGGTAGTAAGGTCCCTCCAAGCCCATAGAAACATGTTTCCTGTCTCTTCCAAAATGCTATTTAAAATTACTGCATGAAACTTCTGGAGGAATTAAAACATCAGGTATTTTTTTAGTCATCCTACCTCTAGACAACACCCTGTGATAGCGAGATCCACAGTTTAGCCGCCCTTTTTACGGTAACTTATTTTCTCCTATTAGTTCACATTTTCCACTTTTAGCTTTGTTGGAACTATTCCATTTTCCTCTGATGAGAAGGGAGAGCAGACACCCCCACCTTCCTCCTACATTATTCCATACACGGTTGTCATCTACCACTCTGTTCCCCCCTTTAGCACTCCCTCCTCCTGCCAAACTTGTCCTCATCCCCTGGTCAGCTCCACCACCCTGCTCTGACCATGGCCTTTATCTCAGCCAGAGGGGTAGCACTCTGCTTTGGCTCCATGTGGGGCAGGATTCCAACCTGAGCCCAAGACCCACATCCCCACAGCTGGGGGGCTTCCACAGGGAGCCAAGCCCTTCCCTCTGTGTCCGTGCCAGGTCATACAGAGGTTTTCAACAGGCTAGAGATGCTTTCACTCATTCAAACCCTTCCAAGGACATGGGCCAAGCAAAAAGCTCCAGGGTGACAGCAAGAACAGGAAAAGCTGCTGGGAAAGGAGCAGGGGTGGCTCAGCGCCAGCAGAGGAGCAACCCATGGGAGAGGTCCCCATTTTTCTGGCAGCACACAGCTGCCACTCGAGAGCAGGAGGCCCATTTCTGCCCCCACCCCAGGGGCAGGAGCCCCATTTCTGCCCCCACAGCTGCCCCCCGAGGTGGATTTACCGTCGGGTCCTGCTCAGTGTCCCTGCTCTGTGACTTGCGGCCGGGTGACCGGTTGCAGTTCCTGCCACGCTGAACTTGTGGGCTAGCAGAGAGAGCAGAGATTCAGTTCATCACTATCTCCTTCCAAACAGGGGGAGCAGAGTGCAAACCCGGCCTCCCAGCAGACCCCCATAGCTCTTGAAGGGCTGTTTGCACTGTGGCATCCACCCACCCGTGGCAGAGGGGGAGAAACCCCCAGCCTCATGCTCCAAGGGAGGAAGCCAACAGCAGGACATGGCCTTGCCCTGTGCTCAGTGTGAATGCACCATCACCCCAGGGCTCTGCAGCCCTGTGCCTGCTGGCAATACTTGATGGAAGGGGGACACGAAGGAATTGCACCAGTCAAAGAAAATTGCACCAGTCAAGAAATCTCAGCGTGCTCCAGAAAAGCAGCAGCTGAGTCCTGCTCAGGGCCAACAGCTACAAAACAAACAGGTCCTGCCTGAGCAGTGCCCAGAAAGCACGTGGTGACACCAGGCTCTGCCTCTGAGCCAGGGACAGGCACACATGTGTGCATTGCCAGGAGACAGACTTTGCTGGACAGAGTGTCCTGAGAGGGATTCTGAGCACAGCAATCACTGGTGCTTTGTACATAGAACCTCAAGGCCAAAATGGAGCAAGGGTTGCATGAGAGACATTTCCCAGTATGTGTCTCTTTCCCATCACCAGCTCAGCCAGTGGGAAGTGCTGTAGTGAGCACCAAACAGCACAACATGCACTGCTGCACCTCAGATTGTGCTGCTGAACCATTCTTGCTCCAATTAATCTCCTAACCACCCCTAAAAATACATGTACATGATAGGGGGCAGAAAGCAGTGCCAGGACTGGTGGTGTGTGTGGGGACAGGCCACCCCAGGTGCAGCTGAACTCACCCTCTGCCCGATGAGAAGGGACGCCTCTCATTTACACCCTGCCGTGAACCACCACAGTTCTTCTGCAAAAGGGGCAGAACACACTCAGCAACCACGGAAACAATTCTAATGCAACTAGGGAAGCAGCAAAGCTAAAGCAGCCCCTGCCCTGCACCCTCATCTTCCCAGACCCAAAGAATTACTGGGGTGTTCTTAAAGTATCAGGTTTGATGCACTCCATACCCACCAAATGTTATCATCCGAGGGTTTAGAGGATTATGGGGAATCTGAACCTGCCCTTTGTCTCCCATATAGCATCACATCACTGGGAAAATGAGAGGGGCCCTTCTGTAAGGTCCAAACATGTCCAGTCTGTATGCTCACACCCAAGTCCATCCCACAAATGAGGGAGCCTTTGCAACACAACCAACGTCTCCCCAGTGATTAGCTGGCTACAGAATCCTAAATACACCTTGATCACCCCAGACTGACCACAGGCAGTTCCTGGCCACTCAGATCCCACAGATCTTTCCGAGTTCTGCATGGGCTCTGAGCTCCATCTCACCTGCTTTGTCCTCTCTGAAGGAGGCAATTTGTTGCGCTGGACAGTTCCACCCCCTCTTTGAGCTTCCTTTTTGCTGGAAGAAAAGAACAGGAGAAAAAATGGAGTGCTGTGGTAGTGTGAGTGCCACAGTGCACTCTGGGCTGCCCTGTAAGCCAGTGTCATGCCACTAGGTAACACCTCCCCATCCACAGTCCCTGTTCCTGGTGGTCCTGCTCCTAATTCCCACCCCTAAAACTTCTCCTTTTCTCCTCACCATTCCCACTATATGCTACATCCTGGTTCCAGGTAGCTGCTTTCATATCAGGTCTGCTTCTGCATATGCTCTATGGGAGTAGAGAGAGAGAGCGTCTGGAAAGCAAAGTACACATGTGGGAAACTCCTCAGGAGCTGCCCATGCCTGACAGTCCCCTGGGAAAGGGGCTGCTCTCTCAACCTTGCTTCTCCTCCTCTATTCCACACTGCTTCTCACCTGCCCTTGGGCCCTTAGTGCTGAAAGGGAAGGGGGAAGAGGAGCCCTACTGCCAGAGCATCTCTTAGAGGGCCACTGGGAGTCAGGACTCTCCCAGGGGCTGCCCAGATGCAGCCTGACAGGCAGAAGGAATTTTGCAGCTGGAGGTTTCCCTCTTTGCTGCCACTGTGAGGAAGGGCTACTCACAACTTCTCAGCACACATGAGACACTTGTTGGTGTGCTGCTTGCCAGAGGCATCCCGGACAGGGGCGTTCTCCCTTGTGCAGGTCAGGCGTCCACCAGCCTCAAACTGGGAGCGGAACTCGCTGCAGTCATCCTGCGGAAGGAGGGCAGGGTTAGGGCACTCTGTCCTCCTTGCCTTATTGATCAGATCCTTAGAAACCTGGGGTTTCCTGCCAGGAAAGCATGGAACCATCACAAATGCATCACAGGAGAGTCTGGGTGGGGGTGAGAGAAGAGGGTGTGCAGTAGCAGCCACTTAGCATATAAACAGAGGAGTGAGTCAGAAAAATTCCGGGTCCTTCTGCCTGCACAGCACGTGTTGGGAGTTTTCTAGTATGGTCCCACTAATTATTATTCTCCTGGCTGGGCTATCCAAAGCATGCCAGTGATGTGACCGATACAGCAATGAAGTCACTCCCTTTTCTCCCAACATCCTTAATACACAGCTACAGCCTTTTCCCAGATTAGAGCTCGAGATAATTTTCTTTACAAAGCGCGTAGGATCCTCCAAACCAGCCATACTTAGGGACGTGTCAATCAAGAAGCAGCAGTTAAAACATAAAAGCAGAATGCAAACACACTTAATAGCCCACGAGCACAGGAAGGTTGTTTGGAGAGTGGATGATTAATTTGTTCCTTGTTCAAAACTTCTGTGTAGAAACTGTGTTAACCTGTCCCTGTTATGTAACATGGAAACATTCAGTCCCCCTAATTTCAACTGTTTCACACACTGCAATAGGCAGTTCCGAACAGCAAGTACAAAGGATAAGGAAGTGACTTCCACTTGCCTCTTTCTTTTTAAAAGCAGGTTTTTATACACAATTTTCTGCCCATTTTGTGCTCAGTTTTGCCAGCTTGCATGAAGGTCCTTGGCAGGTCACTGTGCCCACCCTTTGCTTTGCTCAGAAGTTTACAGCACCTCATCCTCTCTGCCAGGGGAAGGTTTCCCCAGCGTTGTTCTGCATCCCATCGAGGGCACCCCAGCCTCCAGCTCCTCAGCTTTCCCACGAGGCTAATGCTGGCAAACCACTGAGTACAAAGCCCCACATTTCCCTAGAGCCACCCCGGCCACAGGTAGCAGAGATGATCTGGCCCTGGATGAGCCTCTCCTGCTGTGCCAACAGCCATAAAGCATTGTCCCATCAGAAATAAGTGTTGCACCCATTCCAGAGGGGCTGCCCAGGAGCCTCACTGCTTCTCCCCACCACCAGCTCACACCCCTGCACAGCTCAGGCAGTGCTTTCCCTTCCCAGCAAGCCCAGGAAAGCTCTCCTCGTTCCTGGGACCAGCCATTGCAATTCTCTGCAGACAGATCTGCCTCCTCCTCCTCCTAAGAGCCTCTCTCAGACATTTTCTCTTTGAGCCAGCATTTCTGGAGCCCTGTTCAGGCCTGACCTTTGCTGCAAAAATCTCACCGAGTACATCGAGTCGTGCATTTGTCTTTTTCATGGCCTGTCACATTCCTGACCCGCTAATAAATGCAGGGCTTTCTTATCCTTTGTCACTTCTAGCCAATGAGTAGGAATTCTTGTTAATCACTGGCTGTGTGATCTTGCACTGCCATTACATTTTATCTTGTTTCTATTACTCCAGGCTTCAGCACTATCCAATTAGTCTTGAGTGATCTGCTGATGCTCCTCTGCTGATACTGCCTCCCAGCTTTGCCATCAGCAAATTTCACTTAGATTTCTATTTTTTTGTGCCAAAGTCATTAGAAAAAGCACTATAACAGGATTATCCCCAAGACCGAAGCTTAAGGGGGCCATACCAATCCCTGCCATAGTAGGAATCAAGACAAAAGTGCTGGAAAGCAAATATTTTCCCCTTTACTGGGCTGCTTTTGCCAACAAAGCATCAGTGCACAGTGACATGGTAGCTGCAGCATGCCAGGGAAAGGGTGGCAAACGACAGCTCCATGAGAACAAAGTTTCCAACAAAAAAAAAAAAATCTGAAACTGAGTCACAGGCCTGGAGATAATGCAGGGCTGACATCTCCCAGAACACAGTGATCTCTTAAGCTGTGTGGAGTTCGGATTTAGGGCTTTTCACACATTTTTCTTTTCCACCTAATTAGCAGCCTCAGCAGAACTGACCTCTCCACCCATGAGCTGAAATTTGGGACAGCACAGCACACCTGGCTTCCTGCTCTGTCAGGATTTGTCTGTCCCTAGATCCACAGGTCAGCGGGGCAGACCATAACATTCAGGCACAAGTTGCTCACTTGAGGGATTCAAGAGCATGAATTAAAAATAAGGAGGGTAAGGAAAGTGGATCTCAAAATTAAGTCAGAGGAGAAAGAGCAGGGGAGTAGAATAACATTCCCTTTTCCCTGTCTTGGGTGAAAATCCAATAAAGTTCCATATTGACCTGCCTAATACTTTAATCTCACCTTATCTTTTCCTTGTCTGTTTTTAGATAGCTTCCGCTCATTCTCCCTTTTGCTGGAAGAGAAGAGAGATGAGAAAGTGAATACCAGGGTGCTCCAGGGAGGAGAGGATTCCCACACTCCTTTCCTTTACTCACAACTTCTCTGCACACATGATGCACTTATTGCTGTGCTGCTTCCCAGAGGCATCCCGGACAGGGTCGTTCTCCCTGGTGCAGGAGAGTTTCCCTCTCTTGAACAGATCCCGAAACTCCCGGCACTCATCCTGTGCAAACACCAAAAGCAGGGGTTGACACGGATATGCTGACAGAGAGGCACGTCCCCCACAAATCCACAAAGGATTATCCACCCAATGAATTGCATTTCAAATGTTATTTTGCTTCCTTGAGGCGTAACTCGGTGGAAAAACCATAACATGCAGCATAAAACAAATAAATCCATATGTTTAGATGAGCAGATCTGTGTATCGCACCCAGGGTAGCCTCGCTGCTATTTCTAATAGATAACACATGCAAGAGCCTGCCCGAAGGACCTAAGCTCTGCTCTAAGTATAAAATCCACAATTTCAGTGAATTTTAAATGAGAAAGTTTTCCCATATCTCGTAAGAGAATACACTACTAAATTTAAAGAATTTTAAAATCCATGCACAGTAAAAAGTAAAGCTGCAGGCATAAAAAAAAAAATAAATCTTGAACACCTCCTATTGTCAGGTACAGGAGAGTAAGAGGTGGGTGTTTTTACCTTCCACTTAACATAATGCTATGTGTTAATTGAACCAAAGCACTCTATTTCACAAAAGGCTTTTGTAGCAAAGCCAGCTTAAGCATTTCAGCCTGGCCTTTACTTTCCTCTGAACAGCTCTCCTATAACTTTCAGGGCAGGTCTGGAGCACGAGGAATACATGGAACATGTGAGGTCTTCAGGTTCACTTATGTAGCACTTACAACCTTATCTGTTATGTGATCTGTAACACATTTTTCCTCTCTCACCATGTAGAGGAGATGGCTTGATAGCTTATCCCAGCTCTGCAGATAGGGAAGTCAAGCCTAGAAAATTACTTGCCAAAAGCCAGACAGAAAATCTATGGTTTAACAAAGAAATTCAGTGTAGGTCCCTTCCTGACGCTGTAAAACTGTCCTGCTGCCTTCAGGACCACACTTTGGCAAGTCAGATGTCTAAAAAAAAAAAGATCTCCCTTAGGACAGCTATGCCTTACAAAGCCTTTTAATTTGTCCACACACACAAGAGCTAGAAAGCTACCCTGCTTAACCAGGTGTAAAAAATAAATAAATCAATCACCACAACCAACACTATCTGATGGAAACCAAGCTGCTCCCATCTAGAGTAAAAACCCAAGGCAAAAAGGACAGCTCCCTCTACATAAAGACCTGCTATCTAGAAAAACAGCTATGGATTAAAAAAAAAAAAAAAAAAAAAAAAAAAAAAACAACAGCCAGGTGCATCAACAAGATAAACAAGGGACAATTAGAGCCGTCCTGTTCCCACACCCTGCCCTAGTCAGAGCTCACATGTGCCAACCTTGCTATTAAATATTTGCCAGATGCCAATGGGGTGCCTTATAAACAGGCAGGCATCCTCCTCAGCCAGGGTCAGGCACACACCGTGATTGCCTGGGAGGAGCCGCCAGGAGTTCTGGTTTATTTTATGCTGGTGGATGGCACAAAGCCTCACGCTCTTCCCAAGGCTGGGATATTTGCCCTGCTGCCATGGCAGGGCCCTTTCCCACGCTGCAGACGAGGAAGCGCCCTGGGCAGCGGGTCAGAGGCTGCAGACGCGATGCTGTCACCAATAAACCAGCGATGCTTCACCTCACCTTTCCCAAGGAGTTCACATTCCTGTCCGCCTCTCCACCACTCCCTTTGTTTTTTGAGTCTCTTTCCCTGCAAGAAAGGGAGGTGTGAGTGACGGGGCAGCGTGCAGTGCTCGGACACAAAGCCGAAATTGGGGGTGATTAAAGGCCAGTCCAGCTGACCCCACCTCCCCATTGCACAAGGCAGCAGCACAGACCAGCAGCAGGGCTCAGCTCCCTGACACATGGCCAGGGTGATCAACATCTCTGCACTGGGGGCATTGTGCCATCCTTTCTCCCTGCCTAACACCCAGCTCTCTCCATCCTAAGAAACATCATCTATGGAAACAAGAAATTCATCTGTGTCAGTTTTCACTCTGCATTTGTTCCTCATGCTCTGTGGTGAGTCCCCACCGTGTGATGAACTGGGGAGAGCTCCTGGGTTCACAGGTTTGCTGAAGAGCTACAGACTGGTCTGGCTGGCCAGGGACAGCAACTTCATAATGTGGAGCCTCCTGAGAGTTGGCTCCCTGCTCTGGGAGGAGAGGACATGCTGTGGGTGGGCAGGGTGGCCACTGGAGCCAGCAGGCAGCTGATACTCACAGCAGCCTTTGGCACATGGTGCACTTGTTGAGGTCTCCTTTGTTATTTGGGCTGCTGAAGGCCTCCTTGGTGGTGGGACAGGAAAACTTCCCGCTGCGCAGAAGTGACCAAATTTTCCTGCATTCGTTCTGAAAAGCACAGAGGAGGGCAATCAGTGCAGGCTCCCAGCAAGATCCTCAGAACTGTTTGCTCACACTGAATCTTTTTTTGGGTGTGCTGCAGGCTCTCAGCAACGCCAGTTTGCTCACACAAACCACGCTCCTCCTGCCCATCCCTGGCCACACACACACACCACACGTGGCACAGGCTGCACCCTGAGCCCTGCTCGTGGCTCCCCAGGCAGAAAACACAACGAGAAAGTTCAAAACCCATTGCAAGAACCATTAATCACAGGGAAAGGAATACATATTTAGGGAACACATTTAATTCACATACAGCTGCAAATTGCTACCCGCTAGAGCAGAGGGCTGCACGTTATAAAGTCAGCCAAGAGCAGAAAATACAACCCTGGAAGTGCAGAAGGATGCAAGAGGAATGAACGGGCCAGAGTGACTGAAGAGTGATTCACGTGCAAGAGAAGCACAGAAAAGCACAACCCTCTCAGGAAGCAGAGCAGTGATATTGTGCAACGTTGCAGCAGCCCATTGCATCTTCTGCTGGGTAACTGAGATGCAGAGCAGGGACAAGCAATGAACCGTTTAGTTATTTTTGGCTACTGTGTCTCCCGAAAGGATCCTTACCAAGGAGACAAGCTTGCTTGATTAAAACGTGAATGGAACTGACTTCTAAGTCATTGAATCAAATTATTTTCTGAGACTCAAAGGACTTGCCTTAATTCTTTTAATTAAGAAACTCAGGAATTGTCAGAAGCAGGGGTTTCTGCTGGATCAGAAGCTACATTCTAAAATATCATTAAAAATATAATTCATGCCATTTCTAACATCACTTCATGAGATTTCCAGCCCAGAGCTGTTTGGGTATGTTCTCAGCATCATGCACCAAACACACACTGTCAGCTGCAGCCACTGCTGTATTATCAAGTGTTGTCTCTAAATATGGAGAGTTCAGTGCTTTCTCCAGCACTGAAAAAGCATTATAATATCTAAGTAGAGTGCATCTAAATGGACTTTGCTCAGAGCATGCATTAAGCAGTGTATGTTGGCAAAACAAAAGGAGAATCAGAATAGAAAAGGTTGGACTCGCCTTAATCGAAGCTTGACTGGCAACATCTGCGACAGAAAAACCAACAATGAAACCATACAAAAATCTTTGAAGGGAAATTTTAAAGCAAAAGCATTTAATTAAAATACTTGATGCAGTTTCCTAATCCACCCAAATACCTCTTGATAAAAGCTAATCCAATGCATTATTTCACACTGATAGAAATTCTCTAATGCCCAGTCCTTTCTGGAACATTGCACTTTTTATCATTCAAATGCAAAAATCACATCCATTTTTTGGTGCGTCTTTGTGCCCTTCTTTACTGTGTTACTTTTCTCAGGCTTAAAAATCCAAGTTCCAAGGATGGTTCAGCAACTATTTTTCCATTATTCTATACCCCTGCCTTGGTAGTTGCATCAAACTCACGTAAACATTTTTGGCATTCTTCACCATCCCTTAAAATTGGGATACCGGAGCCAAGCCATTGTTGTTTGTCCAAAATGGCAAATTCCTTTTCAAGGCCCATTCCATTTGCAGTACTTCATACAAATTATCAAATTAATAATGAGTCAGCAGGTAAGTAGCTGATACCTATTTCTTTTTACTAAGCCACTTAAAGCTGGTATAATGTATATTATCCTCCTTTACATCCATTATCAGTGGCATTGCAAGGAACTGTCAAGAAATCTTCCATTAGCACTTTTTCAATAGAAACCAGCAGGAAACTGAAAGACCATTGCTTCAAACCTAACTCCTGCTGAAGTCTATCTATTGTAGCCAAATTACTGCAGCCATGTGAAAATGCCTTCCTTAGCAAGTGTTGACAAGACATTACCATTTTTCTGAATTTACAAAAAATTGTATTATGTTTTTGTTCAAAGTTGGGCTTTCTATGGAAGAATTCAGTCTGGTTGGAAATTGGTATTCTTCCACTTCAACAAATGGGAGTTTGGCTTTTTTGTTTTTTTCTTAAACTGTTAATTCTATTAAAAATAGATAGTTTCATCTACCAATAAAACTTCACTACTTCTACATGAAAAAGAAAGTAGTTAACAAGACATGTTATATCAAGCAAGCACATGTAGTACAGGCAAAAAAAATGGTGGTTTTCTGCTATACCACCATGCTTTTTAAAATACAAGGGCTCTTCAATCCTCTCCTCTCTCTCTCTGTCTTTATGGGCACTCCCAGGCTGCGTCCTCTGCCAGTCCCAGATTCCAGCACAGAGAACATCACAAGTTACTAACCTGAGAAGAAGCAGAAAAATGCCAGAGCAAGGACCACCGAGGCACCTTCTATTTTCATGGTGAGGGTGGTGGCAGCTGTTTGCCTACGTTGACTCTACTAGAGCATTGCTCAATGAAACCCAAAGAAAGGGCTCAGGGCTGATCACATATATATAGATGACCAGGTTCTCCGCCTTCCTTATGACATAATCTCCCCAAGAACCATCATTAGCTGCAAAAACCAGTTTGTTGACACTACTCTAAATTCTAATGATCCCATTAACACAATTAATTTCCATAAGGATGGGACATATTTCAGTCACTCCCTGCATTTTGTCAAGGTAAGAAAATTATAAATAGATCACTTCAGATGCCCCACACACCCAGAGGGATTCTCACCATCCTCAGGGTGGTTCATAAGGCAGCGGGACTCCAGCCACCACACCACAAATACCCTTTCACATCTCAAAATAGCTGAAAGGATTTTATTTTAATAACTTGGAAGAGACAACAGGAAGGCCAGGTCACTCAAACCTCTGGAAGTCAGTCTGCTTTTATTAAAGCACCTCAGTATGAACCTAAAGAGTAAACACTCAGGAAACATTGAAAAACATCACATTTGAGGCTTTGTTGAAATTCTTTGGGTTTGATGCTACAGTTCTCATATCAGCTGTGTTAATGGCAAAACCACACTGCCAAATCCTCATCCTTTGCCAGTTTCTCCCTGTTGTCTTGAGAAAAAATAAATAAATAAAATGCAGTGTTATTAGTGAAAACCTTTCTTCAGCCCAGGTGGGACCTGGCAGATCATCATAGATGCTGCTCTTTGAGATGTGTTGTTATTGCTAAAGGGTCCAGCAAAGCAGCCCTGCTCTGGTCTTTCCCAAAGAAGAGATAAGATGAAAGTAATCATCCTGTGCAGGGTTTCTCAGGAGACTCAAGAGAGGAAAATAAACATGACATCAAAGTTTTGGAATGTGATTTACGTGGGAAGAGGCTGTGTGCCTTGTCTCCAGTGAAAAGAGAAGAATTTGGAGAGAAAAGTCATTTGCAAGGTTTGAAAGGGGTGGATAAATGAGTCAGTCAAGCAAACCAGAGCAATGAGGGGCTCAAGCACAGGCTGTGGCTGTGCAGAGAGGCAGATCAGCACCATCTGAGGAAGAAAACACACTTCTGCATGACATATGTGCCTGGCCAGACAGGCCAGCAGAACTCAGAATAAATCCTTGTGATAAATTGCCACCACACGTTTCTCAGATCAGAACAGTCACTCGTGCTCACAACTGGAGCCAAAGCCAAGCCAGCACAGCCTGAATTTGGAGTGTGGTCACCCCTAGATTTTCTTCTCAAGACAAAAATCACGTGCAGGCTCACAGTGGAAAATTTCCAATACAGTAGCAAAATGCCCAAGGTCATGTAGATGGTTCATGGCAGATCTGAAGAGCCGTGAATTGTCCTGAATCACGAGATAATTTCTGTATGCGGTATTTGGGCGTGGAATTGGAGGGGAGGCCAACAGGAAGAGAGGAAAACTAAGCTGACAGAGCATGTGTCAGCAAATCCTTGGGAGAATTGGAAGATAAAAAGAAAAAAAAAAGTGTATGGTAGCTGAAAAGTGGTTAGAGCTTGGAAATCTATCTGAAGGACAAAAAAACAAAAGATGCTATTTGTTGCTGAAGCGTCTGCCCATGAGTCAGACATGAGGTGGGAGGGTTTGGGAAGGGGAAGCGCATTTTTATAAAGAGTTTTGTTCTTAAAATTTTCTTTTTCTCCAAAACTTCTATTCCTACAGAGAAAAGAAACAATTCCCTGAGTTAAGACAGCTGGCTGACTGCCCTATTCCTGAAGGAAGCAGAGTAGGTGCCAAATCAGGTCAGACTGGCCAGGTGAGAGCAGCTCCCAGCCTGGCAGTGCAGGGTGACAAGGAAAAGGAGAGGGAGAGACAGGTCCTGACCCCACCTGGCCTTGTGACCACCCCATCCCTCCCACACTGCCACCACTGCAGCCCCCTGTCCCCTGTCACACCCACACCAACACGGGGGACAAGCTCACAATGGCCCAAACACAGATTGATACCAAAACCAGATCCATGTTCAGTAACAAAACTCAAGAGGAGGAAAAAAACAAAAAGGAGTCCCAGCCTAATTACCACTGCAAAACTACAACCTCCTAAAAAAAAAAAACCCCAGCAATGGTATGAAACGTGAAGGGATGGAGAGGACCCAGCAAAGCATTATGGTTTGGAGGATTTTGAGTTACACAAACCTGAGCACAATGAGGGATGACAGCAGGAGTGCATTAAGCATAAACCTTGTCTGACTCACTTGATTGCCTGTATTGATCGATTTACACCATATTGATCCATCTACAGCATGAAGTCTCAATCCTGCACTGGAATCCAGACAGCTCATTCATTTCCACAGGAATTTATATCCCACAGGATTGGATCTGGAAGAGAGATGATCCTGATGCTTTATTAATATATTTTTAGCACAGCACCTAGGTATTCTTAATTTACAAGTCTATGCCAAACAGCTGGAGAACAAAATGCCACTGAGAAAGGCAGATAAGGGCAAGAAGAGATAGTGCAAAGGTATCTTTTGTTCATGTCTCAGTTAAAAAATTTGGAAAAGTAAACAGCACATAACGATGCTGTGCCTGGTAGGACAGCTCTCACTGGGTCTATTTTTCACCACATTCTGCTATGAAAACAGGAATCAGGATAAAAATAATCATGAAGGAGTAACTAGGAAAATGTAGGAGAAAATAGAAGCATAACATGAAATTTAGGGAACCCCTAGGCAACTGAAAATCCAAAAAGCTGGGCCAGCAGTGTGGCAGGCAGGACACAGCCAAGGTGGGCATTCACTTCTTCCCTCCCCAGGGCCCCAAGGAGAATGGGAAGGGAAGCAGCCAAATTATTCATACCCCTAATTAGTGATGAACTCCTTTTCCTATGGCCATTCTCCCCTTTTCTAATGTTCCCATATTTCATTCCCTCACAGCCTGTGCCTGCACAGAAATATAGCTATAGACAGAGAAAAATAATTGAGATGCCTTGTCCACTCAGGAAGTTGTTTTTCTTCCCATTAATGCCATGGCACTGTTTTGCAGGCAGGATCACCTCCTTCCTAATGAGTTTAGCATCACTTGGGGATATTTTTACTAGGGAAAAGCTTGCTGGCAGTATAATTGGTTGGGATGGTAATGGTGGGGGTGTTTGGTTTGGAGTTTTTTAGAGTGTTTTGGTCTGGGATTTTTTTTTTTTTAAGGCAGTGGAAGGAGGGTTCACTTGGGGATTTTTTGGGTTGGGTTTGTGGGTTCTGTTAAACCATCTGTGCTTTGGTAGCCTTTGAATGCCAGCCTCCAGCCCAAGCAGCTCTGAAGCTGCCCTAAATGCTTGAGGACATGAGCTGTTTTGTCCCATTCTCACCCCAGAGCAAGGCAGTGTTTTGGGTCAGGCTCCAAAGCCACCACACAGTGGGACAAAAAGCCCTGATGAGGATCTGCAGCCCATGTTTCACCCACTTTTCCCCTGGCAGCAGTGCCAGTCTCTTTCACAGCACCAACAGCCCTCTTAAAACTACAGACATGCCTATATTCCCACCAGATGTACTTTTCTGCCCTGATTAATGCAGTTTTTACCTCCCACCATCTCCCTTCGTCTGAGGAACCCCATCAGCACCACTGCTCCACACCTAATTTCTATAAAATATTGAAACTGTTTTCTTTTCCAGCTGACCACTATGTCCCTCTGCAACCCAGAGATCCTCAGAGAGAAAAGGGAAGAGACAGAGCTGTTTGGCATATTTAACAAAGGAAGCACAGAGGAAATGGTATTTTGTTTCACAGCCAAAGCTGAATCCAGAGGTCTCAACTTCTGCAGTTTCATGAGTTCACAGAATCTCAGGATGATTTGGGTTGGAAGGGACCTCAAAGTTCATCTCATTCCAGTCCCCTGCCATGGGCAGGGACACCTTCCACTGTCCCAGGTTGCTCCAAGCCTCTCCCAGCCTGGCCTTGGACACTTCCAGGGATCTAAGGGCAGCCACAGTTTCTCTAGGCTGTGTCCTGTGCCAGGGTCTCCCCACCCTCACAGGGAAGACTTTCTTCCTAATATCCAACCCAAACCTACCCTCTTATAACTCCAGAGTGAGGCATTCCAAAAAGAGGGACTTCAGAGACACAGGATGGTTTCCTATCCGAGATACTCATTTATGCACCCACCCTGGGCTAGACTGTGCTGCAAGAGGAGCTACAAGTCTCACCCATCCCAGCAGAGCTTAGGAGGTTCATGCAAGAACAAGATTTATGGACAAAGCTTTGCCTTCCAGGACCAAAATCCAGGTGTTGATCAGCCACGAAGCCAGAGAACCCCAAGCTGGTGAATTCGAGTTTCAGGGCTGCAATAGCTCCCATTTGTGCCCTCTGCTGCTGCCCAGACCTCCAGGGAAACAAGGCTTGGCCATCCTGCAATCCCACTGTCACTGCAGGTACCCAGGGCCACCACAGTCCCTTCCCTTCAGCCAGGAAAGTTTCCTGAGCCCAAAGCAGAGCTCCAGCAGTCTGACACAGTAAAAAGTCTTTCCCCAGAGGCTGCTGAGCTCCCAGTGTGGTGTTGGGTGTGCAGCCCAGCTGCTGGCTGGTCACAATTCCTAGCTGCATCCCTGAAAATGCTGCAGGTGTTAACTCCCTTCATCCTGGGGCACTACTCCTCTGGCAGCTCACCAAGGAGGAGGAATTGCTGGAAGCCAGGACAAGAATGATGGGAATTTCCCAATTCCATCCCTTTCTGAGACTCAATGCTATGCAGTGTCAGTGAATACTATGCATCCACAAAGCCTCAGTAAAATGCATTTCAGAATCACATCCAGAGCACAGCAAGCCCTTACTGAAGAATAAAAAAATACTCAAAGAGAAAAAAAAAAAAAAAATCTGCGTCAAGTGAACTTACTCTATCAAAAGGAGACAAAGTGGATAAACTTAATTTGGTATAATTGCTTTGCAAATCTCCATGTGCTGAGGGAATTTAAGAATTTCCCCTAAATCCAGCATCTGCTGCAACCTCCTCTGGACCCAGTGTCTCACGAGTCACACCCTTCCCTGTCACCAGGTTTCCTTTCCCACCCAAATCCACATTTTTAACTCTGATCTGAAAGTCACAAAAAGCATCTTGGAGTGACCACATGCCCCTTGGACATCCTCCAGCACCGAAAGCTCCTGCCTGTCCTTGTCACACCTGCAATGCCATGGCAGCAGTTTCCAGCCCCCTGTGCTGGAACCAGAGCATGAGCCTCATCTTTGCAGCCCTTCCCAGGCCATGAGGCACCATGACATGTGGCTGACTGGCCTGGACAGGCCTTTGCCCCTGCTGATTTGGCTTGACAGGGCCAGGGAGGAGGGGGAAATGAATCAGGGAGTGAGCAACAGTGAGAGGTGTAGGTCCAAAAGGCAGGGATGAGGCCAACTTTGGAAGATCACAATAATAGCATGTAACACATACCATCTTCAAAGGACTAATGAATCCCTACAGGGTTCCCCTATTATTATTTGCATTTCACAGATGGATACATTAAGATGCAGAATATGCTGCATTATCCTCTGGGTCACACCTAATTCAGTCTATTCATCCCTGGTCTTATGTTGGAGCTCATCCCTGCAGTGTGAGAGATCCTCCCACGAGGAAAAACAACTCTGCTATCTCCCAGGCAGGTCTGCTTCAGGAACCACTGCTGTGTCTGGGGTCTGATTTGCACAGCACACCACACTGACTGGTCCTATTGATCTCTCCTGACCTTGAAAACTGATTAACTTATCAATTCTCCTTCCCTCCAATCAGGCTGAGGAGTACAAGCAGCTCTGGCTTAAAGCTGGATTGAATTTTTTAAAATGTACTTTTCTTCTGGATGTGAAATTTAATACAAGGGAACCCAGAGGAGAGATGTATCCGAGTGCTGAACATACAATCCAGTCTCATTCCAGCTGTGGAAAGGACCCACCTTCCAGCCAGGAGCTTCCCTGCAGCTCAACAACTTTTGTTCACAGAAGAATAAAGCTGCCCTGGGAAACTGCACTCGCTGGGAGAGCAAAGCTGCTCCCCAAGCTGCAACTGATGCCATGTGGGGCTGGGGATGCTGGAACTGGTCTCTGCATTCAGAGGGAGATCCAGCATTGAGGCAGCAGGCTCTCCCTGCCGACTCTGAGGAAGCAGCTGCCATTCCTGCTGTCAACACTCTCCTGGGCGGTTTTTGCTCATTGAAAATTGCCAGGCTGGAGATGGCAGGAGTTGGGGTTTGATCTACAAGGCCTCAGCAAGTAACATCTGCACACTGAAAGGACTTCCCATGGCAAAGCACCACGACATCCCCTGGAGCTGCCAAGCACTTGGAGCCTCGGAAGGCCACCAAGATGTGCGCTGTGATAGCCCTTCCCAGAGCCAGCTCATTTCACCTCCCTTTCAGTATTTGTAGCTTAGATAAGGGTAATCAAAATCTCATCATTCAGGGTGTAAACTGATCGCCTGCAGGGGTTAGAAAGGAGTTTTACTTCGTGTGTAGCATTGCACAACTGCCAGGATTCACTGTGGGTATTCTCCAGCCTCTGCTGAGCACCAGGCGGGACCACAGCAAAAAGCAAAGCCCAGCACACCGGCTGAAAGGCCAGAGTCATCATGCAAAACAACACAGCCCTATTGTTTGGGAACAAAGTAGAAATTTTTCTGACTCTGGATTCAACTCACACATGGAAATGCAAGACAATGACTGTCACTAGGCTACTGAAACAGCAGAATTTCAACAGAGGAAGAAAAATCTGTCCTGAGATCGTTTGCCTGTGGACAGAGAGGGGATTGCCTGGTGAGCTCAGAGGATTGCACTTGTGTGACTCTGCCTCATCCTGTGCAGACACTGGATGCTGCTCTAGTGAGTGGTACCAACAACCTGCCCTCCTCATTGAAGGCTGAGCCCTTCCATGCCCCCCCAAAAACCCCCATGCCCACCACCCCAACCTGAACAGCAAGCCACAAGAACAGAGTGTTTTCCCCTCTGCAAAATTATTATTTATGTTTTATCAGCAGCAAAGGCTCCATAGGGCCGGAATTGGCCGAGGGGTGTGGTGGCCCGAGTGCCAGCACCCATGGCTGCAGTGATAGCAGGAGGCCAAAAACAGGCCCAGTGTGGGTGGTGGTTGCTCTCAGATTGAAGTATCACCACGCCCCACTCTCCTAATTGCACTGTGGAACTCTGATCTCTGCCCCATCCCACTGCCAGCCCTGTGGCAGGTGCCTTGAGCCACCCATGGGATCCCCCAAAGCTCCAGCTACTCCTCCAGAAGAGCCCACAGCAAGAGGAGATCCCAAATTTCCTTGCCCTGTAGAAGGTAACTGAGAATTAGGCATTTCAGGACCTGTATGTGACAGAAAACCAGAGTGTCATTACTTGAGGCATCCCCTGCTGTGGATTGTGACGGGAACTGCCAGCCAAAAGGGAGAGTTTCCAGAAAAAACGATCAACTTGTCTCACAGAAAAAAAAAAAAAAAGGCAACTGCAACTGAAAGTTGGATATGTTTGCTCGAGAAGCATGGATTTTCCACACATTAGATTTTTCCATTACCTGAAGGGGGGCTGTAAGGATGCTGGTGAGAGACATTTTATAAGGGCATACAGTGATAGGACAAAGGAGGAATGGCTTTACACTGAAAGAGAGTAGGTTTAGGTTAGATATTAAGAAAAAACTTCATTTTAAGAGTGGCAAGGCACAGGTTGGCCAGAGAAGCTGTGGCTGCCCCATCCCTTGAAGTGTCCAAGGCCAGTTTGGAAGGGGCTTGGAGCCCTGGGAATAGTGGAAGGTGTCCCTGCCCATGGCAGGGAGTTGGAACTGGATTATAATTATATTTAAGGTCCTTTCCAATCCAAATCATTCTATGATGATCTATGTCTCCTTGGATATCCCCCAAATTTAAGGGAGAGCATAGAACTAAAATATTTCCATTTGGTACAAACCCCTATTTTTAATTTGAAAGCTGCAGAATCTGTTCAAGGCACCCAAAATTATCACTTTCCAGTCACTGTACAACTTTTCTCCAGTTTGCTGGTGATGCAGCAGCACCTGGGAAAGAGCACAATTGTTCCTTTACACAATATGTAGAAAGCTTTAAACATTTTTTTGTGGATGGGAGGCATTTTGCCAAACAGCATCAGTACACTCAATGGCATCACTCTGGCTGCTGAAAGAACAGTTCAGCCTTATCAAAGATAATAGCACAGCCCTTGATGCTGCCAGAGAGAAACCACCAGAAATGCATCAGTATTTTGGGGAGTCACTCGAGGTCTAATGCACTTAAAGCATCTCCATTCAGTCCTCACTCACACACCAAAACCCAAATTCCATGCAAACATGAACCTGGAATCTGCTCCCCTGTGCTGCTGTTGAACAACCCAGAGGATGTGTCTGCAGCCACCAAATTCCTGCAGGTTTGTGCCTGATTTTCAGCTGGTACACTCACTACTGAGCTAATAATCCCTGTGCTCACAAGACAGTGTTTGCCAGGCCCTTTCTGGCAGCAGCACAAGGACACCATGACAGATTCCAGCCAGGACAGCTTCCCCTGCACACAAACACGACACTTGTGACACAGAGCTCTTATCCCTGCAGCAGGAATGTGCTCACCCTGGGAAGTCCCAAGGTTTACCCTGTTACATTTAACTGCCTCTAGCTTTTTGCTTACATTTAAAAAATTTCCCACAGCACAGTAGCCTGTGCACCCATATCCAACCCAATAAACATCCCATTTCCCATTGCAACTGAATCACCAGCATAATCAGCTAATAAGTGACTGATGACCAGTGGGAACCAACTGGTCACCAGCACTGACTGACTTGGAAACTGGCTACCAGGAGGGACACATGGCAGGCAGCAGCATCCCAGACCTGAAACAAGGGCAGGAAAGACCTGAATCAGTGCTATTTCAATTTTTTAATGAACATCTAGATCATGGTCCAGCCCTTTTCAACACCAGAAAAGAGTTGGCAGAAGGGTCAAGCCAATAAAATTTCAAATAGGCAGCAGGTGTGCTCACCTCCTTTTGATGTTCACTTTGTTCCAAAACATCTCATGTTTTAGCTGAGCATATTCCACGTGTTTGTCCATAATGCTACAAGAACCACTAAACAGTCTTTCCTGGTGGACCATTGCAATCTGCCAGTCTGTGGTCCCTTCCAGGGATGGGATTGCATTTACCCTTTGTTTCCCAACTGAAAATAAAGCCATAATCCAACATTTCAGCTTCAGGAACAGAGTCTTCTGAATAGGATTGAGGAAATTTGCATAAAGCTTGCATTTGTAGCATTTCAAGGAGCTGAGGATGCCACTCACCAGCTGTTGTACATGAGCACATCTGTACAAATGGGAGCACACTGCATATACAGCATTAAAAAAAAAAAAAAAAAAAAAAAAAAAAAAAAAGATACCTCCCCTTTGCAGCACTAAGCTAGTGACAGACAGCCCTGGGGCTGGGGAGCAGAGACCAAGCTGCTGCCTCAGGAATTCCCTCTCCATTTCCTTCAGTCCTTGCTTGTAGCAAGGTAGGTCTGCGTTTGCAGAGCCCTTTTCTTCTCTAAATCTATTCCACGTTCACTTTATCCCTTTTGCTGCCTGTGCTGCCAGCCAGCTGCCCTCACTGCAGAGGTTCATCCTCGGCTCAGGGACTGCCCAGGTCTGACTCCCATCCCTGGCTCAGGATTAGACACAGCAAGCACCACTCGGGGCCCAAATGCCATTTTTGTCCTGTCTCCATCATGTGGCCCACGTGCTGTTGGCTGGAGTGCTGACTTCAGGGGACACACTTTGCCTTGCCAAGCACAGCTGGAGATGCCACAGAGCCTGGTTCCAAAGGTGCAGGACAGAAACACTCGTGATTCACGCTGGCCCTGGCACTGCACTGCCTCCATGGAGCACACAAGTGGAAAGGACCTCCCGGGTCATCAAGTTCATCTGCTTGTCATCACCAGTAACCACATCACTGGATCAATTAGGAGCTGTTTGATTGGCCTATCACAGCTAATGGGCTCCTCCATCTGGCAGAGGAATAACAGGATCCAAAGGTGATGCCAGGCTGGAAACAAGGGGTGACCATTTAACGGTGCCTGGGTCACCCACAAATGTTCAGTGTGTCTTCAGCCTAGCCTGAATGTTGTGCCAAGACCATTTTATCCAATGGCTTTCTGCTCCAAAACTCGGAGTCTGGGAACCTCTGGGTAGAAGTTCCATGGTTGGTGAGCAGAGACAAAGAAAAGCAGTTTCCATCAGCTGTGTAATAATACAGTTACTGAAGTTCGGTTGGGTTTTGGTTCTCTTTTAAGGAATTGCACCTTCCTTGGGCAGCACCAAAGAAACCAACAAGCTGAAAGAGGAGGTTCAAAAAGGGGAAAAAAAAAAAACAAAAAAAAAAACAAAAAAAAACCACTGCTCTGAGCAAAACAATATCTAATTCTGAGGAATCCTCTGGCTGCAGCTTTAAAACCCACCCCAAGTGCCCATCACCAGGTTTACAAAAGCAAGGACTTTAATGGAATTTATTATTTGCTTTCAATGTATGGCATCAAATAATGAATAAAAAAATACCATATTCATGTGCCCTTTTCCCACATGCTTTTGAAGATGCCCTCTTGCAGATTAGACTGACATCTAAGATAATTAGCATATCTTCTGGCTGGAGATTTAATGAATAACAAATAAATAATAAGTCTCTCATACTTACTAAAAAGCCTGGGCAACCTCTGTTCTAATATTTTCTCCTAAGCAAACATGTATACACTGCACCATGGCTATAGTGGTGCTAAGATTCACTTTCTGTTCATTATCAGCTCCAGAAAAAAAAAAAAAAAAAAAAAAAAAAAAAAAAAAAAAAAAAAAAACAGAAAAGCCCAAATACTTGAGGCGAGTTAAATTTTTTTTCAGGCAAAATAAGATGTTTTGCTTCATTCTTGAGCATTTTTATATTCCACATTTCACATAAACCCAAAATACCTCACTTAAATGATGCAAATCACTGCAACAGCAACTGCAAATCACTGCAACATCCCAGACAAACACAAAAATAAACATTTCATTCCATGGGGCTATGTTTCAGCCTTGTGTGGGATGCTTAGACTATGTGATTTAGTGGAATTACCCAGAAATGACAGCACATTCTACACAAGGGATCATGAATTTGTGTCAAGAATGTAACGGAGAGGATTTTGAATCCCTAAGTAACAGGACATGAATTTACCTTCCACTGAGCAACAGGACAAACAGTGAAGTCCTGCTCAGGGATGGAAGACAACCCTGGAGATTTGTGGGAACCTCTCAAAAGGTGCAAAAATCATATAAAAAGAAACAAGTCTAAATATTTACACATTATCATGGCACTGTCCAAGGGAATAATTTTCTCAGTCTTTCCCCATTTAGCGGGCATCCAAAAGCCTTTTCCAAACATCCTACACAGCGCAATGGGAACAATAACAAAACATCAGCTGTGTGCTGAATGCTGATGATGTGATCTCTCACCTCTCACTTCTCTGAGCTGGGGAACAACTCCTGGTGAGGTCTGTAGGGTCACCACCAATGCAGGATGGAGAGAACGATCTTGAAGGCGAAATTCAGCTTAGGGCCAGGACCAACTCAATAAAATGCTCAGAAATGCTTCCCCAAGTGCCCTATAATGAAATCCAGGGTCACCCCAAGGTGCAGAGTGTAGTACCCTGAGGACAGGCTTGAATAGGTAGGACCTGCACAGTAGAGATACAAATATTAAATCCAAATGAAAGCAGACCAAGGCTACTGGCACATAAAGAAGGTCTTTCAAACTAAATATTGTGGGAAAGCCAAGTTTGACAAGACACGTGGCTTGGGAAAATGCAGTCTCCAGTGGAGAAGTCATGAAAATTTAGTATCCTTGAAGAAAAGCATAGGAGAGAAGCCAAAAACAGTCATGGGGGGAACAGCAGCTGCAGGGCAGGCTGACAGCCCTGTCAGGGCTGCAGAGAAGGGACAGGACAGGACACCATGTGTGCATTTCTGTCCAGGCAAATCTAAAAGGCCAGGTGAGTGAACAGCAGTGCCCTGGTTTCAGATGGGGCTATTAACATAACTAGCACCTTGGAAACCTGGTGGGGGGAAGATAAGCAGCAGAACATGGTAATGAGGGGGTACAAATCCAACAGGAATGAGAGCAGGCTGTGCAGGTGGAAGAGCTGAGCATCAAAGGAGAGCTTACCAAAGAGCTCAACCAAAATAACTGTATCAACAAATAGTTGATATTGTTAGGATTGCAGTCCCATGCCCAGACATTATCGTGTTGGAGTTATTCCATCCTCCACTCACCCAGAACAGGCCAACAACAGCAAAACCCTAAGGGAGACAAGCCAGGCTGTCTGTGCTTATACCCATCACAAACAAACAGGAGGTGTCCCTCTCCCTGTACAGATGGGATCACTGACAGGAGGGAACATGTTTACATTTAAAATGGAAAGTTACTGCTCCCTCCAGCAGTAATTTATGACCTTTGACACAAGAGCCTCTTCAGCACATCCTGAGCAGCATCCAGGAACCAGTGGATTTGATTTCAAGTGTATGGCCAAGGGCTCTTTGCACCTTAAAACTGACAAATCTTGAGGGCAGCCTTGAAAACCTGCTGCTGTAAGTTTAGCTTGAAGAGGGTACTGCCTAAACACACAGGCAACTTGTTCAAAGAAAATTAAAAAGGAAAAGCCCTTAAGGAAAAACACACCCAGGAGGTGGGAAGACCATTTGAAGAAGTCATTAGAGAAAACGTGTATTGCTTAAGGGAAAAAAAAAAAATCAGAATAAAAGCTAGCGTGCTTAAAGTGAGACAATTAACACTAAAATGAGACTAAGGAAAAGCACTGTCCAAATAGCAAAAATGTAAAAACCAAGACTAAACTCTAAAGTCTGCAGCTGTGCCAAAATACTCCAAAGACTGAGAAGAATTTTCCAAGCCACAGCACTAATAACAAAACACATTGAAGAGTCCTTGATCACAGGGCTAAGGGAGCCTCCAAGGAAGATAACAGCAGAGTAGAAAAGCTAAATTAACTTATTCACAATAAGCTGATAAATCCTGATAACAGAGAGCCACAGTCAGGGATTAAATCCCCCCCCGAGCAGGACTGAAAGTGCTCAGATGTGCAATCGCCCAGCTCAGACTCCAGAGTGCACTTTGGGGGAAAGGGAGGAAAGCTCATATAAACAGAGCAAGAAAGCACACAGAGAAGTGACAGACTGGGGAAGACTCGTCACAGGTTTCTGGGAGACAAGTCCTGCCTCATCAGCCCATCTGAGTCCCCTAAAGTGTGGGTAAGTGATGGCACTGCTTGACACGATGAACTTCTCTTTCTAATGAACCAGTCGAGAATGTAAGGTGCCATCAAGTAAAGGAAGAGTTTCTTTGAGTTAAAAATGGTTAAAAATGGAAGCAATAATAAGAGGTTAGCTCTCCCAGTGGAGGTGAGACCCGACAGGCATCTCTGCAGCTCAGCTTTTCGTAAATTACTATGAAGAGGCAATTAGTAAAGGGACAAATTGAATGATTCAAGAGAGTTCAAAGCTTCGAGTCAACTGAGGGAAAAACCACAGGTCACTCAGGACACAGCAGCTGGACAAGAAACTGGCAGACAGATTTCAGTGTTGAAAAATGGAGAGAAGAGAAAAGCTTGCTGTGCTCTACCTGCACATTACAGCTCAGCAGTACCCATCACTGTCAGGGGTGTATTAAGGAGTTCTGTGGCTAAGGTCACAAATAAATGTCACATCACTGCCAAGGAGCAATCAGGAAGGTTTAGCACCTGATAGGAACTGTTAGGAAACATGGAGAGGATAAAACAAATTATTTTTGTCATGCTGCTTTATGATTGCTGGGTCTGCCCAGCTGCAGAGTTGTGGCACTGTGGCCTTCCTCATCATCATCATCACAGGGATTTAGGGAGGTACACACAGGGCACAGGGAACAGCTCTCCTGGCCACAGAGAGGAGCAGAAAAAGGAAGGGCTTTTGTCTAAACTCACAGCCACTCCCACAGTGGAAAACAGGCTATAGAGGGAATATGCTCATGACAGTCCACAAAATCAGGAGGAACCCACAGAAAATAAAGAGTAGCTGCTGTTCAGGATTACTCACAGCATAGGATTAATGGAGACTAAATAAATTATCGTATAGTAGGTTTAAACAAACAAAGGGAAGTGTTTTTTTTCCCCTCCCTATAAGATGTAATTGCAGTGTGGAACTCATCGCCCCGGGATGTTGTGGATGCCAAACACATCAAGAGAGTCAAAAGTCAATTAAACAAATTCATGGACAGGTCCATCAGTGGCTATTAAAGGTGATGATGGAGATACAGCCTCTGGCTGACAAGTCTCTGAACCACATGAAACTTTATCATAGGAAGATTTGCTGGGTGCTTGCCCTGTTTGTTCCCCTCGATATCCACAGCCAACCATGGACCCAGGTACTGGGTTATTCCAAGTAATTCCAAGTTATTCCAAGCTGGGGCCGGCTCTCAGAGCTGAAGTGAGCATTTTCAGGTCTCAGCACATGCCAGCTCTGGTCTAGAGCTCTAGACTTCCTCTTTGTCCCTGTCCTGAAGTGACATTAATCTTTTGAACACAGGGTGGATTGCCAACATCTTAGGCCAAAATGTTGAGCTTTAAACCTCACGAGATTCCAAGGACATGAAATCCAAAATCACACCCAGATGTCAGCCCTTTGTTTGGATGTCATGATTTATACTATGAGTGACACTTCCTCTTCTGTCTCCCTAACAATGACAAAACAAAGAGCTATAAACAAACCCTGACTCCAGATGTTCTTTTGCCCTCATTAGCGACCAGCTTGGCTAATACTATTTCATCAGCCCTTTGTTTCAGGGTGGCAAGCCAACATCAGCAACTCGAGGACACTTTGATGGGCTCCCCCCACTTGGGATGCGACAAATTCCCAGGACACTCCTGCCCAACACTCACTGCAATAACAAGCACAGGGCTGAATTACTGCCCTCGACAATGTTTGGTACGTGGAAAAACTTGTGCTTGCTAATTACCACGATTGCTCCATAAAAATCCCCCTCGGGCAGCCACATGCAATCCTGGTGAGCTGCAGCCCTGCCCCTGGGCAGCAGCCCAGGTGGAGACAGCCTTTCCTCTTTGAAGAGCCTCCCCAGCACCAGAGGTGTCCCACCCACTCACCAGATCTATTCCTAGACATATCAGCTCTATTTATTTTCCACACTGACTCTTGCACCAGTGCAAAGGGTGAGAATCAGGCCGGACACATAAGTAGGCTACAAAACAAAGAGACTCTTCCTCTTCCTTTGAAGGCTACTATCCATTATTTTTGATAAGAGGTGCAGCAGATTTATTTCTCTGGTTTGAGCACTCCTAAGCCTCTTTACTAAGCCTGGCAGCAAGAACCTCAAAGCAGATGCCAAACTCTGCAATCTTTTTATGTGTGGTAGAAATAATCCCTTTGCCTGGTGCCTGGGAGAGCTGAACCCTGACGTGCACAGGAGCTGCAGATGGACGAGCACTTGGGAGCCAAAGCAGGGCCAGCGATGGTCTCTTCTCTTCTGTAGCCAGCCAACAGCCACACACTTTTCTTTTTGCTGACCTCCAGCCTCACCCTTGCACAAAGGCTGGGAGGAGATACTCAGATCTGACCCCAAAGCCCATAACACCCCTGTGTGCCTGTTCTTCTAACACAGGATCCTTTACTCCTCCTCCCCCTGCAGCTTCACTTCTACCTTTAGATGCTTTGTGAGCTGAAGAAGCTCAAAGAAGCTCATGTAAAAACCCAGCTCCCAAAGCCACCCCTGCTCCCAGATTCACACAGGCCAAGCTCACAAGGTCCTTTGGCTGAGGAACTGCATGAGTCACCAAATCCCAATGCCAAATCCCCAGTACCGGGGTAATTGCAGACATTTTTTCACCAGATTAAGCCGCAAGGGCAGAGGGAAACGCATCATAAAAGAAATAAATCAAGGGGAAACCCTTGGCACTTCACTTTTGGCAGGGAGAGGCTGATCAACTTTTACTCTGGAGGAATAGGAAGTGAAAGAGGGAAGATTCACTTTCACTTGGCTCCCAGGATGTCCAAGGACTTTCACATCCCTGCACAGAGAACAGCTGCTGTATGTCTTTACATCTCACAATGATAGATTCCTCATTTAAAAATAAATCAGAGGAGCCTGGGATAGATGCCAGCACATTTCCCCCAGTTTTCCCACATCCTACATTTTAAAGGCAGCTGATGAGCTCCATCCTTGCTGATCCCTCATCCTTCCTTTAATAACTCCCCAAGTTCCCATTAAAAACCAGTGCATTGCCCTCCTCACCTTTAAATTTCCCCAGAGCTGTAGTTCCCAACTTTGGCTGTTCTTGCTCAGTTTTGTATCATATGGTGTCACTGCTTCAACAGCACCAGCACTCTCTGAAGTTTTTTTCTTTTTGTAACTTTTCTCCACAGGCAGCACCACTGAACCCTTCGTGTACAAAAAAAAAAAAAAAAAAGGCAAAAACACCTCTACTGGGCTAATCCATCTCCAAAATTACTGCCTCATCAATCTTCTTGTGAAAATGTTTTGGAAGTTAAAATCAATCGTTCAGGCACAGCTAGAACCAACACTTACTCTCCACATATTGAGCTGGACCTTCAGGTTGATATTTTTCCCTAAACTTATAAAAGGGACTCAATTTTGCAAACAAGGTGCCCAAGCACATCATGTTGAGCAACACAGAGGCTATCAAACCTGGGATCTCATTACACCCTCTGCCTCCCACTCCTGGTTGTGTTCCCTTGTCACATCTTGTTTCAAATTAGACCCAGCAGCTCCTGTGGCACCACTGCACCAAACAGGATTAATAAGCTAAGACTAAAGACAGCTCTCAAAAGCACAAAAAACTTACAAGAAACAAAGGGATGTGGGAAATTCTTGCCCCTGCCCTGGATAAAGAACTCTCAAGATGCTTGAATAACTTCAGGACATCCATGAACTTGGCTTTTCTATCATAAGTTGGTTTTTTTCCGCTTTTAACCCCAGCACTCCACAAATTAAGTGAACCTAAATGAAAAGATGTTTTGCATGGTCTAAGACTTTTTTTTTTTTAGTGTTTCATCAGCATAGCTCAGAGATTTAAGTAGTCCATTCAAACTGGGTCATTTGTGTTGTAGACAACAGGGCACACTCAGTAAGCAGAGGATAAGGATTTTAGTGGCAAGAAAAAGGCAGTTTGTCCTTTGTCAGCAAGCTGCTCTGTCCTAGCCCAGGATCTCACCCCCCAAAGCATGGTTTTAGCACTGTCTTCCTTCTGGTTTAGGACTTGCCTTGGGAATTAAGCCATTCCTGCCACAATAACATCTGGCTGGAGAGGTGCTGCCTGCTCAGCTTCCCACCAAACTGCACCCAGAGCCCCTGGTGCTGCCCTTCCATCAGGGCACACAAAGATGTGGCATTTGAGTATCTGGCCATCAATTCCCAGGGGCTTTATAGCAACTGAACCACTTTTGCCATAGCCTGAAGAGGCTGACCTGGAGCAGTATCTGTTTTTTATCAGCTGGGATACAGAAAAAGGAAATTTGCCAGTGGCCACCAAACAAGCCAGTGGTTAAGGTAAGGTGCTCTTTTCTCTGCCTGGAGCTGAAGCTGGGATTCAATTCACTGTCCCCACCATCTTTTCACACTCATCTGCTGAGCTCCATGATAACAGCTCAAGGTTTGGGAGAGCTCACAATGTGCTTCCATTTCACCCAGCTGCAGCTGAGAATTTCATCTCTCTTCATTCACTGTGGTTTCTGTAACAGGAAGCTTTGATAGGAATTCCTAGGCCAAAAAGTAGAATTCTAATAGCTCAGCTTCACAACAGCAGATCAGGTGTCACTGCTTCCCTGGAGGCCTTAAATGCTTTCTCCCCCTGCCCATCCTCCCTAAGAACGTCATCTTTGAGGGTTCACTTCTCCAGGACTAGCACATCATCACTGGATTTTGCTTCCACAGGAACTTCCAACACCAAAAATAATGCCCAGGTAGTGGTTCTGGTGATTTTCTCTAAGTTGGCATAGTGGGTCTGCCTTAATGGCAGCATCTCCTTGGACAGCACTGCTGTCCCTGGCACCATGGACCTCCAGAGAAGGTGGGTCTGGGGACTACAGAGGGAACTCAGTGCCCACACAAATGAGCATGCTTACAGAAGAGAACAGCACTAGAAAGCAGAGCTGTCATTTCACGGGAAATTCTCAATTTCAAACAATTAGTTTTGCCTTTAATCATCCTTCATCCAACCAGTGCTCAGGACAAGAAGACTTGCAGGCAAAATTCAACCTCCCTGTCTTACCCTTCGCCTGCAGCTGTTGTTACAAAAACACACAAATGAGACCATCACATTTGCATGCCATTTAACTTGGCATGACAGTTTTCCTTCCTCAGGCTGGGTGGTGTAGGGCTGTCCAGGAACAAAACCCTTTTCTACAGAAAAGGAAGAAGAAGTTAGTTATCTCCTGCCTTGTCCCAAGGCTTTGCAGTGGAGGCACTGATGGCAACAGCAAACAAGTGCTCAGCAGCACTTCAGTGATGTGGTTTAAACAGAAAAAAAACCCTTTCTTGAGCATGGAGCTAAGCAGGCCCCAGGCAGTAATGGGTACATGATGAATAATAAACCCAGCTGAAACAAGATGCATGAGTCAACCCAGATGAAGAGTTCCTCTTGGTTCCTCCCTCCCCCCCCTGCCTTTGGCTGTTCCTTGGAAAATCCATATGCGTTATAAGGATGTCCACAAAACAAACATTTGGCTGCTTTCTTCAAGAAACCTTGGAGAGCCCAAAACTGGCTGTGTGGGCTGAGTACTCAGCGGGGTACAGTAACCAAAGCAAAGAGAAACCTCCTCAGGGGCTGTTAGAGCATTTGGGATGGGGGAAATGGAGCAGAAATCTTTGTAGAAAAGCTATTTACATCTGTTTGACCCTTGTAAAACAGGTCCCCGAGCTCTTCCCCACTCGAAGGCATTTGGATGACAAAGCTGCAGCAGCAGTTTGATCCTTCCCAGGGGAAAGGAATGGGGCAGAGCCTCCACGGATAACCACCAAGCACACATATGGCACAGGCAGAGCGGTCCCACCTGCTCTGCCAGGCAGGAAGGGACAGCAGGAGCTCCCTGGAAGGACCAGGTGTTGCCTCTTGGCTCACAGTCCCAGGAGGAGCCAATGAAAGTGAAAGACACCTGCGCTCTGCTCCAGACTCCACCTTGCCCCCCAGCCTTCCCCGACAGGCAGCTCCTCCCTGGGATGCTGTTCATCCCCTCCCACTCAAATCCCTTGATCTGCTTGCCAAAGCCCAGGCTGCTCCAGGAGGGTCTGGCTGCCCACAGGTTGTGCAGGGCTGCAGCTCAGCTCTGTGTGCCACAGGGCCAGGTGGCTCTGGGTCTGCTCTTCCCTTGCTTTGTTCCAAACGCCCATTGGAGATTTACAAGTTCTCCCATCCCAGCAGCCCCAAACCTCGGGAAAGCCAATCCCATGAGGAGAACACTCATTCTAAAAGTCTTTGCTGAAACTGATGTGGATGCACACAAGTGGCCAACCCATGCCAGGCACGGCTCCTGCTGCTGGTCTGGAGCCAGGCTCACCCACAGCTCACTGCTCACTCTGCCTCCACGTTTGCCACCACCACAACCTTCCTCACCCCAAGGCCAGCACCACCTCCACTTCTCCCTGACTCATGAGTGGCACCAAGCCAGGAGCAGTGTGGAGGTGGTCGGCTTGCTAGGGACCATGAAAAGCAGAGAAATGGGATGTCAGAGGCCTGACTTGCACAGTTCTATACCCAGCAGCCTCTCAGCAACTTTGTGCCATGGGAGGTAGACCACAGGGTCCAAGAGAGGTGGCAGGTGAATGCTGACCCACCTGCACAGCATCTGTCCTTCCAGAAAGGAAGTTTCAAGTGTGGTCTCATTCAGGACAGCACTGGGTGTGACAGCCAGCTCTGCTGCTGGGTTCTGTCGCTGCTTATACTGCAGGACAAAGCCTTGCTCTGTCCACTACTCCAGAAAAAGAGAAAGTGGGTTTTGACTCATTCTTCCACTGTGGCCCTGCAGTACATGGACAATGCAGAAGGCTAACAACAAACCCCAGCAGTGCTCTGCCCCAAACCCAGAGCATTGGACACCCCATGGAAGCTCCCTTTTCCCTGGGCCATCCCATTGCGCCTGGGAATCCTCACCAGGCACCACGAGCAGCCAAGTGAGCATGGCCTCCTCCTCCTCCTCCAGCCTGTTGAGCAACCAGCAGTGGGTGGACACACACCCAGGCTAAACACAGCTCCAGCACAGCCACCCCCACCCGCCGTGGCTTAGACCCAGGTCACCAAACACATTCTTGCTGTGGGTGCGCTGGTTCCCATGCTCCTCCCCGGGAGAAGCCCATCTTACTCAACCCCACTCGGCTCTGGTTTCCCCAGTGCTGAACCCGGAACCAGATTTCACTCATCACAAAGCGTGCCAGCCCTTCTTGCCACACAGCTCTGTCCCAGGGCCCGGCAGGATGCGCTGGGTCCATTCCCCACCACTCCACGTCCCTGTGAGCAGGGCTGCAGGCTGGACCAGGACCAGCGGGGAGGGAAAGGCCTCTGTTGCAATTGCCATTGTCCCTAATCCCTGGTTTTGACCAGATCAGCCCGTGAGATGCTTGATACCTGAAGGACAGAGGTTTTAAGGCTTCCAATGCCTCCTCAGCACAGCCTTTACCTCCTTATGACACAACAGAGCTTTTGCAATCCAGGTTAGCACCAATCTGCCCTATTTCAACTTCAAAGCACTTCACAAACACTAACCAATTAATCTTCTCACTGCACTCCAAAGGAGGCAAGCATCTTTATCTGTTTCCCCATCAGTGAGGAGGAGAGAGTTAAGAGCCTCTCCCAAGGCTGTCTTCAATTGACTCCCAGCCCCAGGCTGGGGCCATCAGAAAAATGGACAGGTGCACCTCAGACACAGGAAATGTTGCAGGAATCACAGCACCTAAATCAAGCAACTCTGGTTTTCTCCATGCCCCATATGATTCAGCTTTTGGAGCTTTTTCTGTTCATCACGAGTCAATGACTTGGAAGAAAAATTATCTGAGACAAGTGAGACAGAGGAGGCCACTGACACAGCAACCAGGACCAGCTGGAGTGCCAGGGGCGCACACATTACTGACTTTAATAAGCCAGGAAAAGTCCTACATCTTGCAGTAAAAAACAGCTCAGCATGGACAGTTTCAGAGTAAGGGGACAAACTTTGATGTGACCACAGGTAGACACAGCCAAAACACAGCACGAGCTACTGGCAGTGCTCAGCGTCTGCTAAAAACTGGGGCAGAACATCCCAGCTCATTCTGCACTTTAAATCACCCTTATTTCCTCCAGCTCAGGCAAAGCTTGGTTTAGGGAACCCCACAAACCTCCAAGGCATTGGTACAGAAGGGGAGCTGGAAAGAGAGCTGGCCTTCAACTGGGAAACTGCAGGAAGTCAGCAGGTGTCACAGCAGCGTGGTGACATCTCACTCAGGATGGGACATTTGTCACTGGGAGTGATGCTCCCCATCAGCCAGGATTCACTCAAACTCTGCCAACACAGAGCACAGTACCCACATTCACCAGGCCCATTGTGTACCTCTGAGGTGCAACCAGCAAAAAAAGGAGCGTTTTATCACCTGAAATGACTATTTATTTGTGGAAGACATGAGCCCATGGGCACTCCTCCCTCCCCCAGCATCCAGGAGTGCTCCCACTCTTCCTCTGACACCGTGGGACAGGCCAGGCAGGGCTGGGATGCTGCTCCCTTTCACTTCAGCAGCAATTTCTGTCCCCAGGGTTCTTCAGAGCATGTGGGTGAAAGTCTGTCTGGCTTTTGCAACACTGCTGACCCAGGGTGGGACTCCTGCTCCTCCACTGCCCCAGTGGCAGGGAAAACCCACAATTGCAGGGCTCGCAGGGAAGCACTGGTTCATTTTTCTCATCATTTCCAATGGCTGTGGCTCAGCACTAACCGCTGACAATTACTCATTACCACTCACCCCGAGGTTCCAAATTGCTCACTAAACCCTGTGAAGATGCAGGAATCCCAAGGCCTTTTGGATGGAGAGGGGCAACCTTTAAACAAAGCTCTGCAATGCCAGATCAATACTAGAAAGAGCTGAAATCAGTCCAGCGTTAAGTGGCAGGAGAATTTCAGGCAGATGAAATGCAATTCTCTAACTGCAGTTATTAGAGGCAGCGGGGGTAGAAGCCTTGCTGGATCTGGAATAGAAGTACCATCCCGAGGGAAGGCTTTTCTTAGCATCAAGAATCACTATATGTACTGTTTTAAAACAGGTGCCTTGAATTTATTGCAAAGCACAGACCTCAAGTCACAGTAGCACCGTAAAAAGGGAGATTTGCCCTCCTCCGCTGAAGGTGTCACAGCTGCCCCTCCAACACGGGCTGCAAACCGGCCCCAGGGAGGGGAAGCAGAGATGCCCCAAGGAGCAGGGACAGCCTGGGGCTGGCTCACAGCAGACAGTGCCACCTGCTGTCACCCGGTCCCTGTCCCATCCCTCCCACCGGGGTCCCCAGGCAACCTCCCAGCTCATCAATTACAGCCCCCATGCAAGCCAGACCCCAAAAAGCAGCTGCTTTTCTACAGAATATTCTCGTCTGCTCATCAGGCCCTTCCCTCTCCTTGTGGTTGTGTGGGACAGGCACTGAGCTGTGGATGATCCACTGTTTGTCCTTCAACATATCATGGGATTTTGTTCACCAGGGAGAGAAGGGAAAGGCAGACACCAGCTCTGGGATATGAAAATTAACAATTTCTGAGTGTGGTTTGTCTTCCTCCTCAACTGAAAACCATGGGTTTGTGTATTTTTCTTGAGCATTGACATCATCTCTTCCATTCCTGAGCCTCTCACCACCTTTTTAGGGCACGAAGAAGAGCCCAAGCTGCTTAGACACACCCTGGAATTGAGCAGGGAGACCAACCCACCCTATTCAAGCACCATGATTAGATGTGCATTTGGATACTGCAATTGCAGGACATGACCACAAACCCAAAATGCCTTAAATAACAGTAATGAGGTTTACCTTGGCAACACCCTCACAAAACTCCTGTTAACTCCTCCAGGCAACCTTTGCAGCTTGGCTCAGTCCAGAATCAAAATATGAAGCAAAGCCACCAAGCTCAGCAGGACTTTGGGCCCTCAGAGACTGAGCAGATCCTTCAACATTCACCACAAGAGACTTCTTTACAGATGGGTGGATTCTCTAGCATGTTCTCAACTTTATAAGCATTTACTTTGCTCTTCTTTTCGATAAGGTTCATTAGAAGATAGAACCACCTTGCCCAAGAAATCTACTTGCCAAGCCCTTTTCAAGCCCAAATTTGCTTTTCCATTAATGGGCCACCAAGATCTTGACCAACAGTACATTAACCTTTGTCATATTTGAGAAGTGAACGACCCAAGGATGCACCAGAATAGATACTTAAACCAGTTTACAAAACTAAGTTCAAGTTAGAGAGAAAAGCCACACAAATAAGAGGGAATGGAACTCATTGCCTTAAACATTCCTTCTCAAAAACCTTTCCTTAACCAGAACACAACAAATTTAAATAAGAATGAAGTGTTTCTCAAGAGCCCACTCTGGCTGTCCTGCTGGGGGAGTTGTTGGTGAGCACAGAAACCCCTGCAGGGGCCAGCACAGCAGGGCTGCCCAAAAGCTGGCACACAGCAACTGCTCTCTGCCCAGGAGCAGATGCAGAGACAGCTCTGACACGAAAGTCTGTGCCTCTGAGCCATCTGAGAAAGGTCCACCCTGGACAGGGACCATCTAGAAAAATCAACTTTGTTGACAGCCCCCCCAAACACTTGGTTTGGAAACCAAATAAAACTATCATAAATCACACACCAGATTTCAAGTAAAGCCCTACAAAAGCAGGGCAACCCCTGAGAGTGTACTTAGTCCCCTACTACCCCAAGCCTCATTACCTGAAAAATCAACTTAATTTAAGAACTCACATTCAGCCTGCAGATCCCTCACAACCAATTCTGCCAGGATTCACTTCTTCCTGGTGCAGCACCCAAGGCACTTCTCAAAGCAATCCCTTTGCTGGCTCTCCAAACCATCCAGGCTCCCCATAAATGTAGAAGGGACAGATATTTATGATATCAGGAGGAGTCACATGCCTTAGGTCAGCTGAGTTTATTTCCCAGTCTCCTTACTTTCAATTTCCCTCCTTCAGTCAGAGTGCTAAAGTGGCACAGGAGAACCAAATTCAATTAACAAGATTAATAGCAATTAAGCTCCTATTGGAGTCAGGGTTGTGCTCTTTAGTCCTGGGAAGAAACTAGATGTCACTGCAACAAGATAAGCAGCAGGTGATGCCAGAAGCTTTTTATTTCCAAGAAGAAAAATTGGTTGTCTTCCTGAAAGTCCTCTGATCAGAATTTTGCCCAGATGGAGCCAGTTCCCTTCCAGCCTGCTCCTGCTCAGCCCCACTCTTTGCACCTGGAAGAGCTCAGCTTCCCCTGAACACCAGTTGTAGGGTCTGAATGAACCACCCCAAAGTCACTCTCTTTTTCCATGCCTGTACAAAAAAAACCAACCCATTTTTACAGCATGTGTGGGAAAGAGTAGAGCATTTGGGTGTGATGCTGAAGTTCCTTTCAGTTTACCTTTTCTGTAGAATTTGTTCCCACAGCCTGGCCCTGCTGTGCAAGGAGGTTCTGCCAAGAGGATCAATCCCAGTTACCAGCACTGGGATATTCCCACTCCCTGGCAGAGTCCTGACCCTTCCCACAGCAGGGACCATCCTTGAAGGCAGGAAAGCTCTGTCACTCCAGCAATTTATCCTCTGGTCTCACTCTGTTATCACAGCACCTCACAGAAGTTATTTTAGCTACAGAGCAGCTCTCTGGCTTCCTGTGTAGTTCCTTAGTGTTCTTCCTAATTGAGGGCTTTTAACATTAGCAGCCTTCAGCAGCTGTTCTCCTTCCGGAGGTGGGGGGGAACCAAATCTTTTATTCAAATTTCTTTTCTAAGAAGTGGAAACGTGACCCACATCCTAAGAAGATGTCCCTGAAGAGACAAGCCTTCCCCACTCTGTCACAGGCTCCTTTCAGCCACTGGTCCCACAATTTGCTGAATTCACCAGTCCATACACAATCCCCAAGCAGGAACCAGGGATCTCTGGCTGAATTTCCTACAGAACCAGGAAAGGGGCTCTCAGGGTGGGAGCAGGCCCATCCCTGCTGTGCCACCTGCGAGTGAAATACTGCACAAAATGGGATGGGTTCACCAGGGGATTCTGGTGGAGGGGCAGAGCAGCAGCAGCTGCTGGGGATTGGGGCTGGGAGCTCTTCCCAATTGGATGCTGTGTGCAGCAACCACCAAACAAAATGGAAAATGGGATAGGAGGGGACTGTGGGACACACTGAGGTTGGTGCCTGCAGTTCCTCTCCAGCCAGGGTGGGATCTGCATGGCAAAAAGAGCCCTCAGAAGAGAGCTCAGATTTACTTTTGTCAGAGCCTTGAATGTTTTGAAGTCCGGAGAGTGGCAAGAAGCAACAAGCTCCACCAGTGCCCTCGGGAAATTGCAACACAGTCACATTCAAAGATCACAAACCAGACCCAGATGATCATGAATCACAGCTTAGAAACCGCAAATGGTTCTTAAGCTTCTTCAAAATAATGTCATTTACCAACAGGCTCCTTTGGAGTGGTTCACATTTTCCAGCTGCCTTCTGAACCCGAGAGGGAGAGAATGGGCTAAAGCAGGAGCAGAGCTCCTGGTGCAGTGCCAGCTCCTGGGAGCTGGGGTGATATCAGGAGATGTTGTGACACCTGGCACAAGGTTGGCCCATGTGGGTGGTGCTGGGGCTGTGGGAAGGGCTCTGTGAGAGTCCCTGGTGGCAGAGAGGGTGGGCAAGGGGCGAGAAGGAGAGCAGGGAGCCTCTCACCTGGTTCCCAGCTCCCTCCAAGGCTTGTCTGGCCTCACCTGCCCCACATTCACCTTTGGAAGACCAAGGGATGTCAGGCAACAATTTTGTTTGAAAATGCTTCCTGTGCTTTCCATCAGGGAACACACAGAGGTGATGTTAAGTGCCTAATGTGGTAAAACACCACAGGCTCCTTGGTCCACGTGTGTGGGCAATCCTGAAGCTCCAGACAGAGCAAGACCTGCATCTCAATAATGCACAGGCAGTAAAGCTCTTACGTGTCATCAATGTTTTAACGCCCCATTTAAATATTAATATAATGGAACGGCATAAAAGCAATATCCCTGAAAGCACAGGGTCATTTAGTCCATTGCCCTTTTCTCAGGAAGAATCCAGAGACCTCCTCCAAGCGTTTTACTTCCCCAGTTCCAGTGCTGACTTTCTCAGTCTCATAACATTAGTTCTAGTAATAATAATACATCATCATAATGCAAAGCTGGTCATCATGATAATTATTTATGACTTATGCTTTTGGCCGTAGCTTAATGTTTCTGTAGAGGTTTTAATTATCATTTATGCATCTTTGTTCCATGTCCATAAAAATCCCAGGGCTCTGTATAGCTGAAAGCTGAATTTATGGAATCCTGGGAATGGCAGAGCCTGGATCCATTGAGAGAGGCTGCTCCTAACCACCAAAATGCCAGATCCAATGAAAGGACAGGAATGTCAGCAGGGCACAAAATGCAAAAATGAGTCCCAGCAGGTGGAACTGCAGTTCCTGGAGTAAAAGGGACTTGTGTCAGCTGCATTTGTGTCTGATCCATGTCAGCACCTAGATGGAGATGAAGAGGAGAGAAGGAGAGATCTCTGGGTCTGAACCCCAGCTGGTCAAGAGGCTGACACGGTGAGGGGGACAGCACACAGAGAGGAATTTGGGCTCAGGGACAAGGGCACTTGTGATCCCTCCCTCCCTTGCTCCTCAGGGAGCTGCACTCAGGGCTGTCAGCCCCTTGCCAGGAGTGTCTGATCACCCTCAGTGTAAATCCTGGAGGATCCCAGGGACAGCAGGACCTGCAGCCCTGCAGTTCGTCCTGAGCAGAGGAACAGCAAAGCACAAAGCTCAGGGATGTCTCAGCTAAACAGGCAGATGCAGCATCATCAGCTGCCTCCAGCACACCCCTCACCATCTGCTCCTGGCAAACACCTCAGCACTGGAAGAGAGATGGATGCCCCAAGTGCAGGCACTGCGAGGCTGCCTTGAGCTTGGAAGCAGGCTAGATTCCTTCTTCCAAAATACACGGAGGGAAAAATACAAGATGCAACATCCCCAAGTATTTCCTACAGAAACTACAGCACAACATGAGAGCCTCGGGTCTTTTTTTAACTGGAAAACCAAGTTTCTTGTTAAGTGGGGCTTGAAACTGTGAGCCAGGGGCTTCCAGAAGCTCAGAAAATGGGGAGGAATGAAGAAAAGAGGATCTTGGCAGGGATGAATAAGGATAAGAAGGAAAATCATACTGCAGGCAGCAGCCATGGGCTTTGGCAGCCACTTCCTCTTGTAGAAGGGAAAAAAACCCAATTTAAAAGCTGCTTGGGGAAAAGGAGGTTCAGCAGTGGATTTTTTCATCTCTGTTACCAGAGCAAAAGGACTGCTCCTCATATCCCTGATGGGCTGAAGACAGTGCCTCAACTGCAAAGCATCTCACTCTCACAACCAGGCTGGAAACGTATGAGGCATCAAAAATAATGTCACATTTATTAGGGAAGCAATTCAAGTGCAAAACTCACCGAGGGATATAGGGAGCTGACTACATGCAGAAATCAAAGGGAACCCTTGATGGAAAAGAAATGTTTAGCCACTATGTTCAAAGGCTCCCTAAATCAAAGACAAACTCCTTCTTTAATCAAGGCCATTGACCGAGGCTGAAAGCACAGAGAACTGCCAGCAATTCCTGCAGCGTTGCTTTTCACAGCAGGGCTGCAGGTGCTGATGCTCTTACACCCAGTAGTCTTCCCCAGCATCCTGTATCCGTGTCCTGGGAGCAACTCTTGGCACTCAAAACACAGCAGTTTTGTGAGGACAATAAAACTCAACCATCAGCCATCCAAACATCCCAGCACCCCTGGTTTTAGCTGCAGGAAAATTTCAGCCTGTGCCTCTGAGCTTGAGGAGTCATTAGGAGAAGGAGCAAGTGTTAATTGGGCTGTATCTAATCTCAGCCCGACTCAGGGGTCAAGAGCTGTTAGCTAAAGTTTATCAGCAGTGTTTGGCCATCATTTATCAGCTTTGGGGAGATTGGGCTAGGACAGGTGTGCAACATGCTGACGCACAGATGGGGTCAGGGTGTATTGATTTTCCCAACTGGAGAGCGGATACCAGCCATTAACAAGCACACATTTGTTGTGGTTAAAGCAACCAGCAGGAACACGAGATGCTGGTAGGGAAAGAGCTGGCCAAGAATGAAGTGCACATTTATGAATGGACTTGTGAAATAACGTGGATCTCACAGTGATTTGTGGCAGCACATCTCTGAGGAAAAACCATTTCTGGAAACAGGCTCAGTGTTTTCCATCTCTGCTGAGCTTTATGTTCAGAATCAGAGTCCAGCAATGTTATACCCAGCTCTATCTCCTGTCTGCTACTAGTTTTCCCTTTCCTCCCAAAATGTCTTTTCTATCTGTCTGTGAAAAAGCTCATTTCAAAATCTCTCTATAGATCACAGGAAGAAGAAATGTTGTCAGAAATTAAAGCCTTATTTCATCATTTGCATTAGTTTTCTCTTCCTATCCTCACCTTTCTAATTCTTTTAATAGGCATTTTTTTCCTATGGAGCTAAGCAGGCTGAGAGCTCTCCACTGGAAAAACCTCATCTCCTCTATTTGTCCAAAATGGCACAGTGAGCTGGACCAAAGAGCTTTAGCATCTTCTAGCCATATGTTTCATTGAAATTAGAAGTATAATACTGTTTTTCCTATTTCTGGGCCAGTTCTGGGAGCAAATCATGTATCAATAGCCATTAGTGCTGCCAATGGAACTCACAGGAGTAGCTAGAAATGCCAAATATTTCTGGGGTTGTGATGAAAGTCATTTGCAGTATATTTGGTTTTGTTGATCAACTGGCTTACAAAGTGATGGAAAATATTACAAAAGCTTGACAAAAACTTTGACAAAATGTTTTCAAGAAATTAGGGGAAAATGTGAAAATATCCTGTATTTCAGACTTCCACTAAAAAAATCTCCTTGTCCTGGAGACAGTGGGTTAGCCAAGGACCACCGAGGGGCTGTTGCTTCTCTGCTGGCTTCTGACAGCTTTTGTGGAAAATATCAGTTCATCCAGTTGTCTTGTGAACCTCTGCAAGTATAACGACTCCACATCCTTTTTTTGGTCCAGCATCAGTGTTTGTCCACTCTCATGGTGAATGTTTTTTTCCTACTGTCCCATTGGGATAACCCTTCCTGCAGCTTGTCTCTGCCATCTCCCACTCTTTTGCTGTTTAGGTCTGGGAGGGCTTTGGTTCTGTCTTCTCCCCATGTCCTGCCAATCCTTCAGCTCCTCACACCAGCTCTGCAGCCAGGACAATGCACCCAGAGCTCACCTGGGTGAGTTGGGGCAGCCAACTTTCTAAAGAGCCAATTTCAGATATCATCCCTTGAACCTCACCTGAGGGAAAGAGCAACAGCCAGAGAATCACAGAAAGGTCTGAGTTGGAAGGGGCCCTAAAGATCATCCGTGGACTGGGACACTTTATCCTAGACCAGGCTGCTCCAAACCCTGTCCAGCCTGGCCATGAACACTTCCAGGGATGGGGCAGCCACAGGTCCCTGGGCAATGGACAGCAGCTGCAGGCAGACAGGATCTTTTATGCAAACAGGACCAGGCACTAGAGATCCAGGATCCTTACCAAGAGTGGCTCATACCAGAGCTCTTAAGTTACCTCATAAACACTTCAGAGTGAGATCCAGCCCTGGACAAGGGACATGTGGTCCTTGGGAGCAGAGACAGAGCTGCCTGAGCCGAGCAGAAGGACAGATTAGACTGGATCATCCCCGCCTTAGTCTGACCCCGAAAGGACAGGGACCATATGCTTCCCATCTTGTTTAGCTCCATGCAAGAGGGAGTGGGCACAGGGTGCTGCTTCGAGTTGGAGAAAGGGGGAGTGATTCGCTGGAGGAGATTGAAATCTGTGTTTGCCCAATTATCAGCCGCAGTGCTTAATCACTCTGCCCTGGATCTCTCCGGCAGCCGCAGGGGCAGTCGGATGTGGAGGCGGGAGGCAGATAGGATTTAATAAAGAAGCAATTTTATGAAGGAATACTTTGCTTTTGGCATTTTCTGTAGGAGTAGGAAAAATGATCCTTTTTTTTTCTTTGGTAATGCCGGGGAAAGCGAGAAAAGCAGAGCTCCATGTTTCAGCTCCTGAGGGATCAACCCCATATGCTCTCACTGCCTCTACATCCCATGGAGATCCTGCAAGACACCCAAGGAGAGGGGCATGAGGGATCAGGGGAGAAAGGGAGAAAAGCAGAGGAGCTGGCACCCCCTGCACTGACCCAAGATCCCAGCTGCAAGGGACAGAGCCCCAAGGTCACCAGAGCTGACCAGTCCAGAGTTATTCCCAGCAGGCACATGCCATCACCCAGTGAGTCACAGCAGAGGTGGGAAATGTTTCCATGGACTGAGCCCTTGGGGTTTGGTGTCGCTGAGAGATGGGAGGGAAGAGGCAAACAGGCCAGGAGCTGGGCTGGGAACTCCACACCAGGCTGGGAACTCCACCCCAGCCAATGTCAGCCAGTAGTCCTCACAAACACAGAGCCTGTCCCCAGCACATTCATCCTCCTCGGGAAGCGTTTGATTGGCATCCAGTCACGGTCTCTTCTGAACAGCCCAACAAGCTGTGATTTATGTGATGTCTTTGTCTTCAGACACTGCTGTCAGCAATACCCATTCCCAGGCAAAGCTGCCGATGCCTGCAGATTTCCAAAGGTTTCTCTCATGGACGCGCTGCCCTTGCTGAAGGATAACAGAAGCTTTAGTAAAAGTAGGAATGATGATTTGGTAATGCTATCCTGTAGCTTTGCCCAGTCCCCTCCCCAGAAACCAGAGGTCCCAAGTTCAGGATTTCCAGAACAGAAAAGAAAACAAATTGATCTGCTGTCCTGGGCTCCAGAGATTCTCCTGCAGCTGGAGAAAATATGTGATGCTTTCTCAGCAGCTACTCACAGGATCCCTTTTCCTAAACTGTCAGAATGTTCAATATCTTCCATGCACCCAGAGCAACAGAATAGCTTTCTCAGCATTAAATGGGAAAGAATTCAAGACAAAAATCACTACCAACCGAATTATGGCTTGGGGTTTTTTTGTGTTTTGTTTTTTTCTGCAGGAAAAATCAGTGTTTGAGCAGTATTCCCTGGACAGAGAAGCAGATGATCACTGCACTCCACTCTCACCTTGCTGATGCAAAAGAGCTTGGTCTGTCTCACAAAGCTTTCAAAACCACCTTGGATACCACGGGCAAGGTCTTGGCTACCCCTGCAAGATCCAGGCCTGGCAAGTAACACAAACTCAGGCATTTTTAGCTTTTAAATCCAACACAAGCAGCATTTTGGACCCAAAAGAGCTTTGATCATCTTGGGAACTGGTTTTTGTGACACCTCTAGGTTTCACATTTGCATCAGCCTTTCTCCAAATTTCACTCATCCCACCCATTGCAGGGCAGCAGCAAAGTCTCCAACTGCCTTGCTGAGATCCTGAGCACTGAGGAGCCTCTGGTGCCTGTCCTTCATGAATCCCAAGGAAGGCCCCACAATCTCCACCAAGGCACCAAGCTCAGGAATGGCACCAGCACAGGGCCATGGTGCAGGTCTTGGTCACACAACCCCTTGGTGAAAGGGGTTGGGAACTGCACAAGGAGCTCAGCTCCTGCTTTAGCCCATTCTCTCTCTGGTTCAGGAGAAGGCTGGAAAATGTGAACCACCCCAAATGAAACGCCATTGTTTGGGAGATGCCATTATTTGGGAGAGGCTTAAGGACCATTTATGACTTCTAAGCTGTGATTCATGATCATCTGGGTCTGGTTTGTGATCTTTGAATGCTTTTGACTGGTGACTCTGTTGGTTTCCCGGGGGCACTGGTGGCTTTCTCTTTGTACATCATGTCTCCACAAAAAAACAAATTCCAGCCCTGGTTACAACAAGTGATCCTCCAGTCTGTCATGGAGGGACCATCACAGGGAAATAGGTAGTTTCCCAGATTTTTAATTCCCCTGCAATGGAATTTTTTATTGCTTTGCAACACTTTACTACTGAAATGAATCTAACTTGAAAACACTCAGGTTTGGCCAAAAGACAATACAGAAATTCATCCTGCAGAAAGAGAATCTCCTCTTCCTGCTGGTCCATGTGGAGGCAGACCTGGCAGTTCAACTTGCCCCTTCCCCTCGTGCCTTGTGTAGCATCAACTCTCTCTCCAAGTGCTCCCAGGATCCAGGAGGAGAGACCATCAGCAACTGCAGAGATCTCATGTCCTACACCATGTGTGGTGGCCAACAAGGTGGCCAAGGGGACGCCATCCCATGCCAGCACCTGCTTTGGGACCCGCCTGTCCCCTCTATTTCTCCACGACAGGCTCAGCAAGTCACACAGCATGGCTGGCAGAGCCTCCTGACTCATTTCTCTGCACTCCTCCAGCTGATGTGTTTGGAGGAACACGCTGCTCTGACAAGGTGACACATCCTGAGAAAGCCCACACTGCCGAGCACGGTACCAGGAGCACCCAGTGCAGTAGCAGTTTGCAGCTCTTTTTCCTTCCTCCCCAGTCAAATAAGCCCCAAGCATTTCTGTTTGATTTTCCTGAAGGATATTGAATTGTTGTCAATCAGGAGAGAGGAGCTCTGAAATCCCCTATTTTTGAAGGCATCTCATAAAGACACAGCTGTCAGTGGAGACGCTTGGAAAGGAAGAGCATCCTAACAGAGACACTGCATTAAAACCCAAGTGTGCCTGCTGTTCAGCTGCAGCCTATGCTGGAATCTTCTTTTGGCAGAGGCAACTGCCCTTGAGTCTGTTGGTTTGGCTCAATTCGTTATGGAATAATTAAGTTCAGTCCATTGCACTGCATAATCTGGAGTTTCTTCAACCTTCCTCAGTAGCAAAGTACTTAATCTCATCCAGCTCTGGGAGCAGTTGGGAACATGAAAATCAGGCAGTGCAAAGCTATCAGGAGCCTAAGCAGTAAGAGGATGAAGAGAGAAGTGTCCAGGAGGCAGGGGAAGGTCAGCAGCCTGCCTGTGCTTTGATGCCTCTGACTTCTGGAGGAAGGAGAAAACCATGGCATTACACACACTCAGAATGTCCCAGGAGCCAGCACAGTTGCCACCTGCAGAGCATAAACAGTGAGGATTTACCCATCAAACTCAAGTCTGGAAACGCGCCTGAATGTTTCCAAGGAATCTGAGAAAAAGCGTTTCTGTTCCTGGACAATCCAAACTATCACATTTCCTGGCTACAGCAAGGATCTCTAAACTGAAAAATGTGTTTTACCAGGAGTGGGCACGCCCTAAACATGGGTAATCAGAGAAAATCTTTTCAGCACTGCTCTATTTACATGTCTTAGACTGAGGAGGAAAAATAACAGGGGACAGCATTGGACTGAGATGAACCTCTTTCAGCTATAAAAAATGATCATCCCTCCCTCCCTTGCTCCTCAGAGGGTGATAACACCACCTGAACCATTGTTCCAGGCACACTAAAGGATTGTTGTCTGTGCTCAAAGGTCCACTAACACCCACCCCAGCTCCTGAGAGCTGCTGAGCAGGTCATAGCCAAAGCCAGCTTTACTCTCTGAATTAATAAAATAACAGGTGTCACTAGGAGCAGTTCTTTCTGCCTCATGTTGCAGGTCAGCCCAAGGGAGAACAGAGGGAAACCCAGTCAAGAGGGAGGAATCTCCCCATGACCACTGAAGCAAAATCAAAAGAGATGTTTGTGGCAGGGGAAAGCACCCTCCAGAGCCACGTTGGGAATGGGGTATCCCTTGGACAACGGAGCAGCTGCCAACGGAGCTGAGATTTCTCCCTCTCAAACAGCTCCTTGAATTGCTCTTGGCATTGACTTTTTCCTGTTCAGCTAATTAAAAATCTGTCTTTGAGTCATAAGCCCCCATTAGTAATAATTTGCTTTGCACTTCTCCAGTGATTTATGGCTGAGATATCAAAGTGCTTTAGAAACATTAATTAATCCTTCTAATCCCCGAGGGACTGATCCACTCCCTGCAATGCACCATTGGTGGTGTAAGTGTAGGAAATCCCCAGGGTTTACTCCCAGCTGCAGGCAGGGAGAGGGGAAGGGAGCAGTGGCTGACCCAGCAGCTCATTTCAGCTGCTGTCTGCAATCAGGGATGTGCAGTCAAAACAGCAGCACTGAATATGCAGCCAGGAGCCAGCCCAAGGCACAGGCAAGCTCTGCTCTCCAGGAGCAATCCTTGCTCCCATTCCTGCCTGCCCAGGGAGGGAGGGGAAGCTGCAGCACCCCAGCTCTGCTCTGTGGATCACACCAGGAACGGTGTGAGTGGATCAGAGCCATCTTCACCCAGAGGTAGCTTCACCCTGCAAGTGGCAGCAGCAGGGTCATTGATCAAAGCCACAGTGCTGCTAATTGTATTTCCTTTGCTGGCCTGCCCATTTCTCCAATATTGGCTCTTTGTACAACGTTGCTTTATCAAAGCTTGGAGTGCAGACATAGGGCTGACCCCCACATCTGGGACAGGGCCCCAGTCCTTGCTGGAGATAAGGATTGTCACCTCCATTGGCTTGGGAGAGGCTTTCATCCTTGCGCCCACCAATGAGCCAGTTGCCACCTGGTGTTGTCCCCGTGCTTTGAATGTTGTCACCACAGGACTGCAGGGTGGAGCTGGCTTTGTGGTATGTTGCCAGGAATGGGGAAAGGTATAAAAGTCCCAGCAGACTGCCAGAGACAGGATCTCTGAGACACAGGAGTGTCCCAGTTTCTCTCCGCTGTGCTCAGTAAAACAACACCTTGACCATGAAGGTAGCTGGAGTTTTCCTGCTCCTCTCCCTGGCACTCTGCTTCTACCAAGGTGAGTCCAACATTTTGCTTAGGAGCTATTTCCTCTCCTTGCTAAAGCTCCCAGGTCTGCCACAAGGGAAGGTGAGTGTGGGAAGAGAGCAGCTGGTGCTGGGACCTTGCTGTGGCCCTGGGCAGGGAATGCTGCAATGGCCAATGTGCATTAAACCTGTGCCTGTCTGTGAGCAATCCTAAAACAAAGGCTTTGGAAGGGTGCACTAGCTCCCAAAAATGAGCAGACCTGCTGGGCTGACGCTCTTTCTTCAGGGGTAGGATGTGTCCTGTGACTGGTGATTTCTAGGACAGTGTGATCCTTTCAGAGTGAATAGGTGCTATTCTGGTTTTAAAAAAGCAAATCCAAGAAGACAGGAAATGAATCTATGCAAGGGAAAATGCAGCTCTCACTACTAAAGCCAATGTTTAAGCCAACTGTGTTTTCAAAATCCCATATGGTGCAGAGGGATGAGAACATGAGCTGTTGCTGCTCCTCAGGTCCTGCTTTAGTGGGCTCATTCCAAACAGGAGGGTGCTTCTGAGGCAGGTCCTCTGTCATCCTGTTTACTGCACAGAGGCTGCCATTGCAGGGCTGTCTGAGCACAAAATCTGGGCTCATTTCAGATGAACTGAGCATGTAGTGAGCTGCAGCTCCTGGATTTGGACTAGTGCTAGCCTAAAGAAAAATCCTTGTAATATTAAACAGTGTGGCTACCAGCTCCTCAGCACCAAAATGTTTCACTCTATTGGGTCATCTGGTTGTTAATATAGATGTAGTATAAATCCTCCATGTAGATAACTTCTGGGTTTATTTTAAAAAAACAGGATCTTCTTCTCAGTTCTGCCTTTTGCCAAAGAAATTCAGGTTGTTTTTCAAAACACACCCACTGCGTGTTCCACCCATGTGATCCCAGCTGCCAGCTCAGGGCCAGCTTCTCCCTGGGGAAGTTCTCCAAAGTCATGGCTTGGTCCCACCAGCTTTGATGGGACACCTCAGGGTCTCCTTCTAGTAGAGACTTTCAACAACTTGTCTTTTGCTCTGTTTGCTTGTGGTAAAAACTGAGTAACAGTAGAAAAATCGCCCTGGATTTACTCCAGCACCTGCCCAGTGTCAGCAGGAGTTTCTCAGTTACTCATGAGCATGTGATAAGACAGGACAAAAGCCACCTTTGCTCCCTGACAGCGGGCAGGTGACATCTCTAGAAGTGCATTTTGCCTTGGCAGGGCCTTGCACCATTACAGTGTTTCTGCCAGGGGAAAGAGGGTGACATAGCAGAGAGGGATCCAGCTGAGAAATGTGGGAGATCCAAGGGAAGAAATTATTTTCTAGGACAAAGTTGTCTGAGTCCTCAGCCTAAACTGTCTTTATTCTGTCCCACTTGAATGAAACCAGCCTGAGTGATGGGTGCTAAGGTGTCTTCTCTCTCTCCCTCTCTCTCTCTTTTTCCTCTTTCTCTAGGAAATGCTGAGATGGATGCAGCTGCTGCCAGAGGAACAGAGGTGAAGTTTCCTGTTTTATGTAGCACAAGGCAGCACTAACCCACACACTGGGGAGCAATCATTGCTAAATACAGTGAAGCAGAGTGTGTTGACAGCCCAAGGATGCCAGTGCCCAGGAACCTCCTTCCATCTGCTGTGCCACAGCAAAATCCCAGTGGTGATACTGGTTTTCCACTGCATTTCCACCAAACACTGAAGGAAAAGTTCCTAAAAAGATAAATATTGCTGTTACCTGCCAAGAAAGTCAGAAATCCCCTTAGTCTCTGGCTTGCAAGTGTGAGGACAGGTATTGCTGTGGCATAAAAACAAAAAGTGGGAAGAATGTGCTCTGGCAATGCCCATGGAGCACTATTTACTCTACACTGTTACTCCTAAGGGTGTGCAGCAGTGCCAGGTGGAGTTCTGCTAGCCAAGGGACACGGTGGCAGATGGCCCCAGTGTTTCTGGGAGCTCATAGCAGAGCTCTGAGGATGGGTTATGAAGATAGACAAAATGTGCACCTCTCTGGGAAAGCAAAGAGAGGTAAATTAAGAACAGGCTTAACATTTTCAAAATTAACCTTCTGTGTCTCCAGCCATCTTGTGACAATTTCAACCTGAGAAGAGGGTGTACAAGGGAGTTTGAGCCCATCTGTGGCACGGATGACATCCTGTACAGCAACGAGTGCCTGTTGTGCCTTCACAACCTGTGAGTATCTGGAACTGCTGCAAGTCTAAACACCACACAGATGAGGGCTACCACATATATCCGGGATTTCCTAGAAAGAAAGCAGTTTGCATGCAGCTGGGTGGAGCCTGGGCAGCAAGCCCAGCACATCTGGCACGGGTCTGGCCTCCTGCACAGATGCTGCACCCGCTGCTCTGAGCATGTGGGCTCCAGCTGTGCAATGGGCTCGCTGTGTGTGGCTCACAGCACACACACTGCCCACAAACAAACATCTCCCCATACCTGCAGCTGCCAAGCAGCAGCGAGCACTGGCAGGCATCCAGGATCTCAGACAAATGGCAAAGTCCTCCAAGTATGCCCACATCTAGCACACGGGCTGAAGGATATTTTTCCAGATGACCTCAGATGCGTGGTGGCTGAGGGAAAAAACTGTGTTTTTCCACCCCAGAAATTTATAGCTGAGCTCTGCTTTCTGTCTTCTCTGCATATGAAAGGATACAATTTGCTCTGGGTATTTTTAAGAATGAGTTTTATATTTAATCTGTGCTGGTGCCAGATTGCACTGTTCTAGCAGAAGGCCAGGTCCAAATGCTAAGGGTGTCTCTGGCAAGACTTGATACATTTCATCTGGCTTGGGCCCTAGGTAATGTAAAATATATTTATACATTGGGAGCACTCTGTGTCAGACAAGTGAAGGAATTACTTCCTACTCGATGCTATTAAGTGTTTCAAAAATCTCTTTTGGGAAGATTGAGTCTTATCTGGAGCCAGATGTCCCAGTCTGCAGGGCTAAGGGAGCTTCACCCTTGACTTCACCTGGTGTAGGCAGGGATTTTTGGTGATCAGGCTCACAGGCCCATCTGCCATCAGCAGACACATTTGTAGCAGAAGCTCAAAGTCCAGCTTTTCTGTCTCTGGATGCGTGGGCTTGTGGAGCCAAATTCTGCTTTCAGGAGCATCGCCTCCCTGCTAACTCTGCAGGAACAAGGAACAGAATCCAGATCACCAGGAAAAAAACCAAGAGCCTGGATAAATATTGTCAGCTGGGTCGTCCCCTCTTTGCTTCATTAACCCAGGCTGCTGCCACATATTCTGTTCCTGGCCTGCTCAAACGCTGGTTCACCTTTCAAGGCTGAGTATGATGCAGTCAGGCAGAGAGAGGCTGAGTGGGATCTCCTCAGCAAAGGCACCACAGTTAATGACCCAGCACGGCCTGGCAGGGTGGTAATGACCCTGCTGGAAGCCAGCAGCCCAGCACCAGCTGTCCCTGTATTGTGCAACAGATGGGGGTGGGAGGTTCATCAGACACAACATCATTAGGGCTTTGGCCACAGCCCAGGAGCAGGGTAAAGTGAGCAAGGAAGGCTCCACAGTCAGCTGTGCAAAGTGGCATCCAGGATGCTCCATCTCCCCAGAGCAGAGAGCAGCTTCAGAGGGGATGGGAGAGTCCAGTGCTCACAAAAAGGAAATTGGGGTACAAGAAAGAGAAAGGCTGAGCTGGTGGTGTATTCAGAGCTGGCCAGGAGTCAGAGGAGGGATGGGATGGGATGGGATGGGATGGGATGGGATGGGATGGGATGGGATGGGATGGGATGGGATGGGATGGGATGGGATGGGATGGGATGGGATGGGATGGGATGGGATGGGATGGGATGGGATGGGATGGGATGGGATGGATGAGAAGCTGGTGCTGCATCCGCCTTGTGTTGACAGGAGCTGCATTCCCAGAGCTCCTAAAATCCTCTTTGTGCAAGCTCTGAGCAGCTGGAAATGTGCTGCTCCTGTGGGTCACAGCTCTGAGCCTTGCACCTCCCCTGTTCTGTTCTGTTCTGTTCCCAAGTGATGGAATTCTGAGGTTAGGAACAGCCCCTTGGTCTCCTGGCCAGGGCCATCTGGGCTGGGCACCAGGACTCTGAAGCTGCCTGGTGCCAAATGACTTGGGGGAGAGATAAACGGAGTGTCCTCATCTCTAAAGCCTTGGTCCGTGGGGAGAAGTCAGCCGGGGGCAGGATGAAGTGTCATTTGCAGTTTTGTGTGTGCAACTGGCCTGACAAGAGCTGGAAGCCTGCAAGGAGTCTGGGGATAACTGAGCATCTGGCGGGTCCCTGCGGCAGCAGTGCCTCACTTGTCGCCTCTGGTCACGTCACTGTGACCAGCATGCAAAATGCTTTTTTGCAAAACGCAAATCGTTTTACCAGCATTTCTCTAACACACCTGAGAAATGGATCTGTCTTTTCCAAAGAGGAGAACATCATGATTCTGTGTGAAAATGTAACAATTTAGAGAATCAAGTCCACTATTGGACAAAAAGAAGAAAATAGGTTTTTTAAGATACCTTTTTAATATTTTCCTCACTTTTGCTGCAGAAGCAATCAGGAGGGGAGGCTGGGAGCAGGCCAAACCCAAGTGAGACACAGTGATGGTCTTTTGTTTCTAAAACCTACAAAACAAATTCGTAACCTTTATTGTCTGCAGTCAGACAGGCATTAGAGGTGTCTCAGTGCTGTCCTGCAGCACAGAGGTGAATTATCCTGCCAGGAGGTGTCAGAAAGCACTCTTGAGCTTATTGGAATTAATTAACACATGTCCATGGTAACCCTGAACTCCCTGTCAAGAATATGTGGCCTTGCTTGCTGTGAATAACACTTAGATGATGATTTAAGCAGTATTTTCCTTTCTTTCCGCCTTTGTCCTCTGAGCCAGGCTCTGCTGTGTCTCAGGGACCCAAAGGCTGCCCCCCAACACTTTTAACCTCTCTTCCAGGGAAAGAAGCAGCCACGTGCGCATCAAGAACAGAGGAATGTGCCGAGCTTCCCGCATCAGCTCCCCTGTAAACTGAGGCACAACTGTTCCAGAGATGAGCGCACCAAGCTGTCCCCTCACCTGCTCAAATCCCCAATAAAATGGAAGCATCGCCATGTCTTGTGCTGGGATTTCTTACACACACAGCAATCCCCCTCTCCCCAACACTTAAAGCACCTTCCTGGAAAATATGGTTTGTTCTGGTGATGCCCGTGAAGAGCTGTGAGCAAATTACTGACAGAGCCCGAGGGAGAAGAGATGTTATGATCTGGCATAACAGGGAGGCTCTTGTTTTGCATCAAGAATCTTATTTTCTTTTCCTAGGGACTTCCAGTGTTCGAGCAATAGAGTTTTAGCATTCTCATGGCTTGCAATTGCATTTGCTCAATACAGGGCACTAAATCCCTTGCTCCAGAGCCTTTTCCAGGAGAAAGAACCCAACAAGTCATCTCCATGCTGACCTATCTCCAGCCTTGTCTATATGACATTGCCCCATGACATGGTCCCTGTGCACCAAGTGTCACCAGCTTCAAGCTTGTCCTGCAGGTCACAGCTACCCAGTGCCTCAGAAAACCAAAAAGATTCCATTTTTCCAGGGATTTTTTTTTCCCCCCTCTACTGGCCTTGGTGAGCTTTGCCTGAGGGCTGTGGGCTGGCAGGATGGGAGATGCCTTTCCAAGAAGGACTTGAAGGTGCTGGTGGATGAGGTTGAACACGAGCCAGAAATGTGCACTCACAGCCCTGAAATCAGCCTCGTCCTGGGCTGCATCCAGAACAGGGTGGGCAGCAGGGGGAGGGAGGGGACTCTGCTCTGATGAGACCCTCTTGCAGTGCTGCATCCAGCTCTGGGGACCCCAACATAGGAAAAACCAGGGGTTGTTGGAGCAAGTCCAGAGGAGACCACAAAGACACTCCAGGCTCAGAGATCTGGGAATGTTCAGCCTGGAGAAGAGAAAGCTCCTGGGAGACTTTAGAGCCCCTTCCAGTGTCTAAAGGGGAACCAAGAGAGAGTTTTTGTAAGAGCTTGGAATGATGGGACAAGGGGGGATGGCTTCAAACTGACAGAGGGCAGGACTAGGTTAGATATTAGGAAGGAGTTTTTTGCCATGAAGGTAGTGAGAAACCGGAATAGGTTGCCCAGAGAAGTTGTGGATACTCCATCCACAAAGATTCAAGATTAGGCTGGAGGAGGGAGCTCTGAGCAACCCCGTCTCGTTGAAGATGTCCCTGCCCCAAGGGGGGTTGGACCAGATGCCCTCTAAAGGTCGCTCCCCTCCCATCCCATTCCGTGGTTCCGCGGTTCCGCGGGCAGGACGCGGAGTGCGGGTTCCTGCACGGAGCTCGGGAGGAGCTTTCGGCACTGGAGGCCGCTGTTGCTCCGCTGCAGCCGGGGCCGCTGCCGGAGCCGAGCCCGCAGCTGCATCCCGCAGCTGGATGCCGCAGCTGGATTCCGCAGCTGGATGCCGCAGCTGAATCTCGCAGCTGCATCCCGCAGCTGCATCCCGCAGCTGGATGCCGCAGCTGGATGCCGTGCTGGTCCTGCCAGCCCTGCCGGGAGGCTGGGAGCCCCTCAGGTGGGGTAGCCGAGGCACTCAGCCTGTCCTTCACCCCCCGGGAGCCACGGGCAGGTTTGTGGGGATGTTCTGCCCAGGGAGCTGCAAGGACAGGAGTGGTGCCGGCGGGTGTGCCCTGAGCTGGAGGGATGTGTCTGTGTCTGCCTGGCACTGGTGCTGGCACTGCACTGCCAGCTGCTCCCTGTAGAGCTGAGCAGCCCCCTGTTTGTGCCAAAGGGCTGTTGTGAGTCAGCCCAAAACAGCCTGAGCGTTTGGAGTTGGGGATCAAACCCTCATGAGGTTCCCTAGGATTCGTAGCCCTTCAGTAAATGACTGTTTGTATTTGGGGAAAATCCAGAGCTTTGTTCTTAGGAAATCCTGGACTTCACTGTGGGTAGAAAGATGAGTTCTCTTTATGAAGTGGCTGAAACAAACACCAAAAAAAAATATGCATGATCCAGCTGAGAGAGCTCCAGTGCTCATTTTAAATTTCAAATATGGCCAGATGCAGCTGGAGGGGGAGAAGCACAGGCTCCTCTTCTCAGATCTGCCAAAGAGAGTCAGCAGTCGAGGGAGAGATGAAAAACGACTCGCTTTGCCCATATGTAAAATTAATGCACTAAAGGTGGTAGTCCCGAATAGACTTGGGACTGTGAATTGCCTTGACATCTTTGCACACAGGGTATCCTGGAAGGATGCTTCCCAGAGCTGGGATATTGCTGATTCTGCTGCATCATAAGAAATGGAGCATAGCTTTTATCCAGGGAGATCTCTGGAAGTGAGGCTGGCAGGAGAGGAGACTGATCCTCCCTACGCTTCTTTCACTGCTCTTGGATTTTGTGGCATGGCTAAACCCACCTTAGCCCCAGACTCATCCCAGTTGGTTCCTTCTACCCAGCAGAACACTGAAAAGTGCACTGAGGCCAGTTTATGCCCGGCAAAACATCTCTCCTGCCTGTGCCATTTCTGGGAAACATCACCCAGTGTTAGCCAAGAGCATTTCTTTGATGAAGTGAGGTGCTGACCGAGCCTGCAAAGCAGCAGGTCCCGTCAGCCGCACGGCTGAGCGCAGCCTGCGTCTCCCCAGGCACTGTTCTGATGAGAACTGGCATTCCTGCTAAATGTCAGCCACATCAGTTTCACAGCAAGGTCCGTATCAGCCTGGAGATTATGGGAAGCAGCAGGTCAGGGCCACTCTGTACATCTGCACAGCGGGGGCACACCAGGCAGAGCCAGCGGTAAGTTTCCAGGAGGGAATGGTTCCTGTCCATATTTCAATTTTGGCTTGAACAAGGGCAAATCTGAGGTGCAGGTGTAAAGTTTAGACTCAAAAGCTGGTCTTCTGCTCCCATAAGAGTTTTTTCCTGAAGCCGAGGAAGGGAATGCTTCATCCAAGCTGCTCCTCTGCCATCTGATCCCCAGCAGAGCCTGGAGCTGTCCTGCCAGCAGCCAGCCTGACTTTTCTGAGACACCAGCTTGCTTTCCTGTGTCTACATGATGCTGTTTCCAGTGCTGGTGAGACGGCAGGGACAGAGCAAAAGGGAGAGTGACAGGAGCAATGGCTTCGATTCTTGGTTTCTTTGTTTAAATAGCTGCAGCTCTTCGGGCTCCTTCCCAGGGCAGTGCTTCTGGCCATGTGTTTGGAGCCCTGAACACGTTTTGAATGATGCAGCGAGGAGAAAACAGGACTTGCCAAATCAGAGGAAGGGCTCAGCCATCCACCTCCCTCCTCTTTGCCTTCTGGCTGCTCCCAGAGGGCTCAGCCAGGGCAAAAACAGAAAGACCAAGAGCACATGGTGGGTGAGGAGAATCCCAAAGGATGGTACAAAGGGTTTGGCATTTACTGCCCTGAGGAAGCTCAGGCAGAGAGCAACGCAATTCCTGCCCCAGTGCTGCAGTTCCTGCCCTAGTGACGCTCTGCTCACAATAACAAGAAATTTAATGACAAAGGGGGGAAATTCCAAAAATATCCTCAGTGGCTGAGACAGCCAGGGCTCCAGAAGAAAGCAGGACACCCACAGCCTGCCTGCCCTGGGAGCACCAGCACATCCTTGGGAGGAGCAGGTGGTTTGAAAGCTGGCAATGTTTCCCTTCATCTCCCCCCTCCTGCCCTCCAGGGGCATCTCTCCTCCAATCCTTCACCAGGATTTGCTGTTTGGGTGGAAGCTTTTGAAAGCAGGGCTGCATGTCTGTGCCTCCAAAGCAGCCCTGGGTACTGCCAAGCCTCAGGAATGTCACAAGAGTGACAGAAACCAGACAGCCAAGGACAGAAGGCCCAGGGGAGCATTTTCAGATCAGGAAAACATGTTTCTTTAAATTGAGACTTTTCTGCCACTAAAAATTCTTGTAAAATTCAGCTGGGGAAGCCCTTCCCCCTCCACCTTCTGGAACACTTTCCTGAAGCTCCCACCTGGGAGGCAAAATCTATTTCCACTGCCAGTGGCATTTGACTTCATGATGTCATGGTAGCATACTGTGAATTCAGGTTTAGAACTGGACTGAGGGACTTCAGTGAAATGCAAGACCCAAGCTGAGAAGAAGCCCTGCTTGGAAGAGGCAGCTTTGGTACCACCCTTGCCCACTGCATCCTTCCCTAACATCCCCCTGATAAGAAAGTTTCTATTTTAGCCACGCTTTCAACACCAGATTTGTTTTCCCAGTCTGGAAATAAGCAGAGCCTCCTCAGATTTGCTGCAGCTGCCAGAGGGCACTTTCCATGAGGCATGTTCAGTTCTAGGAGATTTATTTTGGGGGAGCTGAATTAAACTCATTTTGGTGGGCTGGCAAGGAGAGCTCCCCTTTGCAGACACCCCATGGGAGCCCATCTGCTGCTGGAAAGGCTCCTGTGTGCTATGATGCTTCCACATGCCACCTCCCAGAACTGGCCTTTGGCAAAGGATGCAGACAGAGGTGTTCCAGTGCCCAGGGCAGGGCAGAGATCCAGAGCCTGCTCTCCTTGATGGGTACAGAGCCACTTCAGCTGCTGCTGTTGTTACAACCTCAATGAGAGATGTCAGCAGTGCCAGCAAATGCAAACAGTTTTGTCATGGTGGAGAGGCAGCTGCCAGCCCAGCACAGCAGCACTGCTGTGGCAGAGGGTCACGCTGCCAAGCTTGAGGCCACTGAAGGAAATACCAATTGGTTCCACCCGAGTGGGAAATGACAGTGTTAATGCTCTGCAAAGGAAAAGTCTGCCTGGAATGGAAGGATGCTTTTAAACTGCAAATTTCCTTTCATCTAAACCACAGCTCAGGCTACATAGGGAAAAGCTGTCCTTGGCAAATGTATGGGAATGAGCTGGAAGTGGCTCTGCACCGATACAGAGAGGCTGTCCCCAGAGCTTAGTGGGGCTGGAGCAGGATCACTGCTAAATAAGAGAGTGGACACTTCTCAGCAGCAGGCTGAAACCGCCCTGATAACCACAGACACGGCACAAATAGCCACAACTGGAGCTGCACATTTGAAGCCAGATCTCAGCTTTTGCTTTCTAATGTCTCTGAGCTGTTCCAGAGAAGTCAGATGACAGCAATAGTTTGTATTTCCCTCTATCAAAGGACAGTAAGCTTCCAGGAGTCGGGAGCATCCAAAGTGTTCCACAGACAGCGAAGCAGCCCTGCCAATGTTTCAACACTGCTTTTCTGGCCTTTATCTTTCATCAGGCACACTCCACTTTACAGCAAGGACAGGAGGGGCTGGAAGTGCCAGCTCTGCGTGGTGCTGGCACGTGAAGCTGGATTCCTTAGCTCTGCACACTGTTGGAGACCTCCCGGCGCTGCAGTCGGCATTAGCACTGCAGGTGGCTCAGAAGTTCTGCTTCCTTCCAGCTAAGCAGCACAGCTCCTGGAAAGCTCCCAGGCAAAGGTCCTGCCCTTCACCTATGCCAGAACAATAACCTGTTGTTGTAGCACGGCTCAGCAGGGCTGGATTGCAGACTTTTTCCAATAGCTTCAGCGCTTTTCTAGCTGCAAAAGGATGCCACAAATAGAAAATTGCGTGTGAGGTTTAACCCAAACGGGTTGCTGGCCTCTGAGAGAAGGTTGGATCCTTCCTTGCACACCTTGGCATGGATTTAGGTGGCGATCCACCCCCACACCTGCGTGGTGGGGTGCTGGGAAGCTCTTCTTTGCTGGCAGATGGTACAATGTGGCTTGAAGCCACAAAGGCAATAGGTCAGTGTAAGTGTCCAGCTTGCAGGTGGCATCACTCTCATGGACTGAGATCTGATTATCAGCCCTCTTTTCTGAGTCATTATCCATAAGGAGAAGGGAAGCAGCAGCCTCCCTGCCTGCCCTATCACATGTCCTGGGGCACTGTTCCCCCCACTAATGCCCTCACGGGTGCAGATGGTGTTTAACTCCAGAGGCAGGATTCCAGGGCCTGAAAGCAAAGCAGGATGCCTCAAGTTGGGCACAGCAGGGGCTGAAACACGGTGGTGAAAGAGCCAAGGCAGGACTGAAGCACTAGGCAAGGCATGGTTGGGGCTGAGAAAGATGTCCCACAGCCCTCACACTGATGGCCATGTGCTGGGAATGTCCAAAGGCAGAGAATGAGTTATTGCACATGGCAGTGAGGTGGCACAGATGCCTGACTCAGTGTGCCAATACCTGTGGATTTGGCAGAGGTCTGGATCCAGCCCCAGCAAGGCACCACAGGGAGCTGCACCAGCACTGCTGCAGCTGCTACTGGGCTGGAAATGTTTCTGGCTGCCCCAGGGTTTGGGCAGAAGTTCTCTCTCTTTTCTCACCCCACTGTTGGTCACAAGCACAGAGGAATTTGGTGACTGAAGGGATTGTTCAGTGCACATTTCCAAGGGGATTCAGCTATAGGTGGTGACTCTCGGGGCCTCTGCTGGCATTCCTGGCTGGTTCAGGACACTGCACCTGCATCAACACCAGCGGCAACGCAATGAGAAAGGAAAACATCTGCACCAGGAGCTCCTCTCCTCCACCTGGCAGCAGAACCCACACAGTGCAGGGGGGGAGAGAGGTCTTGCCCTGCCAGTGTGGATGAGTTGTTTTAGGGAGCAGCACACATATTCATCCTATCTGGGAAATTCCAGGAACCATGAAGGCTACAGCATCTTAAATCAAACCAACTCAAACCAGCATGGGACAGAATCCCAGGGTTCTGCCCTCCAACCCTTCTCTGGCCACTGACATCTCCAGGGGTCTGAGCTCAGCTTCTCCCATTCAACTGGATCTTCTCATTTTGGTGCTCAGGAACAGCCACTAACAAGCCTGAGCTTTCCTGAGTTTGCCTGGCAGCGTGAGAGAGACAAGTAGAGCATATAAACTAAGATGTAGTTCAAGGCCAAAGTCTTTCTGGGAAAAAACTGAAATAATAAGCATAAATTGATTTGGTCATAATGAGTGTGCTATTGTTTCTGCTGTTGCTTTTTAGTCCAGAGCCACAAATAACCCCAACCTCTTGGCAAAGGAAAGGGACTATCTGGTTACAAATAACTTCCCAAAAAGCTATTAAGAAAAGTTCTATTCACCTCTATAGCCACTGAGGCAGACAAACATCTTCTGGTTTCATGACTGACATGCTCCCTATCCTGATCCAACTCCTTTCAAAGATAAATCCTGCCTTAGAGGCAGCTAATTGACTTCAAAGGCAGGTCCAGGCTTTTCCAGCTCTCTTGCAGCCAAAGTGAAGGGTTTGGCCTAAATAGGGCATCTGGACAAGGAACATATATTTAAAGTTGCATAGTTGAACTGCCATTCTCAGAAATAAGGCCCATGAGAGCAAAGTCACCCTCAAGTAATCAGTCCCCACAGCAGGAGCACTTTCCCATGCAAACACGTTCCTGTTCATTGGGGCATGGTATGCACAGCCTCCATGAGCCACACTTCATCGCTTTCGTAATTTTGTGCCTATTTTAAGCCCGTGATTCTTACTTGCTTGTGCAAAACACTGTTGGGATGCCCACTGAAATTGAAGCAAAGGAAATGAGCTCCAGATCTGGGTCTTCAAGGGTCCCAGCTGGAAACAGTGTGGCTGCAACTCTGAAAGCCATGAAGGCTTCTTCATCCAGACCCCTGACCTGTTGGATCCTAGAAACTTGAGGTTTTTGAACTTTCTGTGCTTTTTGGCACTGACTCCCTGGAGAGCACTGCTTTTGACCTGAGACCTTGGAGAAGGCACCCAAATTTCAGTGATGAAGTTAAAATCACGGGTGTGTAGTGAAATAGAAGTGTGTGATTTCACATGGTGAAGGGTTTTAAATTTGAGGTTTTTATAGTAATAGGTATGGGACAAGATGGAGGACTTCGGGTGGTGTCTCTTTCAGTGTTCATCTTCCTTCTTCTTTATAGTTTCAGGTAGGAGTTTCTGGTTCTACAGTTAGTGCTGCACTGAGAGCCATGGGAGTTTTATTATTGGGTTAAAAGTATAAATAATATATGTGTTATTTCTCTATTGGACTGTTTAGCTTTAAGAGACCTTATAGCTAGCTGGATTTATCTCCATTTTGCTCTCTTCTAGATGGTGGCTAGAACTGTTGCTGAACTTTCTGTATTTTTTATAAGATTTAATAAACAACCAAGCCCGAACACAAGAAAATCCTTTTTCTTTCTGTGTTTTTTAATCCTGTCTCTGAGTGAAAACAGAAGATACTCCAGACAAACTACTAATTAAGTGGTGCAAAACACCACTACCATTACACTGTATATAGAATAGCCAGAAAAGTCCTTACCAAAGTGGAAACTGGCAAACAGCACCTTTGTCACGTTATCCCCAGGTAACCCAGCAAACCTGCTGTCACACACCTGCAGGGTCACTGCACCACCTCTCACACTCCCTCTCTGCAGCTGCTGTTGGAAGGGTTTGAGTTTGGAGAAGCCTTCAAACAAGCCCTTGGCTCCAGGTCAGCAGCCTGACACGTGTGCCCTGCACAGAAAGGTCAGTGCCACTCCATGTCCCTGCTTGCCTTGCACACATTTGGCTGCACCACGAGAAATTAGACACAAATCAGACAGGGGCACAAAGAGTAGCCACACAAGCTGTTTTGCTTCAGCAAAGATAAGGCCAGAGACCAAAAAGGAACCTCAGAGGAAAATTAAAAATATCACTGCAAACCTGTAGCCTGGCACTGTGCCTAATTGGTCATTGCCCACATTGAGAGGAGATATTCCTGTGAAAACCTGGTGCTGAGTAACTCGCTCCCAGCCTGGAGATGGGATCCTGCACAAACACCTGCCACTGGAAATCCAGGAGGGAAGATGTAACAGGAAGTGGCAGGAGGTACATAAAATGTAATTTTCTCTTCCTCTGATCGAGCATGTTGAAGAATAGCTTGCCTGTGTTGAGACAGAGTGTGAAAACCACCTTGTCAATAGATAGAAATCATGGGGTTGTTGAGCCAGTCAGGGCAAGAGGTTTTATTTCTAGACCATCAAGGGAGAAATAATTCTTTAGAAAAATCAATGAAATTTAAATGAGTACATAGGAATGGCTGGTTTAGCCCCAAAGGTCCAACCAGCCAAGCAGTACAATATTCCAGCACAATATGTCCTTCATGAAGAGAACAGAGTTGTGCAGCTCCCAAGGGCACTGTGAACATGAGAGATGTGAAATGCCACGAAACAGATGCCATCCCCTCAGATCCTCCCAGCTCCCCCACGTCCAGCATCAAAATTAGGCTGTTTGGGTAGTTCTGCTGGGGGATCTGAGAGCCTGGCAAGCCCCTCCACAGTTCAAGGTCCTGGCTAAGGACTCAGGGGCATCACATCTCCATTGGCAGAGCCAGGCAGGAATTATCTCGGCAAGGATCTGCTCCCTGGCAGAGGGGTCACATGCCACATAGAGAGGGGCATAACTGTCCCCAGACCCACATCTGGATCATGTCAGCAGGGCTGGACATCTCACCATATCCTGCCACCCCTTCTGAACCTGGGAATCAGAAAAAAATCTATCTGTGCCATGGGAAAACTGATGAAGTGTCTGGTGTGCTTCCACAACGTACAAGAATCCCAATTAAATACTAAGAGATGCCTTTCTCTGTTCACAGCTTCCATTCTCTCCTCAACACTCAGCCACCAAGGCCTCAGAGCTGGTTCTGGCAGGGTCTGACTCTGGAGCTGAACCCTTCCAAAAAGCCATCAACAGCTGTGCCATCTCTTTGTCTTCATGGTAATGTCACCAATTAATAAAAATAAAGCTTGAAGGAGTCTAAGGAGCTCAAAGATGTATCAGGTGTTTTTCCACACCTTTTTCCGAAGGCTTCCAGTAATGGAATTTCTACAGCTTCCCCAAGAAACCATTTCCCAGCATTTGTGTCTTTCTTGTTTGGCTCGTGACATCATCTGCTAGCCAAGAAAGACACAGAGGGAAAAAAAAACATTTTCTTCCTCTTTTCAGTAGCTTTTTACACGTTGCAGGAGCTTCACTCTTATCCTGTTTTTCCTCAATCTTCAGTAAACAATTTTCTCTCTCCCTTCCATCTCCTGCTAGGTCAGATTTTCTCTCCTTCTCTCTGTTCCTACTGCTGTCTTCTATTCTTACCCTAATCCAAACCTGAAATCTGATGCTTGGGTAAGTTCCATCAAGCCTTTTCCACCAGCCTTCTTGTAGGAGACTTTGACCCACAAAGACCATGCATTATTCAGAGCAGTTCTTTGGCATTTCTGCTTCACTGACACACAACACAACACTGATCACTTCACCTTTATAGCTCCTGGCAAAACCTGTCAAACCTCAGCCTCGCTCATAACTACTCCTTTAACATCCTGAAAGCCATGGGAGCCCCTCTAAGCCTCACGCTGAGACTTGGTGACTTCTTGCTCTTCCAGCCCTAACATGCACGCTCCAGCTTCCCGGGCTGACAATACCTCTGCCAGGGAAATGTGAGACTGGTCTGCCCTCCTGCTCTTTAATTGCTGTCCTTGCCCCAGGCACATCCGTGAAGTCACCAGCCGTGATGAAATCCTGCATTTATCATGTCTGTAAATATTTTCTAAAATTTTATTTCCTCCTTAAGACATCAAAAACTAGGTCAAAAAGAACAACTGGGATATTTAAGAATCAGGTTTGCCTTTGGCTTTTATGATCAAGGATGCTTTTAATATTGAATGTTCAGCTGTCAACGTCGGGACCGACTTAATAATAAATGTCTGACATTTCAGTCATTATTCTGAGTTTTTAATCCTTCCCTCCCCTCCAGTTCCTGCGTGTTTACTGAAAGATTCACGTTGGTGTTTGCAGTGGGAGCCTGGGAGCTGAAATAGGAACGAAGCTCCTCGTAAATACTCGGCAGCCTCTCCCAGTCAACAAACGGCTCCAGAAGGTGAGCAGGCAGCATGTGCAGGGGAGGAGAGGATGCCTGGGGAGGGCAGTGCTATGGGAACCTGCTAATAAACCCAGCACAGCAGTCCTGGCTTGCCAAAGCCTGAGCTGGCTGCCACACGTGGATCAGAGTTCCTGTGGAGCTCCACGGGAGGGAGAGCAGCCAGCTGGGCTCTGCTGCTGCAGGAGCCTCTGGCTCCCTTGGCTTTGTGGGCTCCCTCACCACTCATTTGTGGCTTCTTTCTTCTTCTTCCTCTGCAGAAAAGCTCGATCTCAACAAGAGCTGTCTGACTTTTAGCAGGGTCAGCTTCCCACGGGGATGTGTGGCTGCTGCAGCATCACCACAAAGTGAAGGAGCAACAGGAGGGGACACCTGGAGCCCCAGCACCCCTGGAAGTCTTCTGTGAGACTTGTGGGAGTCACACCACACATGGGAAGGGACACTGCTACTAGGCCTCTGGTTTTCCTAAAACACATAAAAATTGTTTAAGTTCTTTAAAGTTTTCTTAGTTCTAAGGTTTTGGGTTAGTGTGTTTCATGTTTGGGGGACTTTTTTATCTTTATGTCATATATGGCAGCCTAATTACAGTCATTTCATTGCCTCAAACTATTTGAAAGAAGTTGCTACACATAATTATGTGCACATAAATGACACTAATACCACGCTGGTACCTGAAGGGGTTAACACCACAGCTTGCACCCAGGCTAAAATTCACATTTCCAGCAGCTTATCAGATAAGTTGTCCACCCTCTCCAGCCCATGACACATGTTGTGCTCTGGGTATTTTTTGTTCTATTTAGCAAAGCTAGAGTGAGTTTTCCTGCAGGTAATTGCCACCCCTCCAAAGGCACTGCAGGTTGGGTTCAGCTTTTTTATTGATTTGGCTGATCAAGATTTGAAAACCCCACATAATTCTGGGCATCCTTCAGAAGCTGCAGCACCACATCACACACACGAGGCAGGTGTGGACACCCAGGGGGAGGATGCACAGCCTGTTTTAGGTAAGGATGGGTGCATGCCCAGCTCCACCCACTCACCTCTGTGACCAAGACCCTTTTCTTTACACTAGAGACACAAGCACTAAGCTCAGAGCATTTCATGGCCATGAGCAGTGTCCTGTCATCTTCTCATTCTGCTTCTCCATCTATCCTAAAAACCACAGCAAGGACACATCATCTCCTCAGCCAGTGGCATTCTGTGTGCCCTGCTGGATGCCCACACAGTTTTGTTATGCAAAAGGTAGCACAAAGAGTCCCCTCCGTGCAGCAGCAAACAACACAAACATTCCTAAATGAGACCAGCCAAACCCAGAGGCAGATCCCAGTAAAATCTGTAGGGAGATACAAATTATTCCGCTGCGTGCCTGACTGCCAGGAGGAGTTTCTAATGAAGTCTGGACTGCACCGAGGCAAGATTGTCAGAAATTAATTCCTGGTGGTCTCCTGTATAGAAACAGCTCTTCATCTGTCTTTTCAGCCAAGTTGCTTAAGTTTGCTTCTTTTCTATTTAGGAATTAAGCGAACAAGTAATTACGTAGGCAAAAATAAAACTAGAAAAAAAGAGAGAATGAGAGAAAACCCCTCCAGTCAACTGGTGGAAGTTGAGGCAAGCTGTAAAGAGGCGCCTGCCTCACACAGCCAGGACTCCCAAGTCAGAGGTTGGACAATTAGAGCTCTATCAGCAGCTGATTGACTTAAAAATATGTAAACCAGCTGGCCCTGATACTTCTGTTTTCTTTGTGTACCCGGTGCTGACAAACACCAGTCATTTCTCTATAGCCTTGGGAAAGCTCTTGTTCTGGAAATCATTAGTTTATGCAATTATGGTTTTCTCTGTTGAATGTCACATGTGCAGAGGTCATTGCTGGAGATAGGAAAGAGGCTTCTGTTTCCAGAAGAGGCAGGAAGATGGGCCACTTTTGGCCAGAATACAAAATACTGTTCTCCACTGGGAGGATACGTGTCCTCCCACGCATCACCTGCCTCTGACTGCCTGCTTTGCTGTGGCCCCTCTCCCAATGGCCACATGTCCTCTCACCAGGGTTCACACTGGGATTTCAAGTGAGAAATGCGATGCTGTTGATAAAAGCTGCCTGAGTGGTCTATGTGCACGCCTGAAGGTGTGAATGGCATCTCAGCTCCCATGGCCCAAGCGCTAAACTCCAGTCACTGAGGATGGGCAGGTTCCCTGTGAGACTGGGACTCTGGTAGCCTAGGCTGGGACTGAAGGATGAATGGGTACTTACACCAGCTTTGGATTGAAATGACTGAAAAATCAGGACAAAGGTCCTGCTCTGGAAAAACATCAAAATCAACCAAGCAAAGATAAAAGCGTCATGACCAACCCTTGGGGTTGTGTTTTCTCCAGGGATGGGCAGATGAGCACCTGGCTAGACTCCAGGCTCAGAACACAGAGCCAAACCTTCTCTCCATGGGGAACAGGATGAAACCAAATCCCAGCAGCCAAGGAAGCACTGATCACATTCAGATGCTTCAACATTTTTCCTGGTGCAACTCTTGAAATGTGGTGCTGGCTGATTCCTTGGTGGCATAACCCACCAGAGCCATACCCCTTTTTTCCTCTCATTTAGTACTGCCAGTGCATCACACACCAGGTAAATTCTTCCTGAACTGAGCAATTCAAACAAGCTGTTCCTAATAGTCCATCTATCTCGTTGCTATTTATTTTGGCATCTTTGCCTGTTTCAAATCCCACTTAAAGCTGTCTAACAACCAAGATTACGCCACTCACAGCTGCCATACAAACATCTCTATTACTGTATGTACACTGGAAAAAATGACTTTTTTTTCCCCTCTCCTTTTTACTAATACAACACTGGCAGCAAATCACACTGAGGCAAGAGGGAGGGGTGAGATGATAATTATGTTGTGTGAGTCCAAAGCGTGACACCAACATTTCCTGCTGGCATTAGACACTGTGGATACCTGTGTGGGCTTGTTGCACATAGGCACACTGAGAAGGATCCACAGGTGTCCAGTTTAATAACAGTCTCTCTGCACTGCCATCCCATTCTCCTCCAAATAATCAGTCAGGCTTGGCTGGTGTCAGGCAAAACACACATCACCTGTAACACCAGACCCTGCTGAGAGCAGCTCTGGAGGCTCCCAGCCTTCCTGTGTGAGGGCAGGGTCTGATCTACAAACAAAATGTCCAAAAGGATTTTGACAAAGTGACATTTAAACAATGGTTAAAAATTCATCCAGCCCAGGGCACTTGGCTGCTGCAGCTCTCTGGCTCTTTCCAGTCTCCTGGATGCACACACAGAGCTACCCCACATATCCAAAAAGAGCAAAATTTAGGGCTGGGATTTGTGTCAGTTCTGTTGACATATGTCAGTGAAAGCATCTCCTTTCAAGCATCCCTCTGCCTGCTTCACACACCCCTTCCCAGGAGCTCCCACAGCTGTGCAGATTTCCACAGGAAAAGCTGCTTTGTGAAACAGATTTTTCCATAGAAATGTTGATTTTGATGACTTTTCCTGAATTTTCTGATTTTCTTCTGCAGAAATTCGTTGCTAAGTAAATTTTCCCCATTAGTTATCTATTTCAAGATTATTTTGCCATGTATTTTACCAATTCTATAAAATAAAAATTTAGCTTAGATCTAGATTAAAATACTTAACATTCAAAAAAAGACAACCACCCGTTTTATTACAGTAGTTCTTTTGAGTCATCCAAAAGTGTTCAGGATTTTCTTTTCAAGGACATCCCAAGAACTTAGGAAATGGAACATTTCCTTCCATTTTCACACCAAACACACCTGGACACCCCAGAGCTCATACTAGAAAGTGCTCCAGCTCCACCACCACACCATTCTCATGCCTGCTCTGTTTTTAAATGTTTCAGAAGGCTCCTCAATGTGCTCTGCACACACGAGGCAGCATTTTGGGCACTCTCACTGTCTGTGCACAGCACTTCATGAGCTTCCACCCAGGAAGGTGGAAGGATGGGGTAATCCTAAACCCAATTCTCGCAGCCCTCACTTGTGTGCACGGCTCCAGATTTGTGCAGTTCAGCCTTGTTTGCATTTCAAGAGCCTTCAAGCAAACATTAGCTGAGAGGAAAAACAGATGGTGCAATTAAACCCCCAAATTCTCCACGACGGGATGCCCTGACAGAGCTCTCAAACCTTCCCTGAAAGGCTGAGTGGGGAAGCTGGAGCAAGCAGGATTTGCTGTCTCTGTGCTGTGCAAGGACCATTTCTAAAGCTCAAACGGTTTCTTTAAGGCAGATGATCTGAGAGTCCCAGAAAATGCAGGCAGAAAGGCCCAAAATGCCCATCCAGAACCTCACAGGGTCTCAAAGCAGCAGTCAGAGACCAGCACTTTGTTCTGTGCAGCTTTCCAGCAGCAGGGGCAAAAAGCTGAGAGAAGCAGCTCTGGAGGCAAGAGAATGGAGAGCTTTGAGAGGGAAACAGGGGCTCAGCTGCTGCAGGGATGCAGTGGGAGAGGATTCCAGGGAACACACCAGCCAGGGAACACACAGGGGAAGTGCCTCTCCTTCCACACCAGCATCTTCCTACATGGGGGAGCCCAGGGGGGCACTGAGGAGATGCAGAAAGGCCTGGGGAAACACCCAGGGCTGCACCTGGAGAGGAGCAGAGGGTGCACAGAAGTGTCTCCTCCAAGAACTCACCCTCACCCACAGGGCTGGCCAGCCTGGAGGGCCTTGTCAGGGTCATTCGCATTTAGGAGCCAAGTTAAACTGTTCTGATTTTTTCCCAAGAGCTCCACAGAGGCTCTCAAGTGTGATTTTCATGACCAGTCATATTCAAGAGCCATTCACCTCCCAGCTTGTGCCACCAGCATCTGGCCCATATCACACAACACTCTGTTTTCTCAAGATACACAAACCTGGCTCAAAAAAATCCCAAAATAACCAAGCAATGTCTTGGCAGCTTTGTCTTTCCTGACAGCACAAACCCAGGCCCTCAGGAGCCAGCATGTGGCTCACAGCACACCCAGGGCTCTTTTCTCCCTTTAAAAATCTTCAACCTTTCTGTGTCTCAACTTGCTCAATTTGCTTTGTGGGTTTGTTCCACCTAAAGTCACCACAGCAATTCTCTCATTGTGCTCCCATCAGTTTGGTGTGAAATGCAGAAGGAAGGGTTCGTTGCTCCAGAGTAGCACAGCACAAGCCACCTTCTCAGAGCCACAGCAGGCATGGAGCAAGGTCAGGACATTTGAGACTCCTCCACTCTCTCAGAGACAAGAAATAAATGTCACAAAGTGCCCCTGCCTGCCAAATCCAGGCAGAGGCTGCCAGAAAGAGACTGCCTAAACTTCATAGTCAGAATCTGCACACTCATTTCCCTGCACAGGCAGGGCTTGGAGGGCAGAGGATCAGCAGAAAGCTCTGCACCTCCTGGAGAAGCCGGGAATCACATCCTCCCTGCACAGCTTCCAGGAAACACGGAAAGCCCTTGCTGCATTTCCAAATAGAGCCCCTCTCTTCCAGGCACTGACGCCAGCTTTTGATGAGCTCCACATGACTCTGAAATCCTCAAAAGCCACCATCATCCAAGGGTACTGGGCAATTCCCAGCTGGGAAGGGATATTGGGAATAAGGAGCACTCATCTCCACTGTATTCTGCAGTGCTGTCACCAGCAGGGAACGTGCCAAGAGTTTGGCTGTATTTCAAGGAATGTTTTTCCTTGATTCCCAAAGGAGGAATTCAGCTTTCCTCTAGAAAGTGAACTAACCCCAATGGTCACAGCTCTGCTGCTGCTTAAAGAATATTATCCCATGTTATTTCTAGATGTGACTGAATCCCTGCCCAAAAGTGCTGTTGTCCCAGACGGACAAACATCCTTCTCTCTGCAAACCCCCCTTGGATCTTCAGACTCACAGAATCCACTTAAGATCACCCCAAGGAGATGTTGAGACTTTTTCTCAATTTATTACTGAGCCCCCAGATGCTCCTTTTACCTGCCTCTACTTCCCCCACTCTTAGCACCCACCAAAAAACATTGCAGCAAATGCTGTGGGCCACCCTCAAGAGCTCTTTTTTTTCCTGTGCAATGACCTATTTCCCTCCCCCAGGAAGGATCCATAGGGAAACTACACCCCTCATATCCAGACACATAGAAAAACATCCCAGCTTTGCACTGGCTGGGCCAGGCTGTAGGAGGGGCAGCTTTTTCAGTTTTCCCAGCTGTAGATGTTTGTTTTGTTTCCATAAGAGGTTTCAAGGAGGACATTTCTCTGAAAGCTTTCTCTCCCACAAAAATCCAGTCTGCTCCTTGCTTTTATTTTTCTAAGAAGGAAAGACCTGCTACCACAGTCACTGTGCTTGCTTGCTTTCAAGTCCACAGAATCAGGGGACAGATGCCTGCATCCAACACCAGCACTATGCAAGAGCCATTTCAATGCCACCTGCTCCAATCCCTTATTCCAAAGTATATTTGGTTTAATTTTTTTGGGGGGGCGGGCTTGGAGTAAAGAGGCTTTCAAAATATGCCCATGAATCCCTGTGGAGGAAGGTTGCACAGCAGGTTGTTCAGCTGCCTTATAGGAACTGTAATCGAAGGTGTAGGAGAGCAGAGCCAGAATTAGGATGCTGAAGGCAAGGAATAGCAGATCCCCGTGGCTTTGCTGCTTCAGTCTCTGCAAAACTTCCCAACCCACCTCGTTCTGTGCTGTGGCAAGTGGTGTTTTCCATGACGCTGCTGCAGGAGCGTGGAATTCTTCAGCTCATGTACAGAAGAGACAGCGTGTCTGAGAGCAGAGAACTGGGATGAGAAACACGGGGTAGGATGCTCCAAGGCAAGGGCTGCAGCATCACAGAGTGTCACTGGTGATGGGACCCCCAAACCTGGCCCAGGGGGACCCCAGGGTTCCTGTGCACAGTGAACAAATAGCCAGGGAATAGATGTTGAATATTGATGGGCCCCAAGCACCTGCTCTGCACAGCATCTGTGCACAGACTTCATGCTCAGGATCCTTGGCTAATTAAAAAAATAAAAAAGCCGTTTAAAAATCTCACTTGTCACAAGACAGCTAAAGACTTGACATGCAAGTCTCTGTTTCTGCAGGAAGTTCTCAAAGTAAAAAACAGAATCACGAACAACCAAAGAGAGAAACAAAACAAAACCTACAAAGAAAACTACAGCAAAGCTTTAATTTATTTCATTTTTCTTCCTTTTTTTTTAAAAACAAAAATGCTTTCTTTTCCTCATGCGTTTCGGAAAGCAACTTGCTGATCTCAAAACCAGGAAAGGTCCCATCAGCAAGGGTAAGGAACTCCTCAAAGCTGCATTTTCACTCTACCCCTGGACTATCAAACTTTCAAATTAGGCATATTCCCAGCTACACACTATGACAAAAGTATCATCCACACCTCAGCTCAGCCCAGAAGCAGACTGCTGCCCTGAGAAAACCGTACCAGACCCCCTAAAAATAATAAAAAAAAAAAGCCAAGAGGAAAATGTAATTATGCAGCTGAGAGTCTTGACTGTCTCCCAAAGTAGCTTTAATCCACCTCACCTTCCTAAACCCCACCAGGAAATAGCTGGAAGGAAGGGGCGGAGGAGGAAAGAACCACTTATGAAGCATCAGCTGCAGTCTAATTAGAGCTATTAGCAAGCTCTTAGTGGTGTTTATTAGCCCTTAGCCAGCGTTGCTGAATGAAGCAATCCTGACATCAGCCTTCTGGCTTGGAGAGCCATGCTCCAGCCCCAGCTCCAAGAAAAGAAGGGTCAGAAAGGCCAAGCTGGTTTCAGCCACAGCTGCAGCTCAGAGCTTGTTTTGATCACATAGAAACCAAGGTCCCAGATAAGGGGAACCCACCCTGCTTAGGGCAGGAATAAGATTGTCCAGTCAGATGGGTTCCATCATGATATCTCTATGAGCTAGAGGTTTCCTGCTCTGATTTATGGCTACTGAGTCACTTCGAGTTGACAGCATCATTCTGCCTTTGCTCTTCAGAGAGCCTGGGTTTGCCAACCACCGCCCCAGGAATCAGGACAAGATGCTCTCAGAAGACAAAGCACAAGCCCTGAGTCCAGCTCAGGATAAGCTGGCCATGAGTTGGACAGGATTAAAATAAGATTTACATCTTCAGTTGTGCAAGACATTCATCACTGGCTGCTGTTGGATGTCTTCAGCCTGCAAATAGTTTGTTTGACATGAGGTGTTTCTTAAACATGTCATGCCTTTCAAAGGACGTGCAGCCAAAAGCTGCATACCTCAAGCTGGGCTAATCTCCCTGGAGTCTCTTATAGTAGCATATTTCAAGGCTGTTTATCATACAGAAGGGACATTAAAAAATATACAAATGTATGTTATAAATCACAGCCTTTTCCTGGGAAGGAGCAGAAGGAAGAAACCAGCAATCACTCAATGTTGAGGAAATTTATATGGAGGTATCTTCGCTCTGGGCTTACCACAGCCAGCAATCGTTGCTTCAGCAGGGCCAGAAACACATAATCAGAGCACCACAATAAATGAAAGCACTTGGGAAAATCAAAACATACTTAAGGAAACACTGAACTCCCATATATCTTTCTCAAGCACATGTATACCGTGTATAGTCAGGTAAAATCTTCCATATCCCTGTGATGGAAAAGCTGCCTTGTTTTTGTGGTGTAGCTACCACAGTTCAGAGTCTTTACAACTATTTCCTTTACAGATAAGCAGGTTTCTACCATCTCAACAGATGGGTCTGTCAGAGGTGCTGCTGAAGGAGGAAACCAAAAAGAAAGTCTGAACTTCCGGGGCCGAGTGCCAGAGCAGTACCTGAAAAACTGAGCTGTCTTCCCTGACTCATTCCCAGCATATCTGATAACTGACTGCTGTGGTCACAAGGTTTTGAAAGACAAACATGCATCTTTCCAAGGTTGTGGCCACAAAGAATTGCTTCTGCAGTGCTTTTCAGGGCAGTGTTGATGGAAGCTGCCTCTGGGACCCAACTGGTGTGACCACCAGCTCTGCAGGATGTTGTCAAGCCATGTCTTGGCCACCCAGCCCCACAAAACCTTCAACGTTACCAGGTATCGCTGCTATCACAGCCACCTTCTGCAGGGATTCTTTTGGAAGACAAAATGTGGTGAAAAGAAACTTTGATTTCATCTCTGCTACACCTCAAACTCGTGGCTTCCAAAAAACAGTCATGTTCAGCAAAGAAATCCTGTCACCATGCTTTGCTCCCACCATCAGCATTTCCCTGCACACCCTCCAGCCCCAGAGGTGTTACACATCAGGCCATGGTGCTGGAAGGTGGATCTTGGCAGCCCTACCAAGTCAGCCTCAAACTCATGGAGGGAGAAGCTGCTACCATGCTCCTGACCCGTGACCCTTCTGCTGATCCCCCCTGAGCATATTGGAGGGGAAATGCCACATTCTCCTTTCCAGGACCAAACATCACTGAAATACTGGGGAGGCTGAGCTTCCAGGATGGAAAGGGAGCTATCCAGGAGGAAATCTTGATCCCCCACCACCTTGGGTATCAGACCACATCATCCCATCCAGCTCTGGGCACAGCAGCTCTGCCTGCTGCCACTGCAGCTCTGTGTGAACACGCTGCCCTGCAAGGAAGCACTGCTCAGTCTCAGGGATGCCTGCAGGTGAGGATGTGAAATGTGAATAAAGAAAGCAGTTTGTGCAGAAAAGTAATGATCCCTTTGGGAACTCCCCAGTTTATACACAATTACATCAAGCAGCTAAAATGAACGAGCACTCGGCAGAGAAGGGAGGTGGATAATCCACGGGTGTAAAGCCCTGCAGCTCCCAGAAGCAGTAAACGATGTAAAGCAGAGCTGACATTTGAGGATGCATATGATCCTCTAGTTTATGTATGCCAGGACATCTGCTGCTGCGACCTCACACAGATAAAACTTCCCCTGTCCTCACCTATGGCTGCTGCTGAGCATAGCGTAGAGTAACTCCCTGAGCTGAGCCACACGCAGGGGAATCCACTCCTTCATGCCAATTTATAGCCAATTCAGGATTTCAGCAACTATTATTTATCACCAGGGCTCCCTGCTAACCGTTACCACATTGGTGAGAAGTTATTCCAAATGAGTTTCCAAATTAGCAGCTCTGAATTCATTTCTTTTATGTTGGTTTCAGTTTATGAGGGATGTCAGAAAATCACAGGATCCCACTCAGGGTAAATTACCTGGGGATTTTATGCATGATCGTTCTGCTAAGCTGCAAAGGCAGCGAGCTCTGCATGCTGCTCGCAGTGCCTAAGGCACCAGGGAGGATGAGCCCAACTGCTTCCAAAGGATGATCAGGTTGGAAAGGTGCTCAAAACACCTTGCAAGGATGGATGAGGCTCCCCCTTACAGATTAGAGCATGCCCAGGCCACGTTCCCCTCTCCCGCATCCTGAAACATAATTCCCCTCTCCCTGAATTTATCATCGCTGAGTGAGAGAGGAAACAAGCATGTGCTCTCTTTCTGCCTGATTTTATTCTCTGAGACAAGAGCTTTTCTGCTCAGCAGAAAGCAAACTGGGGCTTGTTTTGTTTAGAAGTGAAGAAATAGAAGGTCTTGACTCCACAGATTTCTGGCAACAGTTATGCCTTGGAAAAACAGTTGTGTTGGCAAGAAAGTGAAAGACTCCTGTCTGCTGGAGCAGCCTTTGGCCTCTGTGGATGCATTTCCTGATCTCAGACAGATGGAGCATGTCTCCTACCCTGCTGCACTCCAGTGATTTCTGCTCCAGCATCCTTGTGCCAAGTGAGACCAGCCCCGGGCGATGGGGCAAGAGTCAAAGACACCGGTTCCCACGAGAGGGGCTGGGAACAGGAGCTTATGCACAGGCAGCAGAGTCAAAGATGTCAAGGAATGTCACTTCTCCTTGCAAAGGTGGGGGAACAGAAGGTCCAGGAGGACCAGCTGAGGACCAGCTTCTCCATCACATCACAGTGGCTCCAGTAAAGATTCTCAGGGTGAAGCTTGGTCCCATGCACCAGTCTGAAGCTTCTTTTTAAACTGGAGTCTGAAGGACAAGGGCTGTGTGGTGAGCTGAGACAAGGCAGAGACACAGGGCAGAAAGACAGGTGGTACAGGCCAAAATAAAATTGACCCTGGCATTGCCCAATGCTGTAGAAGGACCACAGCACACAGGAGGAAAGAAGCAACTGTTTGCTCTTCTTGCAAAGTCTTCTGGCTGGGATCCAGTTTATCCCATGCAGAACCTTCCTTTGGAGTGAGGATGGATTTAGCCTCCAGCACAGGAATTGGACAGAATTGAAGGAGCTCTGCAGTCCTGGTTCTCCCCATGGCACCAGGGACAGGAGGGACTGTAACAATCTGTGTAGGCTGGCCTTCCCAGAACCATGGTGGTGTTGAGACAAGAGCTTTGGCCTTCTCATTTCCCTCTCTTTATTTTTTCCCCTCTTTCCTTTTTTTTTTTTTTTAAGGCACGTGGCCAAATTAAAAAAAAAAAAAACTAGTTCTGTTCAGCTGCCTTTGGCCTTGCATTACCAATCCTTTCCTAACAATTCTTCTGGGAACCACAAACCCCAAATCCCGCACAGCTCTCATGCTCTCTTTCTGCCCTGCAAGATAGACACAATGTTCAATTTCCCAGCTTGGAAATGAAGCAGCACAAAAAAGGAAATGTGAGGTTTCTTTCCAATTCCCCCCTTCAATGTCAGGTCAGGGCAAAGCTTGTGGAGGGACCTGAGCTTGACGGCCGCCAAACTGCAGCTCTGAACATCACTCAGGACATGGTGGTGGCCCCAGAAATAGAAGACTTCTGGATGAAAATAAACCACTGGGACCATTTCTCATCTTAATCTTCAGGAGCAAGGACTTCCTGTTCTTGTGGACCCTCTTCCACCTCTGTGCAGCTGCTGGGCCCCTTGGTCTCAGCCCAGTGCTGTACTGCTGGCTGCTCTCCTGATGCCATGTATCCCTCTCTAAGTATAAAACCAGCTGGGTGGTTGGTCTGGGAATACAGAGATGGCTTGAAGTCTCCTTTAGTGATTCTGCACCTTTGATCTCTGGAACGTGTCTTCCAAGGCCAGAAAGGGCTTTTGTGCCGGCCAAGGAAATAACTGCTTAAAAGAACAGAGAGATGGGGCAAAAGGATGGTGCTGCAAAGGAAAAAGGCAGCCTACCCCCATGTCTTGAAATGCCCAAGACATAAAGTGAGAATTGGCAAAGGTCAGGCTGAATTGGCTCTTGCAGAGGATGACAAGAAAAATAACAAGAGAAGACTTAGCCGTATAGATCAGAGTAAAAAAAGGAGAGGGGAAATGGAGCTGCTGAACAGAGGATGGGGTATAGATTAAAGTTAGTCTGAGTGTGATCCAAAACTAATGCATCTTCTATCTAACATCACGTCATTGTGCAGATGACACAAAAATAACAGGAGTGAGGAGATGGACATGGAAAGGTCACATCCCTCCAGATGTAGTCAGAGGGCAGCAAGCTCACACCATGGGTACAGCTGGTTCCTGCTCGCCAGCACTGAACACCTGACACTGACACCTATCATGGAAACATTCACCAAACTTGGAGGAAGGAGAACAGAAAACACAGCACTTCATCTAAGGAGAGGGAAAAATGCCAGTCTCCCAAGTACAGACCATTAAGGTGTTCCATGCCACATGCCATGCATAGAGCAAAGTCCAAGGGAAGGAGGATTTGGAGCTTGGAACTACCTGAGTGTTTTCCATTCCCCCAAGGTTGCCAACCAGCCCGATAAGATATTGCTGATAAGATAATAGCCTCCATAAATGAGAGGAATGGCGATCTAATCTACCTCACCTGCAGCAAAGTGTTTGCTGGAGCACCTTGGCACTTTGTCCCGACAGCGCAGGGGAAGGGGACCAGTCCATGGGCTTGGTGGTAGCTCAGCAGCAGCTCCTGGGCTGGCAGGGCTATGGCAGCCTCTGGGGCAAGCTTGGGACAGATTTTTATGGATGATCTTTCCCCAGACCAGGACTGGAATCCCAGCACTCATGGGTCTGAAATGTGCCATGTAAATGGAGATTCAGAAGCAGGAGTCTTGGAGCATCACTGTGGGAACACCCCAGCTTCACGACTTGTGACCACTTTTGCTCCCAGCCAAAAACACTTCAGGAACATCTAATTCCCTTCAGCTCCTGCCTGCCTGTGGTACACATACGAGGACTAATTCTCCTGCCCGTGACTGAAGCACTCGACTTGCCATCCGATTTCCAAACATTTCTAGGAAAACGCGCAGCTCTGCTGAGCAGAAAGCGGAGCCTGCGAGTTCCTAATCAGCTATGCTAATCTACAGCTGCCACACAGAGCCTGCACAACACAGCTCCCAGCGCCTCCAGGCTCCTGCTGCAGAGCCCAGCAGCACTGCTTTGTTTATTTGCAGTGATTTACCTTCCAATTGATCACCTTCTTTCCAAGAAGTTGGCATCCCCCAGCACGAATTGCCTCCCTGCACCTCCCAGTGCCTCTCCAGGCTTTGGAGATGGATGGGAAGCAGCCTGGATCCAGGGGCTCAGCTTGTGGAGGGCCACAGGGGAGTACTGGAACAACCACGGCTCTAACTCAATTTCTACCCATTTTCTCCTTTGCCTTCACTTCATTATAGATTATTATTTTCTAAACTGAGGCAGAGTCGATTCTGCTTCCAACTGAATTGCCCACAGGCTGGCTCCTCTCCTCCATCCAGCTGATACAATCCTTACTGCAAGTTCCATCTCGACGGACCAGCAGTCTTCAGGGAGCCATGCCTCATTTGGGGGACAGTCCTTCATCTTTTACAGAAAACAGCATTTAATTTCCAGTTGTTACTGGCTTTTTCATGCAGCTTTTCCACTAGATAAGAAATGGCATCCATGTACAAACTTAAAAGAGAGTAATTCCCAGCTTGAATTGTGATAAAAATTTGGGGATCTTAATGTATTTTGCAGACAAGGCGTCCAGAACAATGATAGAAAGGGTCATTTCCCATTTCCAGCTTTTTTTGCAGCCCTACCTACTTGTTATGCTGCAGATGAGCACTTATTTCTAAATAAGTTGTTTCAAAGCAAAAACCGAACCATTCTCCTTTGAGAAGTGTCAATGCGAGACTTCACAAAGATTTCTAAACATAGATACTTCAAAAGAACAAGTGCAGTAAGGAGACTGGTCAAAACGTATCCTCCTTGGCAGAGGAGACTGACAGCTTTGAAAAATTCGTGTTTTCTGATGGAAAGATGCTAAATGGAAAATATTCCCTGTTCCCTGGGAGGTTTCTCTGCAGCAGCCCCAGCTCACCCACACGGGGTGATCCCATCCCAGCACAGAGCTGGGAGGCCACAGGGTGTGGGGGGACAGCCTGACAGCCTTTCCCAGGCCCATCGTGGCTCTCTTCCTTTTTCTTCACTACCTGCCATGTAGTTTGGGGTCCCACTGTGGGGTACACACAGCTTGGGACAAGGGCAGGGCAGGATTCTCCAGGATGTAGGACTTGGATCAACCACCTTGAAGTTACCCCACCCCTTGTCCTATTCCCTCTATAACTTAAATTAAATGGGTCTTCCCTCCCTCCTGCAAGGCTGCAAAGGTCACTTTGGGTTCCCTCAAGCCCCATTCTTTGCCTCCTCTCATCCATCCCACACTGTACCCATGGGAGCTCTGCAGGGAGGGAATCAGTTCCTGGACAGAAATCAGTGGTGGAGACATTCCTGCCTTCCCTCAGCAAGTCCAGCCAAATCCCACCAAAACATTTCTGAGCATATTTGTAATGATTTTAGCAGTTCAAGAGCATGCCCTGCACACTCCAGCCGGGTTTTAGGGGGAGTGTGCTCTTCTGAGAGAGCTGTTTCCTATTTTTGTCAGCACATTGAACACAGCCTCTAAATTAAAATCTTCTATTTCCAGACTATTTTGATCAACGCTACTTCCTTCAGTTTAAAAGATACAATAAGAATAGATGAGCTCTTACAAATTAAAAGCCTCTCTTGCTTAACAAATTGTCTCTTTGTAATAATTAATTATCTGGAGAGAGATTCCTGCCCTACGCTTTTGGCCTCATTCCAGGCCGTGTAAGGGGTGAAAAAAAAAGTTTAGAATTTGTGGCCTCACAATGCTGGCTCTCACACTTCCTGCACAAGGCAGGACCAGTCCAGAGGTGATCCCACCCTGGGCACAGCACGGCTGTTACTGAGTGCCTGTCACAAGCCTCAGCTTGTGGTTTGCAGGGGAAGCTCCAGGCACATTTCATTGCCTGCTTTTTTCTTTTTTTTTTTTTTTTTTTTTTGATAGGTGATTATTATTAGACAGCAGATCTGTTGCTCTGGGCAGCTACAGCCATTCCCACACTGATGGTTCCTAGAAGCTCATGGTACAGGGGGTTGTGGAGATGGAAGATGTGAAAGCAGTGCAAGGGGTAGCTGCTGCTTGCCGTGCCTCTTGCCAGGTGCTCCAACCCCCTGATGACTTCAGGACAGTGTCTAAGCTACAATTCCTTAGGAAATTCCTTCTAGTACATGACTATCCTTATGATGAGTAAGTCTAAATTAATCTTAGGTTTTGCACTCTAAGCCCCTCGCTGCTATGTCTCTCAGGGGTACAGAGCTCCTACTCACTTCCCCTGTGGTGAAACTGGAAATATGAGCAGGTTATGAGATCTGTTCTGTCAAAATCCCATCAGTCTTTTCTCAGAGGACATGTTCTCCAGGCCTCTACCACGTGTGCTCCTCACCCTTGGAGCTTTTTAGCCTCCATGAAGAGAATTGTTGGCTTTGCTCACCCTGGTAGATGCTCCGGGTCCTCAGGAGACAAGGGGGAGGCTGGTGCCAGGTAGAATCCAGCCTGGGACTGTGAAATGCCCACCTGCAGCAGGGGACATTCACACTGTGGTTCAGGGCAGAGAGATCCTCTACTGCTTTAACCCAGTCCTGCCTGACCTGCAGCTGCAGCACCACTGCACCAGGGATCAGCATCCCACAGACACAGTTTTGACAAAGTTACCAGCAGTGGGACAGGAGATGGAGGTGACACAGACCAACACGTTGCTGGTGCCCTCCAGCTCCTCATCCCATGCTGGGAACACCTCAGCACTGCTTTGGCTTCATGGTCCCCCTGCATCCTCCCTCCTTGCAGGGCCTCCCCTGCCCCATCTGCTCGTGCTGGCAGCTCAGGCAGGGGCACAGCAGGGTCCCCACAAAGGGTGGGAGCTGGTGGCCAGCAGCCTGCCTGGGAAATGCCTGCAGCCAGCTCCATGCCCAGAGCCCTGTGCTGCTTGCCAGCCCCACAGCAGTCCCGCTGCAGGAGAGCGTTTTGCTAATCCTTTCATTCCTGCCCCGTGCCCAGCAGCACAGCCTCCTGCCAGCTTTACTGGGAAAGGCTTTGGAAGCACCTTGGCCTCCAGCAAGGAATCATTCCCTGTGATAAGACCAGGGCAGGAACTGCCTTCCAGACCTGAGGGCTCCTAAACCACCCAAACAGCCTCACAACAGGCCCTTACATACACGGAGCAGATTGAACTCCAAACAGCTCATTCCCTCGAAATTGGCTGATCTTCCTGACAGAGGGCCAGGGACGCTGGGAGGGGTCTGAGCACGTGTAAAATGAAGAGTGTTTCATTGTCCCACCCTGCTCCTGGACCATGGCTCAGCGTCCTTCACACAGAGACCAACAGCTTTGCATAACCCCAAATTAAGCACAAGTTATTGCCTAGGCCACAATCTCAGTGGTGCTTGGAAGAGAATTAAATATTTATCTGGAAATCAAGGGTTTGCACAATTGCATTCAGCAAGATTAGTGATAGAGCCCATAAAGATCCATTCATGGGAGGCAGAGCGAGTTGCACCCTTCCAGGGAAAGACCCGTGCACCCAGGGGTCAGTCACACCCTGCCAAGGCTCCTGCTCCTCTCACATCCTTGTGGCTTGGAGGAAATCACTTTCACCCCCTCTCATGGACCTCAGCTGATCCTTTTCTCTTTACAGTGCACCAGAGACATGAAAACCCCTGTGCTGGTGTCCACATCAGGAGGTTGCTCCTCCCTGGCCTGGTTTAACCTAGGACAGCTCTGTTAGAGTGAGATGAGGACCTTCCTTTGACCCTGGACACACTGGAAAATGTGAGCCTTCAATTCCCTGAAGGAGCTCCGTAGTAGTGTGGAGCCAGCAGCACTCTCTAGTACTCCTTAGAGCTTGGAGAGCTTTGTGTAACAGAAACAGACCGACAACCTGGAAATAAACCTCTAACATCCTCTCTCTGCACTCAGAGAAGCTTAATATGTATGTCACAGACTGTGTCTGTAGTCTGACACTATATCACAGCAGATGGGATCCTGCTAAGCGCCCTTGGGATCAGCATTGCAGAAAACAAAAGGGTGGGAAAGGCCTGAGCATTCTCTTCTTTTCCATTACATGCATCTCCGTACAGGAAAGGTGCTTTTGGGTAGAGATATTCCTGGAATGGCCAGGATTAATAGCATGCCAGAAATACATACGCAAGCAGGATGTTGCACTGGAGCTCAGCCCCCTCAGCAAAGGTCTCCCACCACCCTGGGGAGCTGCCCAGTCTGTGGGCAGGAGAAATTCCTTGCACAGCCCCAGACCCACTGCAGATGTTTAACGTGTCCTTTCCCTGTAATACTTATTTCCCACGAGTTTGCTGTGGCTTACACAGTCCCTTCCAGGGAATATCAGAGATTTCTAACATGATTTATTTTTTTTTGTCCAGGACAGGATTTAACTGGAAATTATTTGTTTAAAAAGGAGAAAAGCTTATTAGCCCGTCGGGGAGGTCTATGTCCTTTATTTGCATTGTATATATAATCTGCTGGAAATCAAAGTATTCAAATGATTCGAGTAAGTTACTGGCCTCTGCCTGCTAGCCAGGAAGTTCAGCAGCCTGTAGTGGGGTCAGTACCTTTCCATAGCTTTTTACTTTTGGTTTTTCCTGAGGAAACAACTCAGCACAATTCTATTTCCTAATCCACAATCTTCTGCCAGAGTCCATACAAATGTCTCTAAAACCCAACAGGACACCAACTCCTCTCAGCCTGCACTGCCCAAGGAGCTGCTCTGCATCTAGATGCTTTGTTTTCTACATATTTTCTACTCCCCTTACCCCTCCTCCTTTGGCTTTTCCAAACCCAGCTCATGCTGGGGAGAGCAGCACAGAGCTGCACCTCCGAGCCCTTCTCAGAGCTGAGCTGCCACATGTGATATCCAGGTTGGATGCTACCTTCCAGGCATATCTTCACCATACGAGGCTTTTCTCTGCCAAATCTTACATTCCTGGAGTTCCAAACTTTTCCTGGCTTCTCTTGCACTTTTCCCTCTCCCAGCATTGCTGTAGCCTTTAATAACTGCTGCTTACACACGCATAAACCCAGAATGTCAGAGACCTCTTGCCATTTCCTGACTCATTACTCACTCCTTGGCTCTGCACAGCCCACTCAGGAAATGTTCCAGATTCCCAGTGTCCCTGGTTGCTGCCTGCCCCGTGCAGCCCAGCGAGCCTGGTCAAGGTGGCCATGTGGCAGGTCAGCCATCAGGTCTGATGAGTAGCCAGTGCCTCCTTCCTTTTCAGAGCTTGCCAACAGTGATGATTTCCAGCCACAGGCTCTGCGGTGTCACATCTGCCACTTCCCTGTGCAGATGCACAGAGCACAGCACTCCATGCCACCAGGAATGCCCCTGCTCCTTTCAGCTCGAGATCCAGCTGCTTTCCCACGCTCCTTGCACAGTCCATGCAGGCTGCACCCCCTCCAGGGAACTCACACTGAGGGTATGACCCCATAGGGCCCCTCAGGGGCTCCACAGCCATTGCACAGGGTCAGGGTTTGAGGGTCTCCTGTGCCCAAGGGTTTGCAGAAGTGGTGGGCTTCCCTATGACCCAGATGCCCCTGCATCCCAAAATATACCCTCAAATTTCTCCAGAGGCTTTGGGAAGATAGAACATGCTGGACTCAGAGCCTGCCCCATGGACAGCAGAGACCTTTTGTTGGGAAGAATTAGTGCAAGGGTGCTGGAGAGGGAATCCTGTCCCAATAACCAGAACACTTTGTCCCTACATGGCACTTCCCATCCTGACACTTCCTGATGAAAAATCCCCCATAGAGCAGAGCCAAGCGAGGCCCTCTGTAATAAATGAACACTCCAGCGACTTTGGCTGACACAGACATTCCTGAGCAGATTTGAATCTTGTTTGTGAGGAGGGATTCCCCCCTCGTCCGCACTCTGTACACCCCAGCCACTAGAGAAGCATCTGGCAGTCAGTCCACAGCTGAGCTACCCCACACACATCACAGGGATGCTGATCAGCAGGAAAACTCTCTAGTTCCAGCAGATCATAAGCTTATTAAAGATAGATTTGTGCTTTGGTCTGCAGAGATAAACAGATCAAAGGCATTCTGGTCTGTGTTCCAGTGCCACCGGTATCCCTGCTTGGCAGAGAGGGAGGCTGGGATGTGCTCTCCATTCCCAGTGCAGGGCATTGGGGCAGCAGCAGGGAATGTGCCCAGGGCCACATCCAGACTGTAATATGTCCATCCTTGGCTATTTGCACGGGGAGCTTGGAAGCAGCTGGTAGGGACTGAAGCACCTCCTTCACAGGGCATTGCTGCCTGTGCTGCTCTCCCCCGGCCAAGCTTCGCTGGAGTTCTGCTGCCAACCCGGGATCTGCCCTGCTCAGGAGGGAGAGCTAAAAGGGGAAACAGGTCCTCGCACAGCTGGCCCAGCAGCTGATATTTGCACAGCACTTTGAGACCCACAGATGAAAGATTTGAGAGACATGAAAGGCTGTCACTGCCTGTTTGTCATTTCGTGTGGTTCCTCCCTGCTATTGCACGCAAAGGAGACAACTTTCAGGAGAGGTGAGTGCAGCCTTAAGGGGAAGATGAAACAGTGGAGGCTTTTCCTGCCACGTCCACTTGCACAGGGAGCACTTCTGCACCCCAGAGCTGGCTGGGCTCCAGCTTCCTCCACCCACTTTACAGCCACCTCACCTTCATCCTTATCTGTCCCCAGTGCAAGACAAGAGTCACCATCCTCCCTGAGCCACCTCTGATATCCCACTCCATGCTCAGCTGTGCTTGCTCTCGGGGGCTCACAGGGATTGCAAAGCCAAAAATTGGGAGTGAGTGAGTGAGTGACACAGCATCAGGGCTCCCGACAGCAGGCAAGTGCGTGCCTGCAGAATACAGCCAGGAGGGAGGGAAGGAACCTTAGCACATGGCAAACCAGCAGCAAGGGCCCCAAAACTTCAGGTGAGTGAGGAAGGTGATGGTATCACTCAAGAAAACAGCAGCGGGAGGCAGCAGGCATCCCACCCCCCTCTGTGTGCCAGGCACGGCTCGGCAGAGCCCGACACGCCATGTGCTCGGAGCTGGGCTCACTTTCAGCATTTCAAATTTGCCGGATGATAACCTCAGTGTCTGAGTTCACAGCCCTGACCCCACCCACTTGAAGTCTGACTCATGTTGCAGTCACCGCTGCCTAGATATTGGTACGAGAGAAGGAGGGAGGTTGGTTCCAGAGGAGGGAGGGAGCAAGGGAGGAGGAGAGGAGAGAGACCGAGACAGCCGAGGCTCGCAGCACACGCTTCTGCCTTCACAACTGAGCCACACACCGGGGGAAAGTTGGACCAGTGCAGCCACTGAAGTCTCCCACACGCTCAGGAGCTGTGAGAAAGCAGCAGCACCTTTCCCAGGTAAAGCTTTTGCCTTACTTCTTGCTGAGTTGTTACGCCGGTAAAATACTTTCTAAGTGAGATTCAGAAGGGGTGGTGGGTCCCTGCTGAGTGGGATGTTGCGATGGGCCAGCTGGGTCAGAGCAAGAGGGTGTCACTCGTCAGACGCTGGTGCCATCAGCATCCTGTGCTGTCTGGACTGGAGGCCAGTTTGGGGATTTTTTGGCTGTTGCTGGTGGGGACAGCTGGATCTGAGAACATCTGAGAACAGGGTTAGAAGAAGGACATGGGTTCAGAGCCCTGCACATCTGTGGCGTGCAGCATCTCTGCCCGAGCAGCCTCCCCACGAGGGTTGCTGCTGACTTCTCACACTGACCTGCCCGAGCCTTTTCCCTGAGCACTCCAGCGCTTCCATCCAGCCCTGCACACCCTGGCAGCTGGTGGGGATCTGCTGCTGCCCCATCCCAGAGCATGGTCAGATCTTCAGGGCAGGATAGCCTCAGGCTGAGCTGTAGCACAGGAGGGATGGGCACTGCCCAGGGATGCACAGTGCTCTCTGTCCCTGTCCAAAATCAGCTTCAGCAGGAGGCTGAATCCTGGAAACTCGGGCACTCCAAGCACACCCATGAGCCCAACACTTCCGTTTTCAGTTTCATCTTTCCTGGACACTGTCTGCTGAGCAAACTTTCAACTTGCTGACTGCTCTGCTGGGTTCCATTTTTCCACATTCCTCTTCACATTTTCTGATTTCAGGAGTCCTTAACAGCTTCTTACCCACAGAGTCCCTTTCCTCCTGGGGAAGCATGATGGAGGGCTGGTGGCAGCGATGGGAATTTTGTCCTGCCTCCCTCAGCTCCTCAATAGGCAATGATTGCTGCTTTGTATCAGACATCACACTGGGATAGGGCAGAGAGAGCACCAGGCTCTGGAGAAGCCCAAAGAACAGGGACAGAAGCGTCTGGGGATGCAGCCAGGCAGGACACCAGTGTCCCCTCACATTTGTCCTCTCTCACATTGCCTTCAAGCCCTACCTCTGATAAATTTGCTCTTGTCTCATTGTGAATCAGGTTTATGGGCCTGGCAGGGGATCTAGAAGCCCATTCCCAGCTTGAGAGCTTGGCAATTCCCACCATCAGACCTCAAGCACCCTCTCTCAGACCAGAAGAAACCCCCACACTCGTGCCAGTCTCTTGGCTAAAATACCTCTCCCAGCATGCCCAGATGTTCAATCTCTGTAAGGAGTTGAATATAATTTTAGAAAAAGCCATGATGCTCTGCTGCGAGCTCTGCATGGCCAGGGAATGCACTTTGCTCCTAAGTGGAAGGCACTTTTCTCAGGAAGCAGCTATCATGGGAAGCAGAGGATCATTTCAGGTCTGCAAGGGCACACCCCTCCTGTCCCTAGGACAGAGCTAAGAGGCTCCATGTGGCGCTTCTGCTGAGCCTCCACACACCTCTGTCCTTTCCAGAAGTGGGAAATACTTCCCAAAGTGTGGCTGCCACATTCAGGCACTTCCTGAGTGCTCCTCTCTGCCCATGTGTCTGCTCATGGTGCCGATGTACCCAGGCTTTTAACAGGTTCAAAACAAACTTGTTATGCCAGAAGTGGAAGCACAGGAAGGGAGAGCAGCCAATGCATTCCCTGCCGGAGCCGGCACTGCATCCCATTAATCTTACTGCAAAAGTGCACCAAGTGCTGGAATCAATCATGTTGGAGGAAAGGATGCTGAGAGATGGGGAGGAGGAATAAAAAGGTAAAATGCAACAGAAATTTTCCCTGAATAAATCACAGCCTCCTCCTCAGAGGAGATAAATGCCATTTTAAAGGGGAACACAGTGGATCAAATGTAACATGGACTGCAACAGAGCAGAAAATACCTGTTCAGGCAAGAAAAAGCAGAAATTACTGTGAGAATTGTGAAGAGGATAATGGGGAGACGTTAGGATATTACAGCAGAAGGATCATTAATGCACCAGAGAAGGCTATTAACAGAGTTCCTTAAAGATCAGCCTAGAGGTAAATTTTTTTTAATGGTTTTCATTAGTGATCTTGGCTCAGAAAATTGGGGTTCCTTTAATAGAAATGTACGGGTGAGAAATGTGGGAAAAGTTCTGCACTGGACAAGGGACTAAGTACTAGAGGAAAAGAACCAGAGGATCTGAAGATTAACAGAAACACATTGGGCTGGCACAAGCTCCCATGCTTAGGGTCTAAAAAAAAATTGCTACTCTAAGCAGCTGAAAACACCATAGGACATAAGAAAGATGACCCAGAAGCAGCACCCTGCTCTGGTTCCTTCAATGTCAGGAGGGTGATTTTGAACCAGGAGCAAGTCCAGGCTGTGATAATGAGCATAATCAGGTAAATGTAAAAGCTGCCTGGTGAGACAGGGCTGGAAAGGTATCATTTATTCTGGCTGTGGCTGGAAAGACTGCCATAGGAAACAGCTGCTCCACTCGTACCTCAAGAAGGAAATCAACTTGCTCTGCCAAAACACAACAGGAGCAGAGGACACAGGTATTGAAGGTGGCTGTGAGTGACCTGGGCAGAGAGCCAGGGGCACATGTGGAGTCACGGAGAGCCAATGCTCCAGGAGAGAGCTCTGAGCTGGGGTCTGTGTCCTGATGGCACTGAGCTGACAGCCCCCCTTCTATACCAGTCTGCTTTTCCTGCAAAGCCATGTCCAGAGGCTATGCTCTCCTGGGGGAGTTTCCATGAGATAATCTGGCTGAGGGATACAGGAAAGTCTCCTGCACCTCCACCACAGTTAGGGCTGCACCATCACACATCCAAGCTGTCAGCAGGCAGGTCCTGCCCCATTCCATGGAGGAACATCCCAAGTGTTTGCAGGCAGCTGAGCCCTGCAGCCCACATGGAGCCACAGAGCCCCCAGCACTACCTGAGCTCCTCTGCAGGGATGAGGACACCTCTGTCCCCCCTTGGCCTGAGCTAATCTGAAAAAGCAATAAGAAGCAAAACTCCTCCTGGGCACGTCTGCAGTGCAGGGCTGCACCAGGAGCTGCCCTGGCACCACAGCAGATTGTGCCCAGGGCTGGATCCCACCAGCAGAGCCCAAGTGAGCTGCAAGAGCCAGAGGCAGGAGCAGGTTGTTGGTGTGTGGTGAAGCAGCCACGTAGGAGGCTGCCATCCACCCACAGCCTTTTCTAAGAGTGCTACTCCCCCTATAATTTAATCTGCCATTTCCACATGTTGGGAGCAATGAAAACACATCCCTTTCACTTGGAAATACCCTTCTGTGGGAACAACCTGTTCTCCTCGCTGCCGTCAGTGGGCAGGCAGCGTTCAGCTTGTTCCACACTCCTTTTGTGAGTGAACAAAGAGCTTTCCATGGCAAGAGCCTGTGCTGCAGCTGGAGGTGAGGAACTGCTCCACATGCTGCTGCCATGGCTGAAAGCATCACATCCCTCTCCCATCAGCCTCAGTCCCAAGCACCCAAACTCAGAGGTCTCGCAATGAGTTTGCTCTGCTCAGCAAAAGGTTTCCCATGGGCTGGTTCATGGCTTGTTGCCTTCCATACCTTTAGAAGCAGGAGGGCTGTGGGAATCGCCTCTAATCTCAGTGGTCCAGTCCCAATCTCTCCTCTGTATGGCTCCTTGCAATCAGTGGTTGTTACTCATGCAGTCTTCCTGGTAGACTCCCTCCCGTGGCCCCCTTGCCTTTAGACTTGAGTCAAAGACATAAATCATCTAAAGAATATTTCAACCTGTACCACAGTGTTATCTTGTTGTTGCAGGGGGAGTTTAACTTCAAAATCTCACCTTTGTCCTCTGACAAGGCTGGACCTTTTCCTTTCCTGGAGTTTTTTCTGAGTGCTCCATCTCTGCAGCGCAGAGAATCAGCTCCACCTTCCTGCACAATGCTGGGCACCACTGGGGAGGTTTCAGTGCTGCTCCACGGGGTGCAGAGCCTGGGTCGTGCACCACCCACAGAGACCAGTGCAGCTCTCCCACACCAGCACGTTGAGGAGGATGGGGACACCCCTCATGTCATCTGGGGAGCTCCTGGTGGGAGACCACAGCTTGGACACAGGCAGATCCATGAGGGTCAGCAAGTCAGTCCAGTTCCTCTTCCCTCTTTCTTGTCCCTGCACTGCCTCAATTCCCCTTTAGGTATCTTCCCAACATAGATATTGCTTCCAGTCAAGGACACAAGTCCCCTTTGAGTCTAGTAGTGGCAGCGTCTTGGAGATCCCCATAATCAGCATCTCATTTATAAGTTAGAATGGTTTGCTCTGTTGTTTCTGCCCTTGCAAAATGTGGCTATTTGTTATTTGTATCCAAATAGAAAACAACCAAAAAAAGTAAATCTGCAAGGGATATTCTTCTTCCCTCCCAGTATGCAGAGTAGAGTGGGGATTTCCTATACAGGCTACAGGAGCTGCTGTGATTTGTGATGGCAAGGACCAACCCTAGGCATTGGGCTGCTGCAAAGCACAGATACAAGGGCAAAGTTTAATGAGATTGGCAGTCACAGCCAAGATTCAGAAATTGGGTAGTCGTGACTAATTTTGCTGGATTGCATAAGGACTGCTTTCTCAGTAAAATTGTTTCCTCATATCTTCCTCATTCTCACTTTTATTGTGAGCCTATGGGAAATGTGACAGTTTTAAAATCCCTTCTCTCAACATCCCTACATTACATGGGCACCTCTAGGGCTGAGAGGGCCCATCTGGCAGGAACACGGGTGCCTGGCTGCCAAAGGACTTTTCAGTTTGGGTTTAAGTGGGCTGGAGCAGCCAGGGAGGTACAGACACCCTGTTTCTGGAGGGGTTTGAGGGGAAGCTCAAAGGGTCTTTGCCCACTGCAGCTCTGACTTGATGCCCTTACAGAATCACAGAAGGGCTTGGGTTGGAGAGGATCTTACAGATTTCATTCCACCCCTCTGCCAAGGGCAGGGACACCCACTACTAGACCAGGTGCTCAGAGCCTTATCCAGCATGGTCTTGAACACTTCCAGGGATGGGGCAGCCACAGCTTCTCTGGGTAACCTGTGCCAGGGCCTCAACAAACACTTTCTTCTGCAGGTTATCCTTGGGAGGCAGCTCTGTCCCTGCTGGAGCACTGCTGACCACTGTCATCAACCAAACATGCAGAGGGCATGAGAGCCCAAAGGACCTGACCCAATGGTCACTCAGAGGAAATGAGAAGGCAAGAAAGGAAAAGAAGCAGTCGCACTGAGCTCCCAGAGGGGACCAACAGGCACAAATGACTTGCAGTTCCACATCTTCCTAGACCGTGTCATTCCCAGCACACAATGCTGAACATGTAAAGTGACTCTGTAATGTTCTCCCAGGTCACTGTAGGATAAGGGTCACTTTGGGAAGGGCTGTAGGCCTGCCTGGTACAGGCTCACTCCAAGCAGCTTTGGAGCTGATGAGAGCAGGACTGCTCCATCCTTGCAGTGACACCATGGATCCATGCTACAACCACACAAGCTCTCAGAAAAGGATGGACCTTCCCCTGCAGCTGGTAGTCGGGTTCTGCCTCACCATCCTCATCGTGATCACTCTCTGTGGTAACATCATCGTCTGCCTGGCCGTCACCCTCGACCGCCGGCTCCGCAGCTTGACAAACTGCTTCATTGTCTCCTTGGCCATCACAGACCTGCTGCTGGGCCTTCTGGTGCTGCCATTCTCTGCTTTCTATGAACTCTCCAGGGAGTGGCCCTTTGGCAGCATTTTGTGCAACATCTACACCAGCCTGGACGTCATGCTGTGCACGGCCTCCATCCTCAACCTCTTCATGATCAGCCTGGACCGCTACTTTGCTGTCACCACCCCGCTCCGCTACTGCCAGGTGGTCACCCCCTCCCGGGTGGCCGTGGCTTTGGTTGTTATTTGGACCGTTTCACTGATGGTATCCTTCCTACCCATCCACCTGGGCTGGAACACCAAAAACTGGACAGCAGAGCAAGACACAGACCCCACCTGCAGCACGGAGTGCATGCTGGCAGTGAACCCTGTGTATGGGCTAGTGGACTCCTTGCTCACCTTCTACATCCCTTTGGTCATCATGTGCATCACCTACTACCGGATACTCAAGATAGCAAGGGAGCAAGCCAAGAGGATAAACCACACGTGGGGCAACACACCCATGCCACCCATGGTGAAAGAGCACAAAGCCACCGTGACGCTGGCAGTGGTGCTGGGAGCCTTCATCGTGTGCTGGTTCCCCTATTTCACCGTGTTCACCTACCGGGGGGTGTGGGGGGACAGCAGGGTCAAAGGCACCCCCATGTCCATTGTGCTCTGGCTGGGCTATGCCAACTCAGCTCTGAACCCCATCCTCTATGGGACACTCAACAGGGATTTCCGACTGGCATACCAGCACTTGCTGCACTGCTGGAGGACAGGACACCCCAGGAACTCCCACCTGCCTCCCCTCCAGAAGGCCCAGCCCAGGGGCAGGCAGGGCCAGGGCAGGCAGGAGGGTAAACCTTTGAAACTGGAGGTGAGGAACGAGAAGGGGACCCTGCTCACTGATGGAGCTCTCAAGAGGTAAGAGCCTCCCTACACTGGGCACTTTGATGGTAGGTCTGTCCCCAGAGAGGAAGGCAGAGGGGGGACCCCATATTGTCCATGGACTTTTAAGCAACAAATGGTACCCCAGCAGGAGATCCTTGGCCAGGCAACTCCTAAATTCAGCCACTCAGAAATTCATCACGACTCACAGGAGCCCAGCTTACATCCCCTCCATGCCGGCAGCACGACTCCAGGTACTCCAGCTTCCCATATGGAATTCCTCCCCTGGAATTGCCACTGTTCACAGGGAGCACAAAATGTCCCCTGGCTTTGCTGGTTAATGGGGACAGTTGCCACCAGAATTTGCTGTACAGAACGGGGTGAAGCTGTTAGCTGGGGCTGCTCCCCAAAATCAGCCATGTCCCAGTGACACAGAGCAGAGCTTCAGGGGCCAGGAAAGGTGACTGTCCATCACAGAGGAGAAAATGGGAATTAGTTCTGGGGCACAGTCAGAGCACCTGCAGCCAGGCTGATAGTCCCTGCAGGAGCCAAGATCTGGATTCCCAGCTCCCTGCAGAGCTGCTCAGCCACTTCCCTTCCCATCCAAGCCACACATCCTCAGCATTTCAGCCATCGCTTTGCATCAGCAGTGAATTCAGCCAACAGCAAGTTTCATTCCCATCTCTGGAAAGGGGCAGCAGTCACCCAAATTAGGTTGGCAGACGTTTTTAAAAATACAAATACCCATGTAAAGTTAGAGCCGAAAATTCCCTCAGGATCATCCCAAGCACGTCACGGGGGTCAGTCCCACCAAGGGGTGTGGTGAGGGAGCAGGATGGCAGCGAAGTGGGCAAGTTCTGTGCCAGGCTGTCTCCCCAGCCCCCTCCCTGGGCACCCACATCCCAATGGGGCTGTGCCACCCTCTCACTGCCTCACTCCAAGGTGTTCACTCAGCCACGCACAAGGAGAACGGAGAGGCAGGCTGTCAATCTGCTGCTCCTGAGACTAATCTAACCTCTGAGCAGTGCCTGATAAGCAGCCCAGAAACTTTCCATCCATAGATAAGGAGTCCTTTGATTCCCTGCTCCCCGCGTGCCAGCAAAGGAGCTGCGCTCGTGCGTTCTTGCAGCACGTGCCCTTGATCCTGCCCCAGAAAGTCTTAAGCCACCAAAAGGAGAACTCAGGGAGGTGAACCAAAGTTCAGAACTATCCAAAAGACTGAGCCAGCATTGTGCCTCCCTCAGGGCACCAATGTGACTTTACCCAAGGGAGGGGGGCAGCAGAAGAGATACAAAGGGATGGATTAATGTGAACAAATACAAGCATGCAGGTCCTGGAGCTGCCTTTTTCCGTTTCCAAGGAATTAATGAAGAGCCCAAAGTTATAAAATTTGGTAAATTGTAGGTTGTATATTAAGTCATATGGAAAACATGTGTCTAAGGTGGTGAGGGTGTTTTTGCAAAGATACAGAGACAAAGAGAACTATCTTGTTTGCTCACACAGAAGTGCAGCCCCTGGGCAAACCAGGAGCTCATGTACTGAGGCTCTGCAGGTGAACCAGAAGAGCTGGTGATGGGGAACAGGCTGTCAGGATTTCCCTGCACAGCCAAGAGAGAAGAGAATATAAATGTCAGTGTCTTCTCAAAATTATGCCTTACCACAAAGGGACAATAATTACTTGGAGGGAGATAAAAGGGGAAGAAAAATGGGTTTCTGTTCCTCAGGCAGAGGGCAGGGTCACTGATTTCCTGGCTTTCACCCTCCCAGCTTTTCCACGTGGAAAAGATTTTTCCCCTGGTTCCCCAGAGGGAACACTCAAGCAAGGGGAAGTTTCTTGACCTTTCTAAATCCGGAGAGTTTCCCCCATCCTACAGAGCATCACCACTATGGTTTCTGCTCACGATCAGATAAGAGTTACTCAAGCACCTGCTGTGACTTTCTCTCCTTCTCTTCGTAGCCCTCTCACCTCACAGCAATGATGCACCAGTGATCATATGTGGTCCCTTCCCTTTTTTCCATAGTCAGATACACAAAGATCTGCTGTTGGCAGATGATCAGGATCAACTAATACCACACAAGACAGGTGAGCACAGGATTTACCTGTTCACCAAAAACCTGGCAGCCAATTTCACCCCCAGCACAAACCGAGCTGGTTCCTCTCCCCCCTTCCTCTCTGCAGAGCGTTCCAAGTCATCTGCCCTGAACATGTTAACAGGAAAAGACCAACATAAATCATTCAAAAAACTCACAACCCCCCAGATAAGAACATCCAGAGCTCGGAAGAGCTCTGCTCAGAGAAGCTCCGTGGGATTATTCAAGGGAAATCAGAATTTTGAACCATTGCCCTTAATAACAATGTTCTTTTCAGTTATGAGGCATAGGGAAAAGACTAACAAAGAGTGGAAGTACTGGAGAACTGCAGCCAGTCTCAGGGGTCACTCAGAGTCTCAGTCAGGAGCAAGGCAGGGAGTAAAAATCCACGGGACCTCCACAGCAGCTGGGGGCTGGAGGGCATTTCCATGAGTGAGGACAAGGTAGGGCAGAGAGTACAGGGCCAAGCAGAGATGCAGGGGGGTGACAGCTGCTCCCATTTCCCCACCAGGCATCAGAGAGGAAGGCAACTCACACAAAACCAGTAAAGAAAACCAAAGGACCTCAGGAACCTGCCTCAGTGCAGTGGGACAGGGCTCTGAAGGGACCTGGTGCTCGCCATGCTCATGGCTGTAGGCTCTGAGACCAGATTCTGATGTTCCGAGATATTAAAATCCCGTGAGAGGGAGCATTCAGCACTAACAGCAGGGAAGAAATTGCTGGAGCTGAGTGAGTGGCTGTGGATCACATTCTTGCATGTCATCTGTGCTTAGAGCAGCTTGGGACAGGACCATGGCCACAATATATGGGCAAAGGAGAAGCCAGTTCCCATTGGGAAGGGTCACTGTCCTAGTCAGAACATGCCTGCCCCAGCTGCCAGCCTCAGGCAGACACTGTGGTGCTTCACAGAGCAAAGCCAGGCTCAACCAGGCTGGCACTGACAGACTGGTCTGTTCTTTTTCTCTTTTTTCTGTCCTCATGTGCAATTTAACCTTTCCAGCACGGGAGCTTTTCTGTGAGTCTCAGCCAGCCTGCTGCCCTAGGACCCACATCTCCCAGCCTTCAACTCCTGGCTGCCCTCTTCCAAAATCCTGTGTGTGAGGTTGAAAGGACAACACTCAGCTTTCCTCAGCCTGAAACTCAACAGCAGAGGCGAGAGCTGCAGGGTGAGTACAAGGCCAGGGTCACTGAGTGAAAATGAAAGAGGAGGCAGCTCTCCCTGCTGTGCCATCCACTGCATTTTTCCTGGTGCAGGCATCCTTTCCTGATGGCACCTGGTGCAAAGGGTGATACCATTAGAGATGCATCCTCACTCCTTTATCCATCACTGGTTGCTCTCCAACCAAGTCCCACACCCAGGGGAGGTGCACAGAGCTGGGGCCCCCTCTGTGGCTGCCCTGCAGTTTTGGGATTATAGAAGGAGCCTGAGATGCTCAGGAAGAGGCTGCATCCTGCCTGTCCCTCATGCACTGCAGAGGCAGCTGCATTCAGACCATGAATTCCCAGCACACTTCATTTTCATGCAAGCCTACATCCACACAAATTGCCAGCAGCTTTGGCGGAGATGCTGGCAGGGCTCCCGAGGTGAAGAGCTGATGCTGCACCAGGCAGTGCTGCTCTCTGCAAGTGGTGCTGGGCTGGAGGCCACGACTGCCATGCATGGGGATGCCTCTCAGCTCCAGAGACCCCACTTTGTGCAGCCCTTCTCAGGAAAAGTCAGGCAAGGTCACCGTGACCTCCACATGCTGATAGCCTGGGCTCTCCATATTGATTGCGCCTTGGTGTGGGGGGGAAATAAAGTCACTCACCTGTGGAAGCTGGGCACAATTGGTCCCTGCTACACCCTGAACATTTCTAACCTTAGCCAAGGTCACAGCAATAACGAGAGCTGGTGCTGTCTGTCCACACACACAGCTGGAGAGAGCTGGAGTACAGGGACCCCCTGCCCTGGGGTGCAACATAAACCTGCACTTCTCAGAGGTGCTCCCTGTGAATGACCCTGGAAATGCCATTGCCCAGCGGCAGAAGGACAACCAGAGGACTGGAGGATGCATATGCTGCTGTTTGGGGAGGCATCACTGCTGCCCTGCAGGAGGAGCAGAGTGAACCCTCCAGTCTGGAAACCACAGAGCACAAAGTGAAGGTCCCCAGGGCAGGCAGATTTCTCACCCCCCTGGCAGTGCAGACTCATCTCTGCTGCTGTCACTGCCCAGCAGCAGGGGCAGAGGGGGACACCATTTCCAGCTCTCTGCTTCGTGCTTTCCATCTCTGGGCATATGTTCTAAGACACATGTAGTTTCTATGAGTAAAGTCAAAATGCCAGCCATCCCCTGAGAGGCTGCTGATCTAATCAGCAGAATGAAGCAGAGGTCTGGAGAAGAGGTTTGCAGGAGATCTGAGGTCCTGGTGAGACCACAGATTTCCTCTCTGCACCATGGGGGTGGGGACAAGAAATGTCACCTTGTACAGGATACCCAAACAAAGAGTACCTGACCAAAAAATTCCCTGACCCAGAGCAGGGAGACGGGCCATGGGAGAAGCAGCACCCGGGAGCAGAGCACTGCCAGCTCCAGGACATCAACTTTTGACTGACAACTCAGCCCCTGCTGCTAGCTGGCCCGAGGGACAGGAAGAACAGGCAGAGAAAGCCACAAAGCAAAGTGATATTGCTCAGAGGGGAGTTGGGTGATAGGTCTTGGGGTGATGCAAGCCTGCTCAGCTCTACCCAAATGTCAGCACTCAGCATTTAACCGAGGATGCCGAGAGCATCTTCACAGCATCACACCACAGTCCCCTCCAGGCACGGAGGTGCTGAGTGCAGCACCCTGACACTGAGGAGCAGGAGAGGGGGGGAAATGGGCCCATCTGCATCCTGTAAAGCCATTGATCACCCTCTGTGTTCCCCTGCAGGATCCCTGCTCTGGCACGTGGCATTCATTCCATCCCCAAACACTGCTGGAGAGGCCTCTGCCCGCCCAGTGTCTTCCCAGGAGGGTGGTGTGCTGGAAGAGCCCTTGGAGGAGCTACAGAAGAACATCTCCCCTGTCCTGTCTGGGCAGTGACACTTTCAGCATCAAGCCTCACACCAACAGGAAGAGATGCCTGAGGGGCTGGGTCAGGAAGCAGGGCTGGGATGGGAATGCCCTCTCCAGACCCATGGCAGTGGGTCAGGCTGCAAGGGCACGGGCTGGAGGGGGAGAGGGGCTGCTGTGGGGGTCTTGGTGCCAGGCAGACCAGCCTAGGATGGAGAAAGGCAACACAGGCACTACCTTCCCTGGCGTCCTAGGGATGTATTCACCTCTCAGAGGGGACAAGGGCCTGGTAGGTGGGATGATGTGGCAGGAGGGCTCAGCATGGTGGGTGTTGGCAGCCACGAGTGCTGGATGTCCATGCACAGGACACCCCAGTCCTTTGTCCCTTGCTGGGGCAAGGCTGTCTCCCATCCCTGGGGCTGTCCTTACAGCACACCACCTGTCCCAGCCCTACTGCAAGGCAAAGAGAAGCCCTGGAGCCTGCTGGGGAGACACTGAGCAGCCAGGGTTTGCCCCGGGCTCTGCCGTCCCCAGCAGCTCAATGCTAAGGCTCCCAAAAGAGGATGTTTCTGCCCTGAGCCTGTGCAGAAATCACCAGTGATATAAAAATCTATTTAAGACAAAAGGAAATTGAGATATTTGATTTCTGTGACTTTTTCCTGGAAAGAGCCTCCCTGCCCTGCTCCACCCTGCTGTCCCATCCCCATCCCTCTGCTGGGACAGAACCTGGACACACAGCACAAACACCCAAGACACAGGTACAGCTTCCCTGGGCAAGGCTGGCGCCCCTCAGAGCACATCTGGGACCAACCAGATGATCCCTCCCTGGTCCCTGAGCTGATGGAGCAGGGGACACCTTGCCATTCCCCAGGCGCGGCACCGCTGGCTCGGAGCTCCCCCTGCTTGCTGCGGGCACGGACCGGCCCCGAGCTCTGGCCACACCCTGGGTGTCACCCACTGGGCTCCCTGACCCGGCACAGTGCACCCCACTCACTCCTCGACACCCCCCGAGCCACCACGGCACCGGGTGTCAGCATCTGCCACCTCTGCACTACCTTCCACCCCTAATGAAGAGCACCCAAAGAGCAAGGAAAGCTGAGAAAGGGGAGTTTTGCAGCCCCAGTGCCTCCCAGCACCCAGCCAAATCCCATCAAAGCATCAGTGGGCAAGGAAACATCCCCAGCAAGGTGATGATGCCCTAGCAGGCAAGGTCCCCTCGTGTGGCTTTGGGATAAGGAGCCATGGGACCCCCAGAGCAGATTGAGAAATTGCCTCCTCAGCAGCTTTACAGAGCAGCAGGAGCCGAATCCCTGCAGAGGAGCCCAGGGAGAGCTCTTCTTCCCCAAACAAACCCGGCAGGAGCCGGCCTGAATCGCCTGCAGCATCCACGCTCCGCTCCAGCTCGGAGAACTGGCAAACACACACCCAAACCCCTGCCACCTATGATAACAATTAGAGACTTATCTAATTTCAAAAATAATTGCAATTGAAGTGTTTAATTACCATACTAAGCAGGAAGAGCCGTTTCCTACTGTTCCAGTAGCACTCCCGATCCATCAAACAAGGTTTGGGGCTTGTTTGGGTGTTGGGGTTTTTTTTGGTGTTTTTTGGTTTTCTTTTTTTGATTATTAGATTGCAGCCCCAGGGGATGAAGAGATTTGCTAATTAGGGTCTTGGAGAACAGCTACCAATTCACAAACACTTGCTTTTAATTTCAATACTAACGAGGCTGGAAGGGGGAGAAATCCAAAATACAGAACATCTGTGGCAGTGCTGGCTGCAGCAGCCCCTCCTCACTGGGCTGACACTGCTCAGGGACCATCCCAGAGACCACGGGGATGCGCCGGGGAGGGGTTGGCTCAGTGCAAGCACAGGCAGGGTGGAGCTGCTGCTCTGGGTCGCTGCTGTCACCGCAGCCACCACACAAACTAATCCCACCATCGATCATCTGTCTAATCCCCCCAGGGACCATTAGCTTTCTCAGTGATGGGCTAATCCTGGTCCTGAGGCAGCCGTTCCGTTCCCTGGGGGTGCAGCAGCAAGAATTTCTCCAGGTGACATTTGGTTTTGTTCTCCTCTAAACTGACAACAAAAGAGAATTTAATTCTCTCGCCAAGCAGCAATTCTGTGAGGGAAGAGAAACTGCTTAGGAAGCTCCTAACCAACATCTGCTCTCTCAGATAGGAAATATCCCCTGCTAGTGGAGGGAGCACAGGCAGGGCTGGCTGCCAAGTATGTGGGGACATCTCTGTCCCCCTGCAGGAGACACAGGAGCTCCCACTGCCCCTATAAATGGTACCCAATCCTCACCTCCCTCCGCCAGCCACCCCAGGGACCCACAGTGCCTGGCTGGGCTTCTTCCACCAAACCACCTTTCCCATCCTTGCCACAGCTCTGGGAAGGGTCCAAAAACCTGCAGAGAGGAGACACAGGGAAGGAGAGGAGCACACGGGAGACAAGAGCAGCTTCAGGGCATCCAGGCATCCTGTCCGCCAGGAGTGCAGCTGAGACGTGGTGGCTGCCACGGGCCAGAGGCAAAGGAGCGTTTTATTTCTTTTAGATAAAAGGGAAACATCAGTAGAATGAGAAAAAACTGTGTTGGTTTTTTTTTTCCATGCTGTCATGTGATTAAACACAGAGGAAACAGAAAGGTAGAGAACAGCCCCGAGCAGTGGAAAATGAGAAACTTTGTGTTAGAAATCTCAAGATTGGATTTGCTGGAATAAAATGTATTTTAGGGTCACTAACCAAACAGTTTTGGCTGGAGAATCAAGCCTCTGGAAAGGTTATGGAACTCATTCCCTCCCCACAAATCTAAAAATTACATTTCCATGCCAAAGCATCTTGAAAACCAAGGACAAGCACTCCCTTGCAGCATGAAGGAGTTGACCATGGGGAAGGCATCATCAGGCGCCTTCCTGGGCTCGGCTAAACCCTTCTTGCCCTCATTCCCCAGCGCCAAGAACGCCAAGGCTGGCAGTGCCAGCGGCACAGGCTGACCCCGGCCACCGCAGGATGGTGGCCATGAGACCAGCGGCATGGCCGTGCCACTGGGATGGTGGCCAAAGGGACCAGAGAGAGAGGACGGAGCCACTAGAGGGCACAAGTATGACAGAAACACGTCCCCACATCAAGGCACCTCCAGCTTCTGCAGTTCAACAGTGGCAGACTTCCCCAAAATCCCTCATCCGCCCCACCTCCCAAAAGTGCACCCTCAGCTCTCCCCCCACCACTAGCACACCTTCTCCTGGTGGCCCAAGACCCCACCAGGCAGGCTCTGGAGAGCCGGGTGCCCCTGGCCAGGCAGGGAGATGTGGGTCCTGCAAGGAGCCGTCAGGTCATGACCAAAGGACACGTCCAAGCTCCTTCTGTCTTTTTCTTCTCCTTCCTCCCCCAGAGCGTTCTTCAGGCAGGCGCTCCCCTCCCCACTCCTGCAGCAGCCACCGCTTTCATTAAGGCTCTTCCACCAAACCAAACACCATTTGTTAGGAAACAGCTGCCAGAGGCAGCTCTGCTGGAACAGATGCCCTCGTGTCCCCCAGCTCTCAGACATTGTCACATCCACCTTCCCGGTGTGCCACACACCTGCACCCGCACGTGTGTGCCCGCCACCTGAGTGGGTTTGGTGTTCTCAGTGCAGCATGGGGGTCACAGAGCCCTGTTTCCAGAGCTGTATTCCTGTTCCCAGCCCAATGAGCACCCTGGGACTTCTGTGTGGGCGTCGGAGCCGCTCTCAGCACCTGAGCTGCCCCATCACTCCACCCACTCCGGGTGTAGCTGGCAGGTGCAGTTACCCCGGGGGTGTTTGCACAGCTGTCAGGGCCTCCCGGATGGATCTGCTCTCCTTGTTCACAATTCCCATCCCACGGGCAGCAGCAGATCTCCTCCCTGCCTGCAGGAACCCGGAGCCGCTGGAGGCAGAGGCAGCAAAACCCTGCGACCCCGTGCACACAGGGACTGATGCTGATTAAATGCAGCCCCGGTGCTGATAATTAATTTCTCAGAGGATGAATTACTTGGGAAAGCTCCAGAATGAATGTTGTTCTTCCTGCCACGAAACTGCTATGTCTGTTGGGGCTTTTACAAAAATCTAACAGCAAAGGGGAAGAACATCCCCTGATGAAGAACCACAGCTGTGCCCTGGGCGAGGGGTGCCTGCGGGGTTTGGGATCTCTGCTGGGGCTGTTCTCTGGGTCCATGAGGGCAGGGCAGGGCAAGAGGATGTGCTGGCGCTGCCCACATCCCAACATTCAGGAGAGCTTCAGAACACGCTATGAGCATTGGCCAAACGCCCTCCAGCAGCTCCTTAGACCCAACTCAGTCCACACCTTGAGCTGAGACATCCCCGTCTCCTCATGGGACCTGCCCAGGGAGCCACAGGGATGGAGAACACCCACCTACCCTCTCCCCAGCACTGCCCGCCATCCGTGGCCGTGGATGTGGCTGTCCCCAGCCCGGAGCTGTGGGGCTGGGGCTGGTCCCCGTGTCCCTGAGCCCGCCTGCGTAGCGCGGCTCCCTCCGGGCGCTGGCTGGATGCGGATGCGGAGCGAGCAGCCCCTGCAGACAGCACTATTACGCAGAGCTCTCCATCCCTTTTTGCTTAATAGGAAGCATTTTTCTGTTTCATTTCCCTTACCCTTGGAGCTGAAACCGCCTTTCTGCAGCAAAACACACCAAGCCAAGGAAATTCTCCCTTTCCAGCTCGCAAACTCCCCTCCCTCCTCCATCAGCAGGAATGCCCACCCCGCAGTCCACCCCGTGCCTGGGGCACATTGTACCGTTGGAGGGACAAGTGATGCCCACCCCTGTCCTCCCACTGGCACCTTGGAGACAGCAGGGACAGAGATGCTGAGGGGGCTGCAGAATTCTGTTCTCTTCATGTACAAATCTTTCAAATATTCCTAAACACGGCAGAAGGCAAAGCCTGCCCTCGGCTCACCTCCTCTGGCCCTCCCTGAGGGCACTTCACTCGCTTGGCCTGCTTCAAGGCAGAGCTAAGTCCACCATTCGTTATTGGGTAATTAAGCTCTTAATTAACAGGCTGAATTCCCCTCAGAGCCCTGCCAGCAGCTCTTGGTCCCTCTGTCAGCTGCCTCCCGGCAGGGCAAAACCTGCAGGGCCTGGGGAGTGCTCCTGTCCCAGGGATGGCTCCGAGCTGTTTTTCCTACCTCCCCCGTGATCTGTTCCTGCCAGCCTGGCGCTGGGGCACCATGACCCAGCCTGAAGGCGTGAGCCTGCTCCAAAATGCGCCTGCGGCACAAGTGACAAGCACACGTTTGGGCTCAGAGTGACACCAAGGGCCAGGGCCAAACAGGGGTAAGACATTGCCACCATGGGTGATGCTTAAGCCTAAAACTCCAAGACTAAAAACCTTCCAGTTTATAAGCCTTAGGAAAAAAAATTACAATATTCGAGATATTCCTGCCTAAAGAACAAACCTCTCAGCAGCTTCTGCCGCCAACATATCCCCTCTGTGTGCTCCTCCCTCCTTCGGGACTGAGCTGGGAAAGGAGGCTGCAGTGCCATGCCCCAACCCCAAGCTGGCTGGACCGTCGAGGATAACATGGAGACCCTGCCCCAGGCTCCCCACCAGCCTCCAAACCTCAGAGAACCGCAGCAAACCAGCCGTGATGAGCCGCCGTCCTCGGTGAGATGGCAGGGGCTGCCCTGCAGCGCTCCGGCTTTCGTGTATTCATCACTTGTCAGTTCCCCTTAGCCGTGAAAAGAGAGTTATCCTCCCCCCGGGGCAGAGCCGTCCCGCTCCCAGCAGGGCTGGGGACACAGGAGGCTGGCACTGAGCGGTCCCCATCCTGCTGCCGGGGTGTCTGGGTGGGAGGAGAGACGCGAGTTTGGCTAATCCAAGTGGAAACTAATTGTGTTTCATTGAGGTTTTATCTCTGCAACTGGCAACATGCTCCTGCAGGAGATTTAGTGTGAAGTTGTCTGGTCCCTGCCAAGAAGGCTGGCTTTTTTTTTTTTTTTTTTTTTTTTTTTTTTTTTTTTTTTTTTTTTTTTTTTTTTTTTTAGAGAAAGCACATTATGCATCAAAGTTGAAATTCAAATCCCTTTTCCCTCATTCTCAGAGTATATTTATGATGCTCCCGATATTCCTCGGTGCATCACGGTTTGTGGGAAGCCCCCAGTCACTGCAGGAGCCCAGGACCAGCTCAAAGAGCTGCCTGAACTTCTTCTGCTTTATGGTTTTTCCCTTTGCTTTAAACTGTTGCTGCGTTAGTGGGGGACTGTGTGCAGGCAGGGATGAAGGTGATGCACATGAATGGCTCTGGGTGAACTCCCCCCAGGCCTCCCAACCCGGGGCTGCTCCTCTCCATCCCAGCCCTGCTGTAATTTCCACACCCCCGTGCCCTCCGTGTGCAGTCTGGTGCCTGCAGTCTCATCCTGCATGGGGTTGGCAGCAAATCGAGTGTTTTTCCCTAAAGATGCCTCCACTTCTCCCTTCGTAGGGGGTTTAGCAGGTTTTGAGTACAGCCATGCCAGGAGGTGAATCAGCCCAGCCTGGAGCCTGCACCAAGAAGGGGAGGAAAGAGGGGGGCACAAGGAGGGGCAGTTCTGTGAGTGCAGAGGGGAAAAACAGGACTGCAGCCCTCTCATCCCAACCCTTTCTGGGGTGTAAACCCACCTGGTTTCCTGAAGCAGGCTGGGAGGGTGGATGGGTGTGGGGGCTCCTTCTCCCCACCCAGCAGCTCCTCTCAAGGCATCAGGACAAGCCCAGCATCTGCAGTCACTGGAAAATCACGCTCCATTTCCAGAAAGGAAAGCAAAGTGTAAATCTCCCTCTCAGACACACATTTGTTCCTCTGCAGCAAGAAAAGTGGCGAAAGCTTTAATTTCCGAGCTGGGAGGGAGAGACATACATCAGCAACACCCCGGGTGCAGAGGAATAAAACATCAGTTCTGGGATTACACCAGCAGCCCCTGAGATTTCTCCCTCCCTGGCTGTAATCCAGAAACACCACAGGTTTCTCTGCCGGCCCCGCAGCTCTTACCTCACACTGCGTTTGGGGGAAATCTGGATACCTTCGTGGTCATGAGGGTGGATATTACACCAGTGTTTGCCCACAAGTGCCAGGCTGGGGGGAGGCAGGGATTCCCCTGGCTGCATTTCACATTCAGAGCAGGCTGGCCGTAGTGCTCAGCTCTCCCCAGAGATTCCCTTCATAAGAGGGAGCAAATTCCACTTATCTATCCAGGGGAAATTTGCATTTTAAATATCCCAACTCCAAATGTCACCCAGTTTGATCCCCCAAGCTGAACAAATGCAGTGGAGCAGGGAGGGGGGCCAGGGTGGCTCACCAGTGTGAACAGCCAGGAAGAAAGGAAAAAAACAAGGTTAAAAACGTGTACAGATGTTTAATCTGTGCTGAGGTTGAGGATGGGAGCAAACATGGCAGAGACCTTCCCCCTCTTCCAGCCTCCATCGGGCAGGACACGGGGGAACAGGTATCCGAGGCTCCAACCATTAAGGATTAGGGATTTCGTGTTTGAGATTTTGTTTACACAATAAGACTTAAGACTGCATGGAGTGTAGGTGGATTCTCCCCGGTGCCTGCAGAGGGATTAGTGCCTATAAAGCAGCCAGAACGAGCTAAAAATTGGAGAGATCAAAGTGCAGGAAGAGGAATCCCACGTTCTCAGGGATGGGAGGAGAGTGGAAGAAGAGGGCAATGGTCAAGCCTGAGACAATTGCGGCTGCTGGCCCTGGAGAGGATGGGGAAAGGCGCGGGGAAAGGCAGCTGCAGGGATGCCAGAAGGCATCTCAGGGAGCAGCCAGACCCCAGGTGTTTTCCATCCTCTCCTGAGGCTGCAAAATCTCCCTGACCAGCTCTAGTCTTCAGGATAGGGATGACCTCAGCCTTTCCTGAGCTCTCTGCTGCCACAGGGCCATCTCTGGGGAGCATAGCAGAAGAGGGGTGTCCAGCCCGAACCCCTCTGCAGTGCTGGGGGACAGGGGGAAGCTCAGCACCATGCACTGCAGGGAAGGGAGTCTGATGAGCCTGATCCTGCTGTTCCTACTGGTCCCCCATGACCAAGGTGACACTGCCACGTGTCAGCCCATGCCACATGAGGAGGGCACACACTCGACTGGGCCTGGGGGGGCTCTGCCAAAGCCCTGGACCTGCAGTGCCCAGCCTGCTCTCCCTGCCTGGCTGAGCAAATGAGACTTCTCCTCCTCATTAAAGCCATGAGCTGATTCGATTAAAATGGGGCACTAGCCCTCGTCCCCAGAAGGCAAATGGGATGAATGTTTAAGGCATGAAGTTTTCTGGCCCCCAGCACCTCGTTACCAGTCCAACCTCCAATGCACAGGGCACTGCCTCCTGCCAGCTCCCTGCCTGCCATGCACGGCACCTGCCCTGCACCTGGGGGTAGATAAACTCACCTGGGGTGAGTTGAGTACTGCCAGCCCTGCAGGCCCCAGGGACCCAAGCCCAGTGGGGCCACGCACAAAAAAGCAGCCCAGGCACAGCAGGCTTACAGCCACCTCCAGTGCTGGCACTTGGGGGCGTCTCTGGCTGCAGCAGCCCATGGCTGCAGGGCTCACAGGTCTACAGGCAGCCCCTTCTCCTCCGGCATCTGCAGGGGCTGAGTTTGCTCCATCACTCTGCTCTTTGGGAGACACAGGATGCCTGCGCTCCCCCGCACAGCTTCCCTGTATCCCGAGCCTCTCCCGCACTCAGGCACGGGACACAAGTTTTATCCTCACCCCTGTCTCCAAACCTGCGGGCAGGCAGGCACTCCTTTGCCAGAAATGAGCCTGAAACGGTTCAGAGAACTAATTCCCTCCCTCCTTAATGCATGGAAGCTTCTTACACTAAATCTATACAGACACAATTAGCATTATTCATATTCCATATGCTCCGCTCCCTTGTGATGAATATTAATCTCCTTCCCGCTCCCAGGCATTGGAGATAACGGCGGTGCACGGTGCCGCTGCAGTGGCACAGAGGGGCTGAGGGAGTGATGCTGCAGGTGGAGACAGCCTCACCCCCATGTCGGGAAGGGCAGATTTTGTGTCCTTTTGGAGAGGGGCTGGTTTTACAGGGGCTGGGCTGAAGCGGGGTGTCCTTTCTGCTGAACTGGTCTCCACTGGGGCTGCTTCAGTCCCCCCAGGACACATGGTTGTGTGGGGCATCATGAAGCCCCAAACCTCCCTGCACCTTCCAGTTCTCCACAGGTTTTGGAGGTGGAGTAGGACGCAGTCAGACTGTCCTGCTTCTGCCAGCTCACATTTCGCAGCATTTCTTAGGCTGAGAAATGGTCACGGGCATTGCAGAAGCTAAACTGATACCTCTTGGTGTTACCCGAGGCAGGAGCAGCTTTACCGGCATCCCAGAGCATCTCTGCTGTAGCCTCTGAAATCAGCAAAGCTGGGCAACTGCAGCACCTGGGTCACTGTCCCAACCTTTCTCCCACCTCTCTGCAGAGCATCTCCCCCTCAACGGGGCACAGCAGCACCCACTGATGCTGCAAAAGGAGCGGAGGGAACGATGCAGCCAATGCAGCTCATCCAGTGCCGCTATCACGCAGGGACACGGCGGGATTTTCAGTTCAAAGAGGGGCCACCCCGCACTCAGGCAGGGCTGCGTGGACCGTACACAGCCCCGTGTCCGTCCGTCCGTCCGTCCGTGCTTGCCCTCCACACGTGGCTCCAGGCCAGGCCGGGGGTGCTGTGAGTGGGGGGCCTGGGGGCTGTGAATTGAAACGCCATACGTGCGGTGGGGGTGGAGAAGATCCAGGCCAGGAGGCACCGCGTCTCTATACATCCATTTGCATGCCTAATCCGCTGCCGGGGAGTGGAGCGTCAGGTCCCCCATCTGCTCCGCAGCTCACATCATTAGCTGGCTGGTTTCCGAGCCGGCACCGAGCAGAGGTGGGAGCCGAGCAGACAGGGGAGAAGGGAGGCTGCTCCCATCCCCACGCACCATCACATGTCGGCAGGCTGGGGAGCTTGGGAGGATCCTGCCTCTTACCGGAGCTGGTGGGCAGCACACAGGGGACAGAGAGGGGTGTGGGTGGAGGACAGGGTGGATTTCTGTGAGTTCCTGGGATGCTGCTGTGCTTCAGGCTTCCCCCTGGGCGATGTGAGGGGCACAGGGCATCTCCTCGCCCATCACGGGTGCTGCCCACACTTTAACTTTGCCCCAGGGCAGCAAAAGTCTCCATAGCTGGTTCTTTGCTGCAGGCAAGCCAGGAAGCACCCACAGCCACCAGCCCACTCACGAAGCTCAGCTCCCCCACACAGATCCAGCCACATCAACCATCCCCACTGCCACAACCCAGCCTGATGGCTCAAGGACACAGTCCCTTTAAATCCCCACACTCACAGGCTGGGCTGGGACACTGTAAAGGGAAAAATAAGGCAAAGAAATTATTTTCTTCTCGCCAGCAAGGCTGGATTGCTGCCCGTTCCTCGGCTGCGCGCTGCCAGCCCGCCCACGCACCACACAGCGAGGACTGCAGAGGCCAGCGTGGGCTGGGGGATGCCAGGGGGGTCGGGGTGCAGCGAGGGACCCCCATGCTGGACACCTCTGCTCACAGGGATGCCATGGAGGGAGATGTCCCACCTAGTCCTTTGGTCCCTGGGATACACAGAACATCCTTCTGCTCCGTTACCTGCCCCGTTCTCTGAGGCTGTTCCCATCTTCAAGCTCTAAAAGGGCTCAAACTCATTCAAAATCCCTGCTGAACTCCCGAGGCTGGGGCCACAAGGACTTACTCCAGCCACCAGTGCTGAGTAAATGGGGGTTTCTCAGCCAGCAGCAATGAAAAGGGGGTCAGAAGCAGGAAGGGACTGGGGGACAAAGGGAGCAGGGAGAAAAGAACCCCACATTTCCCCAGGGTCACTCTCCCCCTCTGCTTTCACGCCTGGCTGGGTTCCTTCATTACTTACCCAAGCTGTAAATTGTCTAATTTGGAGCACACCATTTATCCCTGATGTGCACTTGAGCAGCCAGATTTTGTTTTCAGGTGTGTAATTAATTTTTTTAACGTGATTTCTCTCCTAGGAAACTGCAAACAAACAGTTCTGGCTTTCATGGCTGGGCAGCTCGGGTGAGCGTCAGGGCAGGGATTAGGCAGACAAGGAGCTGAGGCCGGATCTCAGAGGATGTGAGGAGCTGGGGTTTTGCAGAAAACCCTTGCTCCTACTTTCCAAATCCTTCATCCTCCAGTGCAGCCCTCTGCCTCCTCCAGCACCACCATGCTCCCCATGGGCACCGGAGAAGGCTTGAAAGGGGAAGCAACACCCACCTTCCCTGTTCCCAACTCAATCTGCTGGGAATTACCATTTTTATTAAGACCTAACATGTCCTTGGCTGCCGGGAATGTGATTTGCTCCTGGAATGAGATTACAGCAGCTCCAGAGGATCCCGTATCAGCATCCACTTCACTGTGATGATGCTCCCATCCCCAGACAGAGGTGTATCCATCAGTGGATGCTCACAGGAATCTCCACCACGAGGAGAGGTTGTGCTCAGGTATAGGGGGGAATCCATAGGGATCCACTATCCTGAACTCTTTTCCCCTCTTCACATCATCCCTGGGATGTTTGCCGTGTGGGAACGATGCCGTCTGTTTTTGCACCAAAAAATTTTGCATGCCCTCTGACAGGGCAGGCACAAGGGAGGATGGAGGAGAAGCAATGCCGAGGGTGGGTAATGTCCGCCCCTGCTGCATGTCCCACTGCCCAGCTGAGTGTGGGTGGGGGACACAGAGGTTCCCAAGCGCTGCTCTGCATCCCGAGCCAGAGCAATCTCCTCTGAGCAGCACACGGAGAATCACCTGCTGTGAATGTGCGAGAGAAATCTCTTCAATGCTCCTGCTGCCAGGGAAGTTGTTAGATGACTTTTGCCGGCGGTTTTCCAGATGAAAGGAGGTGAAAATCACCTCCATTAGTTGGCAGAGGCAGGTGGGAGGATCTGTGGAGAGAGCACTTCGGGGTTGACTGTGCAGATCCCAACCCTCTGCCTTGAAAGCCCCCCGGGCATGGGGTGGCAGTCTGGGGACATATGAGATGCTCTTGTGCCATCCCAACAAAGGAACTTGCGCTGCTGCTGACGCTGTGGGAGTTTAGGGGTGGCTGGAGGGAGAGGACTCCATCTGGTGACACCCCTGGGACAGGTCCCGTGCATTTCTCTGCTTCCTGCCCACCAGCACAGGGGGTCCCACCAGTGCCAGCTGCCTGCAAAATAAATCCACAGCCCTCCCAGAATGATCCTTCAGGAGTGGATCTTGGCGGTCACGAAACAGGCTGTGACCTCTTGAGGGGGGATTCCACCACCCAGACTCCCAGAACCATGGGTCAGACTTCTTGGGGGATTTTTCCTATAAGTTTGATTATCTGTTGTGACTTTGGGAAGGGACAGTGCAGTTTCCAGGGGCCATAGGAGGGGGCTGAGTACTCTGTTTTCCCATCCTGCTCCCCTTTGTGCTTTGAAACTGCTTTCCAAGGAGCTGCTTAGCATTCGGAGCAGGCGCCCGCACCGTTTCAGGCAAAATCACTGGTTTGCCTTCAAAAACACATCAGTCTTCTGCAGTCTGCCATGAAGGGCAGCTCCTGCCCTCCAAAACAGGACAGAGGGCACATGCAGGCCTGGCTTGGCTTTCCCAAATGTATACGGTGCAAAGTGTGCATGCTCCATCCCACAGCCCCTCACCCATCACCGCCCAGCTCTGCAAGCCCCTGCGTTCAAAGGAAAAGGCATCAAAACCCCAATCTTTTCAATTTCCTTTTGGTCTTTTTCTTTTTTTTTTTTTTTTCTTCTCCACTGAAGGAGTTCAGCTCCCAGTTACTGCCTGCACAGACACAGAGAAGAAAATTTCCAGGAATTGCTGCTCTCTCTGTGAAATTCATCACAGGAGTCCAGGCAGCAGAGCTGATGCCGGGCACTTCCTGCCCAATGTTTGGGACTGTTGTGGGCAAGCTGTATCCTGGCTGCCCTCAGCATTCACCAGGAACCAGCACCTTTTCCCAACAAGGATTGGTGCCACATGAGGGGTAAAAGCTCATCTTCCTAAGGAGAATGGCTGATTTATCTGTGTTCCCTTTCCTGATAGAGGCCTGGCTGTGGGCTCACCAGGCGGAGGAGGCAATACTGAAATAGCTTCTTTTCTTATGCTTCACGTGGGGATTATTATTATGCCTCTCTCGAGTCCCCCCTCTGCTGCCAGCACAGGAAAAAACCCTGCGGTGCCACCATCAGCAGCACTGCCACCAGGGAAAATGGCACTGTGTCCCCTGGCACAATGGGCTTCCCTCTTCCACCCACACATGTTGGGAACATCCTCCCAGACACCTGCAGTGGCACAGGCAGAGCTGTGGAGCTGAGCATCTCCTGCATTGCACCTGCACAGCCACTGCTGGCTACCATGAAGGGTGAAACGTGTGCCTGCAGGGAGCAAATTCCCAGCATGCCACAAGCCCGTGGACCTTTGCTCCAAAATGTTTGCTTATGACTAATCACAGCTACCTGAGTGCCAGGTGGGGTCCAGTGTCCCCTGTGCCTGTGGCCTTGGCAGCCACCAGCTCACCAGTGCCCGGTGGCAAAGCCCCAGGCTGTGACAGCACCACAGCTCTTGGGAACCTTTATCCTAAGAATGCAAAAGAGAAGTGGGTCCAACTCCAGCCCACCCATGGCCATCTCCTCCTGGCAGCTCTGAGGACGTGACAGGGCTGGTGGCTCCCATTAGTGAGGTGAAGGCTGAGGAGAAAAACGAGTATTGATCATTGCTGCGAGTCCAGCATGAGGCACGCACAGCCCACGGCCGCGATCGATAGAGCCGGGGAGGCTTTTGCTCTCACTGAGGTTTCTGTGTCTGTCTGGGGCTCCAGGAGGAAGCCTGTGCTGTGCCAGCATCCAGTATGGCCCCTGCACAGCTCCATCCTCCACAGTGCACGATCTGTCAAGCTCTCCAAGCCAGTATTTCCACCCGTAGGAAGCTCGAGGGAAAGGATGCTCAAGGGTAAGGATGAGCATGGCAGGGGTGAGAAGGCAAAGCAGCCATGCCACGGCTGCAGCCTCTCCATCCCTCAGGTTCCACACTGGTGGCACACATGGAGACAGCCCCAAGGATTCTCTGCCTGGCTGGCAGGGCTTCCTCTCTTTGAGCCCTGTGGGCTCCCATCTCAGCAGGGATGCTCTGTGCACACAGGCTTCCCTCAGACCCACATTCCTGTCCTGTTCCACATCCCCAGGGCTGACTGAGGGATGTGTTTCCCCTGGTGTTTCCAAGCCTTGGCGCAATCGGAAGAATGGGCTGGAAATCAGAGGTTTCCGTCCCTCCCGAGGAGGATGTCGGCAGAGGAGGAAGGCAGAACTACACTTCCCAGAGTGCTCCTGGCACTGCCGGGGGAAAGGCTGAGGGACCCAGACACCAGCTCCTCCCTGCTCCTATATTATTCTCCTTCTTGTTTATTTGTGGGTTTTCTGCACTTAACTGTCTGCCTCATCCACTTAATTGGGGGATTATTGCCACTACCTGCCCGCCCGCCAGAGCCCAACTCATTACTGGGGTTTATTTATTAGCAGCGAGGCAGCAGAAACGCACCCTGCAGCTCCATCCTCTCCTCCTCTGGCACAGGCAGCTGGAGGCGATGGAGGAAGGCGAACAGGAGCCAGGATGGGCCAGTGACAGAGGCCACAGTTTGGCCAGGGCCAGGTCAAAGGCATCCTCTGCCATGCTTGGAGGCACCGCAGCAGCCTCCTGCGGCGCCTGGCATCTGCCTGAGGCACCTCTGCTCTTGGCAGAGCACAGAAGGAGACCAAAAGCCTGGATGCTCTTTAAAAGTGTTCCCTGAGCTCGGGAAAGGCCAGGGGCACAGCGCTGTCCTTCCGCTCGCAGCAAGGGACCCCTCTCCTCGGCACGGTGACAGCTGAGTGACAGCCGTGTGGCAGGGCGATGCCATCGGCTCACGGATGCCCACGGCAGGGAGGTGAAGAGGCCACAGCCTGCTGAGTCCAGGAGGAGCCAGCAGCCCCCCACGTCTTCTCTCCAAACCGCTGCTCCCATTTCCAGGCGGGAGAATCTAGGGAAAAAATGTGGGACAGCAGGAGAGAGCTGCATATTGAGCGCTTTGATAAATAAAACATGTCGAGAAGGCAATCAGAGCTGCCCACTTGGCTGCAGCAGCTCTGTCTGCGGCGGCTGCATGGGGGGAATTCACAAGCGGTGCCACCCCGGCCGTCAGGCCGCCAGCCCCGGCGCTGCTCCTCTGCTCGCATCCAAGTTTTGCAGCCTCAGCACCGAGGGGGATTGATTTATTCATCAGCCTCTCCATCCCGCAGCAGCCCTGCAAGAAGGAGTGGTGCAGTGAGCTGCTGCGTGATGTGACAAGAGGCACGGCGGGAGCAGGGAGGGACAACCGGAGGTGGCTCCAGGATCTGACCCGCATCTGACCCTGCCATGATGCCTGGTGGAGGAAGGATTTCCCAGGGTGGGAAATAATGTGAGCAGCAGACTTCCCCGGGGCCATGGTGCTGAGCTAAGACACAGCTGTCTTGCACCCCCTTTTGAGTAGGGAAAGACAGGATCCCCCCATTCAAAGAGCAATCATAGATCCCAATGGCCAGACAGACTGCAAAGACAAGTTGCAATGCAAGGAGCCCACCCTAGAAAGCACCAACTCCAGAGCATCTCCAGGGCTTGGTGGGAGCTGTTCTGAGCACCCACAAACCCAAAACAAAACCTAGAGGGGAAAAGGGTGAAAGAGGGCTTCACCTGCCTGCCAGGAACACAAGGGCAGTCGTCTGTGGAGAGGGACTGGGCAGGAGAAGGATGAGTTCTAGCCCTTCAGGCCAGTGGGGATCTTGCAGTCCTCTTGACCATGCTCTTCAGCAATCCCTGAATCAGAGTTTTGGCTTCTTAAAACCTCTACGGCCAAGTTCTTGCTCTTCTCACACTCTCTTCTGCTGTTCCCTACCCCATGCAGTAGCACATGGCCAGCCTGCCTATGTCCCCATCCCGGAGCTCTGCAGCTCTCAGAGCAGCCCCTGCTCCAGCCTCTTCACCTCCTCTGCTCCCCCCTGGCTTTTCTGTGAGCCCTGTAGGCTCCAGCGGGCTCATAGCTTTTCATCACCCCCATCCTCAGGACACCCTGCAGAGAACCTGGGCAAGGGCGTTGTGTAACAGAGATCTCTGATCTGGGAAGCACTGCTGGCACCTGAGACACCCAGAGGTGCCCTGTTTAAAGACCCCCTCCTCTGAAGGTGTTGGCAGTGCCATGAGAGAGGAATCACCAACTCAGGGGGGCAGAGAAGCACCGTGGCCTGTGAGGACAGAGCAAATATTAGAAGGTATTGCTGGATGGGAGGAAACCGGCAGGTCCAGAGGGTCCGGAGAGATGGCCAGGAAATTGCTGGGTACTGCAGAAACGGGTGGCTAAGAAATGGGGTACTGGAAGACATGACCACGCACTGGGGGTGGCTGTCATGGCACTGGAGGTGCAACTGTTGGCACAAGTGGTACTGGGAGGGACGCTACGTACTGGGGGTGATGCGGGGTGAGGGGGGGCATAGCCGGGTTGCAGGGGGCGGATGGTTGAAGAGCAGATGGGGGCATCTCGGTACCGGAGGAGCAATTACCAGGTACTGGAGGGAACCCGCCCGGTACCGGAGCGGAAGGCCGGGCCGGGGGCTGCCGCCCGGGGCGCGGGGCGGTCCGGAGGCGGGCACGGAGGCGGCGCCGCCCGGGAGGCCGTGCGGCGGAGGGGGAGCCAGCACCGGGCCCCCCCTGTACCGCTACGACTCCCGCCTCCTTTCCGGCGGCGGCTCCTTCTCTGCGCCGGGGGCGGACGGGGCGCACCGGAGCCGCGCCGAGCCAGCCAGGTGGGTGCGGGACCGGGCCGGGCCGGGCCGGGCCCGCCGTGCCGCAGAGCCCGGGGGGGCCGGGCACGGGCGCGGGGATCGGCCCGCCGAGCCTCCCGGGGCCGCTGGCTTATATAACGGGGCGGCGGCCGCGGAGCGGCGGGATGCGGCATGCGGGGCGGGATGCGGGGATGGATGCAGGTGATGCGGGATGCGGGGAACGATGCAGGTGATGCGGGGTGCGGGTGCAAGATGCAGAGCTGAGCGGCGCGCTCCCGGGTGCCCACCCGCAGGTCTGGGGAGGGGGGACACGGCGATGTGCAAGGGATGGCAGGAGAAGGGCTGTCACCCCCGGACACCCCCTCCAACCCCTCCGTGGCTGGCCATCCCCTGCGGGGGGAGCTCCGCACAGCGGGGCTGTAGCAGGGAGAGGATGCGACCTGATCCCGCCATCACCCCCTGCCCGCAGCCGGGAGGCTCCGTGCACCTTTCAGCTGTGGGGATCTCCGGTACCTGCCGGGCTCTTCCCATGCCTCCCCATCAGTGGCTCCCTCCTCCACCTGCTCTCCACGGCTAAGTCCAACCACTCGTAGAGCATCCCAGCCTCACCGTTCCCAGTCCCCTGAGATCCAACCCCTCTCCCTTCTGCACTGTCCCTACGAGGCACCTCCTAAGCCCCACACTCCAGCCCCTGTCCTCACCATGCCCCCAGCACCACGGCTGCAGCATACGGGCAGGTGGCTGCCGTGATCCAGGCCTTGGCAGCACGCGGTGGCAGTGCCACCCGCATGGCACGAGCGTGACCGGGCAGCCACTGCCCCAGGCTGGCAGTGCGGTGAGTCAGAACAGAGAAGCAGGGCTGGCACCGTCGCTCAGAACAGGGCTCAGGGCTTCTCCCTGCTACCAGCTGGGCTCTGTGGTGGGGGCAGCTGCTGGCCAGGGCTGGTGAAGGAGCCGGAGTGATTCGAGTCAGGCTGACGTGCTGGGTTTGCCAAATAGAGGATGAGGAAGGATGAGCCGGGCTCAGGGCACAGAGAAGTGTCCTCCCTGCCAAACCTCCCTGCCCTTGTGTCTCTGAGGCTGCAGGATCCCAGAGGTTGCCAGGACAGGCTCCAGTATGGAAACAAAGGAGCTCAGAACCCATCCAGTAGCACTGCTCACAGTGTCTGACCCTCACCCTCCTGGGGAAACTGGAGATGGCTCAGCTGAGACAAACTGGCACAGAAAAATGTCTCAAAGTCTCTCTTGGCTGTGGGCCGAGTGTTTGTTTCTTCGATTGCCTTGCGTGATGACATTAGTATTGAAATGACCCCGAGCAGACAGAGCTCGGAACACCTCACGGCACTGGAGGATGATTGTGCTTCACACCTTGGCTCTTCCCTGGGTTTCTGCAGAGGCTGCTGCCAGGCACAGCCCACCAGGCCCATATCAGGAGTCAAGGGGAGCTGTGTTCAGTTGCCTAGCCTGGTTTATGCTCCGGAGATGAGAAGTCACAGCAGAGGTCCAGTCCTGTGGAAAAACCCTCTGGGGAAGAGGGGGTGATCACTGGCATTGTGGCACATCTCCATTCCTACCCCTGGGCACCATTGTTGCCCCGTGGCCTGGAGCTTAGGAGGTCGGGTATGGCAGGAGAGAGCATGGTCACTGCAGCCCAGGCTGCTGCCTCTCCCACTGGCATCGAGCCCAAGCCCTCGGGCATCACACACTTCCCCAACAGCCAGGGCTGGATCCAGAGGACCTTCCCTGTGGCCAGAGGATCTCTTCTCTCGCCCACAGCCTCTGCGTGTTCCTGGCCAGGCCTTCCCATTTGTTCTTATGCCAGCATCATCCTCGAGTTTAAATGATCCTTCTCCCTCCCCGGTGTTTATTCGCCGGGTGTATTTATAGAGAGCAATCAGGCCTGCTCAGCCAGGGTAAACAAGCTGTGCTCCTGCGGGCTGCTCTCGCGTGAGTGCTCTCTGCTCGCTCGTCCCAGGAGCTTTCCCCTCTGCCTCTCCTGGTCCCACAGAGCCTTCCTGGCTGCAGAGACCCAGACCATCTGCCTTGTCCAGCTGTGGGCTCTCCAGGCTGTGCCTCTAGGCTCACTGTGTCACCCTTGCCAGGTGCCACTGTGTCACCTTTGCCATGTTGTTCTGCACCAGAGGTTCCTGCTCCTCCAGACAGGCCAGCAGGTCCATCCCTCCCTAACTGGTGTCACCAGCCCCTGCTGTGACACTCCTAGAGGCTCAGAAACATTGCTCATCTCAGTCAAATCCCAGAGCCCCACAATGGACCCAGACCTGCCCCAGTCTGAGGCTAGAGGAATTGTGCAAGAGGTATTGAGATGTTTGAGGCTGAGGATCTGCTTTTTGGAGGCAAGGCAGGTCGGCTGAGGTACAAACCTCAACTGGGGAATGCCTCTGGGGGCTGCCTGGTGTCCTCTGCATCCCTGTGTGAGAGCCAGGACAGCGTGCTGCCAGCACTGACTTTACCCAAACATTGTGACTCTGAACCTTCCTCCTCACCTGCTGCCCAGACAGGAAACTGGTGCCAGATGTAAGGCAGGTCCCAGGAGCATCTCCCTTAGGCAGAGGAAGTGCTTTGAGATATGCTCTGGGTTTCTCAGGCTGCGCACCTCGCTGCTCACCCTCCTCCTTCCCCAGCCCCCCCTCCTCTCAGACACTTGGACAAGCTCAGCTATTCAAGCAAGGTGCTGAGAGCTGGATGTGCCAAAGCAGAAGAGCTGTGGACTCACTAATGTCTCATCTCAAGCATTAAGTTTTCCCTGGATACTGTGTCTTGTGTCCAGACTGGATCAAAACATCCCTGCCAGCACCCTGGGGGCACTGCTGTCCATGGAGCTGGGGGTGTTCTGGCACCATCACCCTGCTCTGCTGTTCCCTGTCCTCTGCTTTGGCTGTGGTTGGTATCTGGCTGCCTGGGCAGACAGACAGACTGAGCTAGTGCAGCTGTCCAGGTGAGATGCATCTTCATGGTACTGGCAGGCTCTGCCTATTGCAAAGGAGATTAAAAAAAACTCTTTGGTCTGGCTGAAATAAAAAATACCGTGCAGGGATTGGAGCAGTACCCCTCAGGACTCTCTGCATTCTCTCAGGTACCTGAACAGGGTGTTCCTGCTCTTCCCACCCTCTGGGGTTTCCACAAATAAATATCTGCCGATCAGCACCCCCAGCCATGGCCAGCAGAGCCAAACTGATTCTGTCCCAGCCCAGCTGTCTCCTTGGCGCGGCGCTGTCTGGAAACCAAACCCCTCCAAGAGCACACCCCTGCAGCTCTCTGCAGCCCATCTCACCCTGCTCCACAGCCTTCCCACATCCCAGAGGAGGCAGTGGTTGTCCCCAGCAAAGGTCACCTTCACGCTGTTGCTGAGCCCTTTCCAGGCTGAGCTCTTAGCATTGCATTTCCCAGGGCACCAGGCACCATTCTGGGGTCTCCTTGGAGGTCCCACTGGGGACCCTTTGCCTCTTTCCACAGCTAACCTCCCCAAACCCTCTTCTCAGGGGCTGTCAGTGTCTCCTGCTCCCAGGGTTGGAATGAAGCATCCCTGCTCTGTAAAGGTTTTAAAAATGCAGGCTCCATCCATCCCAGCCCCTGCTCCTCCACAGCATCAGTGTTTGCCTGTTTCCTGTGGCTCCCCTGGGTCATATATTTATCTCCAATTTGCCAAAGCCTCCCTCCTTCCCCAGGGTGGAGGAAAAGCTTTTTCTTGAAGTCATGATGAATTTGTGACTTCCCTGGGAACCTGCTCCTCGAGCTGCAGAGGAGAAATCACACTCATGACATGTGTCACAGTGGCATGAGCCACACCACAGGGACCCCAGAAACTGCCAGCGTGGCACCCAGAACCGTGGTACCCAGCTACCTGCACAGCCCCTGCCCAGGCCAGTATCCCCCTCCCTCTCCCCATGCACCACAGGGGGATTTCAAGGGCATTTGAGGAAGGGATGAGATCCCCAGACAGAAGTTTCCTGAGGTCCAGCAGGAGGGGGAGCCCAAAGCGGCGTCAGGTTTCCTCCAGTTGCTGAGTCTGAGCAAGGACTTTTGTTTGGTGGCTTGTTTTAACTTGCCATTATGTTCTCCAAAGAAGAAATTCATCATGTGCAAGCTAAGGAAGGCAGAGTTAATGAGAAATTTTAAAACCCTTAAAGAGTTGAGAGCCCTCTAAATTTTTAATGAAGGCATCCGAACTGCCAGGTACCTGCAGAGATGGCCAGGAGCCCTCTGCCAGCAGCAGAGTGGGTTCCCCTGATCCAGGAGAGGACCAAAGAATCTGATGAGCTACCATCTCCTGCAGCCTGTCACCCTCTGCCCACCCTGCTGGGCTCCCACCTGCAGGGATATGGTGGCTCTTGGCAGCAGGTTGCTCCCATCCTTGGAGATTGGGATGCGGACACTACACAGACCCACTCAGGTGGAGGAGAGGGCAGCAAGCAGTGGCGTGCTCTGTCTGTCACCTATCAAGTGATCCCACTTTGTCTATGCCACCTGGTCCTGTGGCCCCTCCAAGGCACTCATGCTCTCTCTGTTGGTGTCTCTGCAGGCCCTGCTCTCCCTGCGATGCTCAGCCACCCCCTCGAGGTCCTTGTCCCCCTGCACTAGGTGCTGAAGCAGCAGACTCCTGGTGCTGCACACACCAAGGTAGGCAGCGCTGTGGCTCTTGGGGAGTTGGGGGGCCATTTCACTCCCCGTGGTATGGGGGGCACAGCACAGCCATGGGATGGATGGGGAGGCTCAGAGGTACCACCTGGGGCTCCCTCAGTGGAGCCAGTCAGGTCACCCAAGATGGGGGCGGGGGTCTCATCTTGGTGACACTTTGATGCAGAGCAAGCTGCTCCTGAAGCAGCTCAGGACAAGGCAGAGGCCACAGGAGTGAGGACCAGCTCAGGCTCTCAGCAGATGCTGGGCATAGTCCCACCTGGAACCATGGCAAGTGATGGTGACTGTGGAGGTGGCACAGGGCCAGGTTTTTTTTTTTTTCTTTCTTCTTCTTTTTTTTTTTTTTCCCTCCATTTGAAAGCCCCCAGATGGGAAAGGTACGAGCCAAACCCCACTGAAAGCAGCCAAGAATGAATTTTCTGGCCCAAGCCCCAGCAGCTCTTGGAGCAGCACGGTGCCTGTCCGGCGTCACGCCACAGCAGAAACCCCGAGCACAGGCAGGCTGGGGGAAGTCTCAGCTGGGGTGGGCAGCAAGCCCCACATCCATCCCAGCTACTCCTTGGTGCCACCTCCCCAGCCAGGGCAGCTCAGGCTCATCCTGCTCCCACCAAGCTGCAGCTTGGCCAGAGCCCAGGCACCCAGATGTCTCCCCCCTCACTGCCATGGAGCCCCCCACCATGCAGCCATCTGCTGCCATCGAGGACAGGGTGTCCCTGGTGTTGCCCCCCTTATCTGGCTCTGTCACCCAGGACGTATCTGGGCTCCCAAAGCCCCCCCTCAGATGGGATACAATGAGCCCTTTCCCTGCAGAAAGCAGGTGCTCTCCCAGAGCCAGGCTGGGAGTTTGAGTCAAGCATCCCTGCTCCTCACTACCTCCCTCTCCCCAGCACTGGTGGTACAGAGAGGGGTTAAAGCACCCCAGTCTCTGTCCCCAGTTCAGGTGCCCCAAAGAGCTTAGAGGATCTTTGCAAAACCAGCATTCTATCAGCATGAGGCTGAACCTCAGGGGAGCAGTGCCAAGGGTATCAATTTTTTGGGTGTTTTGGCTGGAGAGGGAACAGGCAGGGGCTGCCATTGCTCTGCTGTGACCTGGATCCCCAGCCCTGAGCCAGTCATGCCCTTGTCCTTCACGTCTTTTTTCTGTCAGCGAAATGAGGGTGGATATAACTGCTTTGAGCCTTGCTGTGGGTGCCCAAGTCCCATCCTGACACAGAGCTAGGAGATGATCCTTGTGCATCCACTACCTTCACAGTCCTGACCCCCTCAGTCACTGGTGCCTGCACAGGCCCTGTCAGCGTGGCAAGGATGAAAATCAGTCTGTGCACAGGGTGGGGTGATAGGGAGGCAGCAGAGGGGCTCAGGGGTCTTTTTTCTGCTTCCCAAGCAGTGTCTGGTGTGCTGCGCCCAGCTCGGCTCCGCACCGGCCCCTGCAGAGCTGCGCGGGTGTGCGTGCCTGCCATAAATATTGATGGGGTGGACTCGGCACAAGTGTGCCCTTGTAGAGGCAGTCAGGATGTAAATGCTGTACCTGCTGTGTGGGCAGGGCAGGGCAGGGCAGGGCAGGGCAGGGCAGGGCAGCCTGGGTGAGAGCACCAAGGCTGAATGCAGTGTCTATCCCACAGGGAGGTAGGATCCATCCTATACAGGATGGTGGGGGTTGGAAGCAGCCAGGTGAGTAAGCCCAGGGGTCATAAACATGTCTGGGGAACTGGCCAGAGCTGCAGTGAGCCTAAATCTTGTGGCTGAGTCTGCAGCGAGCCACCACGGCTCCCACAGCCTGTCCCCACACAGCCACACCAGGATAAACAGCGAGGGGCTGCAGTGCCTCTGTTTAATAATGCATGGCACAGAAGCACCGGACACACGCTGGGAGTCAGGAGCTGCGGGGATGAGGAGTCACCACTGCAGCACTCAAGTGGCAGGGTCCATCCCAGCAGGGTCTCCCTGGCACACACAGGTCCATCCTAGCGTGCCCCAGCACTCATGGGATGTGGACTCCTTGCGGTTCTGGGTGGCTCTGAGACTGGGGCTGGGTGAGCAGAGCTGCACATCACAGGGCATAGAGCAGTGGTGGCAAAGCCAAGGTGCTCGGTCACGCCATGGCTGACATCCCAGCCACTTTGGAGCTGAGTGCCTGTCCCCTTGAGAGGTCTCACTGGGACATTCAGCCCCTGCATCACTCTGTGACACAGATGTAGGTGTAGATGGTCATTTCGGGGAGCTCTGGGGGACTGAGCAGCACTGGGAGCACCCCTCTCTCTCTGATATCCTCCTGGAGCATCACCATGCTGGGAACAGCTGGAAACCATGGGCTCAGTGTTCTCCTCACCCCATCCCTCCGTCAGCCACAGCCTCCCTGGCTCGCACGCTGCTGCCTCGCCTGGGACGAGCAGGTGCGTGATGGGGCCCCGCAGGCGCCAGCTCACAGCCAGCCACCGTGAATGGGCCCCCGGGGACCGCCCTCCTTGCGTGCAGCTCCGTGATCCGGCCCCACCGACCATCTGCTGTGGCAGCTCCCTGCCACCCACTCGCTCCCCAGCCCACGCTGTGCCCCGCAGCACCAAGCGGGACAGGGAAGAGCTGGGGGTGCCTAATGTACCCCTTGTCCAACGCGGAGAGAGCAGACAGGTCAGCCAGAGTGACAGTGGCAGGGCTGTGGTAGCAATGCAGATGGGTATTAATGCAGACGGACCCGTGCAGTGATGCAGGAGAGCAGCAACAGCCGCAGTGTCAGCCCAGAGCCCCTCTGGCTGCAGGGGTGCACAGGGTGGGCAGCAGGATGCCCCCTCCAAACCAGCCAGCAAAGCCCAGAGCTAGGGAGACCCTCAGAGCTTGGGGCTAGCAGAAGTTACCCCACAAAGGTGGTTTTTGCCCATTTGCTCTGTCCCTCTCTGGTGAGCTCAGGGGGCCCTGCTGCGGTGCTGCTCCCACATTTGGGAGCATCATGGTGGAGCTGGGGTCAAGCTGTGGCATGAGCCCACCTCTCCCTCCCCACCAGCCCCAAGGCTCCTGGTGAGTGCTGAGCAATCAGTGAGACACACAGACACCATCAGTGCATGCCATGGGTGCGATAATGGGTGAGTTGGTGCTGGGGTCTCCCTCACGTGTGCTGGGGGGGTCTGTGACTTGCTGCAGGGGCAAAGTGGTGGCCCAGCATCCCCAGGGACTGGACGTGGGTGGCTCTGAGCACCACAGACCCGCCTCGCCCTGAGCACAGCATGAGGGAGTGACCCCGTGTGCCCCCTGTCCCTGAGCAGTCTATGTCCAGCCGCTGAGCCGGAGGGGCTGAGCTGTCTCCAGACTGATTCCACAGCACGGCTGGTGCCTGTCCCTGTCCCTGCCCCCGCCGGGTGCCAGCCCCAAGGGACCAGAGCTGCTCTTCAGAGGCTGCAGCTGCTGCATGTTTCGTACTGCCTCTTCCTCTTTTCCCCGCTGCTGTTTTTGTTTTGTTTAAGAGGCTGGGTTACGAATTTTAAACAGGCTCCTGAAAAACCCAATTACCTCCAGAAGACAACCTGATAAAAGCTGCCTAAGTGGCACTGTGGAAATCGCCTTGTGCAGCAGCTGAGGGAAAACCAACATAACAAAGCCTTTGGAAATGGAGTTAACCACTTTTAATCCCTCAGTGCAATGAGAAGGACCAATAATTATTTTCTGCAAAGATGTTGGGGGGCGGATAAGTGAAATAACTGCCCTGTGCTAATGCGTGAGAGCAGGCTAGGCTGGCAGTGCTGCAGGGATGGGTGCAGATATTCCCTCTGCCTGGGAGCTTTGCAAGGGCCCGCAGAGGCTGTGACCTTGCAGGGTCCCTGTCTGGCAGTCAGGGGACAATGGGGACGATGCCAGCAGGCAGGTGCCACTCAGGCACCTCAGTTGCTGACAGTGGATGCTCTGGCCGATGTGGTGGCACCAGCCAGCCCCATTCCCTCCCTGGGCACCAGCCTGGAGTGGAGAACGCAACTGCTGGGGCCCTGGCACCTATGCTAACTCCTCAGAGGCGACTTGGAGGGCTTGGCGGTGCTGAGAGCTTCCTCCTCCATTTGGCTACGGTGCTGCTACACCAGTTCCTCACACCTCTCCACATCCCTTCCCTTCCTGCCTCCCCCAGCAGCTCCAGGCAGCCACCCAGCAAGTGACACTGCCCAGGATGATGCCAAGGAACAGCTGGGCCTAAAGGAGTGCCCATGCTGGGCACAAGCACCAGGAGCATCCCCCAAACACCAGCCAGAGCTAGCTCAGCTCTGGGACTGTGGGGGTCCCCTTTATCCATCTCTGTCCCAGGAGCAGGGGTGTGCAGGGCAGGGCTGGTGACAAGTCCTTGGCTGCTCTTCCCACGAGAGCCTGGCCAGCAGGACAGAGTTGGGTGCCCACCAGCCTGGCAGCTGTGGTTGCACTGCCGGCACCGGCAGCTGGAGTGCTGGGGCGGGTGGCCTCAGCTCACACGAGCCTCGTGCTTCCCGCAGCAGCAGGAACGGGGGCTGCTTCGCCCACCTCCCCCTGGCCACTCCACACCCCACGTGGGGACAGGGCTTGGGGACAGTACTCCAGGCCACTGATTCCCAAGCTTGACTTAGCACTGGGCACTGGCACAAGGGATGTCCCTGCCAGTTTGGCCTCAGCTCATACTGGGAGCAGTCCTCTGGCACACTGGGATCTACTGGAGGAGGATGTGCTTAATGAGCCGAGGCATCTCCAAAGATTGAAAGACTCAAGGACCCATCCCAGGAACAAAAGGAGGCGTTTGTCAGGCGCTGAGAGACGGGCTCGTTAATTCCTCCTGGCTGTCACACTTATCTGTAATGAATTTGTGCTCCGCTGTATTATTTTTAATACAATAGGAGCGGTGCCGCCCGCCCACCGCCCGGCTGCCGGGAGCGCTGACGTCAACGCCCGGAGCAGGGCTGCCGCAGGACGGACGGACGGACAGACGGACGGGCCAAGCACAGGCCTGTCTTGCCGCCCACATACCCGTCCCACCAGCTGCCAGCCGGCAGAGCGGGGCTGGGCACGAGGGCAGGAGGCTTTTTTACCTTGGAGGTGGAGAAAGGAGTTGTTGGTCAATGCCAGGCTGAGGGCTCGGAGCTGGAGCAGATAGGCTGTGCCTGGGAGTGATTTTGGGAGCAGTGAGAGCGGATGAACAAGAGGGACAAGTCCCTGATGTGCTGTCCCTGTGCTGAGAGTTGTCCGTGGCAGTGGCCGTGCGTTGAGGCAGGAGCTGGCAGCGGGTGCGCACACACAGATCTGTCGGTGCCGCATCTCTGTGGAGGTGGCACTTGCAAGCCAGTTTCGGTCCCCCCGGCTGTGAGATGTCCCCTCACATCCTGCATCACCCCCAGCCTTCCCACAGCAGCCCCAGCAGCGCCGGCAGCATCTCCGCAGCCCACCCCAAGGGGCTTATGGGGCAGCTGCAGCCTGTCCCAGCTCCTTGCCGCTTCCCACATTTAGGGTAGGACATCCCTGAAAGGACCCTGCACCCAGACCCTCTCCAGCACCCTTCTGGGTCCCCGCACGCTGCCACTCCAGAGCCTCACTATTAAACTCCAGCTATCCCAATGCCCAAGCTCCAAACACCCCTAATGTGATTCGCACAGGGCTCATCTTTTTCTCTTAAGAACCCAGGGCTGGATCAATTAGGAGGCACCAGCTGCCACTCTGAGGAGCACACACCGTCTCTATGCATCGGGACAAGGGTGGGAGACCCGGGGAATCCTGTCACGCACTGCAGAGGATGAACACAGGAGGGGCTGCAGAAGCCCTTCTCCCTTCGGGCAGGTGCAGGGGGCAGGCAGGGTGGTGCACTCCCTTTCCTGCCCAGGAACCCTTCGCTGAAGGGCGTTCTGAGCACCACGGGCATCATATCCTCGATGCCACCGCAGACCCCCTCTGGCATCCCCTCCCTAAGCACCCCACACCCGCCCTGGGAGCCCCGCGGGGGGAACAGCACCAAAAATCCAAAGCTGGGGCCCCGAGCGGCAGCTCTTGGCGGAAGGGGGAGGGAGGGTGACATGATTTATCAGGGACTTTAATTAAACTCCAGCAGCCCCACATCGCTGCAGAGGAGGCCGGAGTGCTGCGGGTCGAGGGGTCGAGTGAGGGAGCGGGGGGCTGCGGGACTAGGAGCCCTTCCGGCTGATTAATGCCTGGTTTCGCCCGTTAATTGCCGCGGCGGTGAATCATTAACCCTGCCCAGGAGGCGCTCGCCCCGTCCCTCCGCTGCGGGAGCTCGGGGTGGTGTCCGAGGGGGCTCCGTCCGCAACCTGGTGAGCGGTTCGGGGCTCCCCGGGACGTTTCCCCGGGCGTCGTGCGGCGTTTCCCGGGAGGGGTCCCGCATCCCACCGCCCCCGCGGGGGGCCGGTCGGCGCGGTGGCGGGGGGTGTCGCTCCGGGCGGGCCCACGCGTGCCGCCGGGGGCGGGAGGGGGCCGGGCCGCGGCGGGGCGGGGCGGGGAGGAGCGGTGGCAGCGGCGAGCGGCGGCGGAGCCGGTGAGTGCCGGTGCTGAAGGGACAGCGCCGCCGCTGCGGCACCGGGCGGCCCTGGGCGGCGGGCGGGGCCCCGCGCCGCAGACACCGGGATGGGGTGGGAGGGTGAGGGGTCCCCGCGGCACCGCGTCCCCTGCGCGACCCTCGCCCCCCGCGCGGTTCCCGCCTTCCCCGTGTCCCCGCGTTCCCCCTGTCCCCGGTGTCCCTTGCGCCCCCGGTGCGTGTCCCCCGACCCGGGTTCCCTCCTCGTCTTCCTTGTGCCTGCGCCCCACGCTTCCCCCTCCACGGCGGCGCGCCCCCCGGGTCCCGCACCCCGCTGCGGTCCCGGTGTCCCCCGCATGCCGGGTGTCCGCTACGTCCCGTGTCCCCGCTGTCCCCCGCCTTCCCGGCGCCCCCCCGTGTCTCCTGCGTCTCTGCAGCCCCCGTGCCACCGGTATCCCGGTGCCTGCTGGTGTTCCCCCTTTTGCTGTGTTTCCCCTGCGTCGCCCGTGCACCTCCTGATGTCCTCCACGTACCCCGCTATCGCTACGAGCCCCCCCCGCCACGCCACCCCAGTGTTCCGGTGTTCCTTGCACCTTGCCTACGGCCCCGGTGTCTCTGTGCTCTCCGGTGTTCCCCCATCCCCGCTGCCCCTCAAGCCCCCGCTGCGGTCCCAGGGCTCAGCACTTACTGCCCAGAGGAGCCCCCCCCCCCCCCCCCCCACGTTGTCGCGGGGTGCCCCGGGGCTGGCAGCAGCAAACTTCCCGGGGTCACAGCTCGTGCAGTCCCACTAGCCCCCGTGGGGTTCCAGGGAGCCGGGACGGGGGTAACCGCGGGGCTGCGGCACCCACCGGGCACGTACATACACACAAACACACACGCAGACTGCAAACTGCACCCCCAGCCTGCAGCACCCCACTCACGGGGCATGTGGGGGGCACGGGCGCCCCACACACACACCCTCCGCCGGTAATCCCCCGCATGCACACATACACGGAGCACACAAGCAGCCTGCAACACCCCCACACGTACACACACGCGACACAGTCTGCAAATTTGTGCGCACAGCCCCCCGTGCAGCCTGCAAACCCACGGACCTGCACACAGAACCCTCTCCACACTCACACTAACACCGCCCGCAGCACCCCCCCAAGTGTGCAAACTCACACACACCCGCAGCACAAACACCCAGCGCACAGGCACAGCCCGCAAACCTGCGTGCACACACATCCGCAGAGCCCGCAGACCCCAAAACTCGCACACGCTCAAAGCTTGCAAACAGGCTGCAAACCCGCACATCACGGGGGAACACGCAGTCTGCAGCCCCACAAACTTATCCACACGCGTGTGTGCACGCACCCCCCATGCAAACACAGCCTGCATCCACCCGCAAACACACCTCTTGAGCAAACACAGCCTGCACGGAGAGCTCACACACACACGGCGCGCACCCGCTCCGTCCTGCACAGGCAGTGCCCCTGCACGGTGTCACCCACCCGCAGCACCCGCAGGGATCACACACGCAGTCACAGGCTGCTGCCTGCAACCCCTGCAGCCCCCAAGCACTGCCGCAACCTGCCAGCAGCCTCTTCCCCATGCCTCTGCAGAGCACTGGCACTGCCGTAGGCACACACACGCACACACAGCACCCCGGGTCCGACTGCGCCACGCTGGCACCCCCAGATAAGGTCTGTCACCCCCTCCCACAAAGCAGGGGTGCATGGTGGCATGATGGGCCCCCATCCCGCCAGCCCCCAGGCAGCACACGAGGGCTTCTGGTGCCACACCAAGGGCAGTGCTGAGGTGGAACATCCCTCTGGAGTCGCTGCCTTAGTGCTTCCACAGGTCCTCAAGGCCAGAAGGGATGTCGGGAGGGGGCTGAAGGGAGCAGGCACAGTCACTCTCTGCCTGCAGACCCCAGAACCTCCCTCTGCACATCCTGGAAGGCATTTGGGCTGAGGATGCAGAGGGTGCGAAGTGCAGCCCCAGAGATCATTCCATCCCTCAGCCTGGGCAGTAGGGAACCTTGGCATGGTATCCCCAACTCTGTCCTTCTCTGCCTGCACAGGTGGCCCAGGTCAACAAGCCCGGACAGCGGTGGATGAGCGCTGGGCACTGGCCTAGCCACACGCACACACCGGCACCATGGACTTCGTCATGAAGCAAGCGCTGGGCGGTGAGTGGGAGCTGTTCCCCCCTCAGGGTCCCTCCTCCGGGAGCAACGCTGGCCCAGCACCGCCGTAGTGCAGCGGGAGGGACATGGCAAGGGGACAGAGTCATACAGAGAGCACCGGCAGTGGGGACCTGCTGCTGGAGCCCTCCAGGTTTCCCATTTCCAGTGCCGTCAGCGGCTGGCTGGGGAATCCTGGCTTTTCTGCCACTAGGTGGGATTCCCCAGCGGGTCCCCTGGGTGCTGAAGAAGGAGCTGCTGGCGTCTCCCCCAGATGACACTGAACTAGGGCAGAACAGCCAGCCTGTGGGACTCCCCATCCCCACAGCCTCCCGAACCCACTTCGGTACAGGTGGCCCAGGGGATGTCCCAGGTCCTCCTTGCTCTCCCTGCCGCTGCAGGGACTTCGGCAGCAACACCAGGCTGCAGCTTCCTTGGGGACCAACCAAGGATCTTGTTATGCGCAGGGGCCACCAAGGACATGGGGAAGATGCTGGGGGGCGAGGAGGAGAAGGACCCCGATGCGCAGAAGAAGGAGGAGGAGAGGCAGGAGGCCCTGCGCCAGCAGGAGGAGGAGCGGAAAGCCAAGCACGCCCGCATGGAAGCGGAGCGGGAGAAAGTCCGGCAGCAGATCCGTGACAAGGTGGGCACACACCTCCCCTGTGCCCGCCCCTGCCCGTGGCAGCCGGGGTGGGGCTGGGACAGGGAGCCGGCACGGCCGGGAGGAGGGTGGCCCAAGTCGGTGGCGATGGGCACGGGGCACAGCACAGGCAGTGCCCACTGCCTGCCCTGCTGAGAGCCTGTGTCCTCTCAGTACGGGCTGAAGAAGAAGGAGGAGAAGGAAGCAGAGGAGAAAGCTGCTCTGGAGCAGCCGTGTGAGGGCAGCCTGACGCGCCCCAAGAAGGCAATCCCAGCGGGCTGTGGGGACGAGGAAGAGGAGGAGGAGGAGAGCATCCTGGACACCGTCCTCAAGTACCTGCCCGGCCCGCTGCAGGATATGTTCAAGAAGTAACAGCACCGTCAACCCTGCCATAGGGTGCTGGGGCACGGGCGCCCTCTCTCCTACAACTCCTCCATCAGTTTCCTTGGCCCCGGAGAGGGGGTCCCCACACCCCCTCCCATCCTCTCCTGCCCTGTCCCCCAACCAGACCAAAAGCCCGCCCCGTCCCGTCCAGGCAGGGCCCCCCCCACCACGCCAAAGGGGAGCAGCCCTGGCCGGACAGGGCGAACCGGGACCAAATGCACTGATGTAACCTCGCGGCAGGCTAGGGGCACCCAGGCCCTACCGGCCCCCCCGGGGTGGCTCCTCGTGCCCCCTGCCCTGCCCCTTCTGTTCTCCCAGGGGACCCCAGTAGGCCTGTGCTCGCCTGCCCTCGTCCCCAACACTGCCATCCCCCTGCCCCCCTCCCGCCCTGGGCCAAGCCCAAAGCACAAAGCCAGGCGCCCTGCCCGCAGCTCCCCCATCCCCGGTCGTCGGGCACGGGGGTCCCCCGGGGCTGCCCCGTGTGCCCCTGCATCGGGGGGTTGGAGGGGACCCCCCCTCCCCGCATCTCTGGCCCCATAGTTAAAGCCATATCAGTTAGACTGCAATACTTCAGCACCGGGAGGAGCGGGCGCCGCGCTCCGCCAACCGTGTACAAAGGCACGCGCGGGGCAGGGACCCCCCTGCCTCGTCCCCCCCCGTCCCCGCCGCTCGCTCGTCTGTGTCTTGGCCCCGCTGGCCCCCGTTCTCGCATTAGTGTCTCTGTGCCAGGGTGCGCCCCGTCGCTCCATGCGTCCTCGTGTCCGCTGCTCAGACTCCCACCCCCGAGTCCCCACTGTCCCCGGGGGTCACCCGCGGCGCCCCACGCCGCGCTGCTGGGACCCTCGCTCTGCCCCCTGCAATAAAGCCAGCGTGGGGCCGAGGGCTGCCGGGCCAGTCCCGGGCTGGGAGTACCCGGCTGCCCTCACCTGATGCTGGACACATGGGTCCCCAGGCCTGGGAAGGGATCCCTGGGCAAGCACCCCAGGATGTCCCAGGAGCTGCTGCTTGCACCCCAACGGGGCGAGGCAGGGGCACACCCTCATCCCGGCCTGTCTCTTGCCGCACCGTGCTCCCCCCTCCCTGTGCTCCCCCTCAGCCACGGCCCCCAGCCGCTCACCAGGGCCCTCCCAGGAGGTGGCGAGCAGCTCGGGGCCCCACAGACATGCTGTGACCATCCTGCTCGAACTAGTCTTTGACAAACTAATAAAATAAAGGGATTTGTACATTGCTCCGGCCTCTTCTCATCCATTTCTTTCCTGAGCCCCCATGTCAGCTCCCTCACGCCACCAATCTCAGGGCTGATACCTGGCAGCTCATCAACATGGGCTGGCCTCCAGCCAGGCCTGTACAGGTGCAGGAAGCAGCCACATGTGGCTCCCAGAGTCCTGCTCATTCCTGCTGCCTTCCTACTCCACAGGCATCTATACTCTCTGGGGCTGGGGACAAAAGGGGAGTCCCACAAGACATAGCATGAGGGTTTCTCCCCCTTCTCCTTGACTTCAGGACTTCCCTCACTGAATGACTGGGGATACCCAGGGGTCCAAGGGCTGTTTCTGAGGGGTCACAGCCTTCTACCACTCCAAGAGAGGAGCATGAAGCTCTGGACATAGGGCACCTCCTGCCCCCACACCAAGGCAGAGGCCCTAGCAGTGCCCAGGCTTGGCACAGCTCGGGAGGCTTGAGCTTGGTGCCAGCCTCAGCTCTGACTGATGTGCCATCATTTACCAGCAAAGAGCTCAGCTGTTACCCAGGCGGCATCAGCAGAGCAGTCACCCAGAAAAGCTTCTGTCAGAAGGAAATATGAAGGTAGAAAACGGCAGAGATCTCGCAGGCAAGGTCTCCATCGCAGGCAAGCTGTGCCCTGGCTCGACGGTGCAGGTGGGGAGAAATTCCCATCGGCCTCCCTGGGCAGTGGGGACAGGGCAGGGGAAGAGCTCTGCTCGGGGCTGGTGGCCGGGGCATGGAACCTGCAGCGTCCTCCATGTCCCCATCGGAGCAGGGTCCCCGCTGTCACCTGTCCCCACCGTGGGGACGCAGCGCCCCCTGGTGTGGTGACAGCGCAGAACAGGGGACACAGAGAGCGGGGACAGCCAGCGGGGACAAGAGGGACAATCCTCGACAGAGCCCTCTCCAGGGCCTTGCTATGGCCAAGGGAGGGACGCAGGGGAAGAGAGAGCAGCTCAGCATCCTCCTTCTTCCCCCCGCAAATAGCCACAGGCACCTTCATTAAGGAAGAGGATTTATCAAAATTAGAAAAAGACACCACAAATATTTTTAAAAAGCCCCATCTGGGAAAACATCTAGCAGTTCAAACCCCCACACCCTCCCCTCATTGCCCCAGTGCAGGGAAGGGACATGGGATGTCCGGGAAGGGGAGAGACAGGCTGTGCTCCCACAGCTGCCCTTGCCACCAGGCTTTTGGGGACAAGGGGACAGTCACATATCTCATCACTGCTGGGGAGCCTGGCCAAAGCAGAGCCATGGGAGGCTCCTCAGCAGCCACCTTCAGTGACTGATTTTCTTTGGCCACTTGCCTTTGGAACAAGCCCCCTACACCCCAGAGAGGAGATGGCAGAGGGGGGGCCCTGCCAGCACCCCCCATTCTCCCCAGCACATAGCTGCCTGTTTATAAAAGCTCCCAAGAGCAGGACACACTGAGCTGAGCCCGAGGTCACAGCCCTTGCAGGCTGGCAAGGAGATGAGCCAGCTCCTTGCCCCACCTGTGCTATCTAAGTTCCCACCCGCAAGAGCAGGCAGGTGCTGCCTCCCCGGGTGCAGCAGCTTCATCAGGAGTCGTTGGGGAGCCCAAAAAGCTTGACAGTGCCAGCCTCCCTGCTGCTGTCGTATTTGCCATCTTTGTCGTCACAGGCGAAGGCCAGCAGCGGCCTCTTCGGGTGCCAGGCCACTGTGAAGGTGGGGGACTCACACTGCACCTCCCAGAGCTTCTCTCCTGCATGGAAAAGGAGCCGTGTCAGCCTGGAGAGCCTCCAGCCCCCTCTGCTGCTCACCTCCCCAGAGCCCAGCACCTGCTGCTTCCCTCAGCAGAGAGGAGAGGCAGCACAAATGCTGCTCCAGCGCCTTTTAGTCACCCAGTGACAAGGTACAGACATGACAGGCATGTCTGCCGCAGACTACTGAGGCAGAGGCTCCCCCTCATGGCACTCTGCTCTGCACAGGAAACTCTTCCTTAGCAGGCGGATTCTCCCTGTGTCCTCCCAGCTCCACCAGCACTTGTCCATCCAATTCCCTCCTTGCTGCTCCCCAAAATAAAACCATTACCTGTCTCCACCTCAGCAATGTCAATGAAGTGATCTTCTGATGCTGAGGCCAGCATCTTCCCATCGTGGCTAAAGCTCAGCGTCCGCACGGGCCAGTCAAGCCTGCAGCAACCGAGGGGAGCAGACAGTGAGGCACTGCCACCACAGCCCCCAGAGAACGGGGAAAACAATTTTGGGACAGCTCTACCTACCTGGAGAAGCATCTCACACACACCAGCTCATCCACATCCCAGAGACTGACCAATGCATCAGCACTGCCTGTGGCAAAGTACTTCCCCATGGGATCAAACTTGATGCAGATGCAGTTGGAAGGATGGGCGTTGATGGACTGGATGGGTTTCAGCTCTGGATAGCTGTGGAGGTGAAGGGAGAAGGTAGGGAGCAGTGAGAGAAGCACAGGCATTCCCTAGAGCAGGGCAGACATGAGGCACACCAGGACTGGAAGCAAACCCTGCCGAGGCAGGAGACACTGGGTGTCCAGTGAACGAGGCAAAGCATCAGGGACCATTTCGGGGAGCTGAGCCCAGCCCACAGCTGTGGCAATCTCAGCTCCAGGCAAGCTCATTCCCACCAGAGGGCAGGGTATTGCTGGGATGTGGGGCTTGGGTTTCCCAAAAGCAGCAAAGGCACTTGCAAATGACTGAAGCCAGCCCAGCCACCCCTCCCACCAGCAGCCACAGGCACCTGCCTGAGGATGTTGATGCAGCCATTCCCATTGGTGAGGAAGAACATGTTGTTATCGTTGTTCCACGAGATCTCGTTCACCTCAAACTTGAACTGTTCCTCAGCTTTGGAGCGGTGTGTCTTGGCATCAATGAAGGTGACCACATCATCCTTGTTCCCCACAGCAATGGTCTGCCCATCAGGGCTCCAGCAGATGTTGATGTTCTCACCTGAAGGGACAGAAAGGCAGCAGGTCCCACTTCCACTCCAAACCATTCCCAAATGAGAAAGACTGACAGTTCTTCAGTCTAACATACAAACCCTGCACAGTAGCTATCCACTAAAACCAAACTGGTGAGAAGTACAGCTTGGAAACAATATGCCACACCCCATATCAGCCAAGATGGGACCACAGCAATCACCTACAAGGTGAAGCCGAAGATTCTCTGAATCCAGTCATCTCTGACATCCAGAAAAATCAGAAACCATCATTACACAAGGTGAAGCCAAAGATCCTCTGAATCCAGTCATCTCTGACATCCAGAATAAGCAGAAGCAAAAAAAAAAAAAAAAAGCCTTTGAATAAAGATAAGAACATGGCAGGTTGCAGTTAAACAACCTTACAATGCCATTTCCAGCCTAACAATTCACAAATGGACATTTCCAAGAGCAGAGATGGTATCTGGGTTAAGCACCACATGAATTCAAATTGTTTTTCTGAATCCACATAAACTTTTATTTCCACCATGGCTCTCTGTAAACATGCTTTTCCCCAGTCTCCAGCCTCATAGCCCACTGACTCCAGAGACTAGTACAAAGGACATTTTAACAGCCAGCACCAAATTTCAGTAGTTCTACCAGTCCTGACCCCACAGTAAATCAGCTCTCACACGATGAGTGCAACACAAATATAAAGCACTTAGCAAAGATGTCCCAACCAGAAATAACCACAGGAAAGGTCCAACGCTCTGTGCCACTATAGATGGCACTGTAGATGGGTCCCACACAGCTGAGGTCCTGCTGGGACCCACCTGGCACGCTGGGAAGGCAGGGACTCACCTTTGGTGTTGACAGTGGCGATGCACTTGGTGGTGCGGACGTCCCAGATGCGGATGGTTTTGTCCCCTGACGCTGTGACGAAGAGGTCAGGGTTGCTGGGGTGCCAGCAGAGCTGATCCACGCTGTCCCCGTGGCCCCGGTAGTTGTTCTCCTTCACCTGGAGGGAGAGGGCAGACGATGTGAGGATGTGCCCAGCTTTACTCCCACTCCTGCCCCACATCCCAGCACGCTGCATCCCCGCTAGGACACATCAGGAGCCGCGCCCGGGGCTGCGCCGCTACCCCAGCTACATCCCACCCACGGCCGACCCGGACAGAGCATCCCCGCCAGGCACCAGCTCAATTCCCGGCCTCCACTGTCCTTGGCGATGCTCGTGTCCCGGTGCACACCGAGTACCCACCCCTCCCGCCACCGACACCGGCACACACTCCCAGTTACGGACATCAGCCCAAGCACCCGCACTCGGTGTGCCCAGGGGCTCCCGGTACCGATCCGCACCACCCCCGCCCGCCCGATGCCGGGGGATCTGGGATCTCACCAGCCGGTCCTTCTCGAGCAGGAAGACGCTGGCGGTCTTGTCGAAGGAACCGGAGGCGAGGCGGCGGCCGCAGCAGCTCCAGGCCACCGAGTGCACCTTGGCGCCGTGCGCCGGGAACTCGCGGCTCCGCGTGTTGGCGCGGAACAGCTCCTGCATGGCCTGCACGTAGGGCGACACCGCCATGGCGGGGCCGCCGCCACCGGCACCGCCACCCCCACGCGCGCCCCGCCCCGGCACCGCGCCTGACGCCACTTCCGCCGGCGTTCCGCGCCCGGCGTGGCGCCACCGGCGGAGCGGAGCCTCCGCCCGCCGCCGAGATGGACGACAGCGTGGTCCTCCTCAGCGATTCGGACTCGGAAGGCGCCCGCTCGCCGCCGCCCCAGCCCAGCCGCTCCCGTGACTCGCTGCCCGCCCCCGCTGTGAGTCCGTGGCTCCCGCCGGGCGCGGCGCCGCTTCCCCACACAAGATGGCGGCGCTGCCATGGCGGGCGGAGCTGAGAGCCTCGCTGGGACGAGCAGCCTCGGGGACAGTGCAGGGGGTGGCGAGCGTTCTCCGGTCCCGTTCCGACCCAGCCGGGCTCGGATCCCCGCGGGCACCTCCCTTGACAAGCGTGCGCCCGGAGGGATGCCAGCCTCCCTGGCCGTGTACCCTTAGAAAGAGCCCAGTGCCTGCCATAGAGTGTCGCGGTGCCCTCGCTGCACCCCGAGAAGGGGCCGGCGCTGCAGGGCTCGGCCCCTGGCGGGGTCGGGCCGCGGGATACGGTGGAGCGGGTGCCGCTCCTCTCCCCCATGCCGTTCCTCTGCGCTGTCCCGTTCTGCCGGCGGGTGCGGGGCCGGTGAGGCGAGGCCGTGCGGCGGCGGTTCCGGCACGAGGCCCAGGCCTGGACCGGGGAACTGTCGGTCCCCGGCTCTGCAACCGCTGTCCCGGGTCCTGAGGCGCTTGGAGCCCCGCACCTCCAGCCCTCCGCAGCTCCTCTTGCGTGCCAGAGCCCGCTGGGCTTTGCCACCTCCTTGGAGAAGGCAGCAGGTCTGAATCAGCGGTGGAAGTGGATTTAAATTACCTGCTGAACGTGCTTCCTGCTTTAGGGCCTGAGGGGGATTTTTTTTCCCCAAGAGCAAACAGGCTCTTACCCCTCCTGGGCACACCAAAAGCTTGGGAAGTGCAGTGTCTGGCCTTCGGCCTTCCCCTGCCTGCTCCTGCTGCCCCTCGGGCCCTGCATTGCCCAGCAAGGCCGGGGTGGGAGTCCCCAAAGTCTCAGGGCCGCGCATCTCTCATTGATGCCACAGATCAAAAGGCAGCTTTGTTTCCTGCCACTCCTGTCCTCCAGAGTGGGTGATGTGCCACAGAAGTGGTGCCAGGGTTTGGATCCTGTTCTGTTCCTGTCAGTGCCTGGGTACAGGAGAGCTCCCTGTTACCGGACAGCTCCTGTTACCCTTCCTTGGCATGCCAGCAGGACTGACATTGCCCTGTCATGGGAGGGAGCTGAGCAGGCAGCCAGGTCTGCTTGGGACTAAGGCACAAGGACATGAGCCCTGAGGGGAGTGGGGAAGAGCCTGGGTTGGGCTCAGGCTCAGCTGTGCTGCCAGGGGAGGTTGATCCTCAAGCTCAGGGCCATGGGACCCCTTGCATAGGCAGAAGGGTCTTTGCCCCTATTTTTCTAGGCTGCTGCCCTTTTCCCTCTTGGACTGGGGCTACAGGGCCACCATAGCAGAGGCTCCTGGCAGGACAGGACATTGACACTGCTGCTCTGTCCCCACAGGAGATCATTGACCTGACCTGTGAGGATGCAAACACAGACCCAACACCGTCGAGCAGCCTCCCCATCATCGACCTGACTGAGGACATGTGCAGCCTTCTCCACTCTACCCTTGGTGCTACCCAGAACCCCAGAAACACTGCCTCAGCAGTACACACGTCCCATCCCCAACTCTGCCCCACTGCAGAAGAAATGCAGGCAGTAGCAGAGCCAAGCCCTGCACCAGCATCACACAGCACTCCTGTGAAGCTCAGTTCTACCACGGTCACAGCAGAAACCATGGAGAACTGCAGCTGCCTTTCTCCTGTCTCTAGCCACAGCTGGAGCTCAGAGCAGTATTCTGGCACTTCTGCCTTTAACAGCGACTTGGACTCGCAGTCAGACTCAGACTCAGACTGCTTGTCCCCATCTCCCCCCAGCCTGGACAGCAACAGCAGCAGGAGAGCTGATGGCCCAGAGGAAGATCCTCCCCAGCCCTGCCAGGAAAGGAACTTCCCCCCAAGGCTGAGCCCTGCCCCAACCATTCCTATAACACCAGGAAAGGCCCAAAGGTCTTTGCCAGAATCAAGTGACTTCCCACCACATCAACCAATCCAGCAAGCCACACTGGCCAGGACTGACACTGACAGCAAGGCCTGTCTAGAAAAACTGCACAATTTCAGCAGGAATGGAATCCAGCACCTCTTCCTCCAAGATATAGTACCCAACAGGGAAACACAGCAGGTAAACAGGGCTTGGAGCAGCCCCTTTGGTAGAGGATGGAGCAAGGGCAGCCCCTGCTCCCCTTGTCCTTTCCCAGGCAGTCAGGGGCTCTGGTTATTGCAGTTCCCTTCACAGAGGGCCCCACATTACAGCTTTCGCCCATTGTCTTGTCTTGTACACAGCAGAAACGTGGGCTCATCCCCAGTGGGAAGCTGAGCATGGTGCACACCACTATGGAGGAGAACAGCCTGGAGGGCACCTTGTATTTCCTGAACGAGTTTGTCTCCTGCCAGCACTATCCCTCCAAAGAAATCATCTGCCACCTGATCAAACAGATGCTGTTGGACACCCACGAAGAGGAGACCTTGAGTGACATCTACACACTGCTGATGAAGATCCAAATGTATGTGTTCCCCTTGTCCCAGGGCCCTGGGGCTGGCTAGGGGTCTGCCCAGCATAAGAGTTATTCTCTGTGGTGCTCACCATAAACAGGGAGTGATTTCCTCTATAACCCAGGATAATCCTCCTGCCAACACACACACACTCCGGGCTCTCTGAGGGTGGGTCAGGGACAACTTGTGACACAAGGGAGCCCTTGGGGACAGAAGAGTGTGCCTTGCCCTGAAGCACAGGTCTCATTCTTCACTGCTGTGACATGACAGAAGTACCTTCCCTGCGCTGCAGCAGTGGCTAGAGCAGCTCCCTCAGTTCCCTTCAGGCTTCCCAGAGAGAGGTATGACATTTTATGAGGCCACAGACCTAGGAGTCCTGGGTGTCTCCATGGAGTATAGACCCTGTCAGATGCTTCAAAAAATGCATGTGTTATGGGGAAGGGAAGGGGTGAGGGCAAAGATGGAGAGGAAAAGGTAGGGAAGGGACCTGAGTGAGTGGGGCTGGGAGTGGCTAGGGAAGGGCTAAGGGGCTCCAAGCAAATGGTCAGGCTGTTCAGCACAAATGGACATGGCTGTCCTTGCAGGCTCCATCCAGCCAACATCACCACGGTGGGATGGGACTGGACACTGCTGAGATTCATCATGGACAACCAGGTACTTGCCATTGTGTGTCACTTGGGGCAGGGATCATCCAGCACACACTGCCTGAGGGTGAGCATTGCCTAAGTGCTTCCTGTGGCTGTGCTCTGCTGCAGAGCTGGCCAGTCCAACAGCAAGTGCCAGCTGGGAATCCCACACTTATCCACAGTGCTCCCTTAACCTCTGCACAGTTTTAGGCAGGTTGTCCCACTGAAGAAGGCACAGCAACAGATAAGCCCTCTCTGGGTCACAGCACTAAGTGCAATGCCCCTCAGGGTCTTGCCTGAGCCAGGCAGCTCCTCCCACAAATACTCCTCAGTATGTACATCAGTCCACGCCCAAGACAGCCAGCTTTCCTGGTGTTCCTAAGCCTGTGGCCCCACCAGACTCACATGCTCTCCATCTACCCCCAGGAGAAGCCCCCTGGCCAGCTCCTCTTCCTGCAGTATGTGGTACAGACCCTGGAGGATGACTTCCAGCACAATCTGAAGTCACACCAGCTGCAGAAGTCAATTGCCAAGAAAGTGCTTTCATGTGACTTGTGCTTCGCCAATGTCAAGTAAGGGACACATCCTCTTCATTCCCTAACCAGAAGCTGAGAGGCAGGGGCTCAGGTAACACTTGTCAAGACTCCAGTCAGACTTTCAGACTTTCCAAGAAGCAGACTTGGGAGGCAAAGGGCCAACTATAGGGGCTAGGAAAAGATTTACAAAAACAAACCACCAGAGATGATGCAAAGCCTTTCCAATCACAGCAGAATGGACTTTACCCAGGGATGAGGTCAGATTTGCATTGCTCAGGATAGGACTGAGAGGGAGGCAGTCCTGTAGGCAAGTGTACAAATCAAGAGAGTTCCTCTGTTGAGCTGCTTAACAGAGCTACTGCCTTAACCTGTCCAAGTGGGTGGAATGTACTCTCCATTCTCAGGGCCTTTCCTCAAACTCTGTATCTAAAGGTCAGAACACAGCAAAACAAGGCACATACCCAATAAAATTCTTGTTTCTGTCCCAGGGAAGTGGTCAAATGGTTGGTGGCAGCAGTTACTGGAGTCGGGTTCTCCCAGCCCTGGGAGCAACTGCAAGAAGCCAGGGCTGAACACAGCTCAACTTCACCAAGGCTGGCCAGCACTCAGACAGCTCAGGCTCAGACAGCTTTCTTTGCCCAAAAGTAAGCTCCAGAATTCTGAACTCCCTGCTGGCATTATCATGGACCCAAGTCAGGTAGAAGCCAGAGTCTCTCTCTTGCTGTCAGTTCAGGGAAGCCAGGCTGTACCTGTGACCAGCTTTGTTGGTTCTTCTTCGGGTTAAAGACTTGATGAGCAAAAGACTCTCACTGGGTAAGAAACTGGCTCAGTGTCATCCTCTTGCATGCAGTGTAAGGCTGGAGCTTGCCCACAGCTCAGGCAGCCCCATGCTGCTCCAACACTCAGGAGAGCCACTAAGACCTCTTGAGAGTCAATCTGGAGATGAGCTTGGCTTGCAAAAGCATCAGATTCAGAAGCCACCATGAGATACCAAACCTGGCCCACTGCATTCCCATTCCCCTCACTGCGCGAGGCTGAAGTAGGGCCATCCCCAAGGCTTTGCTTGGCAAGCTGAGGGGCAGAGTCTCCCTGTGCTGACTGTCCCTCTCACCCAGGGCCATGCTCCTGCTACAGAGGATGTTGTCCTTGGCAGTGGAAGTGGACAGATCTCCCACCTGCAGCTCCCGTAAAATCGCAGACGACATATTCCCATTCATACTGAATATCCCCCTGAGGAGCCAAAGGTGAGAAAAGTGTGTACAAGGCAGCATTTGCCTGTGTGAACAATGGTCTTATTCCCAATTTACATCCAAGTCTGGATGCAAAAGGTTCTACAGGGTATAGAAATACAGACCAGCCAGCAAGAGCATGGCTGTGTCTCCCATGGAGATACATCACCAGTGGAGCAGGTGGTGTGTTGCTGAGAACACTCAATTCTCTCGCTTGTTAAAGCTGTAACAGCACAGCCAAGCACTGGCAGACATCACTGATTCTCATGGGCAACCAGGTAGTCAAAAGCATGATGCAGTTCCTACAGCTTTGCCTTGATATCCTTTGTTTGCTTCTTTAAGAAATGCAAATCTGAAGCCAAAGCACAAGGGCATGACTGGCCCTGGTGTAAGCAAGAGACCACTAGGCCCTCACTAGTGTTTCAAACCCACATTTCAATGCCCAGCAAGCAGCCCTTCACACCCTTTCAGCAGAAGTCTATGCACACACCAGGTATAAACAAGCCAAACTGACTCTAACCAAGCTGTCACTTTGCCCAGGACCGATAAAGATCCATTTACCCCTGACCTATCCCCCTTGCTTGGCTGGGCTCCCTGCAAGTCAGCAGGATTGAGCCATTGCCACACAGGCTGCTGGGCAGCAGCTCAGTTTGCTTTAGAGACTGTACTCACTTCCAGCTGCTCTAGGTCACACCTGAGGACAAAAACACGGCCATGGCCAAGCTGCATAACAAAGGTCTCTTGCCACATCTGGTGGTTGTCCTTCCATGGCATGGCTGGGTAGGCCCTGCAGTCACCCCACATCTGCACTAGGTCAGCAGCACAGCAGGAACATGCTGGAACAGTTGTCTCTCATCAGGCTGTGCTGTCTCAACCAAAGTAAATTCCTTCTGTGTTCCAGGGAAGCTTTATTAAACACCATGGAGAGCCAGCTCCTGCGCTGCAGGCTGCTAGAGCTGTTATTCCAGCATAGTTGTGATGTGCCCACAACCTCGTCCATGTCTCTGGACAAGATCCTGTATTTCCTGAGCCACTCCTCTGTGCTGCCACAATTCCAGGTACCCAGCCCAATCTCTCCTTTGACTTGTTTTCCTTGAGAAAACTTCTAACAACCAAATGCTGTCTCCTGCCCTAGGATGAAACAGCAACATGGCAAAGATGGGACGAGATGCTGCAGTACTTGAGTTTGCTGCTGCTCAGTTACCAAAGCGTAAAACTGGGTAAGTAGTACTTGTTCTGGCCCTAACAGTCTCATCAAGAGGCTGCAGTAGAACAGCCAAATTCCTCTTCCTCCTCTCATCACTCTTGGACTCCTTAGAAAGACAGTATGCCTCCATCCATGATAGTAACTATTCCCAGCAATCAAAGAAGTGATGTTGCATCAGTCAGAGCACCCACCTTGCTTTGCCAAGTTTAGCCCCTGCAAAATAGCCTTCTTCCTAAAGGAAGGAAGCACTTCCCAGCACTGGAAAGTATACAAGAAGGTGCTTTGTACTCACTGTTGTCTAAGTTGCTAAATGGGTGGAAGAATAGGGTGGTTTAGGAAGAAAAGTAGAAGGCAAAGGGATCATAGGATATCCCAAGTTGGAATAGAGACACAAGAAACATGGAGTTCCACTCCTGGCCCTGCACAGACATCCCATAATCCCACCCTGTGCCTGAGAGAGTTGTCCAAACACTCCTGGAGCTCTGGCAGCCTTGGAGCCATGACCATTCCCTGGGGAGCCTATTCAGTGCCCAACCATCTTGTGGGGGAAGAACCTTTTTCCTAATAGCCAACCTAAATCTCCCTTGGCACATCTCCAGTCATTCCCTCGGGTCCTATAACTGTCCTACAGAGCAGAGATAGGAGCTGCCCCTCCTGAGGAAGCTGTAAATCCCAGTGAGGTCTGATCTGCCTCCTCAAGGCTGAACACCAAGTGACCTAAGCCACTCCTCATGTGGCATCCCCTCTTGACCCCTCACCATCTCTGAAGCCCTCCTTTGGGCAGGCCAGGACACTTTCAGCACTTAGTAAATTGTGCAGAGAGCACACCCACAGCAGCCATGGAAGGAGTAGCAATTCTGACCCCAGGAGAGTGGCACAGTCACAAAACACTCAGTAAAACTCTGTATTTTGCCAGAAATCTCTTCCAACTTCAGGTGCTTTAGCCCAAGTTTAACGCTGTCATGAATGAATGCAGAGGAATCCACCATCATATATGCAAAGTCTCACTCTCCCTGAAGCCCTAGACGGTCACTGCTGTACTGTTGTTGGGCTCTTTGGAGACTCCTTTGCAGCTCCCATTTTGCCATTCATACACAAGACAAGGATTATACCAGCCTTGCCCCTTCCCCATTCCCTGAGCACTCTCCACATGCAGAATGAACTCCAGGAGAGGCCAGTTCCTTCTTCCCAAAGTCTTGTGCAGAACCATTGAGGATAACGAGAGGATCAGCCCCATTTCCAGCACTGCCTGTGGCACACTGGGATCCATCCCAGCAGCTCAGGCAGTGCTTTGGGTGTTGCCTCCCCCCACCAGCATTTCCTCTTGCAGAGCACCTGCGGACCTCTGTCAGTGACAGGATGGATTTGATCGCTCAGAAAGCCAAGCCCAGGCTCCAAGACAGTGATGACATCAGCCAGCTGGATATTCAGCTGAAGATGAACGACTTCATCAGCAGAATGCAGGAGACCCTGGAGCAGCCTTTTCCCGCACAAATCCAGGAGAAATTGTTCATGCTGCAAGAGTTGTTCTACATTGTCACTGCTGCCTGATGGAGACAACCACTGCAGCAAGGGGGACAAAACTTCATGTTCTCAACAGAGAATGCCCCCATCTCATGCTGCAATCTCAGCATCATGGGGGTTGCTTTATACACTTCTTTTGAAAGGTATTTGGTTTACATTGTCTCAGAATTTCCGTTCAAGTTTGCCTCCTTGTGCGGTTTTACAAAGCACTTTGTACACTTTAAAAAAATTAATTCATGTTTGCTAAGACTCTTTCATCGTGGTTCTAGCACTGCCCAAAGGAAGTCCAGAGCTCTGTCAGATCACACCACAAGGCCATGCTTTAACCCCAGCCTTCCCAATCTGTGAGATTCCCCTGTGTAATCAGGACCACAGCAAGAGCCTGTACCTCAGTACCTGAATCTGTTCCATGACTTTGAGCTCAGCTTCCACTCCACACGAGCACAGGAAACACCAGCATTCAGAGCTCAGACTTCCCCAGCCCAGATGAATCATGTGCTCCATCAGCAGTACTTTAAAGGGCAGCTAAAAGCACTACTACAGCAGCAAGCCTTGCCTACCACAACTTCTCAGAGGGGAACTCTAGGGAAACACCAGCCTAGTTCCCACACCTGTGCCCACCTCCATAGTACAGGTGGAAACACAGATTGCAAGCAACAAGAGACAAAATCTCAAACATTAATTTGGATTGCTCAAGAAAACACAAAGACTTAATGTTTAGTTTCATCTGCACATGCCCTAAAGTCAGAACCGAGCATGGCTGTGAACCCAGTCTCCCTGTGAAAGGGGAGTTTGTGGGCAAATATTTCACTTTACTGAGGTGCTGCCAGAGCCTTATCCACCAGAATCTTGACCCCACACTCACTGGACAGCCCCAAATGTCCCCCACAAGGCCTCTGCCAGCACCAACACACACTGTGGACCTCAATTCCACAAGGATTTTATTGTCCTGTAACAAACAAAACAAAAACATACACATAAGATGTGAATACAGTCAACAAATAAATTAATGTCAAATGAGAGCCTGATTGCCAAGGTGCAAACAAGTGGTGACAGAACTGCTGGTTTGGTTGGGGGACTTTCACACAACACATCAATGGCAGTGCTGCTGAAGCTTGAGAGAAAGCAGTGCTACAAAATGTGCTGCTCCAGAGGGGCCAGCAGCCAGCCAAGGTAGCCAACCCTGTCTCACCCTCCAGGGAGAGTGTTTGGTTTTAGAAGGCAGAAACCCTGGAACTCGACGGTTACCAGCTGTTAAGTAACTTCTATATAATGTCCTGGCAACAGAGAAGGTTCCACTTCCAGATGCAAGGCTGGTGCTGGCTGAAAGACTGCACCACAGTCGTAAGATCAAGAGCAGACCTGAGGAGACCCATCTGCCACAGCACAAGTGAGGATTACAGAGCAATGCTGCCTATCACACTTAAGGGATTAGATGGTAGCCAAGGGTTCCTTCCACTTTTCCTGAAAGCCAGTGTTAGTTGTTCCCAGGAACTGGTTCAGATTAGGTCAAGGATCACATCCAGCTGTACCTTAGCAGGGAGGAGCATTCAGCCTTGGTCTGTCCTCAGTCCTCCCCCAGCCCTGTAGAACACACTTAATGCTGACAAAACAAAATACCCTGTCTGAGAAGTATTTCCGGTGTCTAATACATTCTACACAATTATAGGGAAAAAAAACCCCAAAAAACCAGCAAAAACAAATCAAGCAGCATCCAGTGTGCCAGAACACCTGCAAATGCAGAGTTGGAAGAAAAGGAATTCTTCCTCCTGACTTCCAAACTCCCATTAGATTCTGCTCCCTGCCTTTCCAATGGGAACATCTTAGAATGGTCACTAGTCCCTTTTCCCTTTAAAAAACATTCCAAGAACAAAAAACATGGTCACACTGGATAGCGAGGGACTGCCATATTTATACTGACCCACCATATACCCCATCTTCCTTCTGGCAGTTATTGGTCCAGTTTTCAGTCCTTGCTTCTTCACATCATTTTCTGCTTGATCTCTTGACAGAACCAGTCCTCCTGTGGGTCCTTCAGCACTGAGCAGGACAAGACAATCAGATTCCAGGCATACAATCCAGGTGCTCACACACCACATGGAATCCTGTCCAAAAAAAACATGGCTCAGGGTTTCACTGTGGTGTGATGTACTGGGAAGCACATCCAGAGCAGTCTGGCAGCCCAAACCAGTGCAGTGCAGCAGACAGGATGGTTGACATGGGTTTAGGACTGGTGGAGGAGTTTTTCCAAGACTGGCTTTAGCAGGACAATAAAACAATTGTTTCTTCTGAGATGAAGAGCTAGAAAAGGAGACTTTCCTACTTTACTTCAGCACATGGGACAAGGAAGCAGAGCTTAAGACACCCTGTAGCCTGCTAAAGACACTGGAAGCTTTCCTCTAGAACCCAGTGGGAGTGAGCACGTTCAGATCCCGAGGTTTGATATTGTGGGAACGTGGAGATTGTTTCCTCCCATCTGTGCCTGGAATGTCCATTTTGGGTGGCTTGAAGGTGACTTGATCCTCTGTCATCCTTGTAGCCTGAGCACGCATCAGCTCCATTGGGGATGGCTTCTGGGCACCCTTATAGGACTGAATGGTAAATCCTCCTGATTAAAAAAAAAAAAAAATCACAGTAAAAACTAGGAAAACCAGTCAAATCCTTTTCCTATTGCTGCCAGGAGTGAGCAGTGTTACTGACACTCAGCACCACAGACAGCCTATGCAAATTCCAGCAGCTTCATATCATCTGAAGCCTATTCCACATCTGGGGTTGGCACTTGCAGTCCTGGTTGCATCACACATCAGAGAAAGAGTAAAAAGCTGTCACCTTCACACCCTGCCCCTCCCCCTGCAACTCACTGCAAGTTATTTCTGCTTCCAGATCCCTGGCACAGGTTTTACCTAACTGCTGTATATTTAGGCACAGGAATTATATGACTAACACACGTTCCCAAGGTGGTCCTGGAGAGTAACAAGGCAAGCAGGGTAAGACTCCAGAAAGAGCCAGCAAGTCTGCTGTGTGACAGTTCCCCCCCTTGCTCTTGGCCAGGTAGATTTTTCAAGGACATACCTGCATCACTGGCCGACTTCTGGAGAGCTCTGGGTCCAAAAAAGCTCCATCTTTCAGATGGCAATCTGTCTCCACCACTTTCCATAGCAAAGTCTGAGCCAGCGATAGAAGTAGAGGATCCCTGACTAAACCAACCCCTAAGGAAAAAAAGTAATTGAGATGTTTAAAACATGAGAACAAATACTTCAAGTGACCCCACTATGGCAGGAACTTTTCATGTAGTTAAAAGTGGCCATTTAAGAAATCTTAATAGGTTTGTTACCACCCAGGGTAAGATATGCATGCTCAAGTTCCACAGGCTTCCAATATTTGGATCTATCCAACACTAATCTTCATCAGGCTCTAAATTCCACCCTGTACAGTCCCTCCTGGGAATAAGAAGGCTATTTGTAGCAGCTCCCACCTCAGCAGCCTGTAGGAAACCAAAAGAGGTAGAGTACCTGTTTTTATGCTTGGGGGAAGAATGGGGGGTACTGCTTGGAGTGGACTGAGCAGAAGAATTCTGTTTGTCATCTTTTGTTGTCTCTCCATTCTGCATTTTTAGGTTCTGTCAGAAGAGGCAAGAGAAACAGAAGCAACACAGCTTAAATGCTGGACATAAGGAACAACACCCAGTTTTACTGTCAAAACCAGACAACTTTTTCTATCACAGGTGATGAAGAAAAAGTGTCACCACACCTAAAGTTGTATCTAGTATTACAGTACCTGCATACTCCTCCTTAAGTTTCTCTCCGCATCAAACAGAAGCATTTTGAAAGTTCACTTCAGGCTACAGGAAGGAATACCAGCACTCCTAGGGTGGCTCTGGAGGCAGCAGAGCTCACTTCAGCTACCTGGTAACTGGTCTAAATCCCACAGCACCCATTTGTCTCTCCAGCACTTCTCAGAGCAACAAAGCTTTCAGTCCCATCAGTTCTCTTACGAGGGTGAGACCAGTTCTCACAGAAGGTACAAGGTCAGGAATACCAGACCCTGTGAAGCAATTAGTGTACATCAGGATGAAAACACTGCCCTGGAACAGAGATGAACCTGGGCACAAAATAAACAGGAACTGGGTGTATGCAAAGCATGTTATTACAAGCTGGACTGTACAAACTGAACTTTGAAGAAGTCATTTGAAGGGCAGTTACAGTTCAAACACAAAATACACAGGGTACCTTGTAATGTTTCCTGTGGCCATTCAAGCCACACTAATGGTATTCACCAACGCAGTTATTGAAACTTTGGCCTCATGGGAGGACACTGGGAGAGTTGACTATTAAACTCCAACTGAAGAGTTTTTTTAAAAGCTCAGTAGCCCACAGTAACATGTTCATTCAAGACTCTGGTTTTCAGTAAGATGCATCTGGTAACTTCCACAATGGAAATGCACAGTTTACAAGTTCTCTTTGGACACACAGTTGCAGAAATCAACTGCAGGGCACCATTCAAAAGTACAGCAAGAAATCAGATTGTGTAAGGCTGTCCCCATCTGGAAAAACAACTGTCATAGTTTGATGTGACAGTGAAATGTGACAGATTTCAGAAAAAAAAAAAAAAAAGCTGTTTCAAAACTACAAAGGCTAATATTAACTTAAAAATAAAAGTGGGTAAACTTTCCCACACAATAAGCTAAAAGGCTTCAGGGGAAGCAGATTAAGGCAAGTCTTTGCATCATACTCCAAAAGTTTTGTAACCAAGTAAATATTAAACTAGACGCATTCTACATAGAGAAATCCAATAGAAAACAAGCCTTACGTGGACTGCCTCAGCCACTCGGTGGTACTTGGTCTCCTCAGTGGTGAGGCCTTTGTGGGGTGTGTAGCCAGCTTCCCTCAGCCCTGCCTGCTGCTCAAAGCGCTGGATGCTCTCCTGAGTCTGCTCTGGAACACACAAGAACACAAATTCACACAGAAATGCCACCACAAGCGGTTCTAGCAAAGGCAGCTCCAGCAGCTGAACACAAACTCTTTTTTCATCATTCACACATTGTAACAAGCTGAGAAAGATGAACCCGGTGAGATATTCTGACTTGACAACTACCCTGAGACACAGGGCTGTCAGATGAGCAGTGATTTTTCCCCAATCACCAGATATATCACAAATGCAACACCTGTAATTAATCCTATCTCACCCCAGATACTGCATCACTCCTCACAACTTCATAAATCTAGCAGAACCCAGTAAGTTGGACACTTTAAGTGGCCCATTGCATTCAAGGGAGCCTCACAGATCATGTTTTAAAGACTCACAGTGATTTTAGATCAGGTAAAATAAACTACTTCAGCCACATACAGAGCCAGCATCTCATACACTGATATCAACTTCAGTTCTGAAAAACATAAGCAGTTTCTCCAAACCCCAGGATAAGAGGTTCACTCCCTAGTGGAACGAGGGAAAAAGTCAAAAGGAATCAGAGCACAAGAAGGTTAGTAGAAAAGCCCGCTGTCTTTTTTAAAATAGATAACACTTCCCATCTAAAAGTTATTTTGAGATCCTCGTTATTTGTAGCTGCTGAAAGAAGAGGCAGCACTGTGGACAGAGGACAGATTAACACAGAAATAATTCCTCTTATTGCAAAAGGGCACATCTCTGCAAACATAACTGACCCAATTTTATTTTAAAGCATTTTGATTTATGTTTTGAAGTGCTGCAGTTAGCAAGGCAGCTGCTGCTATTAACAACAAAATTGCCAGCAAGTGCTCCATTAGCACAGTGTGTCAGCTCTCCTCACTAGTTGGGTTAATGGTAGAGCTCTGCCTGTCATTCAGAAATAGCAGGTTAATAAGCAAACAGAGCAGCAGCAGCCTCTGCACTCCAGCAGCATGGACTGCAGTGTCCTGCCAGCAAACAACAAACTCTACACTCCTCCCCCCGCCCCTGGAAACACAGAAGCACCACATGTGATCTATTCCCCAGTTCCTTGCTTCCTTCTAGAAACATCTCCTGAAAAAAACAAACTCACACAGCACCAGAGCAGAGCCAGCCGGAACCCAAGAGTTCCCCAGAAATTACCCTGAGGCATCCACCAAGCTGGAGCATTCTCAGTGCCCAACCCACACATGAGAGTATGAGAAGTGAGTCCTTACTTGTGATGAGGGAGTTCATGATGATGTGAGTGGCCTTGGCCTTCACCACAGGCACCTTGTTCACACTTTCTGTGGACGATGAAGGAGTTATGACAGGTTTCATGTTGGTATCCCCATCCTCATCCTGTGGAGAAGCAGCACGGGACAGTTTAGATAGGAAAGAATCTCAGCACCTGGCCAGGACACATCTCTAATTACACAAGTGAGACAAGGCCATGCTGCTCTAGCAGCCAGTCTTCATCCCATGGGAGAAATCCCTACACTGTGCTCACTGCAGCCCAGTTACGTTCAGAACCTTAGAATTCATAGCACTGAACAAGCGATGTGCAGCCAGCATTTGAAAACCGACCAGGCTCAGAGTAAACAAGCTGTTAGTCCAAGTACAAAAAGGTCAACAGGAAAGAAACCAGAACATCTGTTCTTCTCCTAAATGCAAACTGGACTTCAAGGTCATCTGGGCAAAAAGTACCAAGAGCACCTTCCACAGGCAGCTCAAGCACCAGCTGTTCACAGAATGGCAGTCACAGAGTAGAGCCTGGAGTAAACAATTTGTTTTCCCACCTCATTCCTTGTGTGTTTCTTGCTCAGTGTGTCCGGTGGTCACAGTTCTACCACTGATCACCCAGCAAAGAAACAGAAAATGAATGCTAGAAAACAAAATATCCTGTGAAACACTGACTTCCTTCTCACAAAACAGGAGTTCCTTGACTGGAGAGTTTACTTTTTGTACCAAACCACAGCTTTCGGTTGTCTCCCACAAGAGATTTAAAAACCAAGGAAGTATAAAATAGAGGTTAAGCTCAAAGGGATGCAGAGTTACATACTTCCATCCAACAACATTTAGCTTAATTTCAAACTTAGGAAAAAACCCTCTAAATTTAAAAGGGCTGGTCTTGCACTCAAAGCATAGAATTCCAGAACAGTATGGGTTGGAAGGGATCTTAAAGATCATACAGTTCCAACGCCCTGCTGTGGTAGGTGGACAGTTTCCAGTAGAGCATCTTGTTCAGAACTCCGGCCAGCCTGGCCTTGAACACTTCTAGGGACGGGGCAGCCACAGTTTCTCAGAGCACACTGAGCCAGTGCCTCACCACCCTTATTATAAAGGACTTACATCCAATCTAAACCACCCTTATGCTCTAGTTTAATTACATCTGGTTGCTGGGGGTTTTTTAACCACAAACACGGAGGAGACGCTCAGCACACGCTTGTCCCACCCACACCTGCATGTGCTCAGAGCAAGGCCAAGCAGCAGTGCCGGGCTGTGTCCCCTGCCCCTCCCGAGAGTCCTGCTGCGAGGGCACGGGACAGGGCCAGCCAGGCAAGGAGAGGTACAAGGACGGGGGGATGCTCAGGAGAAGGGGGTTGCCAGGACAGGGGCACCAGAGCCGCAGGGTACCCAAGGACATGCGGGGGCCAGCGGGGCCGGTACCTTCGAGAGCTCCTGGTACTTGCGCTCGGGGATGACCGGCTGCTTCCAGAGCACGCTGGCACACAGATCGGCGGGCGGCGGCGTCATGGGCGCCGTGTCCTCCAGGGCATCATCGTAGCTGAAGGCGCGGCGTGGAACGCCGAGGGGCAGCGACATCCTGCCCGAGGGGGCCCCGCCGCCCGGCTCCAGCGCTGCGGAGAGAGCGCAGCACTCAGCCCCGCCGCCGCGCCCGACCAAGCCCGGCAGGGAGCGCGTGGGGAACCTTACCGGGAGCGTCGGGCTGCCCAGAGCTCATGGCGGAGGCTCAGCGGGGTTCGGCGAGGGGCAGGAGGGGCAGCAGGGCCAGCGCCAGGCCCAGAGCGGCCATAGCGGAACCACCCGGAGCCGCCACAGCCGGGAGTTATTTATGCCTGCGGGAGGCGCTCTTATAGGGGCGCGGTCTCGCGAGATGTGATAGCTTCGCGCGGGGCACGCTGGGAGGTGTAGTTCGGGCGGAGAAGGCGGGGATTACCGGAGACGCAGGGCCGGGGCGGGTCCCCAGCGCACCCACGGCCCGGGTGGCGGGGCTGCGGTCGTCTCCTGCCCACGTGTCCTGTCCTCCTACAGACAAGAGGTTGCTGGGTGAACCCACAGGGCGCTAGGTCCTGGAAAACCAATCCTGGAAGCTGGCAAGCCCATCAGGAACAGAAGTACGTGGCAGGCATTCTCATTGTGACACCTTTTCTACAGCTGCTCCTTCCTTTTGTCAATGGAAGGGTGACCTCTCTGCTACCCTCCAGTTCCTCGGCAGGAAAGGGACCTCAGCCTACTCTCCCAAGCTGCAGGCACAGGGGAAGGAAGCAGCACATGGCTCTGCTCCAACTTACGCTGCCTACAGGACAATCAGCAAAAGTCTGAGTGCTGCCCACACCCAGCCCTGTCACCACAGGGGGTGACACGTGTTCAATGCCAACATCACCACCAGGAGCTCTCCAAAGCAGGCCTGCACCAAGCACACAAACAAGACATTCACAAAGCAGCTAGAAAGAGTATTTTATTTTAGCAAAGCTAAAGAAATGGTGGCTGCCACACAGAAAGTGAGCAGAACGGCACAGTCAGTGCTAGTGCCAAGAGTCTTTCATGGATAGTTATAACCATCTCCGCCTAGTGAGGGTCTTTCCTCCATCACCAGAGGCTTTTTCAGTTTGGAAAATATTCATGTCAAGCCTGCACTTGCAGGTAAACCTGAGGAAAAAGAGCAGTCACTGCACTTCCATTTTTTCTGGCTTGAGTGATGCAATGAAATTCTTGTACTCCTCGGGATAGAAATTCTTGTACACATTGATCTTTCTCTTAATCTGTTTGGGAGTATCCTGGTAGTAGTTCTTCTCATCTCGAGCCATTTCCTGCGACAAAGGAGAGGTAAGTCAGAGGAGCAGCCCCAAGAGCAAACACCAAACCAGCCTAACCACACCAGTGTGATCACTGCCTGACTCAGACAGGGAGCTGGCCACAGTTCAAACTGTTTTTTCCCTTAAGAACCAGCTGACTGCAAAACAGGATCCAGGACAGAGAGGATTAGCAGTTCTCCTCCTGCTGATGGGAAGATCCAGGAGTGAATCACTCCAGGTGCTCTGGAATGTACCTTGTAGTTCTCCCCATGGTTCTGGATCATGTATCGCACATAGTCAATGAGGTCTCGTGAGAGCGTGTTCGACTTCTTCTCAGGGAGGCTGGCCTCCAGTTCCATCTCTAGGCAGAGGGCAGAGGTAGCATGAGGGAGGGGAGGGAAGCAACACCACCTCAGAGGTCCCCAACCTCCCCCCAAGGTTGACTCCAGCCACACAGCTTGGCTGCTGGTGCATGCAGGGACGTTTCCCAGCACATGATGGTGCAGGAAAATGGCCAAGACAACAGCACTCTGCTCAGGCTGCAGGCATCCAGGCCTGCATTGCAGCTCTTCTCCAGCTCACAAACGAGGAGCAGACCGTTTCAGCCCAGGCTGCAGAGTGTGACTGCTCAGAGCTGCCCAGCCCACCACTTAAATACATGAGGTACTGCCTCCACGTCTTCTTTTCACCCTGGAGCCAAGCACCAGCACATTTCGCAGTGACAAGAGCCCTCTTGAGGCCGCAGGGACAAACACTGTAGGAAAGACATGCTCCTCCACAAGGCTGAATAAGAAATAACACCCTTCCCTATCCTTGGCACAGCACAGGATGACAAAATAACCCACAGGGGCTTAGGAGAACTCCCAAATGCAACACTGACCATTCACCACGTACGGCTTCCGCACTAGTTTCTTTCCTGGCTGTTGTCCGTCGCTTTCCACTTCCATCCCCTGAATTATAGCAGAGAAAAGACAAATGAAGAAATGCCCATTTGGAAGAGTGCTGTGTTCCCACACATTGCTCCCAAAACTCCAAACTGCTTCTACATGGTTGCAAGGGGCAGGAAATCCTAGCTGGCTTAAGCAGAGCCTTATTTGTGCCATTAAATTGGCTTGTGGGTGAGGCTGTCAGCTGAGAAACGCTGTATGAATGGAAACAAATGGCAGACAACGTCATTCCTACTTTTTCCTTGAGTTTTTGGGGCCACCTTTCACTTGAAAACGTCGCCCTCTTATGCAGATGGGCCAAGCTGGCACTGTTGTACACAAAGAGCCTTTCTTTGTTATCAGGAGCAACTTGGCTGCAGCGTTCCCTGCCCCACCTGTCTCTGACAAGTCCCAGGAGATGGACTGACGTTTTTTATATTTGTTCTAAAGTCCATTATGTCTCTGGAGAGCTGTAGCTCGTTCCCACGCCAGGATCTTGGCGAGATAAGCGTGTAGATCAATATAAGAAATGTGTCCACCGCCAGAGACTTATCCAGAGCCACCTGCCCCGTGCTGCGAGGGTACCTCCCCCATAAAGGAGCGGTCCCGGCCAAACCCTTCCTTACCAGCAGCTTCTTCGGGATGGGGATAGCCTTGTTGGGATCCTCGGCCAGGCCCATCTCGGCCAGGTTCTGTGCCACCGACTTGTGCGGGTCCCAGGCATGGCGGATGTGCGAGCTGCGCAGGGACAAGGGACATCACGGCTGTGTCCCCCCCATCCCACCGCGTCCCCCTCCCCACCCACACGTGCAGCGTCCCGGCCGCCCTGCCCCTTCCCACGTTCGGCCCGTGCCCCCCGTGTCCCCGGCGCTCACCAGGCGATGCGGGGCGCGGCGCGGCGGCGGGCGCTGCGGTAGAGCCGCTTGCGGTTGAGGTTGTACGAGTATTTCTGCCGCCGGCTTTTCCCCTTGGCCTTCGGCATGGCGGACACACGCGCGCTGGCCACGGGGCTGCCACGGGCGCCTCGGGGCACCACGGGAAGTGTAGTTCCGACACAGCAGCGCCGCGCGATAAGTGTGCGCGTCGGACTTCAACCCCCAGCATACACTGCTTCGGAGGCGGTGGCTACGGCAGCCGGAAAGGGCCGTTGTTGTCACCTTGGCCATGGCGGCGGGGCCGCCCCCCCCACTAGAGCCTTGCCCGCTGCCCACGTTCCCTGAGGAGGGATTCACGGAGAAGTTCCTGCGCAAGACCCGCGAGAACCCCCTGGTGCCCCTCGGTGAGAGTGGGGCGGGGGGTGGCGGGACGGAGGCTGAGTGAGGGGCGCGGGCCGGAGCGATGGTCACTGGTGAGGGGCCGTTCCCTCGGCCCCGGGCCGGCTGCCCCCCGGGGAGGCGCGGCTCGGGTTTGGGAGTGCGGTGGAACCGGCCCGCAGCGCTCAGGCCCGGAGGAAGCCGAGCCTCACAAGCCGTGTCCTTCCCCGCAGGCTGCCTGTGCACCGTCAGTGTCCTGGCCTACGGAATAATCTGCTTCAAGAAAGGCAACACTCGCCGCTCGCAGCTGATGATGCGGGCGCGTGTCATAGCCCAGGGCTTCACCTTTGCCGCCCTGCTGGGGGGCATGGCGGCCACGGCTATCAAATCCCGACAGTGACCTCGGACGAGAGCGAAGCTACGGCCACGGGCAAGCGTCTACCAGCTGGCAGAGTGGATCCTGGCTGCAGATGGAGTTTTCTGAGAGACTGTTGTAATGTCTCGGTGAAGCCAATTCTGGAGCACTGGAAGTAGGGTGAATACATTCTGTGATTAACATGTAATTTAGGCTGTGGTATTTTTTTTTGTTTCCCCAAGAGCTCCCCCTCCTGCAGCACTGAGGCTGCATGTCACTAAGCCTCACCACCTCTGTCAGACTTCTTGCTTGATGCTGTCACAGGCTGATAAAATTGTGTCTTCTCGGTCGTGGTCTGAGGTGTGGTCGTAGTCAGGCAGTGACCAGCATTTGAGAAATGAGCTGCCCATGAGGAAGGAACTGCTGCTTATGGCTTGGTCCTGGCAGGACAGAGTCCCTAGGCAGCAGGGGAGGCAGTCTGGGAGGTTGTGTAACCTGTTCAATTGAAACTGGTGAGTAATAAAATTAAGTGCAGCAAGATTCTGACTGATACTGGATTGCAGAGCACTGAGAAGCCAAAGCAGTAAACAGTGCAGGTAGAAAAGGGGGTGGGTATGGCTGTCTTGAAGCTGTGGTGATGCAAAAGAAACAAGACATGAAACTCCCTGTGAAAACAAGCAGGGAACTCGCATTTCTGAAATGGGGTCTGGCCATGTTCTCTGGGACATGCTGCTGCTTCAGCTGTTCTTGCTGGGGAGTCAGCAACACCTTCTTCCCCAAGGGACCTTCACTGCCTGTGTCCTGACAAACATGGTCCCACACTGTTGGATTTTGGATCATACCAGGGTTTGGTGATCCAAGAGACTTCACACTCCCATATACCAGGGCCACAGAGCTAGAAGGACATGGGACCACAGTCTCTGTTCATTGCACTGTGGCTGCAGCAGCTTGTACCTGCAGGGGAAGGGATGCAGACACCTCTGCCTGTGCTGAAACACCTCACCAAGCAGCCTGGGCTCTTTCCAGGTGTTGTTCTGTGAGTTGGTGCCTGTGTCCTGGGTCCTTATAAGGATGGGCTGAAGGGTGAACCCTCTATTTGCGAACAAGCACATGGATTGTCCTGTCCAGGGAATTGTGCTGGTGGGCCTTGGCAAGGAGAGAGGAAAGGCTCTTGCTCACTAGAGCTGACCTCTGAGATGTGAGGGTGGGCAACAAACCATTGCCAGTGCTGAGCAGGGTGAGCTCCACCTCAGCACTGGGGAGCACAGGGCCTGTCTTCCCTCTCCAGCTGCCTGTGCAGGACATCTTTCCCAGAGGAAACTGCTTTTGGCTGCCTCACTGGCACTTCCAGCCCAGCCAGCTTGGGGCAGGGGTGTGAGGAACAGCAGGTGGGCAGATCCGTGAGCACAATCCCTTGGCAGCTGGAGAACGGTGCAGTGGACAGGGGAGCAGTTCAGCCTGTTTGGACAAGCCAGAGTTTGTAGCTCCTTGGGGACAGAGCCAAGCCCCAGGTCCTGCTGCCACTGCTTTGGCCCTATCCAAGCACAAACCCTCCAGCCTTCCCCTCACTATTTTTTCCTGTAGGATGTTTCTCCTCCAGCCCCGTCCTTTCCACCGGAGGCTTTATAGTGGTGGGTTCTCCTAAATATAGCGTGCATCCCTAACACAGAAAAACAACAGTGCTCTGTAGGGTTGGAGATGTTGGTTTATTGTAACAGATAATTTGGACAGTCACAGATACCAAAGCCGAGGGATGTAGAACAGCTGTGGGCATGGCTCCCCGAGAGCTGCCCCGGCCTGACATGGAGCACGTAGCAGCTGGGGAACCCAGAGGCCCAGCTGCCTGCAGGGGCTGGAGGGACAGAGCATAGGGAGGGCACACTGCCCCCCACAAGTAGCCAGGGGTGCTTCCAGCTGCTCTGCAATGCAAGGCTGAGGCAGGCAGCCAGGACCCCAGGTGTTCTGCAGCACAGCAGAGCTGCCTACGCATGCAGGAGCTCAGGAGGGCCAGGCAGGAACGATCAGCCCTATGGGCAGGGGGCACAGTCCCGACACACAACACCAAGCGATTCCCTACACACCCATTTACCTTCCCAGCCCACTGGTGAGATCATGCCCCAGAGCCATGGGTGCCCAGGCACCCCCACAGGTGCAGCAGCAGGACTGGTGACATTCTGGCCCTGGAGCTACAGCTGCAGGGCAGGAGAGCTCTGCACACTTGATTTCCAGCTGAGCAGGGCTCTGCAGAGAGGCTCAAGTGAATGTTTTGTGGGCTCTGGTCTATATCCCCTCAAGTTGCTGCAAGCCCTTCCCAAGCCCTCAACAGGCCAGACCCAGGGTACTAGCTCAAGGCTGTCCCTCTCCCGCTACCCGGGAGCTGTGCAGGTTCCCAGGACTGGTGCCATCCCTGCCAAGCAGAGGAGAGAAAGTTCGAGCAGGGAGCAGGACTGAGGCATCTCCCTACACTGCCTTAGGTGGGCAAATCCAGGGGGGCAGAGCAACTACAGACAGATGTGTAGGTTGCTCTCAGGGACAGTACAAACCCCAGCACCAGAACTCTGCCCAACCCTGCTCTAGGCCTCTGGGTTAGGAAGGTGGGGGGTTTGACCTGCCCCACAGCAGCTGGACCTTCCTATGTCCTTCCCTGCAACTACACAGCCTCCATCTCCCATTCTGGTAGCAAGGGAAGGAGCAGAGCAAAGCCGAGGGTCCCCCAAAGCCTGGCATCCCATATTGCCAACTGCTGGTGTTCATGGGGAAAGGATAGGAAACATGCTGCACACTCCCCTTCATAGTCCTGTCCTGGTGACCCACACCACTGTGCTGCCAGCACTGCAGGACAGATGGGACATGGACACTGGAGCCCCACCAACTTTTTGGGGCATAGCCAGGCTAGGCAGAGTTCTGATTGGCTTGGGGCAGCCGCTGGCAGTCCAGGCCCAACCTGGGTGCCTGTACTCACATTCCTCAGTCCCTGCCAGTCTGGCAGTACCATGCTGCAGCCATGCTCCCTGCAGGACACAGCGGTGTGGAGCCAAGCCAGGGCTGTTTCTCCACCCTCCCAACTCTGCTCTAAATCCCATGGGAAAGGCAGACAGCAGCCCGAGATCCCACTGGGATCCCTGCCTCAGGGCTAGGACTGAGGCCTGGACATGGGACTGCCAGGACAGCTGCAGGCAGGTTTATCCCCAGCACAGGGTTGAAGTGGGGAACACAGGATGAGATTAACTGTTCATTTAGCCAGGCCCTCAGACATAATCTCCTGAAGAGCCTAGGCTGGGGCTTCCCCACTAACTCAGCTCTGCCACCCAGTGCCGCTTCCCGGGGAAATGCCACAGTGATTTATAAATAAGTGTAAAAAGAGACCAATGCACCTTTTAAGCAAAGGAAAACCATGGGGAGAGTTATACAACCAGTGACTCGAGCACAGCCGAGGTGCAGATCAGAGAGCAGGCAGCGGGAGGCCCTTCCTGGGCCGGCCCCTGAAGCCACCTGGCTCAGTGAGCCCAGCCATGCCCGCTGTGCTCCTGGCTGTGCCAGGCACAGCTAACGGGACAGGGGCGTCTGTTTGAGGGAGATGAGCACCGAGCGCATCCGTGACACATCCTTGCTCTGCTTGCTGCTCTTGGGGTTGAAATCACACAGCTGGGCCACCTTCTCCCACTCAGAGCCTGGGGTCTCCTCCTTGGACTCCTTCAGGAATGCTTCCTCCGAGGCCCTGCAGAGACATTGAGGGTTGTCACTGGCAGACCCCTTTCCAAGGAGACTCTTCCTTCTGTCTTAAAAACCCATGTCCCTTCCTATCCCTTTACTCCACCTGATAAGCTCAGTGTCCTCTGGGACCCAGAGATACACGATGCTCAAGTCTGCCTTTGGCTGCACTCACTCAAAACATCATTCATCCAGAGGTGCAGGAGTATCTGCCTGCTCCCAAGACTTCACCCCCCCGAGCCATCCCCAAAAAGGCATAAGAACCTACGGCTTTGCTTCTTCAACCAGCTCCCACAGAGGCATTTCCAGGAGCTCCACTCATCTCCTAAAACTCCACCATTTGGAGACACTCAGCTGCATCATCCTCCCTCTGGTACCTCACCAGAGCCCAGTACCTCCCAGCATCTCCCCTTCCCTTGGCTGGGCAGGCAGTGCTGGGGCAGGGACCCCCAGAGCCTGTGGGGCAGGATATGGTCTGTAAGAGGCACATACACGTAGCCAATGATATCGGCGTCCGGCTGCTGGTAAAAGGCTTTGTCAGCGATCCTAGCCCCGGGCACAGAGAGAGAGAGAGCGGAGTGGAGCGACAGGCACGCAGAGGGTTAGAAAGAGAGAACAGAGGGGGTTAGTCCTCCCAAAGACTGACCCACACACTGCAGCACACCAGAACCTGGAGCCCAACCCTTCCCCCCCTGCGAGCCCCATGCAGGGGCAGGAGGCACCAAGATCCCAGGGTGATCCCAGTGTGGTTCCAGCCACAGTGGCTCTGCACAGCCACCAGAGCCACTCCAAGACCTGAGGTCTCTGCCCTTGCTTGGCAAGGCTCTGCCCCTACAGGGCTGGGCCCCACTGTGGGGAAAGAGGCCCTCAAAATCCCAGGAAGGCAGAGAGTCCTTTTTGGCCATGCTGACCCTGATATACCTGTTGTTTGCTCGGTTCTTCTCCATCTGCTCATTCTGACGCAGGTTCCACTCCTCCAGGTCCTTCTTGGCCTTCTCACGCCATTCCTGCTCAGTCACCTTTGATGCTGCATCTAAGGCCCGAGTGAGACAGAGCCCATCAGCCACAGTGGCACCTTCTGGGTGTGCTGGGCAGCCCCTCAGCAGGCAGGTCAGCTGCAGCCCCTCACACCTGTCCCCAGTCCCCACCAATACTGGCCAAAAGGCACCACTGCCCCAAGGATAGCAAATCTTTGGCAGGGGCATGAGACGTCTCTCTGGGATGCAGCAGGGTCACCAAGAAGAGAGGGACCCCAAAGGCCCTGACTGCCATGTCACAGGGTGCCACAAGCAAAAGGGGCTACACATGGCCTTGGGTCTCACCCAGCTCCTCCAGACGCTGCTTCTGCTCCTCCCTCCACTTGCGGATGCTCTCGGGTTCCTGGGTCAGCCGGTCAGCCTTGGCTATGGCTGCATAGGCATCCGTGGGACCGTTGGACTCCTGCAGCACATGAGCACCTCACCATCAGCACCAGTGTTTCCAAGAGCCCAGCCCAGCCACCTCCAAGGGCTGGCAGCAGTCAGGACTCCACACTCCCAGCACCGACAATCCAAGATAGGACGTAGGAAGGGTCACAGCTTGGGACATGCGGGACAGTATTCCCAAAGTGTTCAAACTCAGCTCAAACTGCTGTCCCAGCCTCAGACCCTGTCACCTAAAGCCTTCCCAGCATTTCCCTCCTTGACTTGCTGCTCACTGCCACCACAGCTCTTGTATCCTTCGGGCAGCCCCACTGCACAGGGCAGACACTGGCCTTGGGCCTGCTCCCCAGGGATTCCCTGACCCTCACTGGGTCCCAGGCAACTCCAGGACTGAGCTGCTTCCCTCACGTCTGAGCTGAGGGCCCCACCAGCCCCAGCACCTCCCCTAACACCTTCCACTGGCCAGACGCCCAGTCTGACACCAAGCTCAGCAATGGGATTACAGCTTCTTCTTCCAAGATCCTCAATCTAATTAAATCTGCCCCATTCCTGAGGAGATTATCATCCTGTAAACCAGGCATGGGCAGTGCATATGCCCTACTGCTAGGCACCGGGTGGGGTGAAGGGCTTGTCAGACACTGGCACTGCTGACAGCAGAGCTGGGCTTCAGACTCCCAAAAGGATCTGAGACCCAAGTGGGTCCCCCTGAAACACCCCTGGCCACAAGACAAGTGGTTTTCATGAGAGATCCAAGTCCCATGGCAGCCCTATCCTGTCTCTGGCCTCTGTCAAGAGATGCTCCTGCCTGCTCCAGAGGTCTCCAGAAGCTACCTAGGCTGGAGAGAGAGGGCTTCTGTGGGGAATGGACAATTTGTCACCTGCTCTTAGGGCCCAGGCACTCCTTCATAGCACCTGCACACAGATGTGGGGCAGGTCATGGCAGGTGAGACACATCTTCTCTCCAAATAGAATGGAGCAGCCAGGACTCCCACAGGAGACCCAGACCTTTCCAGGAGCACTGTAGCTGTTCTGCAGCTAGATAGCAAACGCCAGTCAATGCTGGGGGCAGAGCAACAGAATGCTGGACCCACACCCACTCAATCTCCCTTAACAGCCCTGGGCTGAGCTCTCACCTGAAAGACATCTCCATTGACAGTGGCTCCTCCATTCTGGAAACCTGCTTGAGAAAAAGGAAGAGAGAAGGAAAAACACAACTATGGCAGCTGCAGGTGATCCCAGAGGGGCTGGTGTTCATGAAACTACATGAGATCAGTTCCTGGGAGTTTGAGCCTTTTTCAGCCCAGCACACCCATGCACAACACTCCCACAGTGTCCTGTCCTTGGTGGGATTCAGTGAGCACTTCTTACTCTCCCACACAAACTTCTGCAGGCATTTACATCTTTATGGTGTTTTCACTGGTGTTTAATCTTATCTGAAGATTAGGGAAACTGCTCCAGCACGAGAGTGACCCAGGCTGCTGCTCTGACTGTAGAAACAAAACCTGACCAACCCCATCCTGTAGAGGGATAGACACAGCTGATCCAAGAGCTGCCGGTCAAGTACCAAGGCAGTTCTCCAGGGACACAGCCCATGGAAACACTCTTTGTGCTCCACCAGCACAGGAGGGCATGCCTGCACACCAAGGTCCTTGGGAGCCCACCTGGGATGAGCTGCAAGGTCAGGGTTGGTAATGAGGCACCCATCTGCCCCCACAGCCTTAGAGAGCTGCCCACCTGGGTCACAAAGCCAGCCCAGGCAGGGGGCTTTGTGCTGCCAGGAGAGAAGAGGCTTTGAAGGAGTCACACTCCAGGCCCTGAGCTTTCCCCAGTGACCACAGGGCTTCTCCTTGCCAGCCAGCTGCAGGCACAGACATAGTACAGCTCAGGCCAGCACTAGCCCCAAAGTGTTTACCCCTATAACTACACCCAGCTTCAGCCTGTCTCACTGCATTTATCACTGTGGCTGTCAACACCTCCTCAGGCCCAGATCTGCCTCCATGGCCCTGTGTGCAGAGCTCTGAAACCACTGCTCCACAGCCAGCATGAGGAGACCCCGTGGGGCTGGGTTAGGGGAAGGAGTCAGAGCCTTATGGCAACAGTGTCCCTATGTCCATATAGAGAGCAGATGCCAGAGCCCCTGCAGACTGGAGGCAAGAGATCAGAATTAGCAGATTCTACCTGCAGGGCCCGGGACCACAACGTTCCCAATGGCAGTGTCTTCCATTTTGCATCCCAAAGGGCTCTCCTGTCTGTGGGGACAGTGACAAGGCTGTCATTGCTCCTCAGTGCCGCCTGGATGCCTTTTACACTGCCATAGCTGAGAGCATTGAAACATGGAGTCGGGAGGCCATCCAACCCGGGAAACCCAGCCTGAGCACAAGAGGGAGAAATCGCCCCATGGCTGGCACATCCCAGCTCAGGATTCACCCCAAGTCCCTCCGGTTCGAGAAGCCCTTTGGGCACAAGCACAGGCCCAGACAATCCTTGCTAGGATGCCAGCCTGGCCCACAGGGTCACCCCGCCACCAGCCCCTGAGGTGCAGCACAGACCCCATCACCCACCGGGGATGCTGTGCATCCCCCAGGGATCCCAGCCCCACGTAGACGCGGCCCGGAGGACCCTTCCGTGCCTTCGGGGCAGAAGGGGGCACAGCCCTCAGTTACCTCACGAGGTCAGGAGCCTGCCCGTACCCAACAGGAGCGCAAAGGGGCGGCCCCCGCGGGCGTGCTCACCCTGTTCCGGCAGGGCCGCCTGCCCGCCCGGGGCGGCGGCCGCCTCGCCATCGGTCGGCCCGAAGCCCTCATCGTTCTCGATGCCCGCGATCTCGCTCTCCTGCTGGGCCAGAAAGGCGGCGGCCGGGTCCTCCTCGGCGCCAGCGCCCTCAGATGAGGAAAAGAAGCCGAAGTCGTCGGCCATGACCGGCCCGCCCGCGCCGCTCCCGGTCCGGCTACGCGGCTCGGCTGGGCTGGGCCCGACTATGCCCGGGCGGAGCTGTCGCTGTCACTGCGGCGGCGGGCGGGGCAGCCGCGTTGACATCAGCGGCGGGGCGGGCCCGCGGGTGCGTCCCGCCTCCCCACCAGCCGCAGCGGGCACGGGGAGCCGGCGCTGCCCGCCTGCCTTCCCCGCGCCTCGACTGGTCGCGGTCCCGCCGTGCCGACCCCTCACGCGGGCGCTTGTAGCCGCGGGTGGGAGCGGGGGTCCCTCACAGCCTCCTCCATCTTAGTAGCCACCGCCATCTTGGGCCCGGCGCACGGGCGGCCCAGCGGGACGAGGGGTGCCCGGCAGGACCCACCCGGCGGGGACGGAGGTAGCGGGCAGGACCCACTCGGTGTCTGGCAGCCCCCGCGGTGACGGGAACACAGCCAGCTCCCGGGGGTCTTCGGCTCATATCTCCCCCCGCCCTTGGGCTCAGGGCCCGCTCCCACAGCAATAGGCTGTCCCCTCATCCCCGGCCTGTTCCGGGAACACCCGAGCAGCCCTTGGTACATTTCGGAACTCCTCGTGTGTCCGCCGGGAGCACCCGAGCGGTGCTCGGCACACTTCGGAATTTTACGTGCGCCCGCCGGGGACACCCGAGAGCGGCCACCGCCGCCGATGGGATTCGGGCATCTCCGGACAGGCCCTAGAGCACTTCGGTTTTGTCCGGAATGCGGCCCAGCTGTTCCGGCGGCGGCCGATAAACAGCCATTGGCCGCGCCGCGCGGGGCTGGGGTGGAAGCGTGGGCGGGCAACGTCACTTCCGGAGAGTGACGGAGCGGCGGGTCAGAGGCGGCGGCAAAATGGCGGCGCCTGAGGAACGGGAGCTGACAGCGGAACAGACCGAGAAGCTGCTGCAGTTCCAGGTGCCACGTCCCCGGGGGCCCGTGCCGGCCGGCGGGAGCGGGGGTGGCGGTGCATGGACACGAAACGGGCTGAGCTAGGCCCGCCCCGCCGGCGCTGGGGGGTCCGGGGCTCACAGAGCTGGGTAGGCCCACCTGGAGCGGGGTGTCGGGCTGGGCCTGAGGGGACGGTGAGAGGAGCGACACCTGTGGTCCCAGTCCTGGCCGGGGTGAGTGAGACTTCCGTGCCCCTAGCTCTTCGTCGGGGCGAGGTTCTGTCATCGCTAACTGGGGAGGCGAGAGGTGGCTGCTGAGTAAATTCTGTGCAGGAAAAATTCCTTGGTAAGTCCCGGCCATTTTTATTAGGCTGAAAAATTTCCTTGTCGCAGCTGGAGAGACTTTCCTGGCACCGAGGGAGAGTGGGTTTCTGTGGAATATGGTTCCTGCCCCTCGCGATTGGCTAACGCCTCTGGAGACTGTAATGATTTAATCTGTGTCTGCTACACAACACAGGCAGGGTCGCTTAACCTTTGGTTTGCGAGGCCTGGGGCTGTATAGCAGATGAATGATCATAAATACAATCTGAAGATGTGGTTTATTGGGGAGAAAATAGTGCTGGGTAGCTGAAATACTTGGGGTTTCTCAGTGATGAGTAATTAAATGTGCTGAGCAATGAAAATTACATTCAGGTGTCTTGAGTTTGTTTCTGAGCTGTAGGACATCATGTGGCGTCCCTTGGATTGCAGTTCTTTTACAAATACAGTAATTACTTTTAAGAGTGTTTTGTCTGCTTTTGTTGCTTTACATTATTTTTTAAAAAAACTATGCATTGGAAGTCTGGTGTGATGTAGCTGCAGATTTAAAGGGCCTGAAGGGACGCCAGAGGCATCTGGCCCTGCCTTCCCCCTTGAGACAGTGCAGGTGTTCATCATTCCACACATTGACTTCCCAAGCCTTTACCTGATTCACAGCCCCCTGACTTAATTAATGTGCTGAGATGTTTACCCATGACTGGACCTATGAGGAAACTTGCTCTACAGATGTCCTCTCTGCCCTCTTGGGCAGTCAAATTAAATACAGACAAAAGGCACAGAGCAGTGTTAACCGTTGCTGTCCCTGTGCTGCCTGATGAGTAGGTGACAATTTTGTGCATATAAACGTGCAAAAAATTCCATTATCTTGCTGTGAGATATCCTGGTTCTTGTTCATCTGCTTAGTCTGGACAGGTAGGACCAGCTGCTCTTGCCCCTGCTGCTATTTTCAAACCCTTGTGGGCAGCTGTGAAATAAAATAATCCTGTTTCCCAATGCTACCTGGTGTTGTAATGGACAGAGGGCTGCCAGGGAACCAGAAGGAGGGATTCATGCTTTAGTCCAGCTTCCTGTCAAGCCCTAGTTTGAGGCACAGGGAAACACCCTTCAGGCTGTAAAGGGGAGAAATATTTTCAGTTAGACCACTGCTATGCAGAGCCAGATGTGAAAGCTGTGGTTCAGAAGGCTTGGATACCAGCCAGAATCCTCACTCTGTCTTCTGGGGTGTGTTGGATCAGCTTTCTCCAGGGGTAATGACAGACCTCACTGGTGATTCCTTCTCCTCTGATATGTAACACCTGCTTGAGAAGGGCTCAGGTGTGAGTAAATCCTCAAAAGTAAATTAGTCCACCTGGAAGAGGTGTTTTTTTTCTTGGAGTCCAGTAGGAAGAATGAGGTGTTTGGAGAGATTTGCTAAGTCTCATTAAAATAATTTGTACGTTGCTACAAGTCAGCTTGGAAAGCCTTCAGAGATCCCTGCTGACTTTGCAGGGAACACTTCAGTGTTTTCAAGGATAACTTCACACTTTGTGATGTGCCATCATAAGTAGGCTGTAAGCATTCCATGGTGACAGAACATTGCAGTTCCACAGAAGGTTATATCCCACTGCAGTGTGAACAGACCAGGAGAGCAGACTAGAAAAGAAGGCAGGGTGACAAAGTGAGGTAAGGAATAGTAGAAGGCCCTCTGTTAAACAGAGAGGGCCAGAGGGAAGCATTGTGCAAGGATGAAGATGCTGTTTATCCTACTTCTGCTGGAAAGTGCATCTTTCCAGGCAAAGGTGAATGTGCTGTCCTGTCCTGGCCCAAGCTGTTTGGCACAGTTCTGTGATAGTGCCTGCTCTGCATTAATTCCACTGATGTTTGTGTGGTGGGTTCTGTAGTGCTTGTACAAACAGCTTTGCTGACAGAATGCTGAAAACAGCAGCTCCCTTTTTGTGGGCAGGGCTGGAACAGGGCAGCTATCTGTACCATGCTGGGGCAGGTTAGTAAAGGAAAAAATAACAGTAGAGAAAACTGGGATCAACTTGAAATGAAAGCAACAGATCCTCTTGCATGCTTTCAGCCTCCATTTACTGTTGGAGAGCTGGCTAATAATGTAAGGGAATAAAAGCATCTAAATTTTTCATCTGTCAAGACCTCTCTGTCCTGACATTTGGAGAGAGGAGTTTGATGTGGGCAGTTTAGGAAAGCTGTGAAGATATGATTCATTTGGGAGGTGGAAGAAACAGCAGAGCAGCTTTTGTAGGATCTGGTTATTGATCTGTGCCCATTACACTTGGGCTGATGTCTGATATTGTAATATGCTAATGCAAAGTAATGGAGTGTTATTTGCAAAAGAGTTGGCACTCATGATATCATCTCTGACTTCAGCTGGGGAAAACAGAATGCTCAAGGCTGGATATGGCTCTGATTTAGGGGAAGGAGGAAACATGAAACTCCAGGCAGCTTTCCCACTCAGTGTATCGATCGAAATCCTCAGAAAGGCATTTGCTGTAGTATGTAATGAGAAACTCTTGGTTAAGGCGTTTTTCCAGTTAGAACTCAGATGTTCTTTACCCTTGGAAAGTAATTCTCTGGAATTTGGCAGTGGGCTGGGAAGTAAGAGCAGTGCCAGTTAGTCCTGTGGATTTGCATCTCTTGTGCTGTGTTTCAACATCAGAGTGTATCTGCAGAGGCAACGGTTTCGTAAGTCCAGTTTACAACCTTTGTCCACTCAGGGGTATTCCTTCTGCTTTTGAAGCATGAAATTGTACTTTCCACTACTCCATTATTGAGAAGATTTTGAGCAGTCTCAAAGGTGAGAGGTACAAATTACCTCCAGCAAAAGCTTCATTATGCTTTACAGTAACACTCTTGCTTTGTGAAGTGCTTGAGAAAGCACTGTTGAACTTTTCTGGAATTTGTGGAATTTAATATTTTGTTTTTGAAATATTAGCCACTGTGTTGGGCTTGGATTTATGAGTATGTTTGAGAGTTCTGGTTTAATGGGACTAATTTTAACTACTTACTGTATCTGTAAGATACATGCTCTTAAAGGCAGCTAATAAGAGACCACAGTGAGCAGCAAGGTTTGAAGATACTGGTTATTCTCTTAGCCCTGATGGTACTAAGAATGTGCTCCTTTGCAGCTGAACAAAGTTCACCAGAGATATTGTGAGTGAGGCAGTGGAAATGATGTGGTGTTTCAAGTTTCTGATCTGTTTCCATGACTTGGTGAAGCAGGGGCTGTAGGAGCGTCATGAGGGTGATAATGACCAGTATCAGTGTTTGCCAGCCAGAGTTGTCTGGAGTGGCAGTTGAACTGTGGTCCTGCCATTCCTTACATCGGATGTGGGTCATTCTGAACCCTGGTGTGTCTCCCAGAGCATGGTGGAGCTGTGGTGTATCCAGTGGAGCACATCAAAGTAAGAGCCAGCAAGGTGTTGAGTTTTAAAAGCTGCCTTTGCCAGCCAGGTTTTTCCTGCAGTGTTTAATTGTGAAGCCTCATTGATCAGACAAGTGGCAGCACTGTGCTGCCTGGAGTGGCTTTGTCAATTCTGGTTTGAGTTGAGAGCAGCTGAATTAAGATGCTGAGGAAAGAAAAAAAGAAAAGAAAAAACAAAAAGAAATTCACGTTCCTGAAGAGCTTGAGTAGAAGACTCAGAGGTGACTAGAGCTGTCTGTCACTGTAGTGGTGGTCAGGGAGGGTGAAGCTGGCTGGTTCTGGTGTCTCTGTGGAACTTAGAAGGTCTTGCAAATACTGCAGTGATTCAGTGCTCATTAAATGCTTGTTCATAGCTCTGCTGCTTTCTGACCTGAAACTGCAGAAGAATTTTGCATGATTTAAAAAGGAGGGAGTGCTTGGTGATGTTCTTAGTGCTCATAGATAATCCAGGCATTTAGAGACAAAGGTGTAAATGAGTTTCTGAATTTTGTAAACTTTGTAAACACCAGCAGAATTTCCAGGGTGACATTTCCATTGAGGAATAGTGATCAGAAGACTTTCAGAGCTCTGGAATAAACACATTGTGACTCCACTGTAAAATCAATTAATTGAGTAGATTGCAGGTGCCTTTAATGGTGCCCTTCTGAAAAGACAGTGAAGTGCCTGCTGCATTGTAGGAATTCAGGTTTAAAAAATAAAGTCAGAATGCAAAATAAATTGAATAAAAAAATAAGTAAAAAATAAAGTTAGAATACAAACTCTAAATTTTATTCTGTGAAGCGCATCTTTAAAGGAAGATAGCCAAACTAAAACATTAAATGATGAAACTGAGGGATAATCAAAGGTATTCTAGCAGCAACAGCTGAGTTCACTGAGCTTTATTTCTTCTATGAAATCCAATTCTGCGGTGTTCCCTTGCAAGGCTTGTTGCAGACTTACTTTTTAATAAATATTTATACACCACTGAACAACAACTTGAAGTGCTTTTTCTCTGAGCTTCTGCAGTCACAGTGCTTTAAACAGTCTGATTGGTTGTGTGCAGCAGAATGAAACAATGATTTTAGCCCAGTAGATTGGAGAGAAGATGGAGATCTGGAGACTTCGTGAGAAAGAAGCCAAGAAATGCTCAAAAGTTTGAACTGAGCCCAGACACTGAATAGGGCATTTGTCCACAGTGTTTGTTGCTCGGGTGGAAATGGCATGTGGAATGTATGAATGGGGGCAGGGAGGGGAATAGATGCACCATCCTTCTCCAGTAAAAAAACAATTCAGTGCGTTCTTAAATGGTCAGCCTGTCAGGAGTGCATCAGGAGCTTTTCAAGGCAGCAAGGAAAACATCTGCTCAGACCTTAAAGCAAATGCAGTGGGGAGAGATGTTTCTGTGGCACAATGACAGGGATGTCCCTTCAGCAAACATTTGTCTCTGTTCAGGAGATACTGATGTGGCTTCCTGTAATAAGAGACGTAATTGTTTGATCTCCTGTGCAGAAATTCTGATTGGCACAGGGTAAAAATGCAGCCAGTGGCTTTGAGGTTTGGACTGTTTTCTGTTTTGGGCCCTGTGTTGGACTGTATCTGCTTTTCTTTACTACACTGTTTACTATACTTTTTTTACTTCCTCTGTGGTGCTGGGTACATCACCTTCAGTAATGCCTGGCTCATTTTGGTTTTAGTTTCTGTTTATGCTGGCAGTGAGTGGAATAACAGTCATCTTGAGTTTTCAGAAATGCTTTGTCTGTATTTTGAGTTCGAGGTGATGTTTGAGGGCACTGTCTTTTCAGAGTGAAGCCTGTGGGCAGTATTGTGTTAAACCCTTGACTGTGCTGAGTGCTGTTGTAGTGGCAGACCTTGAGCATACAGAGAGTTGGCTGGTGCTGGAAGAGTGCAAAGGCCTGTTTGAGGCCTCCTGTCTGTTTATGGATTTTGGTTGGCTCAGGTCACTCTGCTCTTAAACTCAGAGCAGGGCACTTAAAAATTGAGCGTTGTGATAATGTGTTGTGGTAACTCCCCTCATATGCTCATGGTGTTGTTAAGAGCAGTCAAAATGCAACACTTCCTGGCACTCATCTCCTTTTATTCTCCTTCTTTAGGACTTGACTGGCATAGAGTCCATGGACCAATGTCGCCACACACTGGAGCAGCACAACTGGAACATAGAGGTACCAGTGAAAATGAAATTTGTAGCAGTTTCCAAGTACCTGGATTAAATGCAGCCCTCTGGGTGGGGGGGTGGCCCCACCAGTAACATTAATCTGTCCACCCCTGGATTTACCCAAGTAGCTCTTTAGAGCTGTATCTCTACCCGTCTGGAGAGCTGGTTTCAGCCAAATACAACAGAGTCATTATGGCTGTGAACAATCCCTTGACTGGCACACAGTGTGGCCTCCTGTGGAGCCTGTGTGCTGGCTGCCATGGAGAAGGCTTTCCACATGGAAAAGAGCACTGGTGGTTGTTGTTTGTCAGGAATTGTGCTTATCCAATGCCCCAGGGCTATGGACAAGTAATACCCACTGTCACTGTCCGAAGTATAAAAACCATAAAATGCCTGAAACCTCCCTTTGCTCTTTCTTATGTCAAAGGCAGCTGTGCAGGACCGCCTGAACGAGCAAGAGGGTGTCCCAAGTGTCTTTAATCCTCCTCCACTGCGGCCGTTGCAGGTCAATACAGCTGACCACAGGATCTACAGCTACGTTGTCTCAAGGCCACAGCCAAGGGCAAGTTATCTTACAGTGGATTTTGTCCTGCTTCTTGGCTGACTCTCTATGAACACAGAATTTGCAAGCAGGGAAAGAAATTGTTTTCTTCGCATGCTGTTATCTCCTTTCTAAATATTTTATCTTACGAAAACAAAATGTAGAGCTATTTCTTCAGTTTCTGTTACTGCTGTGGAAATTTTCTCCATGGTGTGTTTCACAGTATGAAGACTTTTTTTTGTCTCTTTTTTGACTGTCTTCCTGTGGTGTAGTAAAGCCTTTTGATCAGTTGAATTTGAACAAAGGATTGTCCCCTTCATGTGGCAGGGAAAATGTTTTTCTTTTTAGAGCCCCCCTTAAATGTGTATTAACTAAAATAAAGTATCAATTACTTTCATTAATGTTTTACAAACAAATTTGCACAAGCACCTGTAAGACTTGGTGCTGTTAATCTCTTTGTATAGTTAAGAAAATTAATTCCTTATTTGTAATTGCAGGGCCTGTTAGGATGGGGTTACTACTTCATAATGCTTCCATTCCGATTTACTTATTACACATTACTTGATATATTTAGGTAAGTCCTTGTTTGTGCTGACTCACTTATTGACTGCATCAGGGAACACACTAGCTCAGATTTGGCTGGATCTCTGTCACTTAGATCTTTAAGCCTCATGACAGATTTTCCATTTGTTTGCTTAACTGGCATTATCTGTAGCCTTGTAAAGTTCATATGCTGTTTAGTAAGAAATAAATCTTATTGCAGAGAAAAGGAGCACCTTGCAGCCCTGTAAATGAAGTGTTTAATTGGAGCTCTAACTCCATGCAGCTTTACAGTCTGAGTGTCACACAAAGGGGTTGCAAAACAGTGTCCAACTGTTTGGTGTTCTTGGACAAACATCAGAATCGTGTCTCATTGGGCTGGGCTGCAGGTTAACCTGCCCTAAGTCCTGGGTGTTATTTGGCAAAACCCAAACTGTAAACACATCTGCTTTATTCCCTTTGGTGTCTATTGCCTCTTCTCCCTTTACTGCCCCAAAGCACTAATTCTCCTTGTCTCCTTTACAGCACTGATAGAGAGAAAAGGGAATTGTAAGGGTGGTAAATTGCCAGCAGTCCTGACATCTGTACTGGTTTGGCAGTTCTCCCTGTTGTATTCCTTTTTTAAATTAAAGATATTTCCAAAGTTCAATGTATCTTCTGTCCATTAGTAGAACTAAACCACGCTGATACCTGCCTTGAAGTGAGGCTTTTTCAGCTTCAGAGGAATGACAGTTTCATAGGACTCCTAATGTAATGTTCACTTTCTGCAAATTTTTGTACATTAGCATTGTTACTTCTGGATTAGCAGAAATGCAGTTTTCAAAGTTATCTGGACTAAATTGTGTGGCTTTTAACAGCCAATCTTTGACTAAATTCCTAAAACCTCCTGTTGTTGGTGTGGCTTATGCCTGATGCTTCAGAGGAAACTGAAACTATTTAATCACACAGAATTCAGATGCTTACTGATCCCTGCTATGAGGTGAATCTTCTCTTGTGGTTGGTTCTGTAGCAGTGGTATCAGTTTGGAGTGAGCATCAGTTTAGGTTCAGATTATAAACGTTCAAAGGTCTCAGCTGTGACTGTTTTCCTCTTTATGAATCCCTTCACTGTCTGTGGAAAAGAAAGCCTGTTCCTCAAGAAGTCAGTGAGCTGAATTTCCAGTGTTCTTTGCTTCTTTCCCAGGTTTGCTCTGCGTTTTATACGCCCTGATCCTCGTAGTCGAGTCACCGACCCAGTGGGAGACATTATTTCATTTATTCATATGTTTGAGGAAAAATATGGGAGGATACACCCTGTCTTCTACCAGGGAACTTACAGCCAGGTCAGTGTCACATGTTGGTGCCTAGATCCTGGGGAGTGGGGATTTTGCCACATGGTATCAGGGCCTACATGGCAAAATTGCTTTTCATCTACAAGCCTAGCATTTATTCCCAAACTCTCCTAACAGGGTAATGGAGAGCTAGTGAACAAGTGTATTGGGAAACCAGTGTCTGCCAGGCTTGATGATTTGCCAGGCCTGCAAAGTTGGAAAGCAGAGCTGCTCTGGCTGTTCCTCGACCGTCTGTGTGACTCTGTAGCCGACAGCTTTTCTTTGTAATCCTGCCTTTGTTTTTATAAACTGGTGTGCTGTGCCAGAGTCTGTCCTTCTGTTCACCAAATTGGGATTAACTGCCTGGGCTTGTATCACAATGCAACTTCACAACAGTGCAGGGCCTCAAAATTGAGAGGGAGCCCCTAAGAAATTATGGGCGGTGAGTGTTCCATATATCGAATCTGAGGGGGCTCTCTGTAGAAGAGGGATGTCCCCATGGACACTGCCTCTTCCACAGCTTCTCTCAGCCTGGCCAAGGGAAGGGTCTCCTGCAGAGCATCCCATCAGACAGTTGGGTCAGCACTGCTTCCTAAGTGCCTGTGGAACAAGTGTGGAGTGCCTGTGTGCTCCACACTGCACAGTGATGGAGCTCGCTGCCTCTGCAGCTCTTTGAGGCTCCTCTCCCATCCCTGGAATCCAAACTCAAGTAATCGTGGAATGGTTAGGCTACCAAAGCTCAGTGCCAGTAAAACAGGGAGCATATTGTGTTCTTATCCTGTGGTCTTGTTAAAAATGCTCTTGGGTGGGTGGAATCCACACACTGTAGATGTGGAAAGGGAGGGATTTTTTTCTTTGTTGCCTGGTTCTTGGGCCTGCAACATTATTTATTATGAGTCTTAATAGAATTTTCATTTGGTGTGATTTGAAGATTGTGTCTGTACAGGCTCAAGGGAAAGCTCAGCCTTAGCCACTGTGAGTCCAAGGGGTGAAGGAGGTTCTTCACTGGCAGCTGAGGTGTGAATCCATGGCATTGCCTACCCAGTTTCACTCTGAGTTCAGTGTTCCCCAAAGTCACATCCTGAGAAGATATGAGAGAACATCACTGTGGCCCTCTTAAATAAAGGCTTATTTAGAAGGTCTGACAGGTTCATCCTCCACTGCTGCTTCACTAAAATCACTCTAGTGGCAGAGTAATGGCCTGGGTCGCACAAGCCTTGTGGGTGCTGCATTCCCCTTGCCCAGACACCCTGTAACTTCACCTCCTCTGTTCTTATGCCAAGGCACTGAATGATGCCAAGCGGGAGCTGCGCTTCCTGTTGGTTTATCTTCATGGAGATGACCACCAAGACACAGATGAGTTCTGCCGGTAGGTAGGAGAATTTCCCAAATAATTGTCTTTGCATTTGAAATGCAGCTTCCTTCACATGGTCTCTTCTCATCCCCCAGCAATACACTGTGTGCACCTGAGGTCATCACCCTCATCAACACTAGAATGCTCTTCTGGGCTTGCTCAACCAATAAACCAGAGGGATACAGAGGTGAGTGTGTCCCTCCTGCGTTTTACCTGTCCCCTCCTGTCTCTGGAACAAGCCAGATGCTCTTTGACAAAGCTACGTATGTGAAACACTCTATTGTATTTTGTGCAAGTAGACAAGAGATTTCAGGATTGCATGGGGAAATACATATGTTGGTTTCCTGGGATATCTCAAAAGGTTTGGATGCCAGGGAAATACATTCTGATCTTCACCTCCACCTGTGAAAGTTCTGTGTGTTTCTGGGCAGTCATAGTTCTGTGCTCAGTGCTGTGGGTATTTGGGCTGCTTTCAGGGCCTTGTCAGTGGCACTTGGTGGGTGTGTGCTGGGCATAAACTGAGTGGAGAAACAACTATCCAACTAGATCTGTCCTTAACACTGGCTCCTGTGATGCCTGAGGCCAGGAAGAACTTGTTAGGTGCATTCTTTCCCTGAGACAGTCATCTTAATCCAGACCCAATCTCTGTGTCTCCTCAAAAGCCCACAGTGTTTGAGAGTTTTTGATATACCTGGCTAGACAGCAGTTTAAGGTTTTGCTTCAAGTGGAGCCTTTCCCCAAAGTTCTTTTCATGGCTTCTGTGCTGTTTCCACCATTTCTGTTTCATGGTCAGGAAAATGCTAAATTTGGGACACTCTTGGCGCCATAGTTCTGCTCCCAGTTATCAACAACTTGAGAGAATAGCTCTCTGAGGAGGCAGTCTTTGATTTATTCCTGTTTCATTGCTTTGGAGTTACAGCCTGGAAAGCAGAGCTGGAAGGGATCATGGCTTTCCATTTAATCCCTGAGCTGCTCTGATTTTGTTTGGGAGCTTCCATTGGTAACAATGGCCCCAAGTTGTATGATGTACCATGTGTGTTTTAAGGAGGAGATCAACAGCCATATATGAACAGTAACTTAAGCACATCATCTCTTCCGTTCCCTGCTTCAGACGGAGCCTGCCTCCAGCAAAACCAACCTGAATTTGTTCAGAAATGTTCAACATGGACATGCTGCCATCTCTCCCATGACAATTTCTTCCAGAGTCCAACCATCCCTAATCACCTGAGAAGTGTTTCCATGTGCTTGTCCTGTATTTCTCTTCCTGCAGTTTAAACCCATGGCTTTGTCCTATTTTGAATGGCTGTTCAGACCCATTTACTTCCTTCCTGCTTGAGTTAAAAGAGCCTTTTTTGGTTACTTGAAAGCTTGGTTTTTTTCCCATCAGTCTTTGTGCTCCCAAAGCCATTTCCTCCCTTTGCTAACTTACAGGATTTAATTTTCAAAATGGAGCCTGAGGCCTTTTCTGCCTAGGAAGAGAGAATGTCTGGGGAACGTGCTTTCCTTGGCCCTCAGTGATGGGAAACATTAGTGCCGTTGCCCTTGTGGGTGGGGTAGTGACATTTGTGCCTGTTGCAGTGTCCCAGGCTCTGCGGGAGAACACGTACCCGTTCCTGGCTGTGATCATGCTCAAGGACCGCAGGATGACGGTGGTTGGGCGGCTGGAAGGCCTCATCCAGGCTGATGATCTCATCAATCAGCTCATGTTCATCATGGATGCCAACCAGACATACCTGGTGTCCGAGCGCCTGGAAAGGTAGGGTGCAACCCGAGCTCCAGGAACACAAACCTTGTTGAGGGAGGCTCTGCTCTGTCCCCTTCCTCCCTCCAGACACCGTGTGTAGGCACATAGCTCAGCACCTCCCGTTCTGTAACACAGCCCATGGGCTCTCCTCTCACCAGGGGGATCATCAGTCCATAAATTCAGGCCACCTTATAGCCAGGGAGCCAGATGTGTTGCACACACAATGCCACCACTGAAAGGTGGATGTGAGTACTCTGTTCTCTGCAATTGGAGCACACCTTTGGCATGCTGGAGCTTTGCAGGGGCAGCTTGGACAATAGGCAGTAGAATCCAATTGGGAGCAAAAGCATTGCAGGCAGGAGAGTTGGTGTCCACTGCCAGCTGGTGAGTGCGTGCTGCTGCCTGGGCTGGCTGTGCTGAGCTCTGGCTGCTTTTCTGGTGGGGCCTCACAAGTTCCTGGTCACTCTTAGGGATGTACAGGTTACTTTCAAAACAAGATCCCACCATATGATTTTCTGTCAGTCCCTCCTCTGCCCCGTGCTATGTGTGGGGACACAGTAACACGTTCCAGTTTATGAAATGTGCAAGGAATTACCTGAAGGAGATAAAGCCAGGAAGAGTCTCAAATATGAGGCAGGAATCCTGGGCACTGTTCTTGTGCTGTCTGTCAGCTCTGTCAAACTGCAGGGGTTCAGAAGCCTTTTAAGTTCAGTTCCACCCACCCTCGGGAAGCAATTTCATTGTGAGGGACTGTGGGGACCTGGCTTGGCCTTTTGTGGGAGCTTGTGGTACCCCAGGGCATTACCTGCTGTGTGCTCCTATGAGTTGGAGGCTGCCCTGCATCCTTGGGTCTGCCTTCAGCCTGCCACCCCCTCACTTTAGGGCCTTTTAGCCCTGACCACTTCCACTCGTGTTTGCAGGGAAGAGAGGAACCAAACCCAAGTCCTGAGGCAGCAGCAGGACGAGGCTTATCTGGCATCCTTGCGTGCAGACCAGGAAAAGGAGCGCAAGAAGAAGGAGGAAAGGGAGAGGAAGAAGAAGAAGGAGGAGGAAGTGCAGCAGCAAAAACTGGCAGAGGAGAGGCGGCGGCAGGTGAGAGCAGAGGGATTGCAGGAGAGGCTGCAGTGTCCTGTGGGATGCCCGGCCTGCAGTCTTGCTTGGGGCTTGAGCATCCTTTGAGGCTCCTGGAGCAGCTGTGCTGCAGGGGACAGGCACAAAGGTAGTTCAGTGCACAACCATTGCTCCTGCTCCCTCCTTGCCTTGCAGACACTGCAGGAGGAGAAGGAGCGGAAGTCGGAGTGTCTCCCTCCAGAGCCGCATCCCGACGACCCCGAGAGCGTCAAGATCATTTTCAAGCTGCCTAACGATTCCAGAGTGGAGCGGCGATTCCACTTCACACAGTCATTGACGGTGAGCTTGGGGCAGAGCTGAGGGGCCTTCCAGAGCAGGGGGGTGAAGAGACTTGCAGGTGGCTCAGCAAAGCTTTATTTCCCTTGGACTTTGCCAAATGGTGACCTCTGCTGAGAGCCTTGGCAGGCAGAGCTGCTCCTTGGTAAGAGGGTATTGTGAGGCCTGGTTCCGCCAGCTTGGAAGAGGAGAGAAAATGGAAAAAGCTTTTTTTCCTCCTGAAAAGCTGGAAGGTGTCTCTGCCAATGACAGGGCAGGGTGGGACTAGATGATCTTTAAGGTTCCTTCCAACCCCTAACGTTTTATAATTCCACTGCTCCCTATGAAATAGAGGTGTAGGAAGAGCCAGAAACAGTGTCTAGTCTCCCCAGTGCTCTGTGCCAAGGAAATGGCTGTCTCAGGTCTACAGTGCAGTGATGGTGCAAATTTGGGAACCTTCCCCCACAAGATGCCAGGCATTCGTTCTGGCTGTGTCACTGCTCCCCCAGCTGGCAGTTATTTCTGTGCTTCGTTCCTAGGTGATCCACGACTTCCTGTTCTCCTTGAAAGAAAGCCCTGAGAAGTTCCAGATTGAGGCCAACTTCCCTCGCCGTGTCCTGCCCTGCCTCCCTACAGAGGAGTGGCCCAACCCCCCCACGCTGCAGGAGGCCGGACTCAGCCACACGGAAGTCCTCTTTGTGCAGGACCTCACGGACGATTGACACTTCTTTTTGGTTTTGTTTTTGTTTGTTTTGTTGTTTCGTTTTTGGTTTTTTTGTTTTGTTTTTTTTTTCCAGAAGACACAAAACGGAAAGAGAAATTCATATTATTATTATAATACAATATTTTTTTTAAAAGACTGCGTACAAACGAGGGATCAGAGACCACATGGCCTGTGCCAGCTGTGCTGCGTGTGTGCGCTGGTGAGAGGACGCGTGCACACGGCCATCCCCTGCACCGGGGGGGCACACAGGAGGGAGCTGGTGTTGCCCCTCTGCCCTCCCTGGGGAGGAACAGGAATGGCAGCTCTTGGTAATTATTGCTTTTATTGATGACAATAATAATAAAACCCCAGCAACCCAACATCTCATGAAGATTTGATACTCTGCTGCTCCCAAGAGACACAAGACCGAGCACCGGAATGTGCTGGGAGTGGGGTGGGGGGAAAGGGCTGGACAGACTTTCTTCAGCTTCCCTCTGTGTATAAATACTGTTCTTTTAATATTTCTCTTGCTTTGTAATGACCAAAGGAGATTGGGGTTGACTATAGTATTAACTTTTTGATAAAGAGCTGGTTCAATTCTTACCCATGTGGGGTCTTGCCCAGGGTTCTTAGCCTGCGTAGTGTAATAAACTCTGCCTCTAGCATGTCTGTGCTGATGCTTTCTGCCCATACCCCAGGGAAGGGGGGGTCAGCTGCTGTGGGACCTGTGACGCCCAAAAGTGTGGGTGCACTCAGCTTCTGCTCTCACACTGGTGCTTTTGTGCCAACGGAGTTGTTGCACGAGACAAGAGCAGGCTCAGCATTGGGGATGGCAGGGCTGGGGGTGCTGCTGTGCCACCTCCTGTGGCATCGGCTGTGGGCTCAGGCTGGGAGGGAGGGAGCTGATGAGGCTGGGTCAGCCCTCTTGGAGGAGGTGAAAAGGTGTGGGAGGTGGAAAAGGAGTGAGAGGTGAGTGTAAGGCTGGTTTCTGCCAGAGGCTTGGTCCGGGCTGTGGAGCTATGCTATCAGCTGCCCAAAGGCAGAGTGGTAGGAGCCTGTTCCTCCAGTGACCTGACCTAGAGCCAGGAATGGTTTGGGGGTGGAAGGAATCTCAAAGCACATCTCACTCCTACCCCCTGCCACGGGCAGGAACAAGGGGATGGCCTCTTCCCTGCCCCAGCATGGGAATGCTGGAGGGTTGCGATGGAGGAGAGGTGGAAGGTGTCCCACTGCTGTGGCTGGAGCCACCCAGGGAGCTCTGCTGTCCCGGGATAGCAGCCAGGAGGACTTTCCCATCTCTGTGCAAGCTGTGAGGAGTCTCTAGGTGGGAAGGAGGGGGGGTGTGTGGTGCTGCTCAAAACCAGATCCTGCTGAGAGAGAGCATCCAACCAGTCCCTGCTCTCACCCTCAGGCTCTCCTGGGCTCTCCTCCAAGCCTCTCTTCCAGCTGCTGCAGCTCCTTCTCATCCCTGGCCCCCACACTTCCCCTCAAGCCCCCATGGAGACAAGAGCTGGGCCCAGCGTGTTGGTATACATCATACATTTATTAGTGAATATCCCTCTCAAAATCAGCCACAACATTAAAAAAAATAATGATTGCACTACTTGGTCAAGCAGAACTAGCAACTTTCATTTTAAAAAAAGTACAAATCTGTTAAAAATTTCAATCAGTATAATACACATATATATAATACAACATACTAGTTATGTTAAATGCTACAAAACCAATATGATTCCAATGGAATGGAAAAAAACAAACACTTTTAGAGCTTTAAGAACCTTTTTTTTCTATATATTAGCCTTTTTTCAAATACATACATGGGAAAAATGAGGTAACTGTAAAATGTGCAAGTAACAGAGCAAAAAAAATTATATATATATATTTATATATATATATATATAAAAACTTTCTAACACAGAACACACGTCCTAGCACCTTCCGGGGAGCCGCGGGGAACGCGGGGGTCCCGCCGGAGGGCCCGGGGACTGGTATAATAGAACAGTAAACAGTCCACTATCCCACCACAGGAATTCATTGGTAAACAGTGGTATCTACAGCGCAGTCAGCAATCACAAACACCCTAAATAATTGTTTTTTAGTATTTTTTTTGTCATTTTTTCTTTTTGTTATTTTTTTTAAATGATACTTTTAGCTGCTCATTGGAATAAATTCTGCAGCACACGAGCTGTGAGCTTTCGAGTCGCCGTCAAAGGACCGTAAGGCTTTCCTGGCTCCCTGGGCACCGCGAGGGCGGGAGGGGAGGAGGGGGCGTCTCCGGGGGCGCGAAGCCGGGGACTCCTTTGGTTATCTGTCACTGAGTGAGGGACGGGGAAGGGGCCGGGGTCCTGCCCAAGGGGCACCGAGCCCAGCGGTGCCGGCGCCCGTGCCACGGCGGAGCGGGTGGCGCCGGGCCGGGGCCCTTGGCCTCGACGCTCCGCATGGAGGGCAGCCGCCGGAGAGGTGGGAAAGGGCGGCGAGGGGGAGCTGGCCCGTAGCCCCCCACCTCTCGCCGCCCCCCGCGCCCGACCGGGCAGCGCCCGGGGCCGGCCCACCGGTGGCTGGCACTGCCCTCTGGCCCTCAGCGTGGGGAACACCATCGTGCCCACCGATGTGCCAGGCGCGGCTCCTCACCTCGCAGCCGGCCGAGCCACCGCCGGGGGCCAGCCCCGCGCCTGCCCCCCGCCCCGCGGGGAGCCGCCCCCTCCCACCCCGGTCCCTTGCACACGCCGCCGCCGCGGGCGCGGACCCCGCGGGGACGGCCCTGAAAGTCTCACGGTCCTGCTGTGGCGTTGCGGACATGTGCAGTACAGTGCATGGCAGTATCAGCTGAGCACAAAAACCCCTCTCCCCACCCCCCTCACCCCACAGCCGGCTAGACGTAGCCAAGACCACGTTCCAAGCTGGTCAGACATGCATGCATATTTGTGAACATTTACATAGGGCTGGCGTCCGCTCGGAAGCTCCCAGGCGTCAGCGACGCGCCAGGAGGGGAGGGCGGTGCTCTCACCACCACCCCTGCCACCGCCTCCCGTCACCCTCCTCGCTAATTAATCATGCAAAACAACGGCCACGCGGGATTGATGGAGCCGGGCGGCGGCGTGGCGGCTTCTCCCCCGACCCCTGCAAGGGCAGGGGGGATACGGTGGCAAGGGGACCGCTCACAGCTTCCCCTGCACCAGCCGGGCCAAGGCCAGGGTAGCACTGAAAATACTCCACGAGTTTTATTCCTAACACCCCCCTCCCCGCTCTGGGGGCCGCAGCCCAGCCGGCCCCTCGCTGCCCACCGGCCGGGGAAACCGCGCCGTCCAGCCAGCAGGACGGGGCACGGGGCTACCTTGATTTACATCGTCGGGACAGAGAAACGAGCAGGAGCCGGGGGCCGGGCGGCACACCGGGGACACCACATGCCCAAAGCCCTAGGGACGGGGTTGGTGTCCCCTCCTCAAGCTTGGCTGCTTTGTGGGATGCCACGTGGCCTGGCCCCGGGAGCTGCGCTGGCCAGGCACAGGGGAATGAACAGGGAGAGGGGCCAGGGCTGCGCCAGCACCATCCTCCCACTGGCAAAAGACCCCAAGCAGCCATAGCCCTCTGGGGCTCCCCAGGGCAGCCGAGGCAGGAGGGAGGCCATGCCAGGCTGTGCACAGGAGCGGGGACAGAGGCATTCCTACGTTCCTGCCTTTCTGCCCCAGCCACGCCACGGGGTTGCTGGTGTCCCAGCTTGGCCGCACTCTGCCAGCCACCTCCTCCGGCTGTCCCCGGGGCTGGGGTGCCACCGGCATCAAACCCGCAGCGCTCCCTCTTCTCTCCTCCCCTCCGAGGGGAGGAGCTGCCTGCGCGCCCCTAGGGCAAACGGCCAAAGAACCAAAAACGTGACGGAAATGAAAAGGAAACAATGGGGGAAAAAAACTATCGTAAAAAAAAAAAAATAGTGACAAAGGGAAAAACCACTAATTCCCTAGCAGAGTACAAAGACCTGGAAAGTGATGGAGCAACAACAGCGTCTTTGGAGCGCAGAGGGCACGGCCACGCACCTCCCACCTCCAGCACAACACGATTCGGGGCCCTGGGAGCGCAGCGGGCAGGCGTCCGGCCGAGTCCGTGCCCCGACGGGGAGGAGGAGGGCTGGCCGGGAGCCCGGACTGCTCAATGCTCACCACATCCGAGGAGAGGCTTTGGGGAGGGGGGGTAAGCGCAGGGTCAGGCCCCAGCAGCGGGCAGCGGCCCCCGCCCCAGCCCGGCGTCCTTGTCCTCTAGCGAATTGTGCGGCACAGCGCCCGCCAGCCTCAGTCCGCCTCCCGCTGCACCTCCGACGCGTCCGCCCGGCAGATCGGGCACGTGCGGTTTGCCTGCGGGCAACCAGATACGGGCAAGTGAGCGGCACCACTGGCTTTCACTGCACACACCACACACCACTGGCAAGGCTAGAACCACATCCCAGGAGTGGCTTATCCAACCTTGCACAGTGCTTGACCCCAGCTCCCAGTGCACTGAGGCCACCCAAAAGGCAGCGCCCTATACCCACAGCACCCCAAGATGCCACCCTGCTTCCCACAGCAGGCACATGCAGTACCTTTAACCATTTGTCGACACACTTGGCGTGGAACTCGTGGTTGCAGGGCAGGACGCGGAGAAGCTGCCGGGCCTCAAAGTCACTGAAGCACACGACGCACCTGGGGGAAGCAGCCATCAGTACGGCCCCACTGCCAGCTCCCGTCCCCTGCCAGGCCCCCCACGTGCACCCCAAGCTCACTCACAGGGTCTGCTCGGACTGGTGGCTCTCAGGGTTGAAGCGGTAGGACGGGAGGTGCTCGATGTCTGCTTTGGTGAGTCCCCGTGGCTTGGCCTCCCCCAGCCGCTCGGCCAAGTTCAGCAGTGCCTGGAGGGAGATGCAGAGGCTGGCTCAGCTCACCTCATGTTCTGGCACAGCACCCCTCCAGGCTCTCCCCTCCCAACAGAGCAATCAGCAAATCCCCCCCAGCTCTCCCATCCTATCACTGCAGGGAAGCCAAGCTCACGCACCTCATAATTCTCCATCTCCACATCATCCACGTCCAGGTCTAAGCTGATCGTGGGCCCCACGGCCGTTGGTGACACAGGAAGCATAGAACTGGGGGGAAAGGGCAGGACAGTCAGCATGGGGCAGCAAACCCCAATGTCCACCCTGGCACCCCCTAGGGAGCAGAGCCCTCTGTGCCAACAGAGTGCCACTGTGGCCTCCATCCACAATGCCACCACTGCCCTACACATCCCACAATACCCCCACCAGTACTCACAGGAAATAGGGCAGGAAGCTCGGATAGTACGGAGGAGGCGGCGGAGGGGGTGGCGGTGGGGGCAGCGCCTGTTGCAGCCGGTACCGCTGGGTGTTCAGCCGCCGGGGCATCATGTGGGGGTATGGCTGCAGGGAGAGACGGGGCACTCAAGAGTCATGCCAGCCTCACAGTGTCCCCAGCCCCACCCCAGGACGGGGACTCACCACGCCAAATGGCAGTTCTTGGTGCAGCGGGTCATGGGGGAGGTAATGCAGTGGCATGGAGGGCGACAGCGTGGGAGCGTGGTGAGACGGAGGGTATGTGAAGCCTGCGATGGGGTGCTGCTCCCCTCGCAGGTCCACGTCATTGTCTATCCTCTGCAGAGGCTGTGGAGGCAAGAGTTAGGCTGGGAGGAGCACCCCAAATTACACCTCCCTGACACTATGAAGACAGAGGCACCCTGGGCACCCTGCCCACCACCCCCAGCTTAGACCCACAGGGGCTGCAGAAGGACAAGATCCCAAGGTGGTAGGTGCATCACGTCCCCATCCCAACCCTCCACACCAACTCACCATACGTGGATGCTGGGCTTGGAGAGGTACGAACTGCCCCAGGGGGGCCATGTGGGGCGGCTGGTGGGGGGGCACTGGTGGTGGGGGTGGATGCAGGATGTAATGGTCGCTGGAGATGATGGGGGGGAATGTCTGGTAGGAGACGGGAAGTTGTTGCATGGCACATGCCTGAATCAGCTGTGGGGAGAGACAGAGAGAAGAACAAGGGTCAGACACCCCTGCCCCCTCCCCAAGGCTTCCCAAGGACCCTGTGCTCCCAGAAACTTGCACTACAGTGGGCTTGGGTACCCACAACACCTCTGGGCACTCAAGGCCCAGGCTGTCCCCAGGCATCTCTCGCTGTGACTCACCGGGGGTGGGAGGCAGCAGAGCGGGTAGTGCTGTCCACTGAACATCACTGAGCATGCTGGGAGCTGCTGGGTGCTGCACCCAGGGATGTGCTGGCCAGCGTGGATGGGGAAGCCTTGCGTCGTTACGGTGGTAACCGTGTAGGAGAGAGGGACAGGTCCCTGGTGCACCTAAGGACAAGATGCCGAGGACACAGTCAGGATACAGCCCTGTCTGAGCTGTCCCTGTACTGACAGGGTCATAGCAGGATGCTGGGCACTCAGCACTGGGACGAAAAACCTAGCATGCCCATCCAGGTGTGGCCAGAGGAACAGGCTGAGTGACGGCTCAACTTGAGGGAGTTTTAGACCCTTCTTTGCTCCACACAGACAGGCTGACACAGCCTCCCACACATCACCATTACCATGGATTATCATGACAGTTGTTACACGAACAACCCTACAAGGGGACTGTCCCCAGCCCCTGGGAGCAGGGACCACCCTGGACACACCCAGCAGGCAGAGGGACCCCAAGATTTATCTCGGAGAACCAGAGCACCAGCAGGCTCAGGGCTGGGTGATCCCAGCAGCAAGTGGCCAGAGGGGACCCAGGGACATGTCACCAGCCCAAGGAACACCATAGGATCACACTTAGGAGTGGGGTTGGGGGCTACAGCACCTACCTGGTCATGCAGATCCACCATGAATGGGTTCTGGTGGGGCGGGTGAGTGGCTGGGTGAAGCATTCGTGGCGGCGTGCTGGGAAGAGCGTAGGCGCGGGGCTCATCTACAGGGATGTGCGGCTGCTGGGGGAAGGCAGGGTGCACCTGGGGCTCATCCTGGCCCAGCAGGGTTGCCAGAGGTCGGTCGCGTCGTCCCCACTGACGCCTGGCAGAGGGGCTGTGGGGCCACCGCAGGAGAGAAACAGAGCAGGAGTGACCCCCCAAGCCAGAGGGGCACCACAGCCCCAGGGAGATGGCTACAGGAGGATCAGTGCCAGCCTAGTACCCAAGGTGAGATGCTCAGGGCATTGCGCCCAGGCCACATCAGGCTGGACAGCTCCAGAACCAGCTTCTCTGCTCACCCTGCAAGTGCCCTCTCCGTGTCCGCAGCATAAAAAGGACCCCTGCTCCCCAGGGACCCCTCATCTGGGCCAGGTGGATGTACTGCCCTGTCAATGTCCCCCCAAGCCCCACTGGGAGCCAGTGCCTTGCCCCAGAGCAGGACCAGAGAACCGGCCCCACATCCCCATGTGCCACGGGGGACAGGGCTCCACAGCCGCACCCCGTACCTTCGCCGGAGGTGGTCGGGGCTGCTGCAGGGTCCCCCCGAGAAACGGCGCTGGGCAAAAGGGGCAGAGGGCGGCCGCCTATTCACTGCCAGTTCCCATGGTCGCATTGGTGACGTCGGGAGGCGGATGGGCACACGGGACCTCAAGCTCCAGGCAGGGCAAGACACCAGCACCTTGAATTCTGCAAGAGGGACAGCGGGTCATGGCACTGTCCCGCCACCGCTCAGGCTGCTGCTCCATCCTCACAAGGATGGTGATGCTGATAGCTGGAGCTCTTGCAGCTCTTACCCCATCTCCTGGGGCTGGATATGGCCCTAAGAAGGGCTAGGAAGAGCCTGTCCCCAACCCTCTTGTTACTGTCCCTCCACTTCATGGCCAGAGTCACTACCCATGCACAACACAGACACAGAGAGAGAAGTACTTATTTTTGGCACAGAGGAAAGAAAGTGATGAAGAGCCCTGTGGCTGTGGCAGCATCCCAGCCTGCTCACCGGCCAACAGGGAGCCTGAGCATGGCATAGAGAGTTTCCAGCAGGTCCTTGATGATGCTCTGGGGGGGTGCTCTTTGTTGCTGAGCTCCTGCACATCCTACTCTGGAGTGACACTGCTGCCCCAGTGACGGGCGCAGGGGCTGATGGTGGCAGCAGAGCTCATGGCCCTTCTCTGTCGGGGCTGTGCATTTCAACTCCTTGCTGCAAACAGGGCGCAGCCACACATCCCCATGGAGCAGGGAACAAGCATGGGCTGTGCTGAAGCCAAGCAGGCAGCTCTGCTCCCCCAGCTGCTCCCCAAGGCAGTGGAACAGTGGGAACACTGCCCTGGCCCTGTTCCATCTCCCCTCCTGCACCCAGCCTGACTAGTGTTCCTCCCAAGACACAGCTCGACCCCTCAGCCCCAATGAAGCCTGGCACTGCGCAGAGGAAACATCTGCATTTGGGGCTGGGCTTCCCGAGGCTCTGCTTTCCCAGGTCCCAGAAGGGCTTTCCTTGGCTTCATGTGTATCCAAGATCCTCCCTGCGTACCCTTCCATTGCCCAGCTTCCTTTGGCCTCCACAGCACCCGGCCACCACATGGCAGCAGCCGTGGCCTTGGCACTGCAGCCCACACACCCCTAAATCCAGCTCACCGCAGGCTGGTGAGGTCCCCCTCAAAGCAGCTTCTTCAGCCCCACCTCCTCCTCAGTGCCCATGGCAAAGACACATCGGGGACAGGAAAGACACTCCGGGGACCTGGAGCTTGGGGAATGCTGCTCAGCAGGGAGATCTCAGCCCAGCAGGGAGAAGCTGCAATGTCACTTTTGGGTGATGGGTATCAACAACCACTGGGGCAAGTCCTGTACCGCACACAAGTCTCTTCTTAACCTCACCTTCATCTCCACACTACCGTGGAAGCTGAAAGCAAATTTCTCTCTTTGCTTTGGTAGGAAAAAGGAAGAAAAGCAAAAGCCACAGGCTGAGAACTTCCCAAAACCCCCCCAAACCCCAGGGAAAGGGGTGTGCCTGAACAGGAGGTTCCTTCCACATGGAGTTTATTCTGCCCACCTCGAAGCTCTGCCCAGCGGCAATATGCCCCTGAGTGGGCTGGGGGCCAGAATGCAGCAACAACCCACTCAAAATAAACCTCTCTGAGGTGTTACTGCTCCCAGTTCCACATTATCACTCTCGGACCACACGTGGTGCCAAGGCCCTGTGTGATCCAGCGGGCACCTTCCAGACCAGGCACCACAGCGATGGGCTTGGGGATGGGCAGCACGTCGGCAGAGGAACACTGAAGCCATACAGGGGTTCGCCTGCTCCTGAGACCTCCAGAGCAGGGAGCTGCCTACGCTCCTAGAACCCCGAGACAGCATCCTGAGGCAGGATGGCACTCCCGACTTGTGGGACAGTGCTGGCCGGCCCTCGTCCTGCCACAGCCAGCACCCATAAGGTACCCACCCTCCTGTCCCAAGCGAACACACCCAGCTCCCTCCGCACCCGTGGCTGGAAGCCAGCGGCCACGCGGAGCGGGGTGACCGTGACCCCGCGGAAGCCACCGCAGCTCCGAAGCAAAGGGGATCGAGGTCCCGCAGCTCCTCGGAGGGGCGGGGGGAGGCGGCTCCCGAGCCCCGCAGAGAACAAAGTTAGCAGCGCGCCAGCGCTCACGCCCGGTGCCATCTGCTCGGGCAGAGCCGGGCTCCGGGGCTGCCGGGGGAGCCGCCCGCCCCGGGGGTCCTGCCACGCCGCTGCCACCCGCCGCCGGCTTCGTCCCGGCACCACGAGCTCTCCCGTAGCCCTTTCCCCGTCGTTCCCACGCGAGCATCGCCAGCTCCACCGCGAGAGGGGGGTCACCGCTGGCTCCGCCGCACCGGCAGCCCCTTCGGAAGGGCGACCCGGACCCCCAAACCCCACCCCCAGACCCGACCCGAACCCGACCCTGGGTGTCCGGGACGGCGACGCACGGCGGGGAGAGCGGCACATCCCGGACCGCACCGACGGAGCGCCCCACCGTGCAGCACCCCGGGGAGGCACCGCGGCCACCGGCACCTGGGAGCGCACCCCAGCCCGCGCCCCCCGCCGAGGAGCCCTGCCGGTGCCGGTGCGGAGCTGTGGCTTTAAGAGCGACCGCTCCGGGGCCATGTGCTCGGCGCCAAACAAAAGCAATAACAAAGGCGGCCGCCGGACCCCGCCGCCGCCGCCCGGGGCAGGTGCTGTCGGGGGTCCGGGGGGCGGCCCCCGCCCCCGCCCCGCTCCCGCCCCCCCCCGGTCTGCACGTACCTGCACCGATGGCCTGGGCCGCCGCTCCGGTGCCGCTGCGGCGCCCCCGCCCCCTCCCTCCCGCCGCTCTTTGTTCGCCGACGCCGGGCCCGGGCCTGCCCCCCCCGCCGGCCCGCCGCCGGCCCTCCCCTCCCTCCCTCCCGCCCGCCTCCCGCCGGGCCGGCCCCCTCCCCGCCGCCGCTGTTTCCGGTGCCTCTTTGTTTTCCGCGGCGCGGGGCGGCCGCGGCGGGCCGGGGTGCCTGTCCCTTTAAGAACCAGCGGGACGCACCGGACCGAGTCACAGCGCTCGGGGGCACCGGGGGCGCGCGCGGCTGGCGATGGCGGGGGGGGGGGGGGAAGAGGGGGGCGGCCGGGGGCACCGGGGGGGGGGGGGGGGCGGCGCGGCGCGCGCGCGTCCCACGTGACCAGGCGTGTCACGGTCCGCAGCCATCTTGGAGCGCGGGGCCGCCACGCGGGGCAGCGACCCCCGCCCGGGACCACCGAGCCGGGCCCACAACGGGGAGGGGGAACCGGGCACTCACCGCCCTTCTCAAGCGGCCTGGTGCCACCTAGCCCCGCTGGGACAGGCCTTAAGGCTGGTGGCACCGTACTTGCGGCTGTGCCCCCGCATCACTCCCGGGCCCCTGCTCACCGGGCTGGCACCTCTGTGGACTCGGTGGGCCGCGGGGACGGCAGCCCTGTGTGCCCGGGAGTCGCTGTGCTTCTGTGCCGGTGGGCAGAAAAACCCGGGGGTGGGGGAGCAGGGGCTCGGCTCCCCGCCACCTTCCACGCTCGGATGGGAGCACGGAAAAGCTACTGCCCTCCCGCTCAGCACATCGAGCCCTTTGCCCGCACCGACAGCTCTCCCAGGGCATCTGTAGCCAGTTCAAACTTTTATGCACCAGAAAAGCCCCTTTTGCTTCAGAAAAGCCTCATATTCTTTCACATTAATTAAGCAAGAAGCAGGAACTACACGGACCATCTGCACACCTGCAGGTCACCTGAGCGAGTCACCCGGCTGGTGGCTAACGCTGAGAGCTGGACACCGAGAGGCAGAGCCACCGGCTGCCCGGGAGCTGCACACCAAGAGGCCGAGCCACCGGGAGCTCAGGAGGCTGTGCCACCGGCTCCCCTTGTGCCCCAGCGGCACCGCTCAGGCACCAGTCAAATCCCCGTGCTCAGGGCAGCGCATCGCAGCAGCTTCACTGAGCGCCAGATGCTGCATCTGAGCCAAATTTCCCCCGGTTACAACGCACACTTAGAAATTCCCAGGTAGGCGAGCGAGCCAGCCGGCAGCCCTGATGTAATGCCTATAAACCAGCCCTCCCCTGACAGCTGGGCTTTAAAGTGCTAACAACCAAAAGGGAGCTAATTAATTTGTAGCATCACCCCTTTCAAAGAAAACCTCAGATCGACGATTTAACAATTCAGTAGCTCATTGTTGGGATGAGCAGTCAGATTCAGCTTTGCCCTATTCCAGCCCTGTGCCCAGGTCCCTTTCAGACCCCTCTCAAGATTCTCACCTCTTCACCCCAAATCCAGGCGTGCAGGAGGAACTACACAAGGCTCAAAGATCCTCCAGGACACAGAGCATTCTGGGGCAAGATCCCTCTGCCATGACTGTCAGTAGCACCACGGCTAACTGCTTCTGTCCCCATGGTAGGGGACACACAGGACAGGAAGGCAGCACAGCAGGGCAGACCAATGATGGTGTCAGAGCCACGCACTCAGGCAAGAACTCCAGCAGGAAGAGCCAAAGGATTGAATCAGCCCAAACCTGAACAACCACTCTCCAGGTCTGCTCCTCTACAGCATTTTTGCTTCAGGACCTGGGGATTACAGGGAAGAGAAGGAAAACAGCACTCTATCCTTTGACCTTGCCATTGTTTGTGGGCAGAGGCAGCACTGCACCTTCACAGGGCTGCCAGGACACGGTCTGATCCTGAGCAGAGCACCGGTAGCAGGCAGAGGCCACAGATGGTGGATATCTGTACAGACACTCCCTCCAGACCCGCTCCAGCATCACCAGCTCCCCCGTGGGCAGCAGCTATCGATGTCCTCAGGACGGCATCAGGAGAAGCCATCGATGGAACACAGCTCACACGCTGCTCACTCTCCCTGCCCATCCAGGCTGGGTCATTGCCCTGGCACAGCCACACTGCACACGGCTGTGCCCAGTGAGGATGGGGCACCACATGTCCAGCTGCAGGATCAGAACGTGTGGGAACAGCTCTGCCCTCACTGTCTCAGGGACACAGGCATGCACACAGACACCAACATCACACTGCCCCAAGTACAGAGCTCTGCTTGAAAAGCCATGTCAGGGGCCCAAATGATGCTACAATAAGGCTGGTCAGTGCTTCTGGGCCAGGACGAGGGATCCCAGTCCAGCCACAGAGACCTGTGATACTCCTGGTGAGTGGGACAGCCTGTAAAGCCTTAGAAAGCTCTCTACCTGCAGGGGCTGCTCAGGCTGAACCTAGCTGCTCTACACCCAACAGGTGGCCCATCCTTTCCTTCAGGATAGCCAGGGGCCGGCAGGACAAAGTCTCCCTGAGCCCAGGCTCTTTAAGAGACCATCTGCTGCCACAGACATGCCACCTCCCTTGCCCCATATATAGGTCAGGTCTGACACAGGATTAGCCAGGGTGATCCAGCGGTGAGAGCACATCTCCCACTGGAGGCTTGGTTTGCCCTGTGTTCTCTCCGACACTCAGCATGCCAGTGCTTCACCTCCACATTCTCCTGGGCCTCTCACACAAGCCCAGGGAGAGAAAGAGGCCCCAGATCCTTCTCTTTTCTCCCCAGGGCCTAGAAAAAAAAGCATGAAGAAACCAGCACCAAGAACACAGAATCACTCAGACTGCAGGGAAGGAGGAGCAGCAAGAGTGTCCCTACCCTATCCAAGGTCCAACACAAGCACCAGAGGACATGGGACACCCCAACATCAGCAGGGTGAAGCTCTTCACCGTAGAGATGGGGGAGCAAGGAGCTCCCTCCTTGCTCCACACACCCGGTGGAGCCGAGTTCACTGGCAGGGGAGGCAGGACGCCTCCGCCATGATCACACACCACCCACTCCCACCCCCGGGCTGACAGCACTCCCATCAAACGCCTCCAGCCACACACACGTGGAGGATGCTGACATGAGGAGCGAGTAGCTGCACAGGCAGCGGAACTGATAACGCCCAGTTTCCTGTCGATCTCTCCCACGTGGATTCTCTGATGTCTAATAGCATGGCTGAGCTGCACTGCAGAGGGAGAAGTAGCAGCACCTTCCTCCCAAAGAGCCAGAGCCTGTAGCAAGCCAAGACCTCAGAGGCAGCATCCACACCTGACACCTACCACAACTGACACCATCCAGCAAGTTCAAAGCAGAGTGAACACTCACAAATAAACAGTAAGCTTGCAACAAGCCTTCATTTCCTTAGGACAGGGTAAATAATCTGCAGAGATCTCCACCTTCCTTCGTTTGCCCTAGAAACACCAGAATGACCTGAATAGCATGACCAGAAGGCTGCAGGGTCCAGCTTGGCCACCTCTGTAGCTCAGCAGCATCAAGGAATGGGTTGTGTCCTCCTCTCTCCTGGGTGGCCACAGAAGCACACTGAACTACACACACCTCTGTCTGCCCAGGCATCTTGCAGCAGCCACTTCCATAGCTCAGTTGCACATGGGTGGGAGGAAAAGAGCAAATGCGACCATGTCCATCCCCATCCTGCTGCCTGGATAGCCTCCCTGGTCCTTCCTACTACAAGACACTGCTCTTCAGGACTCCATACCCCTATGCCCTTCACTTTTAGTTCTCATTTCAGACAGCCCTTTCCTAGAACAGACCCAATCTCTCCTGGGACAGAACCAGCTCAGGGAGGAGGGATCACCCCTCTTTCCCTTCCCCACACAGCATCCCTGGAGTGCCCAGCTCATCTGTCACCTCTCCACAAGATTCTCTGAGTCCAGCCTGCTCTCTACATGCTGGGGACAGTGTTAATGGCATCTGCCAAGTGAGCAGCAGAGGGCAGGAGGAGCCAGGCTCCACGCGCTTTCCCCACTGCTCTCCACTGTGCTCGGGCAGAGCAGCTCCTGCAAAGGGATACAGGCAGAGCCAGGAGCTGGTGGACGGCGAAGAGCAATTTCGCTTCCACTCAGCAAAACGAAGTGTCTCTTGAAAGCACTAGTGACAGTCAGGAAGTTGGGCTGGGTGGTTTGTTTTGCATTTTAAGAAGCCTGCAGGGACACCGACAACCTGCAAAGATCATTTTCAGAAAGGAGTTCAGAGAAACTCATGATTTTCAGCAACCATTTACCCTCCTTTGTCCTTGATTAAAAATTTGCCAAGAGGCTGCTTACAAGATGCACACCAAAACAGGGAATGACCACTACCCTAAGTGCAAAGGAGGTTTGCTGCAATATACATCACTCAGAGAACCCCACACCAGTGCCTGAGGTTGGTTTTAAGAGCAAAAACATGACTTTCAAGCTGACAGCCCCTGCACACAAAGCGCAACTGTGCGGTGACAAGAGAGCAGCCTGGGGCACAGGAGCTGCCTGACCTCTGCTACAGCTCTCAACGGCAGATTTTTATTGTTCACCACTTTCCCAAAGCACAGGCATGGAGAGAAAACCAACTAAAACACTTGGCTCAAAATGCAAACGCAGCTAGGGAGCCCCACCAGCACAGCAGGGAAAAGACAACCTGCCGGAGGGGACCGCGCCTGAGCATTGCCAGGCTTGGGGGAAGAAGGACCAGAACATGGGCCCTCCCTTCCCAGGGGTGACAGCAAGACATGCCAGAGGCCTGGATCACCAAGACAGGCTCACCAGAGAGAAAGCAGCTCCTAACACACTCCAGGCCAGTCCTCTGCTCTGCATGGTTGAGCTAAAAACCTTCATCCTGCTTTCAGGGTAGCCAAGGAAGACCCAGAACTACAGCTCTGCAGACAGTGAGAGCAGGTCTCCAGGGACCAGCCTGCAGCTGGAAAATAATATTCCCAAGGCCTGCAACGAGCATTGCTTGTTGGGGACACTGCTCAAACTCACGCTCTGCCATGCACACAGCGAAGTGTGGAACCCTCTCAAACCACCCCACTCCAGAAAACCCAGACGTGCCACACTGGACATGGGCCCCATAGTCTGCTTATGCCCTCCAGGAAACAGCTCCTGCCCTGAAACACTGCTGACTTGCAGGTGCAAGGGTGGAGGAAAGGATAAGCACCATGGTGCAGCTCTGCTGCCCAGAGAGTCAGGAGGCTGGCTTCTCCCAACACCCTTGAGCTGACAGCACAGATCCACACTGCTTCCCTCTGGAACTGACCTGCCTCAGGGAGCCACGCAACATCCTCATGCAGCTCCATGACCGCAGGGCTCAGGGCTTGGCTCTCCCAAGTTCCTGCATCAGTGTTGGAGGGCTCTGGGAGAGCTCCCCAGCACCAGCAGCTTCCTTGGATTTTTCAGCAGCCTCTGGATACATCAGAATGGCATCCTACTGGCAGTGCCTGCATGGTGAGTGCACAAACCCCTTGGCCAACCAATTACCCACACATAGCAGGTGACAAGCCATGTTTCTCCAGACTGGGCCAAGCAGGGAGCCAAGGGATGGTGGGAAAATGCTGTGCCCCAACTCCTCAATAAAGAGGTGAAAACCCCAAAAGCATCCAGAAGTCAGGCTTTTCTGCCGAAAACCAGTGCCGTGCCGCCTGCCACCAGCACCTCCCGAGCCGTGCCCCGCGGCCGGCCTCACGTGACAGTGGAGTGGATGCACACAGGAGGAGTGGCTGTAGTGACAGCGTTATCGCTTGTGTCCAACACACAGCTGAGCCCAGCAAATCCCAGCGCTCTGCAGCTTTCCTTTACAAACTCCACACACTGCGCAGGTACACGGCCATCAGTGAGAGCTCGGTGTCCACAGCCCCAGGAAAATGACACCTAGAGGGGGACAGCCCAGTGAGTACGGGGCTCCTGAACTCTCTGATGTCCACTAGCACAAGGACTGACCCACACCAAGCCTCAGGGACCAAGGAGAGCTGTTCATACATGTGTCCCATTTGTCCAGGGCCAGCCCCTCTGCTATTTCAGCACACACACTGCCGGCAGGAAGCAGGGACACCCAGCAGGATAAGCAGGACTTCACCCTGTCTAACTCTGCTCCGAGTGACTTTACAACATTCCCAACTCTACCCTGGGCAGGACTTGGGCAGTTCTGCAGACAACCTGGGAGAAAAGTGCTGTGAGCTGAAGCCCAGCCCTTACCTGCCAGCTGCTATTTCATTCCCCTAACAGGTCCATAAACCAAGGATAATTAAATCTCTCCTAAACTCTCTTCCATTTAAAATAAAAATCTATAGTCCCTATTTCATTAGCTGGCTCTGGGTTTTACAGCTTGATCAATTCCCCTCACAGGGCCCTGGTCCTGGACAAGCAAAGACGTAGCTTCCACGGTGTGGATCAATGGGATTTGCAAAGTCTCCTACCCCATTCCTTGTTCCTCACTCACCAAAGGAAGCCACACAGCGCAGCAGGTAGGGATAGTGAGTTTCACTGCTCAGGGGAGCACCACTGCCACGTGTGGCTTCAGAGGTGGGAGTTAGTGCCTGGCAAGAACAGAGGCAGCAGTGATGCTCCTCCTCCAGTGAGGAACACAGCCATGGCCCTAAAGGCAAAGCAGCGCAGCATGCCAGCAGGGTGACATCTCCCTATTTGTTCCACAGTGAAGAGGGACAAGGCTCAGCTCCCACAGCTGACAGCTGGAGCCAGAACCCACCGCAAGCACCAGCTGGGAACCAAGAGCAGCCACCACCTCTCTGACCTCCCTGCACACAAAGCGGAAGAGACTCGTCACTGAGACCCAGGCACACAGGCTCAGTGTTTCCTGCCCTTCCCAGCCCTCTGCTGCTGCCCTGCCACACAACACCTTCCCCCTGCCAGCCTGCCAGGCCAGCAGGCTCCAGATGGCTCTCGCCACCCCTGCAAGCCTCTCCCTCCGCTGCAGCGGGAGCTTCCAGAGCCTGGCAGCAGATGGAGGGACCACAGCAGTAGCCAGAGCTTCTGAGAGCATCCAGGCAGAGCCTATGGAGTGGACATCAGAGTGCTGGGCAGCCTTTGGCCTGGGCCAGCACCCAGGTGCCCCCTAGCACCTATCATATCATTTCCCTCTGTTCCAGGTGCATATCTCTTCCTCCCTCCCACCTCTGCTCAGCCAGAAAGCAGCAAGTTGCCACAGTCTGAGTCCTGTCAGTGCCAAGACACACCATGGTGGCAGCTGCAGAGGGAAGGTCTGGCAGCCCCAGCTCCAGTGAGTTCTGCCCTGGCCACATGATGCCAGTGGTGGACAGACCACACCACGAGGGCCCAAATCCTGATCTGTACTCGAACCAGCTACTTGCCAGGGGATATCAGGACAGATTTCTAGGACACAAAAAAACCATCACTTGGAGAGTGTCCAGCTCTAAGCAAGGCTAGGGGAACAAAGCCTTGCCACCCCACTGAGACTCCTTGTGTGGCTGCGTGCAGGGAGGTGGCACTGGAGCCTCCCAAACAAGCACAGGTGCCTCCTGCCTCACCTCCCATGCCAACACCTGCCCTGTCTCCACTGGCATCGTGTCCCAATGCGGGGGGGAAGGAGGACCCACAGTTCACCTGCTAAACCTAACCCACTGCTTGAGGGGTGTGACACCACCTGGCCAGCCCCAGAGCAGACACCCAAAGGTGACAAACAAAGGCGCCCAGCAGGCACTCCGCATTAGCAGTATTTTTAGACACCACTATGGAGCCGGCCTTATTATTTTCATTGCAACGTGCATAATTACCCACCATGCACCGCAGTGACATCAGACGCAGCCGGCTCTCCTCCGACAGCTGCTCCTCCTCCCGGGGCTCCTGCCTGGCCCCGGGGACCCACCTGCCCCGCCGGGCTCTGCTCTGCGCATCTCCCCGGGGCACACGACCCCACCTCGAGGGGGGCCTCGAGGTCCTGGGGCGTCAGAGGGACATCGGCGCAGGTGACAGAGGGACAGGGCAAGGCACTGGCACAGGACAACAATAAGGCAAGCGCAGAGATGATCTCTGGAGCTGCAGGCACACACAGCCAGTTGTGCTGGAGCACGGGGTCTGCGCAGAGCTGGTGGACAAGGTACCAGCACAAAATAGAGCCGGGCTCCTGGGAAGAGGGGTTGTCCCCAGACGGAGGAACAGCACCTGCCTAGCCGCAGAGCTCAGCTCCTGCCCGGGAGAGCAAACCCTGGAGCACATCCCAGCTGCCCACAACGCGGTCCCACACGTCCTCCGTGGTACAGGGTTGCCACAGGCCCCACACACAGCCCACGCTGCCAGCACAGATCCTGCCGGGCCGGTGGCACGGCTTGTGCCAGTGCCACCACCCCGGTTGCCACTACCCCCACCCCCGTCACTTCGGGCTCGTTTGTTTCCTACCTCCTCCCCAGGGACAACTTTCAGAAGAGTTTCACCACTTCCCCTCTCGCCTCCTATCCCACACCGGGGCTTGCCCCGAGCTGGCACAGTTTATCGGGTCCGGGGGAACGGCGGACGGGACACCGCGATATGCCAAGCGGGACGAGGACACAGCACCAGCATCAGCAGAAGCCCCTCACTCCCGCCCGGCCGGGGTCGCGGGAGACCCCAAGTAGGGGCTCCGGCCGGGGCAGGCTCGGACAGCCCCCACGGGCATGGGCAGCAGCGCTCCGGCTGCCTTCCCGCTGCCCCCCTTGTCCCCGCGGGGCTCCCCCAGCAGCGGGGGCTCCTCCCACCGCCCTGCGGCTGCACCGGGCCTGGCTGCGCTTTACGGCCGCTTCCCCGAACCCCAATGCCCCGGCAGCCGCCACCCCCGCCCGCGCCGGCCATCCGCCCCCTCCACGCACCGGGCCCGGCCACCCCCGCCGCACCGGGCCGCGCTCGCTCCTCCGCCCGCCGCACCGGGCCCCGCGGCCCAGCATCCGCCCTATCGCTCTGGGCCCTGCCCGCCGCCCTCCCCGTCCCGCTGCCCCGGGGCTGCCCTCCCCCTTCCCTCTTCCCCCAGCCCTGGGCCCTGCCCGCCGCCTCCCCCTGGTGCCCCGGCCCTGCCCCGCACAGCCCGGGCCTGCGGCCGCCGCCGCGCCCCGTACCTCCGGGAGGCGCGCCCCCGGCGCTCGGTGCCGTGCCCCGGCGCTGCCCGCCGCTCAGCCCGCTCGCATGGCGCGGCGGCCGGGCCCGCCGGGCTCCGTGTCCGTCCCGGTGCCGGTGCCAGTCCCGGTGCCGCTCCCGCTCCGGCCTCAGCCCCGCCTCATGGCGCCCCCGCGCCCACCGCGCCGATGGAACCGGCCGCGCCGCTCTGCTCCTCCCCACCGCGCGGTGCCGATGGGCGCGCCCGCCGCCTCCTGCCGTAATGAACGCAAGAAGGGCGCCGCTAAACTGCACGGCAGAGCTCTTCGGCCGTAATGCTCCGAGTGACAGCGCAGAACGCCACCCGGGACTGAGTTGGGGAAAAACCCAGGAATTAGAGAATCACAGAAGCAATTAGGTTGGAAAAGATCTCTGAGATCATGCAGTCAAACCTATCACCCAACATCACCATGTCAACTAGACCATGGAACTAAATGCCACATCCAGTCTTTCCTTAAACACCTCAAGGGACGGTGACTCCACTACCTCCCTGGGCAGCCCATTCCAATGCCTGGCAAACCTTTCCGTGAAGAAATTCTTCCTGATGTCCAACCTAAACCTTCACTGGTTGCCAGGCGGAAGAGGTCGACTCCCACCTGGCTACAACCTCCTTTCAGGAAGGTGTGGAAGTGCCCCAGGACAGCCAGGGGCAGTTTGCAGAACGGTATCCAGCATCAGCCCCAGGAGTGTCTGGGGAGGCACCCTGTGACAGCCCTGGGAGTCTCCAGGGATAACCCAGGCAGCTCATGGGGTGTCTGGGAGGATGTTCTGGAGCAGCCTTTGCAGTAGCTGGGATGGTCCTGGACCAGCTCAGGAGAGGTTTGCTAAGGAGTGGTCACAGTCTGTCCCCTGTAGCTCCTTCTCTGGGAGTTCTCTGACCCAGGTGTAGGGTGAGATGGGAACCTGAGAGCAGGCTGAGTGTCTGGGGAGACTCCAGAGTTTCTCCAGTATCCAGGCCCTTTGGGTTCCCCAGGGAATAGGGCCATGGATGCAGGGGTCCAACAGACTGGCCATGCCCCCCCACCGCCACCTCCCAGCCCTTTTCTGCCTGAGCAGAGCTGGACAATCCCCCCTTGTCCCTAGCAGGTCTAAAGTAGGTCAGGGAGGCTGGGCCAAGCCCCTGGGGAGGGGAATGGGTGGCAGAGGGTGCAGAGGGGCCCCAGACACCCGCCCCAGTGGCCACACTACAAGGTTGGTGCCCACCCCCTGTCCTGGTAGGACCCCAATGTCCCCAGCCCAGGGGATGCAGGGCATTTCCCTAACCCCTCCTTGGTCTTCTGGGGTGGTTTGGGATCCCTCTGCATCCCTGCAGGCTCCACACCCCTTCTGGGAGCTAGGGTCCTATGGATACAGGCTGGGGTGGCTGAATCCTGAGGGACAGCATCCAATGTGGATACCCGGGGACCTGGTTTTGGGGAGTGAGCCTGGAGCTGAGCTGGGTGTGAGCTGTGGGATGAGCACAAGGAATACGGAAGACAGGAGAGGGACTTCTTACCCTTTCACTTCAGTTAATCATTGATGAATGTGTTTACTGCAGGAGGCAAAGGTCTGGCAGTGTCAAGATGCGAGTGCAGAGGCAGCATCCCCAGGGACACAGCCACAGGTAAGGGATGTCAGCCCCTATCCCGGCCCCCACAGGCACCTTGCTCCATGGGGAGGGGTGTCCGTTAGCTGTGGAGTTGCCCACAGGCCCTGGCACAAGGAGAGAGACACCATGGTCGTGTCATGGGTTGCTCTTGGGCACCAAGCACTGCTTGGGGAGGCCCTGTTGGGCACAAGCAATGGAGCCTCCAGCCATGCCCAGGACAGGCACACCTATAGTCTCCTCCACCTGGAGATCAACCCTGTCCTCCTATCCCATGTCCTCATGGAGCCCATGGCCAGGAGTGCAGTGTGGAGCCTGGTGTTTTCTCACCAGCCCAGCTCAGCAGAGGGGATTGTCCCCACCAACACCTCTCCTGCCCCGGTGGCTGCTCCCTGAGAGGGATTTGGGGGGCAGGTCTCAGTTTCTCAGGTGCTTGTTCCCTGGTGTGTGCCCACAGGCATCCTGGCAGGATGGCGTGGCGTTCTTTGGTGCTGCTCCCCTTTCTCCTGGCAACAGGTAATGGGCATCTGGCATGGGTGCGTGGGAGGTGTTGGAGCTGCTTTCAACCCCCAACGCTCTTTCTCCATTCCCTGGGGGAAGCTGCAACCCCAAAACAGCTGCCTGCCCCACTGGACAGCCAGGGCAGGGCAGGGCTGGACAGTAGGGAAAGCATGGGGGCTACAGCTGGAAGAGAAGTGTGGTCTGGAGGTGTGGGATAAGCGTGAGAACAAGAGGGATGGGGGTTCCCTGCCTCCCATGGAGACTCAGACCATGGCTGGGAGCTGGGGCTGGGGCTGGGGCTGGGGCTGGGGCTGAGGAGGTGCTGCCAGACACAGGGCTACCAGCAGAGCCCAGCACTGTGATGGTGCTCAGCTCCTCTTGCCCGTAGTTTCAGGCAACACAGTCCCCATCTTCAACATGACCATCGTCTACGTGCCTGAGGACCTGCAGCTGGGTGAGTAGGGTGGTCTGGAGAAGACCCTGGGGTGACAGAGCAGTGACTGGGGGCTTCTCAGGCAGGGGCTGACACTGCATGTGCCCCCAGGCCAGTTTGCTTTCCAGCTGGTGGCTTATGACCTAGACAACGACCCTCTCACCTACCAAATCGGAGGGACAGATGCCTTCTACTTCTTTGCTAACTCCAGCTCTGGCAGAGTGACACTGATGAACTCTCTGGACCGTGAGGTGTGGGCAGAGGATGGGGTCAGATGTCCTTGCCTGAGTGGGGGGGTATGGGGATGGACGGCAGAGCCTGTGGGTCACTCCCTGGCCCCAAAACCCTGCTCCTGAAGGGAGACTTGTCCTCACAGAGGTTGGGGGTCAACTGTCCAAGGATTGAGCTCCACCTTGGCCCTGACTAAGTCCTGCCTTGTGTCCCCTCAGGTCCAGGCCAGGCTTACCATCATTGCCATAGTGTCTGATGGTGTAAATGATCCGGTGAGTGCTGGGGTAAGGGTGGGGTGGCTGCAGCGGGAAGGGAGTTCCCATGGACAGGTCCATGGACAAGGCTCAGTGGGAAGGCAATTGGAAGTGGGTGTGTGATGCTGGCTGGCTGGCCAGGGTGGGCATGGGGTGCCAGAACTGCACCCAGCTCTGCTGTCCACCATCTCCCACACACCCATCCTGTGCCCTCTCTGATACTTGATAGGTCTCCCGAAAAATTACCATCATCGTGGAGGACCGTAATGACAACGCCCCAGTCTTCCAAAACCTGCCGTATGTTGCCACCGTCCTCGAGGTACCTTTCTGGGACCTCCCAGCCTCCACAGGCAGCAGGGCAGAGGTGCTGAGTGGCTCCTGTGGCATGGGAGTGTCAGCAATGGGACAACAACAGGCTGGGAACTCTGTGACCCCACACCTGGGTGTGTGGTGACAGTGTATCTGGGCAAGGAGTCATCAATGGCACAGCCAGTACCTGGGAGGACTCTGTGCCAGGGCAATTCCTGATGGGAGCCTCTGTGTCACCTAAGACACTGGAATGAGACTGGGACTCTGCCCTTGTACTGAGTTTCTGTTCAGGGTGTGCCCAAGCTACCTGTCAGCCCAAGACAGCGTGGTGCTGGATCAAAGTGTAGATGGGGTGTGGGGCTGAGTCTCACCCCGATCCAGCAACTCCAGGGCTGGGGTATAGCCTCTGCTCCCAAGAGGCCCCAGGGAGGGTAACAAGGGGGTCCAGCCTCTGCCTGGCCTGAGCAAGGCTAGCAGCTCGTCCCTGTGTGTCCTATGGCACTGGGCACTACCTGCAGCCCTCCAGGGCCAGAACACCCCAGGGCAGGGCTAGCAGGGTCCAGGCCCAGCATCACCCCCCTGCTCTGCCACCACCTCTGTGTACCCAGAACAAGAGTCCGGGCAGCATCATCTACACTGTGTATGCCGTCGACATCGACACTGGGAACGCCTCCAAAGTCAGCTACCGCATCGAGGAGGTGAGCACAGAGCATTGGGGAATAGGTCATACCATACCCAAACCCCAGCCCTGGGCCACCCCTGTGGTGCTGAGGTGCTGGGGGATACGGCCAGGACAGACCCATATATCTGGGGAAGCAGGGAGGTTTTGGATCAGCACCCACTGGGCAATGGGTGCAAGGTGCTGAATAGTTTCAGGCCAGGGATGAGCCAGGTGGTCGGGGGTCCCCATGGGCCAAGACTGACAGAAGGATGGGGATTGAGCCCTCTTCTCTTCTGGGACACATCTGCTCCCTGCCTTGGTGACACAGGCTGATATTCCCTGCTCAGGTGACCCCAGACAACACGAAGAATCTCCAGCTCTTCTACATCCTGTCCAATGGGAGTGTGGTGCTCAATGGTTCTCTGGACTATACCAAGAACACTTTCTACCAGATCAAGATCCTCGCTGAGGTGGGGACCATCCGGGCTGGGGGTGCAGGGCTGCCAGGTAAGGGGGCTGTGGGACTGACAGGTGCTCTGCTCCTCAGGATGGAGGGGGATATCTGAACAACACTTGGATCGTCCAGAACAGCTCTACTTACCTGTCCGTGATCATTGAGGACGTGCCCAACCTGGATCCACGGTTCCTCAATGACCCCTACTCGGGTTCTGTGCCTGAGAACTGTGACCTGGTCAGGAGCCTGCCTGTCCCATTGTCATGTCCCTGCCCCTGGCCCTCCCTGGGGACTCTTATGCCCTGAAGTGTGTGGGCCTCCAGGCCTGTGGGCAGCTGGAGATGTCATAGGTCCTGCCCTGATTGCCATGTCCCCACAGGGCACCACTGTGCTGACTGTCACCGCCATCGACCAAGACACAGGGGTGAATGATAAAATCTTCTACATCATCACCAGTGAGTGATGGGGTAGAATGGGTCTGGCAGGGGATGACACGGTGGGTTGAGCAGGTTGTCAAGGAGCAAGGGGTACCCTGGAAACTGGTTCTGGGCATCCAGGCTCTGCCAGCCTGACCCTCTGGCAGAGGTCTGCCTTTTCCAGTGGCTGCCACTGGTTCCTGCTCTCTCCTTGTCCTAGATGCCAATGTTCCTTTTGTTATCAATAACACAACGGGCACCATCACTGTGAGTGAGCCCCTGGACCGTGAGCAGCTGCCAAGTGAGGAAGTGGTGCTGGAAGTCTTGGTGAGTAGGAGGTAGCAAAAGGAACCCCATCCTCTTCCTATCCCTGGGCCCCTCCTACCTGCTTTCTCCTCCTGTCCAGGCACGTGAGGAGCACCTGGATATCCATGGCAATGTGGCCCAGACAAGCACCCTGGTGACAATCACAGTGACTGATGTCAATGACAACAAGCCCCAGTTCTACAACTGCTCCCTGTCCAGCTGCAACTTCTCTGCCAGTCCTCAGAACAACTTCACGGGCAGCATCATAGAGCACTCCTCCACCAGACTGCCTGTGTCCAACCTCAACATCGCTGCCCACGACCCAGATAAGGTAGGAGCCTGTCCATAGTGCTGGGTTGTGGTGCCAGTGTCTGTCCTGGCTGCACCACTCACCCTCGTTCTTGTCCCTCCCTGGCAGGGCATCAACGGCAGTTTTGAGCTGAGCCTGCAAGGTCAGAATGCCAACGCCTTCACTGTGTTCCCCACAACGATTGTGGGCACAGGGGAAGTCCAGATCCTGGTGCAAAACTCATCCTTAGTGGACTACGAGATAAGCCATGTCATGACGGTGCAGGTGGGACTTGTAGGGCTGGCCTGCTCTGTGGAGGCACTTCCTGCTCCCTGCATGCAGTGGGGACACGGCCCTTCTCTTGCAGAGTTCAGGAGCTAAAGCAGAACAGCACTCTGCCCTGGCAGTTTGTTTGGTGCAGAGGAGCTGGGCTGGAGTGTGACAGGTCTCTCTAATGTTTGGGGACTCAAGTGAGACACAGTCCCTTTTCAATCCTGCAGATCATTGCTAATGACACGGGGAACCCTACAGACTGCTGCTCCACGGCCACCGTGACCATTGACCTCATCGACAGCAATGACCACATCCCTGAGTTCCCCCAGAGCACCTACAACCTGACTGTGATGGAGAACAGCCCCAATGGCACCATCATCTCCCCAAACATCACGGTCAGGCACCGAGCAGGGAATGGGCACACCTAATATCCTCAAGCAGGGCACTGGGCACACCTAGCACTTCTAATACAGCTTGTGCTGAGGGCACTGATATCTTCATACACACAGGAAGGATGCAGGGCCAGTGGGTACTCAAGGGTGGGACCCCTTGCTTATCAGGGCCATATTTTTGAGGTGCTCACTGCCAACAGCCACTGCCCCAGACTCTTCACTGCTCTGAGGGCTGAAACAGATTGACCAGATGGTTCCTTCTGTCCTATAGGCCTATGATCCAGACAGTGGTGTCCTGGGCCAGATCACCTACCAGCTGCTCCCAGAGACCATGTAAGTTAGGGCAGAGCCAGCCACAGCCAGGGCATCATCCTGGAGAGTGGGCTCCAAGCCTGAAGGCTCTGTGTCTGACACAGCCTTACAACCTTCATGGTGAATGCCACAACTGGGGCACTGCTGGTGTACGACGGGAGCTTGCTGGATCGGGAGACTCGCTCCATCTACTACGCCAACCTCCAGGCTAAGGATGGGGGAAACCAGGTGGGCACGACAGTGCTGGAGATCACCGTGCTGGATGCCAACGACAATGCTCCCATCGTCATTGGCTCCTACTTCATCTCAGTGGACGAGGGGCAGAATGTTAGTACACAGATCCAGGTATGTACCAAGAGAGGTGAGGGGGTTGACAGGGCTGTCAGAGGGGAGGGACCGTCCCCAAGGTGCCTGACAGCCCTGCTCCAAACGCTGACCTTTTCAGGCCATTGACAATGACGAGCCTGACAGCCCCAACAGCAAATTGGGCTTCAAGATCTTGGAAGGACCATACAGCAACAACTTTACCATCAATGCAGACACAGGTGAGATGCATAGCAATGAGCCGCTGGACTGCGAGGCCTTGGAAGATGAGCATGGACAGATGGTGGTGACAGTGATGGTGTATGACCACGGCGAGCCACCGCTGAACACCACGGTGAACGTCACCATCACCGTGGGGGTGAGCCCTGGGCACAAGCAGGGACAGGCTGGGGCAGGCTGGGGCCTGGAACTGGGATGGATGGGCAGGGCGGGAATGTGGAATCCCTGGCTGTGGCAGAGGTGCCGTGTCTCCAGGCTTTCTGTGGGGGCAGAGTGAATAGTTGATGCAGGGAGGCAGGAGAGGGCATGTGTAGCTCCTGCCTGTGGGCAGGCAGGTGCCCACACTCCTGTCCCCAGCTGGCTGTGGGGAATCCTGTTTCCTGGAAGGGCTACAGCCATGGGCTTTGTCTCCTGCAGGACCTGAATGACAACATTCCCATGTTCCTCAACCAGTCCTATGAGTTCTCAGTCTTTGAAAGCTCTCCAGGTAGAAGTTGCATGGCTAGGCTTGTGGGACCAGCAGTGGCCCTGAGTCAGTGCCCACTGCTCACTCAGTGTCTGTCTCCAACTGCAGGGTCCCTCGTGGGCGAGGTGAATGCCACAGATGCCGACCGGACAGAGATCAATTCCCGCATTTCATTCCAACTTGAAAGAGGCAGTGGCTCCAGCAACTTCTTAATCCGCTCATCCCGCCTGGGGCCAGGGAACTACAGTGGGCAGCTGTCCGTAGACCCTGATGTGTACCTGGACTATGACACGCTGCAGCCGAAGTTCTTCACCCTGACAGTGCTGGCAGAGAACACGGCTGCATACAACCCAGGGGACAAGGCCAACGTCTCAGTGACAGTCCATGTCCTAGACATCAATGACGAGCCCCCCACCATCCTGCCAGGCTCCCTGCAGGACCTGTCGGTGGTTGAGAACGGGACACAGCAGGGTGTGATCGACACGCTGAACGCCTTTGACCCTGACACCAACCACTCACTGGTCTTCGAGGAGCTGGCAGTCACCTGCTTCAAGGGGGACAGCAGTGCTGAGGACGTGTGCTGGGACTGGTTTGTGCTGGCACCCAACGGCTCAGTGCTGGTGAACAGCTCGGACATCGACTACGAGGTGTGTGACAGGGTCCTGCTCACACTGCGCGTGGAGGACCTGTTCACTGAGAAGGGCAGCCGCTACAGCCAGAACGGTACGGCCCCACTGCCCGCTCCTCCCACCACCTCTGGGCATGGCAGGTGCTGGGACTTGCCTCTCCCACCTCCCACAAGAAGCTGTGGACCTGAGTGGTTTGGCTAAGGAAGGAGGGTGTCCCCAGCTCTTTTGACCTGAGCATTTTGGGAGGACAGGGCTCCCAGAGGAAGCAGAGGATGGTGCTTCAGGGGTGCTCTGTTGGTGATCAGAGCTCTGCTTTTGGGACATTTGCAGAAACCCTGAGGATCATCATTGTTGATGCGAATGACAACACGCCAGTCTTCGAGGCCATCACAGAGACTTTTGGTGAGCAGCTGGGGTTGGCACATCATGTGGGCTCCTCGCTGCACCCACACATGCCCTGCCACATTCACCAGCAGCGAGGATCTTCCCCGGGCCCAGGGCAGGGCTGAGCAGTATGGGGGCCAGGTTGGGATTACTCAGTGCTTTCCATGAAAGTGGTGGGGCCAAGGGCAGCAGTGGGTGCTTGGAACCCTGGGGCTGTGTGGGCATAGGGTCTGCAGCAAGTCTGGCTGCTCACCAGCATGACTGCACCATCCATCTGTCTGTTCCTGGCAGTGGTTGTCCCCGAAGTCGCTCCTGTGGACCTGCAAGTGGCTACTGTGAAGGTGAGGAGCTGCCTGCCTGTATCTGTCAGCCCATAGAGCCTTGTTCACTTGTCCCCATCGTGGGCAGGCAGGGGCCATTCTCACACGTGCTCCTGCCATGCTCTGTCCCTGCAGGCCACAGATGCTGACTCAGGGCTGGGGGGAACTATCACCTTCTCCATCGTCAGTGTGGTGCTTGTGGAGGACAACGGGGTCACTCGGCCCTTCGAGAACCTCTTCAGGGTGTCCACAACGCTCAACAATGGCGCCTACATCGGGAGTATCCAGTGAGGCCATGGGTCTGGGCTTGGGTGGGGGGATAGAGCTGCAGGGCCAGCACGGGCTGGAAAGGGGACAAAGCCTTTCTGGAGTCCTGCCTGGGCATCGAGGTAGGATGGAGCTTGAGGGATGGCAGGGGGCATCCTGTGCAGTGCAATGGGACTGCTGATGTCTCTGTCCTCACAGGGTGGCTAGCAACCTTGATGAATCACTGAAGGGGCAGTACCAAGTGACGGTGGAGGCTAAGGATGGCGAGGAACCAGTGCACAGAGCACAGACTGTGCTGAATGTGAGTGTCACCCCCAAAGCCCATCCCAGGATGCCACGTGCCTGGCCCAGCTCCACTCACTCCTGCTCCACATACACAGATCTTCACGGTGGATCAGAGCTACCGTCTTCGGCTCCAGTTCGTGACAACGGTGGAAGAAGTCCAGAGTAACTCCGAAAGTATTAAATTGTAAGGGGTGCTGGGCTGGGGGTGCATGGCTGGATCCACCAGCTGTGCCTCTCAGCTTCAAGGACTGTGAACAGGGTGGGCCAGGCAGGTCCCCACCAGAGGAGGGGGCTTCAGGGGGTCCATCTGCTTCCTGTGCCCGTGAACAGAACAGCAGGATATCCAGCCCAGCGTCCCCCCTCTCTCTTGTTCCTAGGGCCCTGACCTCTGTGACCAAGACAGCAGTCTACGTGGTGGCCATCCGACGCATAGAGGACACCCGTGACACCAGGTGAGTGGTGGTGGGGAAGGAGACATGGTGATGGCATCAGGGGTGTCACCCTGGGGCAGGACACATCATCACACTCTCCCCATCTCTCTGATTCTGTAGCTTGGATGCCAAGTCAGTGATGGAGGCCTACTTTGTGTACAGCAATGGCACTGCCTTGGACGTCAATGACCTGATCTTGTGAGTGCTGGGGCTGTGCACGGGCACTGCCACGTGCTGGAGCAAGCCCAGCTGCTCACACCTCCACTTTCCTTGGCAGTCTCATCCAGTCAGATCCGGTGGGCTTGGCTGAGCTGGTGAAACTGGGCCTGGCTGTCATTGTGAGTGGGGCCAGGCAAGGGGCATGGAGAGAGGGCAACAACCTCTTTGGGGCTGGCTAGGGGGGTTTCACGGGCTGGAACTATGCCCTCACCCTTGTTCTGTGCCAGGGCCCCGGGGAGGTGACAAAGCCTACCAAGGAGATAGAGCTGATTGGCATTATCGCAGGATTGGCAGCATTCTTGCTCATCTTCATACTCATCATGACCCTGGTTTTGGTACTCACCACCAGGAGGTACCTCACTGCCTGTACCCCCTCCTACCACCACCCCTATCCTCATCAGCACCCCCAAACCCATCCCCATCCTCCAACCCGCCTCTGCCCACCCCATCCCAGAGCCCAGCTCCCCCCTGCCCCTCTCACCCCCCCCCATCCCTGGGCTTTGCAGCTACAAGAGGAAGCTGAGTGCCATGAAGGCTCTGAAGGTGGCCACAACATTCAACCCTGCCACAGCACAGCAGGGAGCTGGCATCCCCGGGACCAACCAGTACAATGCTGAGGGGTGAGTGAGGGGTTCCCTGCAGCAGCTGGGGAGAGATCAGGCTTGTCCCCACATCCAGGGACTGCAGAACCCCAAGGGGCTGCACTTACCTGCCACCCATCCCTGACCAGGGCCAACCCCATGCTGAACCACCCACTTGATCCCTCCCATGACCTGGGCTTCCACGAGGACTCAGTCTCTGTGACCAGGTGAGCTCTGTGGGCAGGTCCCAAAGGTCACAGGCTGTCACTTCATACCTCACTTCTTCAGTGCCTGGGTCCTTTTTTACCTCCCACCCTCCATTCTCCACAGCATGAATTCTCTGGATGAAAATATAGTAAATGCACCAGCAGATGACAACTTTGAGGTCGAGGTAAGTGTGCAAAGGGCTGCCAGTGCTCGGCAGCTGGGAGTCCTGACAGAGCACCCTGCATCCTTTTCTCTCTGCTGTGGTCCCCAGGACCTCAGGGACCCCTTCTGTCCTTTACTCTGCACCCCTCAATAGCCCTCAGCTCCTGGGAAGGACAGGAGTCCCTGCCCTACATCTCTGTCCCTATCCCTTCTGACCACGCTCTCCTCCTGCAGCATGTCAAAATGCAGCCAACAGACCCCACTGACCAGGAGGTGCTGGTGGCTGCCCTGAACCTGAAGGAGCCCACCAAAACAGCGTACCTCAACACCACCTTCACCACCACGGACTTGTGAGCAGGCTCACGGGGTGCAGCAGGGCCAGAGCGGGACTCAGGCAGCTGCTTTGGTGTTGATATGTTCAGTGTCTGGCAATAAAACTGTCCCATAGGGATCATGATGTCCTGTGGCCATCAGTCCATTTGCCTAGGGGGCTCAGTCAGCTTGGAGTTATCCATCCCATCATGAAGTGCTGGTTTTGGGGCAGCTGGCGCCAGAGAGGAGGTGCCATTGTGGGGCTCAGTCTGGCTTCTTGTCCCCAGGACCCTCTCCGCCCCGGGGGAGGGAGGTGCAGGCAGCCCCGGGCAGAGGTTTGTGCAAGGTTTTATTACCCAACATCCACATTGACAGATTGATCCTCCCGCCCCTTCCTCCCCCCGCCCCACCCCCAAAAGAAATGAAGAGGAAAAAAAGAAGAAAATAGGTGATGAAGCTGCAGCGCTGGTGTGCCACAGCTTGGCAGTGCGGGGCTGGAGGTGAGCACAGCCTGGGGCAGGGTGGCAAGGAGATGCCCCAGGGCTCCTGGTCTTCCTGGCATGGCCGTGGCACCGGTCCCACAGCCCAAGGCACTGAGCAGAGCCAGGTCCTGGCGAATGCCACGGCACAGAGTGGGCACTTGCCACGGCCCTGGCTGCCAGCTGGCACTTCAGCAAGCCCTTTGCAGCCCCACAGGGACAAAACAAGCCCAGGATGTATAGTGTGGGTTTAGGTGGGCAAGACTTTACCCTTAACAAGGGAAAACGGCTGCAGTGGTGACTCTGGCACCTTGAGCCCTCCTGTACTTCTGCCCAGAGGGGATGGTGCAGCTCTCCAAGCACTCCTTCCTTGCAGCCTCCTTCCCATCAGATGCTGGACACAGGCCTGGACCCCCTTGCTGTGGCTCCGTGGGGCTGGTCCTCTGCATGGGGCCAGGCTGGGGAGGCCAAGATCCACATCTTGGCAGGACACTGAGGTGCTGCCAGACACAGGGATGCTAGCCTGACCACAGGGATATTCACCCCCCTGCAGACTGACCCTTCACTCCCAATGCTCTTCAGCCTAGCAGAGCACAGGCAACATAGGAACAGTGTTTGAAAAGATGGTCTCAGCCCGACAGGCCACCACGGAGGAGGCAGTTCCAAGCAGGACGTTCATGGCTCAAAGTGTCTCTTAAAAAGCTCCAAAAATGCAAACACAGTTCAATAAAAGCTCCCCTCCCCCCCCACCCTGTAAAACCCCAGCTGTAAAAAGTGGCAGCGTTTTGCAGTCATGTCCCCAGCTGCCATTGGCAAGGAGAAGCCAGCAGGGCCAACGGGACACATGCCCATGTCCCCAGCATGTGGGGCCTTTCTGGCACCACTGGAGCAGCTGGACAGGCCTGGAAGCAGGGCAGGCTTCATGCCCACCACCAGCCGTGGTGAGGATGTGCTGCTTCCAGGCAGGTGGAGCTGGGGGCCATGGGGACAGACTCCCCAAGCACCTCCAGCAACGGTGACAGGGATGAGCAGCTCTCCATCACATACGTGGTTGGCCCCTGTCTCGCTCATTTGAAATCTGTCCTGGTGTCCTGTGTGGCCACATCCTCCCAGCTCCAGGACACCCAAAACACGGCAGAGAGGACAGGGCAGTTGGGGGACTGGTGTCTGCTGTGGGCAGCTGTGGAGACGCACGCATGCACAGCCACGGGCTTATTGGAGTGTGGCCAAGCCCTGGATAGCAAAACAATGGCAGGGCGATGCACCAGTGTCTCTCCAGCGTGGGAAGTGATGCTGCTGCTTGGGGTGCTGGAGTTCAGGGTAGCCAGCAGCACCCACCCTGAGCCATCTTCAGACCTGTGCCGTGGGGAGGAGACGCACAGGAGCAGCTGCCTCCATCTGAAAGGAGCCACGTACTTCCTCGTGCTGAAAAAAGCCACCAAGCACAGAGACAGGGCACCAGTCTCATGTCCCAGGGCACCTCCATGAGGCTACACTCATGGGGGAACCCCAGGCTGACAGGGAGGACCCCAGCAAAGGAGATACCTTGTCCTAGTGTGCAGTGCTCCATCACTACCACAGCCCTGCACACTGGCACCGGGTGTCTCAGGACGCCAGGGCAGGGACCCATCCCCACTTTCTCTGAGAAGCCCCGAGGCACCCCCACCCTGCCAGCCTAGGCAGCAGCTCACTCCATGGCAGGGCCGGCGCGGGAGCAGCACCGGGGCCGCCGGACGTTCTGCAGCAGAGCCCGAAACACACTGGGCTGCCTCTTGGCCTCGCCTTTGCGGGGCCCTCCTTTGACAGAGCCAGTGCGGGTGGCCTGCGGGGTCACCACCACCTGCCGCCCATGTTCCTCAATCTGCTTCTCCAGGTGCTTTTGGATGGCCATGCCCAGGACCTCCACCTCCATGGAGGCCCCATACACCTCCCACGTCATCCCCTTCTCATCCCAGCTCACCTCCCGGATGGGCTCCGGAGGCTCCTCCTCCACCACCTCCGGCACCGTCCCCTTCACCTGCACCTCAGGATACGAGGTCTGCGGGGACTTGGCCACAGGTGTCATCGGCCCAGTGGCCACTGAGCGGGTCTCCACAGGCATGGACACCTGCATCTCCGCGTCCTTCATGGAGGGCTCAAGGTGTGGGGCTGCAGAGGCTGTCTCTCTCTTGGGGAAGGTGAAGGCAGCAGCCCCACATGGGGGGCTCATGGGGCTTAAGGCCACCGACACCAGGGACACACGGTTGTCCACTTGCGTCCCCATGTCTTGTGTCCCAGCATCCTGGGGTGGGGTCACTTCAAAGGAGTAGGATTCACAGAGCTGCTTGGCTGTTGGGGGCTTCTTGTTGCTCCCAGTACTCACATCCCGGGATGAGCTCCCCTCGGCTTTGCCCTGGTCCAGAGCAGTGGAGCTTGGTCCTGCCTCACTTCGACCCCCAGTCCCTGCAGTGCTGGTGCTGGGAGGGTCTGCTGTGCCTCCTTGGGGGTGCTTGAGAGCCTCACTGCTCTTTATCAGGGGAGCAGCACCCAGGGGTGTCCCTTTGCTGTCCTGGGGCTGCTCCTGGCTTGGAAGCTCAGCTGTCCCGGTGTTTGCAGTGGGCTCCACGAATGCCACATGTTTGGCAAGAGCCGAAGTGCTCCCCATGTCCTTGCTGGTTGCCTGAAGGCAGGGATCAGGCACAGGGGAAGTGGGGGCTGCATCCTCCTTCTGGGTGTTGGGGACCCCCATCCCTGTGGGACCACAGGCAGGAGCAGCACCACTTGGTCCTCCGCAGCTCCCTGTTGCTACTGCCACACTCTGCTCTGTGCTGGTGTCCTGGAGAAGTGTGCCAGGAACTGGTCCTGCTGGTGATGGCACCTTCTTCTCTGCCACTGAGCTGGCCTTGGTGCCCTGAGACTCTGCCTCAGGCACGCAGCAGGTCCTCATAGCACGGGCTCCTGCAGCACAGCCGGTGCCGGGCAGGCACTCGCCTGCGGCTGGGCAGCCAGGGGAGCTGGCACTGGGCTCGCAGGCGTCCTCAGCCCCGGCTTGGCAGCTCAGCACCTGCAGCCCCTCGGGCTCCTTAGCGCTGCCCATGCCCAGGGAAGGCTTCTCCCATGCTAGTCCCGCCACGGGTCTGCAAGAGAGAGGATGGGGCAGTGAGGAGCAAGCAGCACATGGACCCCCAGCACACCTCAGCTGCCAATTGTTTTTCTCCATGCCACCCATGACAACAGGTTGGGTGGCCACCTGGAGCACTCAGTGTCCCTGGCACAGCCTGTGTGGTGGCATACGGTGCCCAGACACACGGGAAGGGAGGAACAGTGTCGGCTGCCTACCGTAAAAGTCAGCCTTCTCCTGGCGCAGCAGGACCGGGAGCAGGATCCAGCCGCTGCTGTGGCTGGTGGAGCGGCAGACACGGTGCAGGCACCCCTGCAGAGAGAGTGATAGCTGGAGAATGGTCCTGGGCACCAGGCTGAGAACCGGGGGGCTCAGCAGCCCCCTCCTGTCAGTGAGAAGCCGGCCACAGTGAGGGGTGAGAGCAAGCTGGGCCTGGGGTCTAAGGGAGGCTGCAGGGAAGGGGAGGAGCACGGGGCAGCCCAAGCCCTTCCCTCTCCACAAGAGGGGAACATGGTCCAGTGTCACCCCGCTGTCCCCTAACCCTTCCCAGCCTCATGGGGCAGAAGCAGGGCAGGAAGCCCCAAACATTCCAGGAGCCCCTCAGCTCTGGCAATGCCACGGAGTCCCTGCAGAGCTGGGAGCTCATGCGTCCTGCAGGCATGGGGCACTCCATGCCTCCGGACACGGCCACTCGTGGGTCCCGAAAAGGGGAGAGCCGAGCGGACGCAGATGGAGGCGAGCGAGTTCCTCCTAAGGGAGGCGACAGGAGTGGGGACCAGGCGGTCACCGACGTCCCCCAGCAGTGCTGAGCCCGGAGGCGATGATCCCCGCCCCGTCTGTCGGTTCCCACGCAGCACCTCGATCCCCGGAGGGCCGCGCCGCCCCGCATCCCGACCTGCCCCGACAGCATCCCGATCCCGCGGGGCTGTGGCGCCGTGCCCGGTACTGATGTTCCGCGAAGGAGCCGCGAGCCCCGGCACACGCGTGTGCACACGCACGGGCACGCACACGCCAGCACATGGCCACGGGCACACCCGCACGCACGGACACGCGGGTGCACAGCCCGGGCCCGCTTCCCCGGCCGAGCCCCGGACAAAGCCACTCCCGCGGCAGCCCCGGCCGGGAGAGGCCAACCCGCCCCCGCCGCCCGTCCCGGGGCTGAAGCCCACCCCCCATCCCCCCCGGGCGTGCCGGTTCGGGGCAAAGGACAGCAGCGCCCGGCCCGGTCCCGCCACGTGCGCCCCGGGACAGCCGGTACCTGCGGCAGACCCTCCCGCCCGGTCCCGTCCTGTCCCGTCCCGTCCGGTCCCGTCCCGCTCGGCACGGCTCGGCTCGGCGCGGCGGCGGCAGCGGCGGCGAGCATGCGTGGGGCGGTGGCGGCGGGGGCGGTACCGTGCCCCGGGCCGCTCCCCCCGGCTGCCGCCCGCCCCGGCACCCCCAGCAGCAGTGGGGAGGCGAGGGAGAGCAGGCTGCCAGGTGGGGAGTGGGGGTCTCGGCACACCACATGTCCCCCGGTGTCACCGCTGTCACCACAATGGCCTGCCCTGGGAGCCCCCCATCCTCCCACAGCCCCCCACCACTTTTACCCAAAGCATCACCACGCCGCTGCCCCAGGGACGAGCATCCCGGCTCTCCCCGCTGCACTCTGGCACAGCAGGACACTCAGCCGAGACCGGTAGAGTGCGGGGATCCCAAACCTTAGCGTAGATCCCGTGGATGGGGGTGACAGCAACACAGAGCCCAGTCCCCCTCCTACCTGGTGATGGAGACGGCCGCTTCCCTCCCGGGCATTACCGAGGACGGGGCTGCACCACAGTCAGCCCGAGGGACCGGGACAACGTGTCAGCGTGGCGGGATGGAGATGGGCTCCCGAGTACCCCTCGCCCGAGGGTGGGGGAGGACGGGGAGGGAAGAACGGCCCCGTCTAGCTCCCGGCAGAGCTTGCCTCTGCTCCCGGGCTCAGGCTTTGTCTAACTCCTTCCCACGCACTCCCGCTCGCGCTGCTGGGGGGAAGGCGGCCTGCTCGCCTCACCTGCATCCCTGCATCCCCCCCAAAAACCTCCAGCATACCCCTCAAACTTCCCACTGCCTCTCATCATCCTATGGGACCAGGGTCCCCTCCCTGACCCAGAGATGTCAGCATAGAGACAGGAGCTATAGATCTATACGGTCCAAGGGGGTGAGCGCTAAGGTTAGACAGGATTCCTCATCTTGGAGATAAGATTAGCACCGGTCCCTCAGCCCTATAGATCTATAGGGTAAGGCTGGTTCCATGGGAGCTGGCACACCTGGTTGCTTGGAGACAAGGGAGGTTGGAAATGCTTCTTTCAGTAAACAGCCAGCCTGGAACAAAACCCTGAAGGCTAAAAATAGGGAGGCAGGATATGAAAATTAAATAAAAATCCTTGCCCCCCTCTCTCTCTGGGACAGAGCGAGGTACTTCAGTGTCACCAACGGGCACTCCAATAGATGGTTGGAGTGGCTGGAGTGGGGGAGGTATCCTTTCACCCATCAGTGTGTCCCCTCCTCAAGGTGTTTGTCCCCATATTTGGTCCCGCGTGCAGGTCCCAGTCCTGCAGCATCGGCTGGACCCAGTTGCATGCCTGCAGCGGTGGGGGAACTAACTCACATCCTACGGTGCCCCGTATGGGATCAGACCCAGTCCCCGGCACATTCCCTTTCTGGTCCAAGGGACACCGTGGACTGGGGCAAGTCCTGGCAGAGGAGGGGACAAACGCCTCCTAGCCTCTCTCTGGGACTTTATTGCAGGCAGGAGGCTGCGGGGTCATACCCTGCTGCCATTCGTTTCCATCTGCCTCTCTAAGCTCCGCCAGCAGCATCTCTCCCCATCCCCATCCCCATCCCCATCGGCATGTTGCCACCAGCGTGTCCCCGTCCCACCAAAGCTGGCTGGGGGTTGGGGGGGGGAGCGGGGGGGGGGGGGGGGGAAGGGGGTTGTCATGAGGAGCATCCTCCCCTCCCCGCAGGCAGCCTTCATCCCAGGCTGGCTGCCTTCTCCTCCTCCTCTCCCCGCCCGGGCACCTCAGGGCTGGCAGGAGAACAATAGCGAGGAGGATGAGTAAGATGGTCCCCATTGCCTTGGCAACGCACTCCCGCGCTGCCGGCTCGGGAGGAGCCAGGCAGCTGCGTGAAAAGCGCCTTCTCCCTCGGCGGAGGGGGTGCTGGCGCAGGTAGCACGGCACCCCCTCCCCGGGCGCCGTGGCCCACCTCCCACGCCGCACGGGCAGCGCCACGTGAACGCACACCGGGCTCCCCCGCAGCCGCCGGAGCCCGCACACGCCGGAGCGCGCAGCACACGCGCCCCGCGCACCCGGCTCAGCCCAGCTCGGCTCCACGGCCTCAGACTCTCCGGTGCCCGGTTGTGCCAAGGAGAGGGTGAGGCACAGCTGGCAGGGTCTGGTTGGGAATGTGAGCCCTGCGGAGCTGCCCGGCAGGAAGGAGAGGGATTTCCCACGACCTCTCACAGCCGCGTCACCTTCACGCACGGCTGGGCAGAGATGTCAGGTGAGGAGGTGGTGGGGTGTTGGCAGATGGCAGTGGCAGGGAATGCCCAGGGGCACCAGGATCCCATCTCCAGCCACAGCCGTGAGTCCCCCAAGTCATGTCCCCAGCAGAAGGACCCTCGGGGTGCCCAGAGCTGTGAGTGCCTTGAGGTGACAAGGATGTTACCCAGAGATCCAAAAGCACCAAGCACCCTAAAAACAGCAGTGTTTTCCCAGCTGCCTTGGTGTGGATATGCTAGGGGGTGGTATCTGATCCCTGCCAGCAGCTCGTGTCCCAGGTGCCCCAAACCACAGCCCTGTGGGATGGGAGAACACTGCATCCAGGACACTGCAGCCTGGTGGCTGAGAACATCATTCAGGATATTCCTGGATACAGATAGGGATATGGCCCCTGGGCTAGCTGGAGACAGAGGCAGGGATAGGGGCACAGAGAGGCCCAGCTCTGCCAGCTGCTCTGTGCCACTGAGGGGGACCCGAGCACAGCATCAATCAGCCAGAGCTGGGTGGTGACACTAGGAACGACCCAGTCACACATTTGATCTCTCAGCACAGGATGAGGAAGAGCTCTGGAAAAGAACCAACACAGAGAATCATATAATCAATTAATGGTTTGGGTTAGAAGGGATCTTAAAAATCATGTGGTTTCAACCTCCTGCCATGGACAGGGATACCTTCCACTAGACCAGGTTGCTCAGAGTCCCATCCAACCTGATCTTGAATACTTTGAGGGATGGGGCAGCCACAGTTTCTCTGGGCAACCTGTGCCAGGGCCTCACCATCCTCACAGGGAAGGATTTCTTTCGAATATTTAATCTAAATCTATCCTCCTTCAGCTTAAAGATATTCCTCCTGGTCCTATCACTCCACTCCCTTGTGAAAAGTCCTTCTCCAGCTCTCCTTAAGTACTGACAAGGGCTCTAAGATGGCCTCAGAGCCTTCCCTTTTCCAGGCTGAACAGCCCCAGCTCTCCCATCCTGTCTCCATAGCTGAGGTGCTCCTACCCTCTGATCATCAGTACAATCATCTATCACAACCAGATGCCACTGCTCCAGAAGAGTGAAAGCCTTTCCTACAGTGCCTCTGTGCCTGTGTGATAGAGAGGCAGGGACCCTTCACTTCTTCTCTTTCCTTTCCCAGGGGTTCATTTCAGCAACTCAGTCCATGCTGATGAAGTGAAAGCTCCGGCTGCATTGCACGCAAATGCACTGTAGTGGGTAAGTACAAAGGGAACATAAAGCACATGGTGACTTGGGCATGGGAAGGGGCCACGAGCCAGAAAAGCTCATTAGGCACTGTGAAAATCAGCAGGTGTTTGGAAGTGCAGGATGCTCCTCTGGGCACAGATGTGTGAGGGCATGTCTTGTTGCAGAATACACCACTGGCAGCCCGGAATGTTGGTGGTAATCGGGAAGTGTCAAGCATTGTGCTCCTCAGATTCAGTCACTGTGCCTGGGTTGTCATGGATTCAGCTCTGGCTGGTGGCATTTGTGGCAGGCTCAAGGTCCATATCCCGTCCTGCCTTCAGCTCTGCTCTGCAGAGGCTTCCTGGTATTACCAGGCAGCCATGTGTGGCATGGGGAAACAGTGGCCCCTTGCCTGGATTCACCAACACGGTCACGATTGCCACAGTCACTTCCTCTCCCTGGGGAGCAGGTGAGCTGGCAGAGAACATCTGTCTGCCTTACCCAGCCTTTTCCAGATGTTCCTTTTTGTGTTGCCATGGTGGGTGTGAGGATCAATCCAAGGAAATACTGGGTGAGTTCACTCCTCGTTTCCCTGCCGACAGCCCATAATTCACGCTCCATTTGCACAGCCCTCCCTCTCCTTGCGTATCACAGCGATGTGCTCTGACGAGTGGGGGGAGATGTTTGTAGTGAGTAACACTCACCCAGCGACTGTGAAAAGCAGCTTGGGGAGGGGAGAGGGGGGTGAACTCTGGTTTATGGGTCGGTGCATCTGACCGGAGACACGCTGAGGGAGCCTGGAGTGGGGATGCTCCCACCACTGCCTGCTGTGCTGGGGGAAGGGGCAAATCAGCAAAGGCTTAGAAAGGCAGTGAGCAAAGGAAGCAGGAGTTCACACATCTCTTTTTTCCATTCCAGGGTCCCCAGCTGCTGTGACTAAAATCCCTGGGGTTGTCAGGCAGGGCAGGGCATCTGCCGGATGCTGTACTGAGGCTCTGTGATTTTTTGTGGGGCCGGTAGTAAGAACTGTGTTTTGTTGTTCTTGCATGGGACACAAGCTGGAGAAAATAACAAGGCCTTTTACTGTAGAAAAGGCCAAGAAGGAGTTTGTAGGTGGTGGGTTTGGCCCAGTTCTGTAAGCAGTGTGTGCTGGCAGCAGCTGCCTGGCCAGGCAGATACAGAAGCTGCCACCATCACTGCCTGTCACTGCCCCAGCGCTCCACTGCTCCTTCACACTTTACTTTGCCTGCACTGAGAATTTGGAGTAGAGGGACCCTCAGGCTGGTCTTCCTACTCTGGGGCCTCACTAGGACATTATCCTGTACTCCCACTGGCCTGCTCAGAGGAGGAGTGAAAGTTTCTCTTGCCTCAGCACGTGAGAGAGTTCAGTGAGTGCTGGTCACAAGGCAAAGACCTCTACACTCCCTCTTGGTAAGGGCCAAGGCAATGACCCTGTGAAAGCCAAAGCCATTCATGCCTGAGGAAACCTGGTGTGGCCCTGGAATATGGGCAGCATCACACATTGGTCAGGGGACTCCTTGGTGTGTCCGAGACCATGACCAGCCCGTGGAAATCACCCAGTTCCAGATATGCTTTGGTTGGAGCTCAGCAAATGAATTACAAGACAAGATGTGACTGATTTTTCTACCTCCAAAGGGCCTGGGATTGATGTGCTGGCCCCTGATGTCAGTACTTGGGGACTGGGAGATGTTTTGATAGCAAACATCTACACTCAGTGGGGCACTGGGTAAACTCTGATAGCACCAGTTCGGAGCCTGAGAGCTCGATGGGACCCTGAGAGTACCAGCACTGCATTTTCTCCTCTCCTCCCAGGAAGAACCTTCCTCTCTTCCCTGCAGACCAGGTCCAGCTCACAACTGCGGTGAGGTGCTTCCCCCTGCTGTAACTCCAGGAGCTCCTGCTCTTGGCCAGGCACTGCTGCCCTGATTCAGTGCTCACATCTGCGCGTTCCTGAGGCCATTGACAGGGAGGAATAAACCGGAACACACTCAGCTGAAGTCCTGCTGGCACTCTGTGTATCCCTTCAAGCCTTCTCTCCTCACAGAAATTCCCTCCCTCATGGAAAAGGCTTTGAACCAAGGCTGCACCCTGAGTTGCTGCCTGCAGTACCCTCAGGAATGGCCCTGTTTATGCTGATCCTTTTTCTTTCCACACATCCTTCTGCTTCGCTGATACAGCAGAGAATGAGACAGCTGAAGACCTCGACTACTGTGTGGATAGTTCTGCTGTGTTTTGGGACTGTTTTTGCAGTGTCAGTTTTGCTTTTAGGAGCTGTATCAAGCTGGTAAGGGCTTCAGGGTAAACAGTGGAAAATCCTCTGTCCCAGTAAGGAAAGTTGATCTCCCCCATGGCCCTGCTCTGTGCTGATGCTGTGGCAGCCAATTTCACGGGAGTGTGAGGTGCAGGATTGCTCAGATTGTGCCTGGATGCTGCATGGTGCCCACCAAGGGGCTGTTTCTCACTGGATCTGTTTTCTATCAGTATTGGCTCTAAGGAGCTGAACAGCCTGCTGTGCTTGGAACATCACGTCCAGGAGCTCTGGAGGTGATAAAGACAGGATGAGCTGGAAGATGAGCAGACTCTGCTATTCACTAACCTCTCACCAGTCAAGGAGATCTCTGTCCTGCCAGGTCCCAGTCTCTATCCAGCCAAAACATTCACCAAGAACAGCTATGCTGAGGTTTCTGTTTGTGCTTTTCAGCAAAAGCTCCTGAGAGGGAGCTATTATCAGCACAGAGGGTCAGGTTAAATGTTTGTCCTCACAGCTTCCCTCTCCCCACACCATCTCTGCTCCATGTCACTGCAGGGCTCTGGCAAAGAGGGCTGAACACCTGCACGAGTCTGGTGCCTGCTGTACCTGTGTAGGGGACACAGACAGAGCCATGTACAATTCCAGAAGGATCAGCACCAAGGCACTAAAATACTATGAGCAGGTGAATTGAGCCCAGTCATCCCATTGTTCTTTAAGGGGTGGTGGTCAGTGCCTGTCTCTGAAATGCCCACAGAGAAGGTGGCTGCTCCTCGTGTCCTACAGACCCAGCTCTGAGGGCTGTGCTTAACAGCAGGCCTTTCCTGCACATGGACCACAGCACCATAGCTGGCTTCCCAAAAACAGATCCCAGTGATAGTAGCATGCTGGAGATGTCTCACAACACCCTCACCACTGCCACTGTTGAGAATCAGCTCAGGAGGGAGAACACACCCCAGAGCAAGCAGATGTACAGACCACTCATGCCACACGCTCCTGACAGACCCTGCACTGGTCTGTAAGTGGCAACAGCACAGCTGAACTTTGGCTTTTGGAATTCAGCAGCCCAGGAAGGGGCCACATCACCACACTGATATCTTGCCTGCTGTGCCAGAAGGGTGGTGCATGAGGTGGAGGTAGCAGATTACATAATTTGGGGGAAGGAAAGCCCAAGCCCTTCCGTTTGCTGGCAGGGAGCAAGGATTGTTGGAACGACCTTGGCTGGCTCTTCTGCATCTTCAGTCTTCATTGCTGTATCAGATCTTCCCCCAGGGCAGAGGAGATGATGCTCTCGAAGGTACTGGGGTATCACCGTGCTGGCACTGAAAATCATGGGCAGCAGAAAAAGTGAGCAAAGCAGGGAACTGTTACAAATCCCAGCTTCCTCCCACCACTGTTAGCATTGTCCTACACCATGGAACAGTCAGCCGAGGTACCTGAGGGCTCTTTGCCTTGTTACAGAGATCCTTGGCTGTATTTGAGGCGTTCCCTCATGATAGCTCCTGGCAGGTCAGCCAAAGGCCTGGGTTCATCTTCCCACAGTGACCCCATCCATCTCGGATAAAGCCTCATGCTCAGCAGTGCTCCTTGCTGCTGCTGGGTCCCTGTCCCTCTCTCTGTTCCCACAAAGCAGTGTACCCCATTTCCAGGGTGGTGCCAGGCTTGTGCCTGGTGCTCACACGTGTGGCACTGCCTACATGGAGACCTCTGCCCCTCTCTTACCTCCAGATCCTCCAGCCTCACAGCTCTCCTCTCTCTAAAAAACTACAACCATGACTGCAAGTACAGCCTAGGTGTGGACAGGGAACCTGGAGCAGGTATTCACTGTGTACAACGAGGTCAGATGCACCTACAGACGTGGGGGAGCTGCCCCGGTGAGGGTCACAGTCCTGCTGTGCAGGGAGTGCTGCACAGAGGGGAGACACAGCTTCCTACAAAGTGTTGGTTTGACCAAGTTCTCTCCCTGCTCTCTGGCTGCCAGCTCTCCCAGACACGGCCTGGTTTCCCCCACACTGCCTCTGCCCCAGCCCCTTTACAACCTCCCTGGCATGGGGCAAGCCATGCTGCTGCTGGTTTGGGTCTGCTTGCCCATGGATTGGCAGAATTGGGTGAGGAAAGGAAAAAATGTTCTAGGAGAACAGCCAGCCAGCCCCCAAAGAGCTGTCTCAGTCCTTCCAATAACACACAGTGGGTGCTATGAGCACTGCTGCAACCAGAGGCAGGGTAGGATTTGCTGGCATCAGCAAACCTGTTGTGTGTCTGTGCTGACTGCTGCAGCTTCACTCCTCGCAGGCAAAGCTGGCGAGCCAGCACAGGTGGGGGATCTAATGTGATATTCATGGCAGGGACACTCAGCCCAGCTTGTGATGCAGTCAAGGGGATAAAGGCTAGCTGGGGACCCAGGCTGGATTGGTCCTGCCCTGGGAGAGCTGAAGACCCAAGGACAATGCTGTGGGGTGGACACAGGACCTGCTGCCATAGTAGCCATCCCACGGCATGTGTGACACCCACCTGCCCCTTCAGGTGGTCACACTCTATCTGAACAAGCTGTGGGCGACAGCCACATCCCCTGCCCCTTGAGGGGAGCAGGGGTATGTAAGAAGGGGAGAACCAGTGCTGGAGCCCACGGCTGTGTCTATCCTCATCCTGGCATGTTGTCCTCAGCCCCTCAGGGCCCCCTGCAGATGCAAAGCCCTGCAGACAGGCAGGTGGTATGGGGACACTGTCTGCACCCCAAGTCTCAGCCAGAGTCTGTCTGAAGGCCCAGGGCACAGTGACCTGCTGTGATGCAGCAGCCAGCAGCCAGAAAGACATCTTGTCCTCACGAGCATCCTGCCCACTCCCCCAGCACGAGCCCCATTCCTCTTTCCAAAACTACCCCTGCCACCAAAGCACGGGGCCAACCCCTCCCCAGGGACCCCCACAACCAGGACCAAGGGGCTACAGACAAGAGTTGGCTTTATTCACGGACACGGGGGCAGCTGTGTCACTGGCAGCTGCCCTCGTATTGCACATCCAGCGACGGGGGAATATCCATGCCACGTCACAACACAGCGTCGGCACTATGGGACCTCGAGGGGGGGCGCAGGCACCGTCACCACCCAGCAGGCTGGGGAGCGGGCTGGGGCGCCAAGGGTTCACAAAGGCAAAAGACCCGTCCACCCATAGATAGAGAGAGATATATATATATAAAAAAAAATAGTTCCACGATGACCAGAGCAGAACCACAGGGACACGCGTGCAAGCGAAATGTACAGCAGCCCGCGAGCAGGTAAACATGCTTTGTACACACACAGACACACCAGGACACAGCCGGGGTTTATGGTGCTGGGAGGGAGACAGAGCCATAAACCCGGGCTTCACACACACGCTCACGCACACACACACGCACACGCATCAGCCCCTGCGGGCAGCGCCCACGGCTCGGGCACGCGCCGGGGCTCGGGGGCTTGGACACAGCGGGTGTTTCTCACTGCTGGACATGTTACGGAGACACGGACACGGTCCCTTGGAACGGAACTGGAGGAAGAACTCGTGAGCGAACGGGGCAGGGGCACCCCTGCTCCTCCCCGGCACGCAGGCACCGGCCGGGGCCGGCTGGAGAGGAGCAGGGGGCTACCGGCGGTTCGTTGTGCTGCTGGTGGAAGAGGCAAGGATGGGGGTCCATTATGCCTCTGGCTCGTATTCCTGGTATTCCTCCTGTGGGATGGGGAAGGAAAGAGCCAGTGAGAGAGTTCAGGTGGGGCACACAGTCCCTCTCTTCTCCAGCCCAACACCAGCTTTGCTCCGGACAGTGCACTGACCACTGTCACGCTGTGTCCACTGTGCCACCCTGTCCCCTCACCTGTGGGGGTTCCTCGTAGTTCTCCCCCTCTGGCTCCAGCAGCGGTTCGACCAGTGGCTCCTCCACAGCCTCCTGGGCCACTTCTTCTGCCTGAGAGTGGACCAGGAAGTCAGTGCCACACACACACACATACACACACACAGCACCCACCCTCCCTGCCCCTGCCAGACCAGCAATGCACCTGGGATACAAGGGGCTCTATGGGGAGCCAGTGGGACCCTGGGCACACAGCAGCCCACCTGCTGGGAGGTGACATGCACAGGTCTGTGGGAGCAGGGACTGTGTTAGTATGTCCCTACACTGCTCCCAGCTCCAGCCTCGGGCACGCAATGAGTGCTGGCACCACGTGGGTCTCGACAGACTCCAGGCACTGGCAGGGCTGCGGGAGCATCCTGCATCCCTAGCAGGGGAGGGCGGTGCTGGGTAACCCCTCCCCGGGGCTGGCAGGCGGGAAAGGGGGGCAGCCAATCCCCCTGTGCAGCGGCGGTGGCGGCGGTGGCCTCATTTCTTCAGCTGATGCTATTTTGGGCTAAGCTGGAAGCCAAGGGCTCACGGGGCGGCGAGCTGGAACCCGCTGCCCCTCCCGCAGCTGTCAGGTCACCTCGCAGCTGCTGGAGCGAAGCGCCGCGGGCCCACGCCACCGGCCGCCATGCCAGGCCCCGAGCGCGCACACGTCCGCACACGGAACACGCGGCCACGCACGCTCGGGGCCACGATGCCCGCCTGCCATGGGCACGGCGAGACCACCTGAGCACCCCTGTGGTGCCTGCTTTGGGGCTGGGGAACAGCACCTCATCAAACCTGGGGATATGTCAGCGTCCCCACGGGCATGGGGAGACCACCTGGGCACTCTCGTGGTCCCTGCTTTGGGGCTGGGGAACAGCTCCTCGCCAAACCTAGGGGTGTGCCAGCCTCCCCATGGGCATGGTGATGCCTGTGGGTTCTCACCTTCAGGTCTGCAGGGAACTCCTCCTTCTTCACCAGCCCCGTGGCCGCCGCAATGTTGCCAGCGCCAGTGAACGCTGCTTCACCCAGCTGGGACGCCTGCTCCTTCGCTTTCTCAGCCACTGCAACAGCCAGGGGTGCCCATCAGTGCCCCCCCCCCATGCCAAAAGGGGTGCCCAGCTGTGGTTTCATGCCCTGCACCACCCAGGGGGGCAGCTGGCAGGGAGATGCTGGGCAGGATCAAGCTCTTCCCATTTCCTTGCTCTGGTGGGGAGGGGAGGGGGCCATGACACTGCTCTGCAGCTGGGCAAGGAGTGTGAGCAGCCGCTGCAAATCCTTGGTTGCCGGCCCTGTTATATAAGAGGCTTTAGCAGAGTGACATCAGCCCCTCAATTAGCCTCTGATCTCGTTAGTGTGGCTCCCAGGGCCGGAGGGGTACCACAGCAGGAAGACAGAGGGGTCCATACCTGAGGTTACGCCTTGCACCACACCTTGGGTTTTGCTCCCTGAGGGTAGAAAGAGACAGAGATCGGGTTAGAGGGACTGACAGCTGGGCTCCAACATGTGCCATGCCCAGGACCCTGGCAGGGCTCTGAGCCAGGACAGCATCCTGTCCACACCACATGCCAGGGCACCTAGGGGGCTGAGCTCTTGCCTGGCTCCCCTCAAGGCTCCTGTTGTCCCTGCAAGAGCCCGAACTGGGGCAGCACAGGGCTGCTGCCACGTGCCAGGCAGGGTAGAGACTCCAGGGCCCAGCACCATGTCAGGGCACAGCCAGGCTGGGAGAATGTGAGCCGTGCTGCTGAGAAAAACCTCCCATGGGATACAGACCTAGAACCAACATAGCATGGGAAGCCCCACAGCTCCAGTGCCTGGAGTTGGGTGATGCTGCTGGCTGTGCCAACCCTGCCAGGCTCCCTCAAGCAGAGCAACACCACCCTGGATACCCCATGGAATGGGAGTGGGATGTCTAGGATGGAAGGAAAGGTAGAGGCTGGGCAGCTCCTGTAGGATGAGGCCTCAGGACTTTCCTTGAGCTGCTGGACCCCTGTCCAGCACACATACCCTGGTGAGGATGGGGGCCTAGGGCAGGCACTCAACACTGCCCAGGGGAACAGTTCGGGGCTTCAGCTCTCCCACAGAGCTTGTGCCCTCTGGAGCAGAACAGAGCCTCAGCCCTGCGTCCTCCTCCCTCTTACTGCAAGCAGGGCTGGCCTGAGCTCCCTCCTTGGGCATTCCAGCACCACAGCCAGGTACACAGACTGCCCAGGAACTGCTCCTCCTGCCAGGTATGTCTTCTAGGACTTGGCCCCGAATAGATCCCGCCCCTAAGGGGCAGCATGGAGGGAGCTCTCAGCCACCAGCCGGGTGCAGGGGAGATGCTGGTGTGGGATGAGCTCCAGGGAATTGTCTTTCCAAGTGGGACAAATCCGGTCCCCACCCCCCTGCCCCAAGGCAGGCACATCCCAACACAGGGGTCACCACCTCCATCACGGTCCCTCTGCTTTCCTGCCCTAAAACATCCCGGGCAAGAGCTGAGAGACCCTCGGGCTCAGACTGGGAGCTGCAAGGGGGGTTCCATCCCCTCAGCCTGGAGACCAGTCCCCGACTCTGCTCCTGCCTGCGGAGCCCACTCTGCTGCCCTGCGGATTCCCGGTGGGCAAGGAGGCACTGCGGGCACCGACCCTCTGCCCCGGAGCGCTCCGCCGCAGGGTGGTCGTGGTGGGGAAGGAGCAAGAGAGAGGGGGAGCGGGACCGGGGACAGGTGCGGACGCAAGGGGGACGGCAGGGGGATGGGAAGGAGGACGCAAGGGCAAACGCAGGAGCAGGCAAGGGCAGCAGAGAGGGCCGGCAGGGGCAGGCAGGGACGGGCAGAGATTAGCCGGGGGTGGGGAGGCAGGGAGCTGGCAGGGGGCAGGCAGGGGGCAGGCAGGACAAGCCGGTCCTTACCGACATAGAGGACCCCTTCCTTGGTCTTCTCTGCGGCCTCGGCCACCCCCTGCTTGGTCTTCTCAGCTGCGGCGACCACCCCTTCCTTGGCCTTGGACAAGCCCTTCATAAACACCTCCATGGCGGCTCTGCGGGGAGAGGCCGCACGGCTTCACCCCGCCCCGGCCCCGCGCCCGCCCGTCCGCCCCGCGCATCCCGGTCCCGCGCATCCCATCCCCGCGCATCTCGGTCCCGCGCATCCCATCCCTACGCATCCCATTCCCGCGCATCCCGGTCCCGCGCCCCCGGCCCCGCCGCCCGCCCGACCTGGCTCGCTGTCGGCGGGGACGGGCGGGCCGGGCCGGGCCGGGCCGGGCTGCGGCGGGGCGGGCTCAGTGCGGCTGTGCCGGAGCCGCGCTGCGCCGCGCTGCGCCGTGATGCGCGGGGGGGACCGCGCCGCGCCGGGCTGCGCCGGGCTGAGCCGGGCTGAGCCGTGCTCGGCCGTGCCGAGCCGTGCCCCGCCGCCCCCGCCCGCCCCGCACCGCCCCGCCCCGCACGGCAGCGGCGCCCCCGGCCCTTCGCCACCCGCAGGCTCCTTCCCCGCACTGCGCGGCACCCCTGGGACAGTCGTTCTTCCCATCCCCATCACTCATCGTGATCCCACCCCGCGCTGTCCCCATGCTATTCTGTCCTCACCCCCATCGCATCCTATCCTACCATCTCTCGGTCACGTCTCCTCCCTTTCCTTGTCCCATTTCGTCCCGATCCCATTGCTTTCCATCTACAGGCTGCCCTTACCCCATTCCATCCCTATTGCCATCCAACTCTCTCCACCCTGTCCCTATGCCATTCCCATCCCCTTCTCGTCATGTCGTCTTCCCACCTCATCCCGTCCTATTCCCATCCCACCACATCCAATTCTGAACCCATTCCCTCCCCATCACATCCTGTCCTGACCCCATCCTCCCCATCCCATCCTATCCCTACCTTCTAATCTGATTCTATCCCACCCTCTCTGTGTACCATACTGCCCTGCCCATACTACACCATGGTCCTCACACACGGTGCCCAACTTACACAATTCTACTCCCTCATTCTGATTCCATACCACTCTGAGCCCCTGTCCTCATCCCCCGGCTCCTTGCCCTAGAGAGGCATCTCCCATCTCTGTGGTCCCCAGGATACCACCCTCCCACCCCACCAGCTGCAGCTGGGATAGGTTCTCATCCCACCTGCCTGTGGGTACTTAAGAGCCAGAGGCAGCCCAGGAGAGCCTGTGCTGATCAAGATGGCTACAGGGGAGCAGGTGGGTGCTTGCCCTGAGGGCTGGGGAGGGGTGTAGAACACAGACAGCCCTGCCAGCCCTCGGAGCACCCAGTGTGGGAGGTAGCTGGGGGGCTGCAGGCTCCCTGCAGGGGTGGTCATGGAGTTCTTTGGGGCTGTCCCTCCTTCCTCTGCAGAGGCAAGGGGAGCGACGCCGGCAGAGGGCTCGGCAGCAAGAGCTGCTCCAGGCAGAGATCCTGGGCAAGCACCCCCTGCAGAACAGGTATGGGAGGCCTGGCCGTGGACAGCCTCTCCCAGCACTGGGAGGAGTGTGCTGGGACTGGAAGAGGACTCTGGCCCCATTTCCCCTTCCTCCCCAGATGGGCACTGTGGTTTTTCAAGAATGACAAGAGCAAGATGTGGCAGGCAAACCTGCGCCTCGTCACCAAATTCAGCACTGTGGAGGACTTCTGGGCGTGAGTGTCCATTGGGTGGGGACACCCACTGTGCCCCTTCTGGAGACGTTCTGGTGGGGGCGTCTGAGCCTGAGGCACCTATTCTCACCTGCTTCTGTGTCTCCATCTAACACAGGCTGTACAGTCACATCCAGCTCGCCAGTAAGCTCGCAGCTGGCTGTGACTACTCCCTCTTCAAGGTACGATACCCCATCCTCAGAATCCCCCCAGCACCCAGCATTATGGGGGCACACTGGGTGCTGATATGTCAGGATGCCCTGGTCGTAAGGTGGGAGGGGAAGTCTAGCTGCATGTTCACAGCTCCCCAGGCTATTTGGTGCCCCTGACTGTTCCCTTGCCCACCCCTAGGATGGCATTGAGCCCATGTGGGAGGACAGCCAGAACAAGCGTGGTGGGCGCTGGCTCATTACCCTGGCCAAGCAGCAGCGGCACACCGAGCTGGACCGGTTCTGGCTGGACACAGTGAGTGCGGCCCCACTCGAGGGGTCCTGGCTGTGGTGTTCCTGCTGCCCCAGGGCTGATCCTCAGTGGTGACTGTCTCAGGCTTCCCTTCTCCTCCCAACAGCTGCTGTGCCTCATTGGGGAGATGTTTGATGAGTACAGCGACGAGGTGTGTGGGGCTGTCATCAACATCCGCACCAAGGGGGACAAGATTGCCATCTGGACCCGGGAAGCGGAGAACCGGGAAGGGGTCACCCACATTGGGTAATGCAGTTTCACGAGAGACTGCACAGGGAATAAGAGCTCCCCCTGCTTGGGGGAATATGTCCAGTGAGAGAATGGTGCTGCCCTGTTCATGCATCCCCTTCTCTCCTCTAGGCGTGTCTACAAGGAGCACCTGGGCCTGTCACAAAAGGTGGCCATTGGCTACCAGGCTCATGCGGACACGGCCACCAAGAGCGCCTCCCTTGCCAAGACCAAGTTTGTGGTGTGACTGCAGGGAGAGTGGGGAGCTGCCTATGAAGTCCCTATGTACTGTCTCACAATGAATTTCTGCATCTGAGCACGATCTGTGTCTCCAGGGCTCTTGGTAACTTGGGGTGGCTCCTGATTGTTGGGGAGGTTTCCTGGGAGGGAGGTGATGATGTGCCATTTACTCATCCCTTCATTCTGGGTGAGTGGGGCCAGGAGCACAGAGCTGGCATCATTGTGGGCTTGGGACACTGCACATGTCCCCTCACTTCCCCTAGAGCCTGGGACCAGTGCCCCTCTCCTTGAGGATATGGGGGTGTTTCCTGTGTTTTGGGGGGCCCTGGAGAGCTCCCAGAAGGATGTTATTCTGTCCTTGCCCGGCCAAGGCATGGGTACAGCTCACTGCCCTGCAAACCTGGGCTTGGGAGGGACTACTGAGGCCCAGGTTATCTGGGCCAGCTCAGCCTGGGGAGCTGGTCCACTTTTCTCCTCATGTCCCTGCACATGTGGAACATGGGTCTGCCTTATCAGGAAGATCAGTTTCCCAGCTGAGGGCTGGCAGTGTTCCTGCAGGGTGGGTGTTGGGCTGCAGCACAGCATGGTCCCCATGCTGCATCCCCTCCTGCAGACACTTGCAACATAGGTGCTATAAAGCTCATTTTCTTCCCAAGGTTTTGTTGGTGCTAGACCTGCATATTCACAGCCTCAGTCTTTTGAGCCCTGGCACTTTGCTGGCTCCTCCTTTCCATGGCTCATGCCCTCTGCTGTCCCTTCTGGTGGTCCTGGCCCCCCATACTCTCTTCCAGACTCATCCCACACTCTGTCCTTTAATCTTTTATTTGCGTGTTTGATTGTTGTATATGTGCTTCCCTGCCTAGTCACATTCTAGAGGTGGAGCTGTCTGCACACCTCTTGACAGTGGCAGCTGTGGTTCTGCCCTCACTGCAGCTCTCATCCAGGAGTATCTCCCATTCCCTCCAGCAGCACCCAGGCTCTGTCTCAGTCCAGGCCTGCACCTTGTCCAGGGCCACATGTCCAGCCCATCTGTGCCACCTCACCAGTCCAGAGCCAGGGTTGCTTGTCCCCTGCTGTGATGGCTCAGTGCTGCCCTGCCTGCAGACAGGCTCTGCAGAGACCTGGTCCTGCACGAGGATGAAGTATTGACCACTCGCTGCTCTTAGAGCTGGTTGTGACCTGTCTGGCCACAGCTTGACAGGCGGCTGCTGTGGCTGTGTCACCCAAGGTCTCGACTGCCTGCAGTGCAGGCTGTAAGGATGAGCTTGCTGAGCCCTGCACCACCCTGGGACGCTGCCATGGCTGCAAAGAGCCGTGTCCCTCGGACTCAGCTGCCTTTCTCCAGGGATATCAGCCTTGCAGCTCCCCGAGGGCAGTGCAGGGCCCTCCACCACCCAATATTGCTCCTGTTCCAGGCAGAAGTTGATACTAGAGACTGCAGACAGGAGCTAATCCCTGACAGGCTCTGTCAGGCCATGTCCCTGTGTCCTTGTGTCTGTGATGGCTTTAAGTCATTTCTCTGTGCAGGTGCAAGGGCAACAGCACCGCACTGCCCTCCCCGGTGGGGCAACGGGGCTGGAGAGCCTGTAGGTGGCAGGACCGGGAGAAGGCAGGCAGTATGGGGGGTAGCACTCCAAAATGAGGGTGCTCCACGTGGCAGGACTGGGATGAGGGCATACAATATGGGGGAGTAGCACTCCGAAATGGGGATGCTGCAAGCATGTGGCAGGACCGGGATGAGGGGATGAAGTATGGGGGGGTAACACACAAAAATGGGGGTGCTGCAGGTGGCAGGACCGGGATGAGGGCAGGCAGTATGAGGGGGTAGCACCCTGAAACGGAGGTGCTGCAGGTGGCGCGACTGGGATGCGGGGATGCAGAATGGGGTGTAGCACCCCAAACTGGGGGTGCTGCAAGCCGGGGATCGGGGGTGGCTCTTCCTGCCTTGCCCACTGGTCCCTCACGGGCATCGCTTGCCGGCAGCTCGGGTGCTGCCTGCTTTGCCTGTACCGCCGGTCCCTCGCCACGCGATGGTGCCGCTCGCCCGGTCTTGGCCAACTCCGGCGCGGCAGGGATGGCAGCTTGCCCTGCCTGCGGTGGGGTCCCTGTCTGCCCTACCCTGCCTACATTTGAGTCCCTGCCTGAAGCGGGGTCACAGCGCTACCCCAGCCACCCCCCACTCCGCGCCCCCAGAATGAGAGACAGGCAGAGCCACGCGTAAGGCTGGCAAAGCTGAAGCGGGAGGAGAGGTTGCTGAGAACCCCTAAAATGCACCATTAATGCCCCTCCCCAGCATTGACAGCGTCAAGTGTGTGAGAGGCAGGGGTTGTCTATCCCTCTGACCCTTCTGCCTACTGCTGTCTTACATGGCCCTGTCATTGCCCCTCGCCTGGCTCTAGGGCTGAGCCCCCTGCAGCCTGGCTGTCCTTGTCCCCTTACCCCAGCAAGGGCGTTGTGCTCATGGGGTGCCCTTGCCCCATCACATCACAAGGCCAAGGTTAACTGGGGCAGGAGGGGGTGCAGAGGCTGCTGCACTGCCGTGGTTCATCACCATTCTTATGTTGCCACAGTGGGATTTCATTTGATTGGAAAAATAATAGGAGCCATTTATCTCTATGGCTTTATGGGTTCCCATCAGCCCTGAAGCCCAGCCAGGCTGGGGGGCTGGCAGTGCCCACCCAGAGCCTGCCCTTTGGGGACATAATGACCTTCATCTTCAATCTTTGCATCCCACAGCCCCTGTCTGAGGGCCAGAGCATGCTGGGGGGCGCAAAGTCACCCCCTGGGTGGGCACAGCAGTTGCCAGGAGCCACACAGCAAGTACAGCAGTGCCAGGGCTGCCCCCGGCCTGTCTCATGCTGGGCAGCTGTCCCAGCTGGCAGCCGAGCTGGCAGCCCTGTCAATAATAATAATTAAAAATTAATACTAATCAAAAGGGAGAGGCAGATGGCAGCAGACATGCGGCAGGGCTGGAGGTGGGGGTGGAAGGCACGACAGACAGAGGGGTCTGCAAGGACAGTGGTAGGGGGGCCAGGAGTGTTGTGGGGTCTAGCGGGGATGGGAGGTGCAGGTCAAGGGACCCACATGGCACAAGAGGGGTGGAGGATATGGGGCTGGGGTTGCTGTGGGGCACAGCAGGAATGGGGGTGGACTGTGCTGCTGCAGGGATGGGGTCCTGTGTCCCCCTTTCCATGCAGGGGCTGTGGGTCAGTGGCGCTGGGTGCCCATGCTGGGTCACCTTGCCAGCAGCTGGCGTACAGCCATGGCCAGGCACTGCCAGTCCAGCTTCTCCCTGAGCCACCAGCTCTGGCAGCAAGGACAGATCCTGCCTCCGGCCCCTGGCACACGTTTGGTGCAGGCACCCATTCTTGCAACCAGTGAGCGCTGCAGGGTTAAAATCCCCCAAATAACTGGGGAAGGAGCTGCTGGCTCCGTGCAGGGTGCGTGGGCCGGGGAAGAACAGGCAGCGCTGGCTCACCGTGGGAGTGGGCAGGCAGTGCCGGTGCTGAGGCTGTGCCACGCTGTTCCCGCAGTGCCTGAGCCCACCTGCCTGCCCCTGTCACCCATCCGGGAGCCATGGGGGGACTCTGCACCTTGCAGGAGAGCTGTGGGTACACAGAGGACCTCTGTGCCTGGCTACTGCCAGCATCCCTATGCATTCCTGGACTGGAGCTCCCCGTGCCCTCCCTGCCAGGCCCTGTAAATGGCACAAACTGCACGGACCCTCCTTTCAGAATCACCGTGGTGTGAAAGGAGGGGTACCCAGGGTGAGGGGTACCTACAGCGCACCGTTCCCATGACAACCTCCCGGAAGAGACAGCAGTTGGTGCGGGAGATGCGGGAGCCGAGGGGCCTGTGGACCCGCCGGGCATGGGCTCCCACGCCTGGCAGGACGCAGTGGGGCACAGCAGAGGGGCTGCACCTCTGGTTCTTGTTCCCACGTTCGGGCTCTGCCTGCTCCATCCTGTTTCCTGCAGCTTGGGACAGGCAGGCACTGCACGGCTTGTTCTGGGCTGCTGCTCTCCAGCTCCAGCTGGTTTGCACGGTGGGGAAGTGGTTAAGTGCTTGCAGGGTCGTCCCCAGCGCCAGCAGCAGAAGAGGCAAAGACGGGGACAGTATCTCCTGCCCTGCGCCTCAGGGAGCCTGTACCTGAGAAGGGTCCTTTGCTGTCACTTCTCATCTGGGTGGATACCAGGCTCTGCAACACGGCTGAGCACTCTCCTTCCCCGCAGGGACGGGCTGGCACTTCTCGCTTGGCAGAGGCAGGCGGGGGGAGGTGGCGGGTGGGATGGGGACAGGGATGGGGACAGGGACAGGAGCTGTGTGGCCACAAACCTGCAGGCATGTCTGCAGCACGGGGCTGTGCAGGCATTGCCACCGCGCCTTTGGGGTGTGTCCTGCTGGTCCTGTATCATGGCCTGGGTGCCCGCCAGATGGCTGGCATGTGCCCATAGAGCCTTTCCCTCCCCCGGTCACCGTGCCCATGCTGTCCTCGAGACTCTGGTACTGCCCCTGCCCGCAGCCCCCTCCCTCAGCTCCCACAGTGGATGCCACCAGCTCCGAGGGACCACCCTGCACCTCACTCAACACAGATGCATCCAAACATTAGCACCCTCACGTCCTCCCAGCGTGACCCAGGGACCACCAGCCACTCTCTCTTTTCACAGGGGAGCGGGTGTCAGCCCTGAGGCTTCCAGGACACAGAGCACATGGCAGCGCCGTCGGTGCCTGTCCTTTCCCTCCTGGCCCTATGCACCCTGGTGTGCAAGGGGCTGGTGATGCTGCCCCCACAGCCACCCCTTTTCACAGCACCGGGGGCTGCCAGGCTCCTTGCGTGCCCCAGCTCCACAGCTCTGGCTGGGAGGGCTGGAGTTTCCCGGGCGGTCGATGTGCCCATCGATCCCGCACAGCTCCGCCGGCTGCTCTCCCACCGCCCCGCTAATTAATTGTCTGCTGCTGCTGTGGGAGTGCTGGGCACGGGGGTGCTTGGGCTGCCTGCACTCTGCCCTGCCTGCACCCTGCCTGCTTGCCAGCACAGGGATTTGTCCCCACACATGTCAAGGAGCCAGCACCCTCTTCAGACCTCCCCCAACCCACCTGTACCACAAAGTGGGGGGTCTGTGTCAGGCTGTGGATGGGACTGACAGACCCAGGGTAGGGTGAGGGGTACAAAGGATGGTTGGGGGAAGCAAAGGGCCACTTGCAGCTCACTAGCTGCCCATGCCCAGAGCAACCTTACTCTGCTCACACTTGTGCCCACCCCAGCCTGCCCCCAGCCTGGTGTGGGGACAGGGACGCTGCCTTTGTGCCAGTCTGTAATGAGATTTCTGCTTGGTTGCCTGGATAGAAAATCCCAGCTAGAGGATGCAAAAAGCCTCTCCAAGCATACAGCCCTGCCCAGAGCATACAGAGGTTCCCCTGCCCCAGCACCCACAGTGCTCCCAGGGGACATCAGCACCACCTCCATTCAGGAGCACCCACTGCACTGCTTGGCATGAGGCACCCATGGGATGTGCAGTCCAGAGGCTTCTTACCTCTTTATCCCACTGCTCCCTGTCCCAGCCCACACTTGGCACTGGTGCAGCCTCCCCATGCCCAGGCTGGGGGTGCCAGGTACACCCTTGGGGACCCCAATCTGCATGCCAGCACCATGCCCACTCTCCTGTCATCCTGGCTGCCACCATCTGCACCCGATGATGCCAGATGCCAATGCTCTGTGGTGAGATCCTGGCACCTTGGTACTGTGTCTGCAGAACTTGTGTGTGCAGGGTGGCATGACACTGTGCTTCTGTCTACTTCATTTTCCTCCACAGCAGCAGCAAATCCACCTCGTCAAAAAGTGAGAAGTGTCTTTGTGGGTGCTGGGGGCTACCCAGGAGCAGGCTGTGCCCATTGGGCTTTGCTGCACATCCTAAAGGAGCCCTTCCCACCCCCAGCACCGTGCGCAGTTAATCTACTCTTGCAAATGGCTAATTTTGAAAATCCTCTTATCAGAATTAGGTCCTCAACATCCATATTTATTTACTTTTCATTTTCATAATCTTTCTGCTCCTTGTGTGGGCTGGGGTTGTTCTCACTGGCTCCCATTACTGAGCATTCCTGTGCAGGATGACACCTGGGATGTCCCAGACTGTGCCACGTTATCCCAAGCCAAGCTGTCCCATGCCGTGCTGTGCAGTGCCATGCTCTGTCACCTGTATAACTCTGTTATACAGCACACGTGTTCCTCACACCTTTGGCTCTGACAATGACACCATCAGCACCAATGTCCCCTCCCCACTGGAGCATCCTCTTGTCCCCTGCCCCACAGAGCCCAGTCCCTGCCTGGCGCCAGGGCAGCCCCATCCTGCCCGTGGGTCCCTGCATTATGCATTGTTTATCCGTCAGCACCTTCCCTGTTTGTAACTCAATTAAGCAGGCGCGGTTTTGCTAATACAACGGTGTTTAATATTCGGCTTCCTTAAATACCACAAATGGATAGGGAGGCAGCGCACGGCGATCCATTATACATGAGCTCAAATATCTACTTAAATATTTGATGGGAGTTTAGAAAATCTCAGGGCTGGCCTTGCCCGTAGCTGCCAGGGCTGGGCAGGAGGTCGGGCATGGCACAGGCAGGGGCTTGCCAGGCTCTGTGTTGGTGGGAGCTGCCTCACTTCAGCTGGCCCAGACAAAAGTGGCACCTGGGGCATGTGGTGAGAGGTGAGCAGTGCCAGGGAGGTGACATCCCCAGGGAGCTGGCAGCTGCAGCCCACAAAACCTGGGTGTACCGCTGCTCACCAGGTGATGCCCTCCCTCCACCTCCACCTTAATCCAGTCTTTTTCAGAAGAAAGCACTGACACAATGGCTGTAGCACGTGGCTGAGCCATGACCGCGGAACACTGGAGAGGAGAATTAATTTTTAATTCCACCTTAATTACTCTGAGTAATAATCCATTTACAGCACCCAGTGGGACCGGAGTTTCTGGCATCTCCCTGGGGTTCACAGGACACCCAGATGCTGAGCATGTGGGTTGGAGGCACTGGGCCAGCCAGGCACTGCAATTTACTCCTCAAAGACTCTGATTCCCGTGGCTCCCCATGTGCTGCAGCCCCTCACAGCCCCCTGGCAGGTGGTCAGGGGTCCCAGATGCCTCCATGGGCATGAGCCAGGCAGACATTGACCCTTGGCAGCAGGACTCAGGGCTCTGGCAGCTGTAGAGCAGGATCTGGCTCATCCATCCCCTCAGTTTCTCCTCAGCAAGAGGGAAAGCAAGCAGAATTAAAAGTGATCTCCCCAATCTGTATTAATTAGAGTTTATTCATTCGTCAGTGCACCCTGTCACTTCTCCACTGATGAC